>NC_090989.1:196221342-196846342 GCF_041146395.1 Eulemur rufifrons | reverse complement strand
AGAAGTAAAAGCAGAAAGGTAAAAAAAGCAGGTGTAATTATCCTCCAGAGTTAAATAGAAATTAGTCAGAGGAAAATTATCTAAGTCAGCAGAAAATAGAATAGGAACATAAAAGAACCAAGTAAGATTCCCCCCCATCCCAGACCTTGTGGGTGTACTGCAGAGCCCCAACCTGCTTCCACACATCTTTCCAGTCTTCTGCTCTAAGTGCACCTCAGGCCATGCTGGAGAGGGGCAGGAAATGCTGAGTAGGGAAACACACCCAGCAGCCTCTCTCTCTCCCCAAAGAGAGCTGGAGCTGGGGAGAAAGAGCTCTCAGAAGCCAGAGTACCCTGGAGCAGAAGAGAGGCGCTGATGGTGTCTCTGCCCGCAGCAGGCGGCAGGGATCTGGATGCAGGACACTGGGGAAGGCTCAGGAAAGCCAACAGAGCCCCACTATCCACACCCGAACCCCCTGAGGCAGAAAACCCCGAGGGAATCCAGGGGAAGCTCAGAGAAACACTTGAGCTCAGTGAAGAAGAGAATCAGGTCTCAGAGAATATGGGGAAGGAAGGCAGCCAAGAGAACCTGTCTACACTGAATCCAGATAGAAAGATTCAACCAGACAGAATTGGCCACTTTTAAGCATGAGCAACACAGAAAACAACAATTGGATATTTACACAGACATAGTACAACATAAATAAATGAGTGGTTAAATGTTTAAAAGAAGAAAGGAAGAGGGAAGGGAAGGAAGAAAGAATATGTGAAATGGCACCCATAAAGATCTATTCCATGGAAAAACAAGCATCACATGCACTCACCAGAAAATTAGTTTCCCTGAACATCACCTAAATACACATCTGGGAACGACACTATTCGGATATCAGACTGAGGTGGGGGGTGGGGGAGGGGATGGGGGTATGCCTACACAATGAGTGCATTGCGCACCATAACACTTGAAGGTGCTGACTCAGGAAGGGGGGGTGGGGGGGGGAGGGATATATACCTACATGATGGGTGCAACGCGCACTACCTGGGGAACGGACACGCCTGGAGCTCTGACTTAGGGGGAAAGGCGGTACATGGGCAATGTATGTAACCTGCAATTCTGTATCCCCCATAACAATAAGATGAAATAAAAAAAAAAAAAAAAAGATCTATTCCAGAAGAAAAAGAGCAGCTGAGATAAAAATTTTGAATCAAAACATCCTCAGTGTCCACTTGATAAATGAAATAGCAAGGAATATAATAGACTTACTGTAAAGACAAGTATTAATGAGCAAGAAAGGCCAGAGCCTCCCCCATGAATGCAGGAGGAACAAGGCAAGCAGACGAATGCAGTTGAAGAGGAGCTACCACTAATGGAGAGCAGGCACATCGAACATGAAAACCATTGTTGTCCAGGCATAGGGACCCTATGGAGGTAACAGGAGGATTTTCAAAAAGAAAAAGATACAAAAGACACAAAAGAAAAAGACTTTTCTAGACCTGAGCAAGAACAGAGTCTGCAAATCTCAAAGGACAAACCATGATCCCCCAAAATCTGCACAAAATTATCTATAAAGACATAAGGAATAGTTAAGTTTTTAAACATAATTATTAAAAAACAATTCTTCAGACATCCTGGTAGGACAAAACAAATAACTGGCAAGGACAGAGACAAAACAACAGCCTAGATTCTGTCACCCCATGAAAACAATGAAGTAGCATATTACATATTACAAGTACTGCAGGAAAGAAACTGACAGCCATGACACCACATGCAGGAAATATTTGATTCAAAGATAAATCATGAGGTGGAACAGCTCACACAGGAAATAATTCGGAAATATATTACTGTCTTAGTCTGTTCAGGCTGCTATAATAAAATACCACAAACTGAGTGGTTTATAAACAACAAAATTTATTTCTCACAGTTCTGGAGGCTGGGAAGTCCAAGATCAAGGCTCCAGCATACTGTCATGTGGTGAGAGCCCACTTCCTTGTTATAGATCGTCCCTTCTATGTGTATGTATCCTTGCATGGTAAAAGAGATGAATGAGTTTCCTCGGGCCTTTTTTTATAAGGACTTGGCCCTCATAGACTAACTGCTTCCCAAAGGTCCCACCTCCTAATACCATTACCTTGGGGGTGAGGTTTTAACATACGAATTTTGGAGGGACACAAATATTCAGACCAGAGCAATTACCATTGTGTGCTGTTGTTTGCAAAAACAAAAGCTTGAATCTGGATATTCAAGTGATAGAAGTGCCCGTAAAAGAAGTGGTAGCAAACAGAATAATATTTAAATATAAAACCAAGACAAAACTTTTGAGGGAAGTTTAGTTCAGGAAGGTACATTTTATGAATCTCAGGAAAGTAAAACTCACTGTAAAACAAACCAGAAGCAGGGGAGGAGGAAGAAATGTAAAGGCTGTCACTTCGTCATCTGTCACAGCAGCAAGTGAATAAGCCAAGAAAAAGGAGCCTTATGAGGATTACTTGGAGCTGTAAAGGGAACCACCAGAAGAGCTTAAATAAGAATAAAATGCAGACTGAGTGTGGTGGCTCATGCCTGTAATCCTAGCACTCTGGGAAGCCGAGGTGGGTGGATCGTTTGAGCTCAAGAGTTCGAGACCAGCCTGAGCAATAGCAAGACCCCATCTCTACTAAAAATAGAAAGAAATTATCTGAACAACTAAAAATATATAGAAAAAATTAGTTGGGCATGGTGGCGCCATGTGCCTGTATTCCCAGCTACTTGGGAGGCTGAGGCAGGAGGATCCCTTGAGCCCAAGAGTTTGAGGTTGCAGTGAGCTAGGCTGGCACTACGGCACTCTAGCCCAGGCAACAGAGTGAGAATCTGTCTCAAAAAAAAAAAAAAAGAATAAAATGCAGAAAAGTCTGGAGATGGAGGGGGAAGAGAGAGGAAGTACAAAAGTGGTAATTTTCTCTTAGTCATAACAGAGTCAACAGATGCTCTATAAAAGTGCTAAATTCAGAAACAGAGAGTTAATTATAATAGAAAGAATTATTAAAAGAATGACTACAGAACCAAGAAAAATGTATGACTTCTGAATTGCTAACAGGCAGACCCACATATACACATATTCATACGTAAAACAACACTAAAATAGCAAAGAAAAGACAAATAGCAAAAGGTAGAGAAAAAAGGAAGCTTAAAATCAGATGATATTTTAAGACTAAACATATGTTACATAAATAATGTGAAATAGGATAATCTCATCTATAAAAAGAAAACAAAAAGGTTTTATAAAGTTAAATAGGGTAGACTAACCCTACATGAGCCTGATTAAGAAAAAATTAGCAAAAACTGCACACGAGTAAGAATGATATAAAAGGCCTTACCTTGAACAAGGGATTCAAGGGTGGCAAGGTGGTCAATGGAATCATAAATTAGTTATTGTACAGGCAACATTATGCAATAAATTTTAAAACTTTGAGGAAATATTAGCAAAATTTAAAATACCCAATTGACCCAAGAGAAAGATCAATTTTCATAAAAGGAAAAATACGAGAATGACCCTTGACAAAAGAATGAAGTCCATGGATTTCCCCCACATCGACTCACCTTTGTGTATATTTCTTCAGACAAGACATGGGAAAGGAAAAAAGCCCTCTGGTTTATTTTATAAGGTCAGCATAATTGTAATTCCAAAATATAAAGGTAGTGTAGAAAAAATGGACATGGATGTGAAAATTCTAAAGAATGTATTAGCACTGAGAATAAAAGAAAACTTATTAAATATGACAATGACATATATTAAAAGCCAAAAGTAAGTACCATCCCAAATAATGGCAAAGAATCATGAAAAAAGTTGCACTCATCAATAAAGCCATTTTATCATAACTCTTTAGGCACAGGAGATTGAGGGGGAGATGGACAGAAACACAATGGTAGAGAGAGAATTTAACTTGCCCTTGCCAGCCCATGTGTCAGATAGAAATAAACAAGATGACAGAGATTGGAACACAATACTGTGTGTATTTCAAGCATGCATGAAGCATTGACAAAATATAACCATGTAGGTTAAAAAAAACTCAATAAAGTTAAAAAAAAAGGAAATTTAAACTGTACAAATCGCATTCTCTAATCATAGTGTGAGATAACTAAAAAGCAATCACAAAATGAGTTAATAATGTTTAGAAGTTTTTAAAATATGTAAATAATAGGTCAAGGAAGAAATAAAAATGTAGAAAACAATTATAAAGAAAATAAAACATATTAAAACAGGAGATATGCTAAAACTGTGATTAGAGAAAAATTCTTTTTTAATTTTTTAAATTTTTAAAAATTTTAACAGATTTAGGGGATACGAGTTAAATTCTCTTACATGTATATATTGCATAGTGGTGAAGTCTGGGATTTTAGTGTACCTATCTCCCAAATGGTGTACATTGTAGCCCAAAAGTAATTCTTTATCCCTCACACCCTCCTACCTCCCTCCCCTTGTGAGTCTCCAATACCCATTATACCACTTTGTGTGTCCTTGTGTAGCCATAGTTTAGCTCCCACTTATAAGTGAAAACATGTGACATTTATTTTTCTGTTCCTGAGATACTTCACTTAAGATAATGGCCTCCAGTTCCATCCAAGTTGCAGCAAAAGACATTATTTCGTTCTTTTTTATAGCTAAGTAGTACTCCATTGTGTGTGTGTGGATACACACTAAATTTTCTTTATATACTCACTCATCAATTGATGGGCACATAGGTTAATTCCTTATCTTTTCAATTGTGAATTGTATTGCCATAAACATATGAGTACAGGTATCTTTTGATATAATAATTTCTTATCTTTCGGATAGATACCCAGTAGTGGGATTAAAGGATCAAATGGTAGATCTACTTTTAGTTCTTTGAGAAATATTCATACTGATCTCCATAGAAGTTGTACTAACTTATATCCCCACCAACAGTGTATAACATTTCCTTTTTGCCTAATCCACACCAACATCTATTGGTTTTTGACTTTTTAATAGTGGCCATTATCATTGGAGTAAGATGATATCTCATTTTGTTTTTAATTTGCATTTCTCTGATTAGTGATGCTGACCATTTGAATATCTTGTTTTGAAAAATACCTATTCATGTCATTTGCCCACTTTTTAATGGGGCTATTTTTTTTTTCTTGCTGATTTAAGTTCTTTGTAGATTCTGGATATTAGTTCTTTGTCAGACACATAATTTGTGAATATTTTCTCTCTCTGTAAGTCATTTATTTACTTTTTTGATTATTTCCTTTCCTGTGCATACATTTTTTAGTTTAATTAAGTACCATTTTTTCATTTTTGTTTTTGTTGCATTTGCTTTTGTGGACTTAGTCATGAATTCTTTGCTTAGACCAATGTATGAGAGTTTTTCCTAGGTTTTCTTCTATGATTTCTATGGTTTAAGGTCTCACATGTAAGTCTTTAATACATTTTGAGTTAATTTTTGTATATGATAAGATCTGGTTTTGTTCTTCTGTATATGGCTATCCAATTTTCCCACACAATTTATTGAATAGGGGGTCCTTTCCCCAGTGTATGCTTTTGTCTGCTTTGTCAAAGATCGGTTGATTGTAAGTATATGATTTTGTTTCTAAGTTCTCTATTCTGTTCCACCAATCTATGTGTCTACTTTCAGGCTGATATCATACTGTTTTGGTTACTATAGCCTTGTAGCATACTTTGAAATTCAGGTCATGTGATGCTTCCAGCTTTGCTCTTTTTGTTTAAGATTACATTGGCTATTTTGGGCTCTTTTTTGGTTCCATATGAATTTTAGAGTTTTTTTTTCCTAATTCTATGAAAAACTACATTGATATTTTGATAGGAATTGCACTGAACATGTAGATTACTTTGGGCAGTATGGTCATTTTCACAATATTGATTCTATGGATCCATGAGCGTGGGATATTTTTCTATTTGTCTTCATTGTCTATGATTTATCTCATCAATAATTTGTAGTTCTCCTTGTAGAGATTTCTCATCTCCTTGGTTAAATTTATTAATAGGTGTTTTAATTTTTTTTGCAGCTATTATAGACGGGATTGAGTTCTTGATTTGATTCTCAGCTTGGTCATTTTTGTTGTACAGAAATGCTATTGATTTTTGTACATTGATTTTTATAACCTGAATCTTTCCTGAATTCATTTTTCAAATCTAGGAGTCATTTGAAGAAATCTTTAGGGTTTTTCAGGTATAAGATCACATTATCAGCAAAGAGAGGTAATTTGACTTCCTCTTTGGCAATTTGGATGTCCTTTATTTCTTTCTCTTGCCTGATTGCTCTGGCTATGACTTCCAGTATTACGTTGAATAAAAGTGCTGAAAGTGAGCATCCTTGTCTTGTTCCAGTTTTTAGGGGGAATACTTTCAACTTTTCCCTGTTCAGTATGATGCTGGCTGTGGGTTTGTCATATATGGCTTTTATTATTTTGAGGTATGGTGATCAGAAGAAAATTCTTAAAACACTTATATAGCTAACTGCTTCTTCATGAAATGAGGGAGATAAATAAAATTAAAGCTTAAATAGAATTAAAAACTTTAAAAGAACAACAGAAGAAAGAAACAGTAAGAAGTAATAAGAACAAAAGTAAAAGTACATTTAAAAGTAAAAAATGTCAAGCATAAGACAAGGCCA
Organism: Eulemur rufifrons; assembly: GCF_041146395.1. NCBI lineage: Eukaryota > Metazoa > Chordata > Mammalia > Primates > Lemuridae > Eulemur > Eulemur rufifrons. Next base: position 196,839,734 of record NC_090989.1, on the reverse strand, counting down.
AGCTTGACAGATTCATCTCATGAAGAAACAAGCAGCTCATTTTAGGTTCAAGTAGTTTATTACTTAGGTACACAGTAAAAGCAACAGTGCCAGCTCCCTGGCCCTTACATAGGGCAGCATGAAAACAAATTGGACACCTTGTTACTTAGTGTTACACTCTATTAAAAGGCCTTACCAATGCCAGGCTTTATTTGCTATGCAGTTTTATAGCCTACATCTCTACCCTAAGTGGGGCAAAGCAGAAAGCCTGATCCCTCCTCAGAACCCAGGTGGCAACAAGAAGCTGTTTCATGTCAGCCTTTTTGGTAGATGGGGAAACACATGAGAAATGGTCTTGTGCGATAACTCACAAGTCTTCCATGCTCTTATGGTCCCTAGGATCACAAGATATGCTGCCCAGACTCAGACCAGCTGTGGTCAAGCCTTGCCTACGTGGCCTGTGCATCAGGGCAGTACATGGAGGAGTTTCCTCCAAAACAGTAAAATCAAGCACTTACTCCAGAGCCTGTATCTTGATACATACCATTTTTAAAAGAAAATCACAGTTTATCTAAGTAAAGAGGAAACAAAAATCCCCCAAATTATAATTTGTAAAATGAAAGAACAACCTCAGAAACAAGTAAAATAAAAGAATCATAATTATTTAACTTATAAATCTTGGTATAAACACATTTAAAAATCTAGATAAATGGATAATTTTCTAGGGTAAAAAAATGTTAACACAATTGTCCCCAGAAGAGTTATAAAATCTCAAAAGATAAAACAATAATTTAAGACCCTGAGATAATTATCAAAGAGATACCCATGACCTACCTAAAAAGGGAGGAATTACCAGATACAGATAATTTTACTGAAGGCTTTTAACCTTTCAAGATATAGGTACTTGTACTAATGCCATTGTATAAAACATTTTTACAATAATAAGATAACACCAATATCAAAACATGAAAATCACACAAAAAAAATATGAAAATAAATATAAACTTTAAAAAGCAATGAATTTTTTAAAATGTAATGAGCAAATTGTCTGGATTATTCTTGGTCCTTCGCATTTCCATATATATTTTAAAATCAGCTTTTCAATTTCCATGTATACATGCACATTCACAAACACACACACAAACTTTTGGAATTTTATTAGGATTAAACTTAATCTATTGATCAATTTGGGAGAATAGACATCTTTACAATATTGAGTCTTTCAATATTAATATGGTACTTCCCTCCTTATAAAAGTGGTACCACATATTAATTATATTAATATGGTACCATATATTAATATATTAATATGGTACTTCCCTCCTTATGTGTTTTTAATTTCTCTCAACAATATTTTAAAGTTTTCAGTATAGAAATATTATGTCTTTTGTTAGATTTATTCACTTGTATTTGATGATTCTTGAAATCACCATGCTGAAATTGTCATACCAAAATATTTTTTAATTTTGTTTTTCATTTTTTTGTTTCTGATATGAAACAAAATAATTTATATATTTAACCTTATATGTAGAGACCTTGCTAAAGTCACTGATTAATTACAGTAAGTTTGCCTAGAGATTCCGTTTCATTTACACTTTAAGAAGAACAAAGCTTATACTATGGTTTTTCAAGATCTTTTATAGAGCAAATTAAATCTTATAAAGTAAGTACTAACAGTGTAGTATTAGTGTGAGCTGACCAAAACGACAGAATGGAACCCACATGTAGACTCACGTTTACAACACCATAATGATTTGGAAAGAACAACCTTTTCAATAAACAGTGCTGGGCTATTTAGACGTCCGTGTGGAAACATTACATGTTGACCTCTTCTTCACACCCTAAAGAAAAAGCGATTACAGGTGAATTGCAGATCTCCATATAAAAGGCAAATGAAAACAAAGATCACTGTCATGACCTTAGATGAAGTAAAGCTTTCTTACTAAGGATACCAAAAAAATACTAACCATAAAGGAAAGAACTAATAAATTGGACTATACTAAGTTCAAACATCATGTCATAAAAACACCATTAGACAATGAAAAGTCAGGCCACAGAATGGGAGAAGTTACCTACAATGCATATCTGAAGAATGACTTGTGACAGGAGAGAAGAGAGTGTCTGGTGTGCTGATAAAGTTCTGTTACCTGACCTGGGGTTGGTTGCATGGATGTGTTCTTTTTGTGAAAATTCATTGAGCAGATTTATGTTACGGAAGGCTGGAGGGAGGAGTGAGGAGTGATTGCTCAAGAGGTGTCAGGTTTCCATTTGGGGTTATGAAAATGTTCTAAAAATACATAGTAGTGATTCTTGCACAGCATCTTGAATGTGCTTAGTGCTACAGATTGTTAAGCCATAAAATAGTTAAAATGGTAAACTTTATACTTGGTGTATTTTGCCATAGTAAGAAAAAAAATGTGGGGAACAAGGCCTCTCAATTACTTTCAGTAACAGCCCAATTTCTTTAAAAGAGATGAAACGATACTGTCATACCTTTATGCATACACATACTTTTAGATTCAAGTTCACAGATACAAACTTACCTTAAGGATGTACCTGATAATGTATATATTCAAGTATTTTTTAAAAATAAATCATTAATTCAGCATTTAAAAGAAATTGAAGACAAATTACCAAATCAAAACTGGCTTTAAACATTATGGTACAACTATATAATGATTACTCTGTACCTCATTAAGAATAATACAGTAAATCTACCCATGCTGATATAAGAAAACTTTTCTAAGATAGACTATTAAAGGAAAACAAAGTGCCTTATATAGTATGGTCATATTATGTATATAAAAATTCAAATGTATTTTAAAAATTCATTTCTTTGGCTGAGCACGGTGGCTCATGCTTATAATCCTAACACTTTGGAAGCCCAAGGTGGGAGGATCACTTGAGACCAGGAGTTGGAAACCAGCTTGGGCAATATAGTGAAACCTAACCTCTACAAAACATTTTAAAAATTAGCCAGGTGTGGTGCTTTGTGCTTATACTCCCAACCACTCAGGAGGCTGAGGCAGGAGGATCGCTTGAGCCCAGGAGTTTGAGGTTGCTGTGAGCTAGGCTGATGCCGCTGCACTCTAGCCCAGGCAACAGGGAAGACTGTGTCTCAAAAAAAAAAAAAAAAAAAATTATTCCCCAAAAACTCACTGCCCACTTTCAGTATAGCAAGTACCACTCTAGCCCCAGAATGTCCAGTGGTGTCAATCGTCTACACAGCTGCTTTTCTGGGGAGCTTAGATTTCACAGGCAGAGTAAGGCTGGAACCTGCAGCCAGCTCTCAATACCATCCCCACCCCTGCGCAGGCCTCCCCTGCTGCAACAGCCCACTTCCTGGGCCCCTTTGCACCCAGGGTTCATGCCATGCAGGACCCGGCATGTGTAAGGGAGCGTTGGGAGCCGGGGCCCTGTGTTTTTCAGGAAAAAACGGCTCAGAGGTTGTTGCTTTTCATTGCCATGGCTCTAGTAGAAAACTGTGAATCTAGTTTCTGACTTTTCTGCCTGGCAGCAGCAGCAGGGTCCTCACTGTGATGGGTCCACACTGTGGGTGAGCAGTCTTTTAGATAGATTTCCTCCGGCAGTACAGAACCCACCTTTGTTTCCTAGAATCCTCTGAGATTTTTTAAGCCAAATCATACAAAGTAAAAAAAACCAAAAACCTTCTGTTTAAAAATGATCAAGTGAGCTATGCTATCTACAGCTGTATCCCAGCCAACCGAGTAAACAAATATCTAAATAATATAATTTCAGATTGTGATTGATGCAAAGATGAAAATAAAACATGATACTGGGACAAAGTATGCTTGGAGAAAATATTTTGGGGGAGAGCCTCTGAAAGGTGATATTAGAGTTTAGACTTGAATTTAAAAAAAGACAGACAGTGGGGAAGACTGCAGATCATAGCTTCAGGTCAGAGGAAACACAAGACGTGGCGGATTCATATTCTAGCAAGGGAGTCGTGGTTGCAGCTTGGGGAGGGGGAGGGGGAGGGAGAGAGAGAGACAGATGGGGGCGGAGAAGAGAGGAGAAAGGGAGAAAGGGAGAAGGAAGGGGAGAGAGCTGGAGAGGGAAGGGGAGAGGAGGAAGAATATCACATAACTGCGTTATTGAGTCTCAGCAGGAAAACAACAGCACACTCAATGGAGTAACTGGGAATTTATTAGACAACATTTACAAAGTTATGGACAAACTTAAAATCAAATAGTGGGATTGTGCCATAGCAGACAGCCACCCTGATTCCCAGGCCTGAGGACAAAGGCAGGCGCAGCAGCTTAGGGGAGGCCCTTCAGTGTCAGGGACAGACACGCTCCTTAACCGAGGCCAGGGTGGGCTCCTCCGGGCCTCTTCCTCTGCTAGGCCTGGCCCTTGGGCTGCACGCCTGTCCTCACGGAGCCCAGCGTTAGCAAGCGTCCTGCTCAGTCAGTCAGGGACCCTCTTTCCACCTCCCCATCTGATCCCACCAAACCCACGTTCTGCAGGGCTGCTCATCCCCCAGGGGACTTCCGGTCACCCTGGTCCTCCTCTGTCTTTGCTGCCGTCTGCGTGGAGCTGGGTCTCTGACCACCACCGCGACAGTCTGGACACCTATTGCAATAAAGTCTTCCTGACCACCTTAACAAGGGTTGGAATAACTTTAGTAGTACCTCTGCCGAGAAAGTTCCAGGGGACTCAATACACTGATTTCTCTTTCCTCCTGCATCCTAGCCCTGCCAGCCCTCCCACTAGGCGGACGGGCTGGGAGCCAGAGGGGACCATTGACTAGGTCAGTCCATGCAGTCGGCCCCCACAGGGCGGGACTGAGGACAGTGGAGAGCGGATAGGGGGGCACTGGCCAAATGTGCAGAGTAGCCTACTCCTTCTCCCCGGGCCTGCACTCTTGGACACCGCCAGGACAAAGCAGGGGCACGCAGGGGCCCGGGGCTAGTCTCCCCCCTGCCAGGGAAGGTCTGCCAGACGTCCCCCCACCCAACACCTGCAGTGCTGGCCACGGGGAGGACTCCCTGCTCGAAGCTACAGGGAGGCGACAGTTAGCATAAAACAGAGATGCTAATTCCCCTCAACGTGGGACCTGAGGGTATGGTCCTCTTCCTCCATCACTCATTCGTGGCAGCCCTTATTTACCAAAGCAGATATAAAGTCCAAGAGCAGGTAACTGCTCCATGATGTTCCAAGAGCACCCTCTGGGGAGCGTGAGCAAACCCAAGCGGGCTCCTGGGGTGGCGAAGGCTGCTATCCGGGTTTGGTTAGGCTCTGCTTTTTCTTTGAAATTTTGTATTTTAAATATACACTTTTATGTTAAATATAAACTAAATATAATTTTGTATTTTAAATATAAACTATATTTAAAATATGAACTATAAAATTTTGTATTTTAAATATAAAATATATTTTGAATATAAACTATTGAAATGGTGTATTTAAAAAATTTTAAAATGTCTCTAAGGTGCATTAAGACTAAAAATATTCAAAATTACAATAAAAATTTTAAAAATCACTTAATCTTCCAGTGACCAGTAAGGTTTGGAGTAAGTTAAAGACCAATACTTCACACAGAAAGGAAAAGCCTCAATGATAAAATTAGTAGATTATTTGATATGTCATTCAGCTTCATACACTTTCACAAAATTTAAATGAAGCTTGCATTTGCACCTTTGCCTAGGCAGGAACAATCTCTTCTTCCAGGACTCTGACCTAAGAGATTTCACAGGTAAGACCATAATTTATCTCAGAAAAGCAGAGCTCTGAATCTTAATAAACATTTTAATTCTAATTTAAGACATAAATGTACAAATGACATACCTTATAATCCAGTTTTTTTCTTAGAAACAGCTGGTAAATGTATTTTTGAACATTTAATAAAATGCTCCTTGTTGTATGCATGTTTTTCTCTTAACATCAAAACTATAAGCCAAGTACTCAGCCAACATCATCCTTCCTATCTATTGCCTTAGTTCAGTAGTTACCTTGATATCCCTCTATTCACATTCTGTAGACAAATACCCATTACATCAAGATTTTTTTCAGGAGATTTCTTTAGTCCTAGGATTATAAAGGGGAGTTGTTCTTCTCTGCCAATCCCACAAATGTTTTGGAAAGATTAAAATGTCAAAGGCGGAGGGCAAAAGAGTCAGTGGGAACAAACAGAGCATAAGACTTACTTATGTTTGTTTAGAATAAGAGAAAAAGAGATACGTTAGTAACGGTGCCTTTTTAAAGCTTTTATGCTACTGTCAAAGACCAGCAACATATACAATTTAAAATTATGTACTGTCAAAACCTTAAATGTGCATTAAAATTTTCTAAAACGTTCTGATAATACAAAGCAATGTCATGACAACTTATTATGAAATTTTTTCAGAAACCTAGGTCTGTGCTAATATTTCTAAATTAAATATTTATACATATGCATTTAGTATATTTTTAATAAATAATATTATTCTTATAATTAATTATAATAAGAAAATAAAGTAAAAAATTAGTATAACATAGTACAAAGTGAATATGTAGATTAAAGACTAAAATATCACAAAGTCACAAACTTGAATTTCCAAGACTTTTCTGAGCTCCCTGAGGAGCTCATCTCCTCCTACTCAGCCCCCCGACTCTGCAGTGGCATAAATGTCTTGTCCCTGGTCTTCAGCAATCAGGTGGGCTGCACCACTCAACTCCTCTGAATTGGAATTGATTGAGTGAACCCCAAAATGCATTCTTGGGGGAGATCATTGTCACGATTATACTTAACAGGCTTTCAAAAATATTTATTTTTTAATTTCAGTGTTCCTATTGACTATTAGCACAGGTGTCTGGTATATGGTAATTTAATTCTACAATACCAAGTTAAAATCTAAGACATAACATGTTATAATGCAATAACTTTAATCTGCCATGGAAATCTTTTTAGGGACAAATCTGATAGTATATTTGTATTACATAGGAATTTCAATGTTTTCCATTCCTTTAAAAATCATTCTAAAATTTGAAATATGTCTGTTAGCACTACTCTACAAACCCCTTCCAGCCATGCCTGTCTTCTTTCTGCCTCCTTGTGTTAATTCCAGGGAGCATCATTAATAATCTACTCTAAACACATAGCGAATCTTATCTTCTTTGACCTTCCTAGCAGCCAATAAAGTATTACTAGCCCCATTTCACAAGTAGGAAACCCCAGTCAGAAAGAGATTAAATAACTCCCCCAGGGTTTCACAGCTAGAAAATCTGACAGCCAGGATTTGAACCTAGTGTTGGGGTTCAGAAAATAATAACACAAAATGAAGGCCTCAGAAGCAAAAGTTTTTCTCTGATCTTCTCCTGTCCTTTCAGATTCTCATTCTCCCCTGAAACTAGCCACAGAAACTAGAATCCCTCCTCCTCTTTTCCTTAAAGCCAGCCATAAAACCTAAAAATATTACTCTAACTTTTGCTTAAACTTTCTGTGTGAAAACTGGCCATAAAGAAGTTCTCTGACCTTTCCTACTTGACTGTAGGCCATAAGACCCCCACTCCAGAAGGAAGGATGCCCCACACCCAGAAGGAGGGATTCTGCTCTGAGAGTCCATGAGGAATCCAGACAAGCCTTGCAGGATTTCCCCACTCCATCTATCAGCATTAGATCATATTCTTTTTGTCCAATTATATTTCTACACGGCTGTGCACACTTTGTTGAACCTACGCATAGAAATGGACAATTTCCTCCCCCCCCCCATCCTCAGGTCTGCATTCTGAAAGCTGCTGTGTATACACATTTAATAAATTTTTTGCCTCTTCTCCAATTAATCTTCCTTTTGCGAGTTGATTTTTTAGCAAATCTTCAGAGAGCAAAAGGGAACACTTCCCTTGCCCCCAACACTAGAGAGTCCCCATGCAGGGAAAGTCTTTGCTCTGAAGTTCTTTCCTCTATTTACAAAACAAATGTAACATCAAAACAAAGGAATGAAACAGAAAATACATAAAACCTCAACAAGTTTTAAGAAAACATTTAAAATTACATAAAAGTGCATAATTTGTTAAACAGTATTTCTTGGTATGAAAAATTAAAACACTTAGAAGCACGTGGGGACAGTTCCCCTTAGTGTCCCCAATCTCATAGCTTCCATCAAGTATGACTGATGTCAGGTGACAGGTACATCCTTCCATCCTCTTTCAAACATGCATTGCTAAATTGAAACACCACCACATTCATATTTACAACATGATCACGTATGTTTGTTTGTCTGAACTCTCTATTCAGTTCCCCAAATTATTTTTTACCCTTATCCGTATATTTTTAGTTCTATTTATTTATGTGTTTGATGATATGATATCTTCTAGGGTTGGTACCCCTCATTCTTCACTTCCCATCATTTATTTAATATTTAGCCAATCTTCTATATTTTCTCCTTCACATGAACTTTAAAATGAGCTTGTCAAGTTTTGTAAAAATGTTCTTAGAATTTTGATTAGGATGACATTAAATGTATCAGTTTGGGGAGAATTGCCAGATTTGAGAGTACCCTTCAGAAATATGATCCTTGTTTTCATGTCTTTATATCTTTTTCATATCCTTCAATAAGATTTTCCTACTTTATCATACAGTATAGATTTATTTATCATTATCATTTGTCAAAGTTAGCTGAGTTGATCCATTTTTTTATGCATACTATAGAACACTTTATGACATTGGACACTGCTCTTTCTTAAAGAGGTCACCTGTTCAACTGCACCTGGTGCAATTTCAGGAGAGCTCTTGGACTACTTTCATAATTTCTCTTAAGATTTTCTACCCATTGAGTTAATTTTGGTTATATTATTTTCTGAAAAATATGACTGCTTCATCTAGATCTTTGAATTCATTCCTCTAAGCCCTTCATAATGTTTTCTTAGATCTCTCTGAGATCCTGTGGTTCCCCTCTGGCCAACTTCTGCAGCCCACCAATGTGCCCACCATGCCATGCCAGGTCCCCTGAGCCTTCTGGGTGTGACATGACTTCTGAGTCCTTAGTGCTGGGAGCTGCAAACTATTTGTTGATGTTGCAGAAAGTGTTGGCAATAGGAATGCCTCAGATGAATTCCAAACATGCACAGTGCTTTGATACCTTGATCCGCAGTTCATTCAGACCTCTCTGGGAGCAGGTAAGTACCGCTAGAAGACTTCCTCTTACTCCCTTTTCTGAAATAGCCCTCGGTTACTCTTTTTAGGACCTAAGCACACAGCTCTGTTCATATGTTCCTTTCCATCTCATCATCTCCCTTACAGCCACACCTCTCTCTGCTTAGAAGGTGGGGCAGAGTGTCCACAGCCTATCTCGGTCCCCCCTGCCCCACCTGTGCAGCATAAGGGTTGTATGATCAGCAAATAAGTGTCAAAGTGTGTGGAGAAGCGTGCTAGGAGCCAAGGGGAAGGATGTGCAGGCATGAACCCAGGAAGTTACTAATGCGTTTTAATATTCATCCCTTACTAAAGTGCCAGGTACCAGTCATCGCATGTCACGGTCATTCTTTAATCCTCACAACAATCACACATTGTGAATACCCTTATCCATTTTATGGTTGAAGAAACAAAAGCTCAGAAAAAGTTGAAGAAATATGCTAACGCCACACAGAGCCAGTAGCCTATCTGGCAAGGCTAATTTCTGACTTATGGACTCCCAAACAAAGAGCCTGGAGATTTTGAAAGGAATATTTCAACCCTTTTCAATTGATAACTGTCGTTCACAAGCCTTCTCATTCCTCTGCTTCAGGAGCTGGAGACAGTGTGAATGTCAGTAATGTTGTAAATATGACTGGGCAGATAGCATCTGTAGGTGTTTGAGAAGTCACTTCTTTATGTCAACTCCCAGCAATATTGAGCATAAGGAAACTATAAACCTATCGTTCTGCAAGGCAATAAATATTCAGTAGTTTTGTAGGAAAACTCTATAGTTGTCTAAGGTTCCCCCAAAATTGAATTTTATTTTTTTCTGGGTATAACATAGAAAAGATTTCAAATTATATTTTGAGAACAAGAAAGCTAAGGAAATAAATCAGAGGCCATCCACCCTGACAGTGGTTTGATCTCAACAAAATCAGAGAACGTGCAGAGTGAGGCGAATAAGGAGAGCATGTGACTTTCTGCCTCTCCTGTCCCAGCCCACAGCTGAGATTCCCAGATTTACTCAGTGGGAAATTAAGCAGGTAGACTCTGGCAACTAGTCCCCCGGGTTTGAGCGAGGCTTTGCCGCCTCCTGGCGTGAGCCTTCCAAGAGTCGCGTCTTCATCGCTGACAAGGCGATGAATACAGTGTGGGAAGTAAGTGGGAAGGGACTTAGCACAGCGTGAAGTATTAATACTCAGCACAGTACTGTCAACCTAAAGAAAGAAGCTAAGGCACAAAATATAATTTTAAAGAGTGCGCTAGAGCCAAAGTAGGACAACGGCCTGGGATATTCTTCCAAGTTGCCTCGGGGAGCGCTCCGCTCAGCCCTGGCTGCGAGCAGGTTGAAAGGCAAACGGGAACGAGGGGGCTTGATCCCCAGTTGCTTGACGCGAAACCTCACTGGTCCCCAGAGAGGGGACACTGGCTGGTGATGGACAAGCCATTGCTGCGCCGCAAGGTATGGGGCGTGTTGTCCAGAGGACGGCGTTTTATGGCTACGTGGCACCAGTTAGTCCAGAGCCCACATGGCGAGTGGCTTCTGGAGGTGATTATTTAGCCTGAGGGGAGTGAGACATGACTGCCGGCACATTCTAAATGCCCCTCTGGGCCTGACGATTGAAAAGGGCTTATTTTCCCTTCTCACCACATACAGCAAGTACTCAATTAATATGAGCAACGATCTATTTCTAAGTCACTAAGTAGGTCAGGACAGGAGCTAGAGAGATGGGCACCGACGAAGACGTGGTAGGGCGTCTTCCCCTCCAAACCAGGGGCAGCACGTGGGACACCCAATGCAAATGCTCTTAAATGAGAAGGGGAGATGTTCACCCGAAGTAAACATGTTCAGGAAGGGAACTCCTGCCCTGGTAACCCACCAAAGCCTCTCTTCTCTGTCCTGAGTCTGTCCCTGGTGACTTCACGCCTTCAGCTGGTTTCCCCTTCAGGAAGGAGCAGGGCTATGCGGCCCCCAGCTGCCGCGTCCCGGACCGAAACCAGAGAAAAACACGCCTCCCTTCTCCCCACTGCAGCTTGAAAAGTCCTTGGTCAGGTCACAGAGGTCTCACACCCACCTCTGGGGTGAACCCTGTTACCACGAGAGGAAAAATGGAAAGGAGAGAACAAGCAAGGGACGCCTCCACACAGCCCCACTCGAAACATGCCTCGGTTTGGCTGATAGTGGCATCTGAGTTTACAAATGACCTGGGAAAGAATTTCAATAATTATACCCTAAATTTAAATAGCTCTCTGGGGAGCTTGAGAAGACTGCGTGTCAGCATCCTCAGAAAGTCATTTTTCTTGTGAGCAGTAACTCGATATCTGAGAAAGGGAAAATAAATACAAATAAAGAACGTGTGAAATGACATTGACTAAAAATAGATTTATAAAGATAACCCAATAAAAGTGTTTTCACTGCTTCTAATTTATGTTACTTGATAATTCACCTCACAAGTTTTGTTTTGTTTTTTGTAAAATTTTATGTCCAACTGAGGATTCATCATGCCAAGATCAGCCTAGGTGAAGTTCTCACTGCATATAAAAGTGACTTCCACTCTCGCAGAGAGAGGTTGATGAGTCCTTCTCTATAACACCATAAGATTTTACAAGCAGGAGAGCCACGCTGGGCTGTAAACAAGGTTTTCTGCAAGTCCCTATAGGGCTTGGCAGGGTATGGTGAGTGCCTCCAGCTGGAAGCTGTGCTCAGGAGACACTAATTAACAGTGACAGCAATGCCTGCAGCTTTTGTCCCCAAAATCAATTTGGAGACACAAAAAGGAACCCAGCGCTTGCAAGAGAAGAATATCTGTAATGACTTTGAAGAGGGAATTTAGTGAGAGCATTAGGAGATCATTGCATTTTAGCATTTTGTTATTAAAAGTTGTCATTGATGATTTTGCATTTTCTCATTTCTGCTCAGGCAACAAAACCTGCTTTTATGCCAGAGTGATTCACTGAGAGCCAAGCGGATGAGGTAACGGCATCAGCACCATGGCTGCCAGCGGAGTCTGCTCTGGGCGGCTTTCAACATGTTCATTCCTTTTAAAGATGTTCATTCCAATAATCATGAGACATCTTCTGATTTTTATAATATACTGAATTTTGAACTTTATAAAAAAAGGGACTTGATAATTTCAATTAAACTGCCTATCAAAGATTAAACAGGAGTTGTTTGGAAACCCCTGTTTTGATTATGTTTTGAGGGAGGGTTTGTGCTCATTATTCAATAATGACATAACTCAAGATGACTCCCTATTAGTTGGTTTAATGTTTACATTATTCTCTTTTGTTCAAAGATGGCCACTCCACTCTGAACATCACATGCCCGTCAGGAGAGGCGTTTGCACGCCAGAGCCTGGCACAGAGGGTCAGTTGCATTCGCCTGCTTCATGGCATTCTGCATTCCACAGTCACCAACTGGTCCCTTTATTAACGGAGATGCCAAAATACTAACACCACAGTCATTGAAAATGAAACAGCAAATTGTCTTTATTTTTCTCCAGAGACAAAAGAAGAAAGGCATTTTTTAAGAATCCGAACATATTCCATCTTGAGCAGGGCTATGCAAACCTACTTCCAAAGCTGAGAGCCAGAAGAAAGAGGTTGACAATTCCAGTTTCTCAGAAAAAAATATTTAATAGGGACTTAGAAACAGGAGCCATGTCCTGGGTGGCAGGGAGATGAGGTAGTGGATCCCAAAGCCCTTGCCCCAAACCCAGGGCTTATACCCTAGGGAAGGAATGTGCAGGACAACTAAAGTTGACCCCTTGGGGAAAGGCAAGAATTTGCCTATGGGCAGGATTTATGGTCAGTATGTGAAAGTAGAAATTCCAGAGGCATTCTCAGAACTGCTGGTAATAAGAAGCCAACGTGGCGATCAGCATCCAAGATGGAGTTGCTTGAGCCTCCGCACACTGTTTGAGAAATATCTTTCCTGTCCACTCGCGTGGGAGCCAGAGCCTGATTTCTCAGCCTGAAAGGAAATGCTAGAGGTGGATGGAAAGCCAAGGGCTCCATCACTTTATGGATTGCCGGGTTTGCCTACTATCACCCGCAGAGAGGTAATGTTTCCTCCTGTGACAGATATGAAAGTAGTTCAATGACACTGTCATTTGCATACAGAGTTAATAATATAAAGGATATAACTGTGCACATGAATCGTAAAGGAGTGACTGCTGGTGGAGTTGCTGTCATGCAAACAGCAGGTAGAACTGTGAGTACCAGGCTGCGAGGTGATTTTGTTGGTGTGAATGTCAGTTTGAGATTCTTGGCTATTGGATGCACAGCGCAGTGCCCGCCACCTCAAAGTTTAAGAAACAACTACAAAGAGTGATGAGGGATAAACAGAGGGGAACATTCCCCGAGGAGATGTGCCAGAGGGTAATTCTGTGATTAATCAATGAGTCTCCGTATCTCAATGGTCTCCGTATTTTGTTCTCAGATGATTGGATGCTTCCCAAAAGGAAATTTCCTTCAGTGCCTTTTAATTCTTGGAATAAAAAAAACTCATACAAAAAATAATTTTTTGAGATCTAAGAATTCAAAAGATTTTAATGCTGAGAACTAATCTGACGGACTTTTTTTAAAAATCTGAATTAACTCATGTCTTGAAACGCTCTGTTGTTTTGGCCTCAGTAATGATGACAGGCTGCTAACCATCTAGAATAATGTGATTCTCAAACACTTTGATTTAAGAACTCCATCCTTAAATGAAAATAAAAGCAATTGAAAGGATATGGTGACAAAAAAACTACTATGAATTCATTAAGACATAAACTAGAATGTTCTAATATTTCTGGGAAAAAATAGTACCTGAATGTGTGAAACATGTTATTTGTACAATCTACAGACAATGCTTACTTAGATTTCATGTAGATTCATGAGCATTTTTGTCATTTTTCTGAGGCTTCCCAGGACTTTCTTGATCATAGCTAGGAATTCATGTCTCTTGGACTTTTGTTGCCAGAAAATATAAAATGTGACGGTCTCATGCATAGGCCTGGCGATTCAGCATTCAGGTTGACACAGAGGAGAGTCTGCACATTTTCCTCAGTGGAAGCTAGAAGGAGAAGGAGAGTATGAGAAAGAAAAAAACCAGAAATCCCTCCTTACCATATGAGCTCTCCATGGACGTGCTAGAGACTGTCTACCAGACCTCTCACTCTGACACATGGCTAGATGGCATTTTCATTCGTCCTTTGCAATTAGATGGAGCCATTGGGCTGTTTCCTAACAAATAGAATGTGAATGGAAGTGATATGTGCTCCTCTCAGCCTCAAAGCCTGTCAGGCATGATTCTCCAGGCTGTTTTCTGTTCCAGCTGGCTGGCTGGAGACAAGGAACGTGACCTTGGAAACCATGTGGTGAAATGGCAGAGCCACACGTAGAAGGGGCCTGGGCCCCTGAATGACTGCCTGCAGGGGACGGACCTGCCAATCCAGAGGACCACTTTGGAAGTGAGAATGAAAAACCGATTGTTATTGTACTTGAACTGCTATATTTTTTGAATTATGACTGTGACATTATGCACTATGTGATAAATATTGAATTACTTTTAACAACTAGAGGTGACTCTAATGTCTTCAGGATCCTGTGAGGTGGACTAAGGAATGGAAAGTAGAACTTCCTACAAATCTTCTGTGTAAACTTAGTGCATTTGTGTATCTTCTAGGTGAGGTGTATCTTTTACATATGTCAGCTCATATGTTCTTAAATAATTTTATTGAGGGAAAGTTTATGTATAGGGAAATGTACACAATGTAAGTGTACAGTTCAGTGAGCATTTGTTAAATGTTACTACTCATGTGACAGACACCCATACTCACACCAAATAAAGGTATGGCCATTGTCCTCCGAAGTTACCACATGTCCCTTTCTGGGCAATCCCAAACCAGCCTGTCTCCCTTTTGGGGTAAAGGGAAAACTTCCCCTTTGACCTCAGAAAGTTCACTGAAAAATCAACTCGCAATAGAGCAGATTAATACGAGAAGAAAAGCCGTACAAATTTATTTTAACGTGTATACACAGGAGCCCTCAGAAAATGAAGATTGAACTCTTCAATGAGGTACAGAGATTTTTAAAGAATAGGAGCTTGAAAGCAGAAAAAGGGATTGTGGGAGGGAGAGAGGAAGAGGCCTGAGTAGCCAGTAAAGGTGGTCTTGTTATATAAATAAAACCTTAAAGGTTACAGCCCTCAAAGGTGTCAGACTTTCAGTTAATTTTTTTCTAGATGGGGGACGAGCAGACCTGGCTGCATTCTCTACAGATGTAAATGTCCTTCCTCAAAAGACAGCTTTTCAGAGTTACTTCTGTCTGTGAGACTTACAGCAGCCATCTCAAAATATGTCAAAGAAATATATTTTGGGATAGAATTATTTCTAATTTCCTTAATTCCATAGGCAACCACTATGGATTTTTATCATCACAGATTAATTTTGTCTGCTTTTGAACTTCAGATGAATGAAATTATACTAACGTACTTTTTTAAATCTGGTTTCTTTTGCACAGTATAATGTTTTGGAAATTCATCCATGTTGTGACTACTGGTTTTTCTTTATATTACTGAGTAGTATTCTATGACAATGAATATATCCAGGTAATTCATTCACTATTATGTTGATGGGCATTTGTGTTGTTTCCATCTTCAGGCTATAATAAACATTCCTGTACAAGTTTTTTTTAACATATTTTTTTATTATTCTTGGGTAAATAACTTATTAGGATTGCTACATCAGAGGGCAGAGGTAGGTTTCACATTTTTAGAGAGAGTTTTCCAAAGTGGTGTACATTGTACAAGTGAAGTTCCAGCTGTTCCACGGGCTCTGTGCACTCCCGGATATTTGGTGTCCTGAGCCTCTCTATGTCCTGCTGGGCGTGGATTCACATATAAGTTTGGTTTTAATTTGCATTTCCCTGATACTTAACTTTGTTCACTTGCTTTATGTTTATTCTTATATGTTCTTCTGTGAAGTTCAAATATTTTGATGCTATGCTGGTCTAGTTGTATTTTTGTTATGGATTAGTAAGATATCATTATATATTCTGATTATAATCCTTTGTCAGAGATTTGTACTAAGAATATTTTCTTTCAGTATATGCTTTGCCATTTCATTTTCCTTCTATGATGTCTTTGATAAACACAAGATTCTAATATTGATGAAAATCAATCTGTACTTTTCAAATATTTTATATTTAGTGCTTTCTGCATTCTATCTACAAAATCTTTATCTTTTCCCAAGTCATGAAAATATGCTCTTCTGCTTTAGAAAATTATAATTTACTTTTAAATTTAGGTCTATCATATATTTCAAATTAATTTTTGTGTGTGGTGTGGGATGAAGTCAAGATTCATTTTTTCCTAAAAATATATATAGTTGATCCATGACCTTTTGTTGAAAAAACTTCTCTTTCCATATTGAATGGACTTGCTATTTTCTAAATAGTTTCTCTAAGTTTGTTACTATTTCTGTCTTGAATGCTGACAAAATTCACCAGTGAAAATATCTAGGTCTAGAGGTTACTCATGAAAACACTTTTAATTACAAGGCTTATTTTATAAAAAATAAAAGGCTATCCAAGTTTCCTATTCTATTTGCATCCATTTTGGTAAGTTGTGGTTTTCAAGGAATTTGTCCTTTCACCTCAGTTTTTTAATATATTGGCTTCGTTTAAATTAAAATGATATTCCTAACAGTCATTATATACTTAATGTCTATAGGATCTGTTATGATATTCCCTCTCTCATTCCTGATATTAGTTAGTAATTTGTATTAAGTTGTGTTTTCAAAACGATCATTTTCTGCTCTTATATTTATGTAGCCTTCATTTTTCCTCTTTGGGAACAATTTACTCTTCATTTTCTATTGCTTTAAATTAGAAACTTAAGTCATCGATTTTAAATTTTTCTTGTTTTCTAACACAGGTTTTTAAAGCTGTACCTTTCTAAGTACTGATTTAGCTGTATACCACAAGTTTTTATATGTTTTGTTTTTATTGCCATTCAACTCAATATATTTTCTAATTTTCCTTGTGGTTTCTTATTTAATTGATTAGTTCTTTATAAGCATGTTGCTTAATTTCCAAATATTTGAGGATATTCTGTATATCCCATTGCCATTGATTTTTAATTTAATACTACTGTGGTGGGAGGAAATATTCTGTAATATAATCAATCTTGAGATGTTGTGACACTTATTTTATGGCCAAGCATATAACCTATCTGGTGACTGTAACATGTGCTTTTGAAAGGAATGTATAGTCTCCTCCTCTTGGGTGAAATATATTAGAAATGTCAATTCTGTCTAGTTTGTTGATTGGGTCACAAAATAGATACTTTACTCATTTCATTTCCATTTTGATCCATCTATTACCGACAGAAGAGCATTTAAATCTCTAATTCTCACTATAGAGTTTCTATTTCTTCTTTAGTTCTAGCAGTATTTGCTTCATATATTTGAAAGTTCTGTTATTAGGTTCATAAACATTTAGGATTTTTATATCTTCCTGATAGAGTGACACCTTTTCCCCACTGATCATATTGCTTGTCTTGGAATTTATATCTTTGGTTTTAATAAGACCACAGCAGCAATTTTATGCTTTCTGTTGCATAACATTTTTGCCATCATTTTTTATCTGTGCCTTTATAGTTAAAATGTTGCTTGTAGAAGTATATAAGTAGATCTCAATTTTTTTATATATATTCTTACAGTCTTGACTTCTTATTTGGAGGGATTAGTCTATATAATTATAATGCTATTCTTTTTGGTTGATTGAATACTATTATTCAATATTATTTGATGTTCCATTTAATACTTCAATTTAATTAAAATTAATAATTCTCACCCTCAGGCCTCAGAGTCTTACCCTGAACACACATGCAAGCCCTCAGTCAAGAAGTCATTTTGAAAGCTCATGTAGAGGCTTCTAAAGAGCCTTCTCCAGTTCCCTGTCTTGCTAACTTCAACTGCTTCAGCAATCCCGAATTTCAATCTTCACTTCCTCCATTGAGCAAGACCACCATTGGCCATTTGGGCTCTACCTCATTCTCTGGTCTCCCAGTTCCTCTAGCAAGTGAGCAGGAACAGCCTAGATCTCACCTTTTGCTTTATCCAATTCCAAAAAAGCGTTGCTTCACATATTTTGTCTGGTTTTATGGTCTCCTTCTTGACTGAAAGCAGAAGTCCCATCTCTTCTGCTGTCAATTTATTTTTCTAACTTAAACAAATGTTTTGCAAAAATGGAGGGCTCCAAGCAACACCTGCATTTCCCTGGGCTGTGTCCCCATTGCTGTCTTCTCCAATTTGAGACTCATTGGGAAGCTGGATTAGATTATTGTCTCAACCATTGTCATTTGATAGAAAATGCTATTAGGTTTATGATTCTGTTAGGAATATGAATGTGAATTTTAATATGTCTGATTAACATTAGCAACAGCTTAGGGAATGTTCCAGGAGATCAGTGAAAAACACACTACCCCAAATGAATTTGTTTGTTTTTAACAATAACAGGCTATCATGGATTTAGTCATTTAAGCTGTTCCAGAGAAGTAAATTATCATTTTACTTTGTTTGGTTTTTAACCTTAAAAAATATTTATTTATTTATTTTATTTTTTTTAGAGACAGAGTCTCGCTTTGTTGCCCAGGCTAGAGTGCCGTGGTGTCAGCCTAGCTCACCACAACCTCAAACTCCCAGGCTCAAGGAATCCTCCTGCTTCAGCCTCCCGAGTAGCTGGGACTACAGGTACACACCAACACGTCAGACTAATTTTTTTCTATTTTTAGTAGAGATGAGGTCTTGCTCTTGCTCAGGTTGTTCTTGAACTCCTGACCTCAAGTGATCCTCCCTCCTCAGCCTCCCAGATTGCTAGGATTACAGGCGTGAGCCACCATGTCCAGCCTTGAAAAATATTTAGATAAGATTTCTAGAGTTTTTTAACAAGTTCATCCAAAATTTTAACCAGTGTTTCCTGCTATAGTTACAGAAACAGATTTCCTGTTATCACAGGCCATATGAAATTAGGGAGAAAAATGCTAAGTTCCGCAAGTAAACCATACCGAAATACCCAAAACAGCATTGTTTAGTGCCCTCTTCAGCCTTTGCCTCTTCACTCTCAGATCAAGCCATCTTAGAGATTATAAATTCACTGAGGGCCACTTGATCAAACTTCTCTTATGGTTAGTGATTTCTGTGTGTTATTGAAATCTTTTTGTGCCCAACATGCCAATTTTTAAAAAAAATTTATGGGCAATTCTTTTTGTGTCTTGTTTAGAAAAATGTTTCTCTATCTAAGATTGAGACGATATTATCAGCCAGGTGCGGTGGCTCACGCCTATAATCCTAGCACTCTGGGAGGCTGAGGCGGGAGGATCATTTGAGGTCAGGAGTTGGAGACCAGCCTGAACAAGAGCAAGACCCCATCTCTACTAAAAATAGAAAGAAATTATATGGACAACTAAAAATATATACAAAAAAATATTAGCCGGGTAAGGTAGTGCATGCCTGTAGTCCCAGCTACTCGGGAGGCTGAGGCAGGAGGATTGCTTGAGCCTGGGAGTTTGAGGTTGCTGTGAGCTAGGCTGACGCCACAGCACTCTAGCCTGGGCAACAGAGTGAGACTCTGTCTCAAAAAACAAAAAAACAAAAAAAAAAGAGAAGATATTATCCTATCTTATCTTCAAAATCTCAATTTTTTCCTTTATTATTTTGATCTAAAATCAACCTGCTATTTATTAAATAGCTTTGTGTACAATGAATTAAGATTAAGTAAAACTAAGCACCACTACTAAAAGGTCACTTTTGTTCCATGGCTCCGCAGTGCCAACTTTGTCATAAATTATGTATCCACATTACGCACTATTTCTAGAATTTCCATTCTCTTTGTCTGTGTATGCATTAATGCCACACTCTATTACTGGAGCTTTATAATTAGTTTTGATATCTGGTAGAGTGAGCTCTCCTTACTTCTTCAAAATTTTCTTGGCTCTATTTAGCCTTTGAATTTCCATATACACTTCAAAACCAATTTGTCCATGTTCATAAATACTAGTTGTACAGTGATTCTAAGTAAGACTGCATCCATCTACAGGTCAATTTTGGGAGAACTGACACTGATACCATGTTTATGACTGTGACATGCTTTCCATTCACTTACTTCTATTTTAATAGCTCTTTACAACTCTAATGGAGGTAGTCATACACGTCTTTCATTAAATTTAGCCCTAGGCATCTTTTGATGCCATATTACATATATTCTTTTTAAACAAATATATTGAGGTATAATTAACATACAGTAGTTATAAAGTGTATGTGAGGTCTTCAATTTGATGAGTTTTGACATATGATATATGTATACACCCATGAGAAAAACATAAGAGCCAAAATATTGAATGTATCCATTACCCCCAAAGCATTCTACTGACTGCTTGTAATCCCTCCATCCTGCCCTATCCTGATGCCTCATCACCAAGTAGCCACTTCTCTGCTTCTATCACTATATTAGTTCTCCTAAAAATTCACATGAATTATATAGTAGATATGCTTTTTTTGGTATACATTCTTTTCCTCAGGTGATTCATTTGTGTTGTAACATATATCAGTGCTTCATTTTTTATTTTATTTTATCACTATGCTAAAATTTGTTTATCCATTCATCTATTTTTTTTTTTTTTTTTTTTTGAGATAGGATCTGGCTCTGTTTCTCAGGCTACAGTGCAGTGGCATCATCTTAGCTTACCGCAACCTTGAACTCCTAGGCTCAAGCCATCCCGAATAGCTAGGATTACAGGCATGGGCCACCATGCCCAGATAAGTTTTTAAAAAATTTTTTGTAGAAATGTGTCCTTTCTGTGTTTCCCAGGCTGGTCTCCAACTCCTGGCCTCAAGTGATCCTCCCACCCCAGCCCTCCAAAGTGCTGGAATTACAGGTGTGAGCCACAAGTCTGGGCTTCCATTCACCTATTGATGCATATTTTAGTTGTTTTCAGATTTTGGTTATGAAAAATACTACTACTATGAACATCCATGTATAAGTGGTTCCTTTCATTTCTCTTGGATAATTACCTAGGATTAAAATGGCTAAATCACATGATAAAAATATTTTTTAAATATTTAATTTCTCAGATCTGCTAAACTATTTTCAAAGTGGTTGCAAATTCTCACTAGTGTGTATACAAGTTTCAGTTCCTCAGTTTTCTTGCCAAACTAGATATGGTCAGTGTTTTTAATTTTAGCCATTCTGATAGGTATGCAGTGGTATTACCTTGTGGTTTTAATGAATAAGAACAAAAACAGCCCTTAACCTAAACCTATACCTTATAAAAATATTAACTCAAATTGGATAATGAACTTAAAACATAGAAGTCTAAAACTTTTAGAAAAAAAATAAACATAGGGAAAGAGCTTCAAGATCTGGAGCTAGGGATATAGTTGTTAGACTTGACACAGTAAATACAATCCATGAAAGGAAAAATTGAAATATTGAAATTTAAAACTTTTGCTATAGGAAAGACCCTTTTTAGAGTACAAAAACACAAGCTACACACTGAGAGTGAATATTTGTAAACCATAGATCTGACAAAGAACAATTATCTATAATATAGAAAGAACTCTCATTATGCAACATTAGAAAACGAACAGTCCAATTATAAAATGGACAAAAGACATAGACAGACATTTCACTGAAGGGATATGCATATAGCAAACAGTACACAAAAAAGATGTTTAGCATCCTTAGCCCTCAGGGAAGTGCAAATTAAAAATCAAGATTAGATACCATTGCATGCCATGAGAATGACTGACATAAAAAAGAGTGACAATGCCAAGTGCTGGTGAGGATGCAGAGAAACTGGGTCACTCATACATTGCCAGAGGGAGTGTAAAATGATAAGGCCACTCTAGGAAATAGTTTGCCAGTTTCTTTAAAAAATTAAAAATGTGACTACCCTATGACCCCACAATTGTTCTCTTGGGTATTTATTTCGGTGAAATGAAACCTGTATATAAATGTATTACAGAGAATGCAGCTTTATTTGTCATAACCAAAAACTGGAAAGAACCCAGATATACTTCAGTAGGTAAATGGTCAAACGAACTGGTACATTTATATCATCAACTACTTATTACTAAACATTAAAAAGGAATGGACTTTTATCCACATAGCAATTTAGATGAATCTCTCTGTAGAAATAAGCTAAATGAAAAAAGCCAATTATAAAAGGTTGCATAATGTATGATTTCACTTATATAACATTGAAATGACAAAATTTTAGAAACGGAGAACATTTTAACGGTCTCCAGGGGCTAAGGACAGCGTTGGGACAGGGAGAAGTGTGTGTGGCTATAAAGAGGGATACTTGTGGTGATGGAAATATCCTGTGTCTTGAGTGTATCAATGCCAATATCCTGATTGTGATATTGTATTAAATACTATAGTTTTCCAAGATGTTACCATTGGGAAAAACTGGGTATAGATACTTGGGATTTCATTCTATGACTTCTTGCAACTGTATGTAAATCTACAATTATGATGATTTTTGTGTTGAAGAATTTACTCCATTATTATTTAATGCAATTACTGGTTTTCTTGTTTTATATCTATAATTTTACCATTTTCTTTCTATTTCATCCAACTGGACTATGTTCCATTTTTGTCCTTGCTCACCTACATTTGAAAGCACTTATTAGTTATTCATTTTTCCCCTGTATTAACTTGATTGTTATATATTCTTTTACTTTTAACTTCTTCTTGAATTCCTGAAATTTCATCTGGGATCATTGAAAGGATCCCTAAAGTATACAGCAAAGAATACTCACAGTAGAGTGAGCGTACTGGTAAGAAATTCACTTAGTTTTTGTTTGAAAATCTTTTTTATTATTTCAATAGATTTAGGGGTGCAAGTCATTTTTGGTTACATAGACTAACTGTACAGTGATGATGTATAGTGATGTTTTTAGTGCACCCATCACCTGAATAGTGTACATTGCACGTGATAGGTAGTTTTTCTTCCCTCACTCCTCACACAACCTCATCTCTTCTGAGTTGCCAGTGTCTGTTGTACCACTCTGCATGTCCCTGCTATAGCTTACGTCCCCTTATAAGAGACAATATGTGGTATTTGGTTTTCCATTCCTGCATTACTTCACTTAGAATAATGGCCTCCAGTTCCACCCCAAGTTGCTGTGGTTATTTCAAAGTCCATTATTTCATTCTTTTTTACGGCTGAACTTAAGTAGAAGCCCCGGAGCTACAAGAGCAAGGAGAAAGGCGAGGAAGGATCTGGAGGAACACTCAGGAGACACCAGCTCAGGGTCCGCTCTGGCGGCAGCCTGGAGCTGGGACGCGGTCCCTGCAGCTCAGCTGCTTCAGCTGCATGACGCCGGCGACATGCTGACCTCATTGGGCAATCATTTTCTCTTACACAAATGGAAGCGAAAAAGTGCACTTATGAATTTATGGGCAGTATGTGCATAGTGCCTGGTATATACTTAGTTCTAATAAAAGTAAGATATTGTTATTATGATGCCAAATTTTTACAAATTTAGTGTTTATGATTATAATTTATAAAAACAAAAGACATCTATTGAGTGCGGTCTGAATGTGCAGGCTTTCAGATTCCTGGCTTCATATACATGAATCAGAAAAATAAAACGCACATTCTAAGAGCTTCTCTTAAAAGATAATAAAAAGAAGCAACTAAGAACCTGTGTTTTCATATTATCTTAAATATAGGAAATAGTTCTGTCTCCCTGATTCACACTATTTGACAATGGAAAAAGTAACTGCAATTATTGAAGTTTCTTATAATCATAATTTTCATCTCTTGCCCATACACGAAGTTAAGAAGGTGCAAAGGACTTTACAGCAGACAATAAAGAGAAACATCTGACATCTATCTAGAACCTCACAGATTATGGTTTTTAGAGTGTTTTTCTGTAAAGTGTCTCTTTGATGCAGCTTCAACATTCAGACAGCTTCCAGTTGGCTCCAGAATGCAAAGGAATGTCATCCAGGGTAAGGAATTCCAGAGATGAGGACTGAGCCCGGAAGCTGCCTTGTCAGCAGTCCTTAAGGTTTTACTGAGAAACCGGAGGTTTTACAATGTTAAAATAAAATTCAAGTTCCTTTAGAAAGATGAAGCTACCACAGTGCATTTTTAAATTTTGTTTGTTTATTTTCAGAGATAAAATCTCTCTTTGTCACCCAGGCTAGAGTGCAGTGGTGCTATCATAACTCATTGTAACCTCCAACTCCTGGTCTCAAGCCATCTTCCCACCTCAGCCTCCCAAGCAGCTGGGACTATGGGTGTGTGCACACTATGCCTGACTAATTTTTTTTTTTTTTTTTTTTTTTTTTTTTGGTAGAGACAGGGTCTCGCTATGTTGCCTAGGCTGGTCTCAGACTCATGGCTTCAAGTGATCCTCCCCAGCTAAGGTGCTGAGATGACAGCATGAGCCACCGTGCCTGGCCTATCACACTGTATTAAGTGGCAGATATGATCTTCCCAGGTGTGCTGGCATTGTTCTGATGGCCAGTATGTGATAGGAGCTGTTCTGCTGGCTAACGAAGCAGATAGTAATTCACAAATGGAAAATCTGACCAGTGACCTCACAGAATTGAGAACTAAGCCTGTAGTGCACTGTGTCTGTCAAGCATTGACTCGTTCCTCAAACAGAAAGCTCTCAGGATGGAGGACTGAGGTGAATGAGGGTGCGTGCGTCTTTACCTTAAGGTCTCCATAATGAATCTTTGCCCTGCTTCACCTTATTCTAAAAAGTAAATGGAGCACCTCATTGTGATTCAAACACTGTGACTTTCAGGATGACTGACTGAATAAACAAAAGAAAACATGAACAGTGCTTAAAGCAGAAAACACAACAGAGGTTCCTATTCCAAAGAATTCTGTGAAATAAAATATAATCACCTTAAAAACTGCAACTTGAAAATACTTTTGAAGTACATAATTACAATCTAACAAGGAAGCCATTAAAAATGTAAACTTGATAGATGACTCCATGATTCTGATCATAAATTATATATCTGCTTTTAGCTAGGCTGAAGGTTAACGAAAAAGAAAAAGAAAGCATGTCTCCTCAAGGTTGAGTCTTGTGGAGCATAGGCGCATGAAACACACACGAGGAAAGTCAGGACCACTAAAGCTGTGGACACGATGGGTCTAGCAAGATCAGGAAATGAAGCAACATGAACAGGAATCACCAGGTCAAGCCAAAGGGGAAGAAAGGAGTCAGAGAAGAATGCAGAATGGATCCGATTCGTGGTGCAGAAGTTGAAGGGCAGGGTGTCTGTGTAGCTCAACACAGAGACAAGAATGTCATGTTGCGGACATTCAAGGGAGACCCAATCTGAAGTGGAGAAGTCATTTTAAAGAAGGTAAACTAAAGGTGATGAAATGTGACAGGTACAGAGAGACTTCATTGTGTCCTGAATACCAAGGTAAGAGCATTTTAAATTTTACCGAGTTTTTTAATAAGAGCCAAGAAACATGGTAAGAACTAATGTTTATTAATCACTAAATATATGCTAGATACTATGTTTCAGACCATCACAAAAATTATCTTGTTTGATCCTCAAACATGCTTTAAATGTTCAATGAGTCTCAGCCACTATTGTTGTTATCGATTATTGTTGTTTCTAAATTTTCTCTTAATGACACCCAAATTACAGATGGGTAAGAAACAAGATGGCATTTTTAGAAGAGGAGAAATTTTTTTTGGACAAAGTTTAACTTTCAATTTATTTAGGTCATCTTTAATTTTTTTTTCAACAAAGTTTTGCAGTATTTAACGTACACGTCTTTCACATCTTTTGTGGGGGGTATGTAAATCTCTGGCTGCATTTGTGAGTCTATTTCTCCTTACTTCATATATTTGGAAGCACTGTTACTAGATTCATAAATATTTATGATTGTTATGTGCTTTTAATGAATTGATCCCCTTAGCCTCACAAAATGACCTTCTTTATTCCTGCTATATCCTTTATTTTGAAATCCCCTTTGTCTGATATCAATATAGCTCCAGCTCTAGAAGAGGAGAATTTAAGACTAGAAAAGAGGAAAGGGCCCAAGGTACTAGCTCTGGGTTTTGGCACTAGGCTCAGTCAGTTTCCGTTGTAGCCATGAGGGAAATCTTTTGTAAATGTCAGCTCAGGCAAGAAAATTTATTTTTTGCTCTGCAATGAGATCTTGTGGAATCTCTTGTTGATTTCAAGAGCTTTGAATGTCTATGGTTTTCCCAAAGTAAAGCATTCTTGACCTGAGGCTCTGACCCATTTAAATACATCTGCCATATACAAAGTCTATAGATACATGAAGGCAATATTTTTTGTTGCTTACCACATCCAAATAAAATGTGCATTTGCTCTCATATGAAAGAAAAATGGGTTTAAGAATTCCCTCTCTCTCTTTGTCATCTGTTGTCTTTCTACCATTTTCCCAAAGCAATGGGATTGTTCTCTCCTTACATTTTATGCTCTGAAGATAGCTTCCGTTGTACTGAATAAGAGTAGAAAGGAATAATAATAGAACTATCTCTTCGAAGAATAAACATGTCTTCAAACTATCAGGTCTTTATCATTGTTAAAAAAAAAAAGGAACAAATGCAAAATTTGAACAAAATCATGAAATCAGTAAATCAGAAGTTGGCCTACAAAACACAATGCCCTGCAAACATAACTTCTCACATGACGCTTGAACTAACAGATTTAAACAGGAAGCAATTCCCTTCTGAGGAGCCATATGATAAGAGGAAGCAGGAATGGCAGGACTTGTAAATATGAGGTGACCCAATTCGCAGTGCTGCTGGAAGCCCAGGAACATTGCCTTTCCCTCACAGTGGCCTTGTTGAACATGCAGGAAATTGTTGCCAAAATGTTCATCACCAGATGGCATTAAAAAAATATATTTCTCAAGGCAACGAGTCACTCTGGGGAAAAACATGTTGACAAATATGGTAATACCACATCAGTCCACTTGCTTTAAGCATCTTGCAGGAAAAACGTGTCTAAGTCCAATTAGAGCTTGATATGCAAAACTGTCCTTTATTTTTGTTTTGTTTTAAAGATAAAACTCAATTTCATAACTCTAACCATCATTCTAGAAATTCCTGAATATGCTGCATATCATTACAGGAATCAGCAACAGGAATGAAGCTTTTTATTCCAATCAAAGGTACTCTTTATGAGTTGGTATCTTATACCAATGGCTTGAGAATGGTTTGAAGGTTTCAAGTAGTGTCTTAGCTGACCACCAGCATCAGATTATGCACCACTAGTGCCCACTAATCTGGGATTTGCAGCTCATAGCAACACTGTCAAATTGTTCTTCTAGGTTTAGATCATAAACACAAATCAAAAGTCTCAACCAGTATACATACTGCTTTGACTGTTTTATAACGTACTGTGAGTCAAAAACTGCTGAATGTTCTGAAGACTCAAGCCATGGAGAATACCCTTCTGCTAAAGACAATGACGTGGTTTGTCAATGGTTGCCTTTGTGAAACAAAAATGTGATAGAAAATTATTGGACCAAGAAGGCTTGAATGTCCTGCTGTCTGAGTGGGAGGTCTCATAGTTGCCTATACCCAGAAATAGTAAAAGAGACAAAGTAAGTGAGAAGATATAACAAGTTCATGGAATGAAATACTCAGTATTTTAAATATATAAATGTCCCCCAAATTGTACTCCCAATGAAAATAGCTATTTTTTGTGTGTGGAATTTGATAAGCTGATTCTGAAATTTATAAATGGAAATACAAAGGACCAAGAATAGTCAAGGTAAGTTTAATAAAAACAAACTGGGAGGACTTCCTTAACACATATTAAAACATTTTAAAATCATAGTAATTAGGGGTGTGTGGTATTTGTGCAGGGATAGTCAGATAAGCCAATGAGAACAAGCATCACAGAACCAGACCTCACACAGAATGGCATTTGACATGGCTGGGCCAGCACAGTCCCATCAATGAATGGTGTCGGTACAACTCAGCATCCACAGAGACAAAGACAAAATGAGTCATACCTCAAAGTATACACACAAAAAAGTTCCAGATAGATTAAAATCATGAAGGAAAAGGCTAAAAACTGAGAAACTTTAGAATATAGGCTATCTTATGACCTTAAGGTAGATATGGCTTTATTAAATAAGAAAAAGAAAGCATTGATACTATATCTGTGTGTGTGTGTGAAAGATTGTGTGCGTGCAAATTAACTAATTACACATGACCCTTTGGGTGGAAAATAAAAAGGGACCTTATGAAATGCCTACAACTCAATGAGAATAAGAACATGATCAGCCAAGAACAGTGAGGATAGTTAAAACAATTGCAAAAGAAAACTTACTGCTTTCAACGCAGAAGAGTAGAATGTTAAGTATCAAGAATTCAACTCAAAAAGTTGGGAAAAAACACATTTTTTGTAAATTTTTATAAACACCATAAAATAAGAAAATTAAGAAAAAGGAAGAAATCAATGAATTAAAGAACAACCAATATTACTAAAACTTTTCACTGTTTCTTTGAAAATATCAGCAACACAGAAAGCCCTAGCAAGACTGACAGATTTAAAAGAAAGTATATTCAAATAAACATACTATAGAATGAAAGGGGAAATAACTGACATAGAATTTTTTAATGTGAATACATATGCATTAAACTTAGATAAAAATGGAAAATTTTCTGGGAAAATGTAAAATGGCAAAATTGTCACAGGATGAAACATTGAAAAACTCATATAGGCCAATAACTTTTAAAGAAATTGAATTTAATTACGACCTCCCAAGACCCAGATCCTAGAAGCTCATAGATGTCTGTTGCATCTTTGAAGAAACAGATAACCCCTCTTATGTACAGGTTGTTCCAGAAAAGAGAAGAAGGGTGAGTTGTCCAAGTGGTTTTATGACACCATTGTAACTAAATAAGGCCATCTGGTGAAAAATGCCATAGCCCAAATTCTTTGATTTTGCCTGAGAGGCTTAAATAACCAACTTATAGATGCCATACATTTCCTTTAGTAATTTAATGGAAAACTTTTAAATAATAATACTGATAACACAAATGTTTTGAAAATATAATTTCCCAAGTTGGGCATTAAAGATCTTTACCTTGAGTACACCAGTAATACAATAGTAGACAAATTTGGGGTGGAGGTTCTTTCTTATCATACTCATAGTTATTCTGTATCATGTTATAACATGAATTTGGATAATTTTTTCTAGTCATATGATGACATCATCCTTTCTTAATATAAGAGGTTCATTGTTAACTTATAGGGCTCAATCTGTGTATCTGTTTATTGGAAGTTATATTTACTTAATTTACACATTGCAAAGTTAAAGATTGTCCATCTAATTTGTAACATGCATCCCAGCACTATAAGAATTTTCTCTCTAAGATCTCAATAACTCATAACATCACTGTTGTATAAGTGGATTGATAGAATTATGTAATCAAAGTATTAATAATATTAAGTAGGTAGAGAAAATGAGCTAAATCACCAGTTCTGAAAGTGTGATCTGAGGACTGCAAAGGTTCCTAGAGGCCCTTTCAGAGTTCATGGGGTCAAAACTATTTTCATAATAACATGAAGGCGTTATTTGCTTTTCTTACTGCATCAACGTATGCAACAATGCTAGGATATAGCATGAGTGACCCTGCAGGACCTTTGGCGTAATTCAAGCATTAGCACCAAACTGCATGAGAGCATTCCATTCGCCGCCACCACCGCGTACTCACATTAAAATAAGTGCCCGTTTTGCTGAAGAATGCCTTTGATGAAATCAATCTCAGCCTGTAGGCACACATCTCTTTAGTACTGCATGTGATGAAGTGGGACGTGCCCATAGGATTCGCCTGCTGCACATTGAGCCAGAGAGCTGTCTCAAAGAAACCACTTGTGCAATGATTTCCCTTGTGAGTTCAAACGCTCACATTTTTCATGGAACACCATTTGTACTTGATAGAACACCCAAGAGACAAGCCATGGTTATTCAAACTTAGATTTTTGCAGACATTTTCTCAAAAAAGAACAAAGTGAGCCTGTCAATTCAGGAAAAATAAATGACATAATTTGATGCCAATGGTAAGATTTGAGATTTCAAATGAAAATTAGAATTTTGGAGTACTTGTATCTGCCATTGTGAGTTTGACAACCTCCCAAAACTTGAAGAACTTTCTGATGAGGTAGATGATGAGATGTTAATGGATATAATTTTCAATATGTCAGCATTTGGAAGATCTGCATTAGTCAGTGAATCAATATTATAATATCACACATGGGCAAATGATCTATCTAAAGCAAAAGATAGATCAATGAATTTTAACACAAATAAGTATGAAAAGTTGACTGACATAGTTTCAGATTCCATGTTGCAACTAACCTTTAAGAAACTACTACTTGTCAAGTTTTGTTAGAACACCAAAGAGGAATATCCATAATTAGTTGATAAGAATATGCCTCCCTTGTCCACTCACATATCTATTTGAAGCCAGAATTTCTTCATATTCTTTCTTTTTTTTTCATGAAGAAATAGTTTATTTAGTAGTTTCCTGTTGCTGCTGTAACAAATTACTGCAAATTTAGTGGTTTAAAACAATACACATCTATTTTCTTACAGCTGTGGAGGTCAGAAGTCCAAATGGGTCTCACTGGGCCAAAATCAAGATGTTGGCAGGGCTGCATTCCTTCTGGAGGCTCTAGGGGAGGATCCATTTCTTTATCATTTCCAGCTTCTAGAAGCCACCTGGATTTCTTGGCTTGTGGTCCCTTCCTACATCTTTGAAGCCAGCAGTGTAGCATCTTCCAATCTCCCTCTAACTGTTGTTGTCATCACACTTCCTTCTCTGAATCTGACTCCTCTGCCTCCCTCTTTCACCTATAAGGATGTTTGTGATTACATTGGGCCCACCTGAATAACCTAAACTACTCTCCCCATCCCAAGATCCTTAATTTAATCCATATCTGCAAAGTCCCTTTTGCCATGTAAGGTAATATATTCACAGGTGCCAGGATTAGGGTGTGGACATCTCTCAGGGGACGTTATTCTGCTGAACACAGGAGGTGACACCAGAAAACAGTGAGTGGTAGGGGAGTGAAGAAGTGAGACAGGATAAGGGAAAGAAGTCAATAAAATGTGAGTTAATAAGGCAGCTGTCACAGAGCGCAACTGGGGCTTAGTCCTGCAGGGACTGGACGGCTATGCTTCAGAGTTACCCTGGAAGAGTTATCCTGGAATTGCCTGTCAACTCCCCATCCATCATCAATTGAGGGCTGCTCCCAGGGTCATTAACTCTCTGCCACTTCTGAAGCTTGCCCTATAATGGCAGAGTGTGCTCCCATGACCAGAAAGAAAGCACTAGAGACCTGCGGGTGTTCTTAGTAGGCATTTGCCATCAGGCGAGTGTCCAGGAGATATATAGAGGGCACCAGCCTCTGCTGGAGGAAGTGACTTCTGGACTCATCTTATCCAACCATATCTCTTTTCAGAAGAGCATAGAGAGACCCAGAATGGTGGAGGGCTTTCCCAAGGTCACATGACCAAAGAAGAGCACTGATGGTGATTTCTATTTAGTTAGTATCTCAGGCTATTATGTGTCAGGCACTGTACCAAGGTCTTGACATGTGTGCCCAGCTCTTAAAGCTCAACACAGCCAAAATTAAACACATCGTCTTCCTGCCCACACCTGTATTTCCTCCTTTCTGGAGCCCAGCCTGTGACTGTCTGAGGGGCCATACCGTAGTTATCCTCTCAAGGGACTACTTCTGTCCGCATGCCTGGCACACTCTTCTAGCATGTATGAGTATACTCACTAAATTTTAAAGGGAAAAAGGAAGGAAGGGGGGAGGAAAGAAAGGAGAAGAGGGCATTTTTATACTTTTTAATCAGTAACTGAAAAAGTGGAGGTCCAGAGTGAAAAATAAGTAAAGGCAGCACTGCAGTGCTCAGTAGAGAGGGGGCCTCAGTGTCCCAGAGGCCAGGCACCAGAATCCCCTACCCTACAACTGCTAAGGCCAGTGGATAACAGTGTAGAGATTCCCCCATCTAAATAACAGGATATTATCTCACAAATGGAGGGTTATTCATTCTTACTATTCATATGGAGGATCTCTTTCTTCTGCTTTCATGATCAAAGAAGCCACTTCTATTCAAGGGGACTTTCCTTACAGAAACATTTGGATAGTCATGGGCCCACTGGGAAAAAGCAAACAATGTCAAGGACAGTTATGAAATATCTCTACTTGGCTTCTGAGCTAAGAAGTAAGAGAAGGTAACAAATCAGCCTCATAGTGTTACCTGTATAGTAATACTACAGTATTACTGTAGTGTAATGCTATAGATCACTTTATTAGTTAAGGTAAATTTTTTTTTCAGCTCATTATGGGGGTACAAAAGTTCAGGTTATATATATTGCCCATGCCCCCCATCCCCCCGAGTCTGAGCTTCAAGCGTGTCCATTCCCCAGACAGTGTACATCGCACTCATCATGTAGGTATGCACCCATCCCCTCCCCCCACCCCCATCCCCCCCAGTCAGAACTTCAAGCGTGTCCATTCCCCAGGCAGTGCGCATCGCACTCATCAAGTAGGTATACGCCCATCCCTTCCCCCCAGCCCCGACCTCTGTCCAATACCCAATTGGTGTTATTCCCAAATGTGCACTCAGGGAAACCAGTTTGCTGGTGAGCACATGTGGTGCTTATTTTTCCATTCTTGGGATACTTCACTTAATAGAATGGGTAAACATATGGCAACAAATTGAATGCAGAAATATATGTGAAAATCCAACTGTCTTTTCTTAAGCCCAACATTAAAGAGATCTGCAAAAATGAAAAACAATGACACTCTTCCCACTCAATTTATTTAGAAAATATATCTTTTATAAAAATGTTATATATCAATAAATATATTATATATGTTCAAATATAATGAATTTATTATTATTTCAAATAAATTAATAGTCTTTACATTCTCAATTTTAATTTATAATATGGTAACGATGTATAGATGTAATACAATAGTAATTTTTAAAAAAACTCTTTGGAATCCTCAATAATTTTTTTTTAAAGAGACAGGATCTCCGTTGCCCATGCTGGAGTACAGTGGCTCAATCATAACTCATTGTTAACTTTGAACTCCTGGGCTCAAATGATCCTCCTGCCTCAGCCTCCTGAGCAGCTGGGACTATAGGTACATGCCACCATGCCCAGCTAATTTTTTATTTTTTGTACAGACAGGATCTCACTATGTTGCCTAGTTTGGTCTCAAACTCCTGGGCACAAGGGATCCTCCTGCCTTGGCCTCCCAAAGTGCTAGGATTATAGGCATGAGCCACCACACCTGGCCCTCAATAATTTTTAATAGTAAAGAATTCTAGAAACCAAATAGTTGAGACCTCCTGAATTATATATACATTTATTTAATAATGGCTACATATTTAAGACAAAATGATGAAAGAAAAAAGCCACCAAAGGGAAGAAAATTTTAAATGTACTTGCAAGCAAAATAATATATTTTATAAGGTGCATGCAATTCAAGGATAAAAATCAAACATATTAGATTGGGTGGCTGCCATTTTAGGAGCACTGCAAATTAATCTATATCACCAGCTTAATGAAGAAAACATAAAGGATAGAAATATAGAGCATTCATTCTTCTGTTTAAGAATGATCAACCCTTGGTAAGTTCAACTTTTTCTGGAATCCATGAACATTAGTGTCATTGGATTAGACTCACCTTGTCAACTTTACTTAAGTGCCTTTCTTAATTTCCCAGGCAGTCTGTGGCAGCGTAAACACCATGTACCTACCATTGTTTCTCTCTCTTCTTGGATACACAGACCCAGTCACCAACCTAGATACTTTGTCCTCTCTCATTTTATTATAATGCAGAGATAAATTCACCGGGGCCATTAAGATACAGCTCAATCACTAAATAAATTGGTATGATTCAGAAAGTGCTCAATGATCTTGAACTATATTATAAATGGAAAAGTAAAACTCAATGCCTAAAGTTCTAAAATATCTCCATAAAATAAAACAATATAACACCATTACAAAAAAATCTTTTGTATGATTTTCTATAGATATTCCTGAATTTCTATAGCTTGTTCTGATATATTTATATATGGAGTCAGTAAGATAAATCAATTAATTAAGCTTTTAACAAGAACAGGTTGTTAGAGGGTTCAACAGTTTTCTTCCCACCTGAGCACTGCCTCTCATACGAACTAAAAGAGCCGATCAGACAGATGAAACACCCAGTGACCTCCATAATACTGACTAATTTAGTTAGGAGGGAGGCTCAGCCTCCATGTCCTTTCCTCCCACCATTAGAGGAGAAAGCCCCCAACTTAGTGTTGTTGACAGATAAGCTCAATCTAAGTGAGAACCTGGAACAATAGCTGTCTTCTCCATCCTATCTCAATCTAGCTCTGAGGAGAAAGTTAAGACATGCATCAGGAGACCCAGAGTGTTCAGGGGAATCACCGCCGGGGGACCCGAGAGAAGGCAGGTACTCTAACCCACAAGGAACTGTAATACTTAATAACCATAACAGCTAATTTTCATTTAATGATTATTATGTCAGGAACTCTTTTAAGTATACTACCATATTTTCATGTATTATCCTCATGCCAATATTACTATTATAATTTGTTTTCTTTATATATACGAGAGAACCAAGCCAGGGGAGGTTGAGTAATATACTAAAGGGGCAGAGCTGTTGGAAGGAAGGTGCAGGCATTGAATTCTAACTTCACATTACCTGTACATCTTCTCTGAACTGGCATATTTTAAAAATACATATTTAATTCACAGTTGGAATCAAGGTAGACTTGAAATTTATCAAGAATACATCTTTTTCTTTCCTTTTACAATTGCTGTACTCGCTGTTACATGGCACAGAACATACATATCACACATTTATTTTGATTTTATTATCGAGAACATAATATTAATCACACTTCTGTAGCTGTACCACAATAATCATGTTGTCTCCATGATATAAAATCATATTTTCTTTGTTTTGTTGCAGATCGTGTTTTAACAAACAGATTAGCCATCCTATTATGTGGAGAAATAGTTTTTAATAAAGCAAAGCTATATTGTCCATTTTCCCCTCCTAACTGGCAGCTCAGAAGACAACAAAGGGACCTGCACGGCCATCCTCGGCCAGATGCACATTCTTCCCCTTTGGAGATGGTGAATTCGAGCAGAGAAAATGCAGTGAGTCACAGTGCTTCCTGCCTACACAGTCATCACCATGGCAACAACGGTTGCCAGGTGGAGAATTCTACCATACATCATAATTGCTATGTCCACTTTAAGCAGATTAGGAAGGAAAATATCCACAATTTTGGCCTGAATTAAAATACTCTAAAGTAACTAACAGAGTGTTGACATAATAACCAATAATAAACTATAATTATGTGGTATTTATTGCTATAAAAACTGCATGCATTTAGACATAAGAATATTGGATATTACAAATAAAACCCCTCGCTACATATATTTAATATTTTGATGTGTTACCACAATTAATGAGTGTAATAACACATGTTATAATTCCAACTAAGAAGTTTGCAACGACCATTGCACACACATAAGATTCTAACATCCTTCAAATAAGAAGAGAAATTACAGCAATTGTTATACATTTTCCTGGAGCAATGATATGGAAAAGATGTTATTGGATCCACTGAAGTAGATATTGGATAAGGAATATGTCTGCTTGTTAATATGTCTAAAATTTGCTAAGAATAACTAATAAACTAAGAAATAAGTATCAGAGAAGTAAATAAGATTCCTTATCACTCGTTAATAACATTACAAGGAAGTACAATTATGTTGTCTCCCTATTGAAGGTCAGAGCTATTTTAAACGATTTTTTTCAAGCTGTATTGAGCCAAGGAAAGACGGAAAATTGTAACTGGTTCTATAAGCAAGAAAATGTTTTCTCAATAATGCTTTCAGTTTCCCCATATTTCAAAGAAGTTTTCAGTGTTCACATTATGGCTGGGGCTGGCAGCTCTAAGTGGCCTTGACAGCAAGATTCATCTCAGCCTTAGGAACTTAGCCGCTACAGTCTCAATGAGGCAGAAAATAGAGAACTCGTTAGCAAAATTTGCTGACCAGAACTTCGTAACGTTCTGCTGCACCGATGCATTCTCTTTTGAGTTTCTTTCCCAGGAACCGTGGTCCCTCCTACAAAGCCTCACACCACCTGCTTGTCGGGAGAAGACAAGATAAGTTATACTCCACCTGCAACTGTGCCCGAAGACCCATTGAACCTGCGCACAAGTTGAAAGAACAACCGATATTGACCCCTAGCTCATTATAATACTAAAATCCCGCCCTGGGAGGGACTTATCTGTCTCTTTGATCATGGGATCTATGTACCTGCATGATTGCTCACCGCGCTTGCGTGCTCCGCACTCCACTCCAAACATGCAGTGATGCTCATACCCCTGGTGCATTGTTCATGTCTCCTGCAGAAAAATCCCCTGACCCTGTTGGTCGGGGAGGTGGATTTGAGGCAATTCATAACTTCCCCCTCCCTACTGACAAGTTCTCTGCAATAAATCCTTTCCTCCTGACAATCCTCATCATCTCGGTAATTGGCTTTATGTGTGGCGGGCAACATTGAACCCCCCTTGTGGGTTCGTTAACACTTCCAACTACCTATGTATCTGTATAAGATTGCAAAAATGTATGAGGATAGGCACACTTCAATTTCACAATGTATTTTCCAAGTATTTTGGTATAATTGTAGAAATCTCTCTAGACAATGAGATTCGCATTCCCATTGCTTCCCGCGAGGCTGTCAGAAACCTGGAAGTCAGTCTTAAGCCAATGCCGGTTTCCCGATACTATTAAATATTAATATTATCTCAAATCTCCTTGTGAGGAGACTGACTTTTCTGTTTGAATATTAAAGAATATCTAATTTTCATTTTCATAAAATAGGATATACATATTTCTCTAAAAGTGGAAAAAGATCAAGAGCAGAGGGGGAAAATCTTGCCAATGTTAAGCTGACACTGATAAATATGAGATTCAAAAGGACCATTAGCAGTTAAAGTGAGCTGTCTAATTTTGGAGATACTTTTAAGGGAAAATAAGAGATTAAGTGAGAAAGATTATTCAATGAAATAAATATGCAAAAGACTTGAGCAGATATTTCACAAATAATGAAATCTGGTGCCCATTGCAGGGCAAATGGAGTAATCACAATCTACTCTGTCTTCTTTACTGAATTCAACAATATATCCTGCAAAGAATGCGTGGATTCAGATAGCTATCTGAAGACTCGGAAAATAAGTGGTCACAGGTGAGTTTCAGAAGGAGAATGAAGACCGGGTGCAGTGGCTCACTCCTGCAATCCTAGCAGTCTGGGAGGCCAAAGTGGGAGGATCACTTGAGGTCAGGAGTTCAAGACCAGCCTGAGCAAGAGCGAGACCTCATCTCTACTAAAAATAGAAAACAAAGAAAAAGAAGAGAGAGCATAAGGTTCAAAGTTCCACCAAACTGGGGGCATGTTTATCATTTTCTTTTCTTCTAATATCACCTGGTCTGGATTCAAAGACAGACTGAAAGTCCTAAGTGTGCACTGGATGTGTGGACAGATGAGCTCCAAGAGAAGCCCTCTCTTTCTAGTCTCAGAAGCAGGGGAGGGTCCACCTAATGGTCAGAAAGTGTTAAAATTCCTATTTTTTTTCCTTTTTTCCTTTCTCTCCAGGCTCCCCTCTCCCATCCTCCAGGCAATACCACAGTTGCTGCAGCAGCACAGAAACAGTGACAGCAGCCAGGCATGTCCCTAAACTCTGAGGGAGATGAAATTTTTCCTATGACCAGAGAATTGAGATCCTAAGATTGTGGGACAAATCTCTGTTGCTCTTTTTCTCTCCCGGTCCTTTTATAGCGTGGCCCAGGATGGACAATCACGGCAATTGTGTGGAAGAGTGAGAAAACAAAAACCCAAGCTTTCTGGTGAGAAAACAGAGAAGGAAGTTTCCAGGGAACAGGAAAGTGTCAGAGAGGTCATAGAGAAAAGGGAGATTAAGAGAGTGATCCCATAACATTGTGTATGAAATTTTGGTCTCACCTCTGAGTTTGAGAAGTGAGCTACAGGGCAGAACACTGCTCTAGTTCCAGACTGTCAACTAACTGGGTGGCACAGAAATGGGGCTTATTCAAAGAGAACTGCAAATACTTGAACACAGAAGACTTCAAAACAACTGTTATAACTGTGCTTTGAGATGTAAGGGCAGACACTTTTGAAATGAATAGAAAGCTAGAAAATCACAGAAAAAGTAGAAAATATTAATATAAAGAAGAAACAAATGGAAATTTTGAAACTGAAAAACACAATCGCAAAATTAACAATTCACTAGATGGGCTCAACAGCAGCAGAAGAGAGAGGGCAGAGGAAAGAGTCTGCAAATGTGAAGATAGAAATTTTCCAATCTGTGCACAAGAGAGAAAAAAATTAAAAGAGAAATAAACAGAGTTTTTGATACCTCTGGTGCGATACCAACAGGTTTAATATTCATGCCAGCAGGAGTTCCAAAATCAGAGGAGAAAGACTGCAGTGCAAGAAAAAAAATGAAGAAATAGTAACTGAAAAAAATCCCCAAATTTGTCATGATTGTCAAAATAAAAGCAAGTCAGGACTTCCATGAGAAGAGGCTTTATTTAGAAAGAAAAACTATTGCAACAGGGAGAACATGCTGATCTCAGACATCTGTGACGTCTCAAAATCATACAAAGGTGTTTTTTTCAATAGATAAAAGAAGAGCAGGCAGAGGGAAGCAGCATCTTTGTAGGGAAAGTTGGGCAAGCAGTGGGCAATGCCCAGTTGGCCTGATAGAAAAGGGGTCTTGCTGTGGTCACCTGATTCCCAAGAGAGGCTGAATGGCAGTGGGGGAGGGCGTCATGTTCCACTTTACACGCGCTTGCTCAGGCTTGAGTGTGAGAAGACTCCAGGGGCCTGGAGGAAAGAGTGAAGCCTCACTGGAATTTGGTCAAGACCCAGCGGAGGGTAAGGAGTAGACAATTGTGAGCACTTGGTCAAAAGACAAACACATAAAGAATTCAGAAGCTCACCAAATTTGAAAGACTTCCATTTCTGACATTCCAAGTACATTATGTTCAGTCTGCTGGAAACTTAAGAGAAAAAAATCTTGGGTGCAGTCAGAGAAAATCGATGCATTGCCTGTAGCTGAACATATGACATTGCAGAAAAGACAAAACTACCTCTACAGAAAACGGGTTGTCGGGGGTTAGTTGTAAGGGGAGGGTATGACTCCAGTAGGGTAATAGGATTGCATACTGTGGCATGATGGGACTATTCTGTATCCTGATTGTGGTGCGGGTCACACAAATTGACACACATATTAGAATGTACAGAACTGTACACCAAAAGTCAATTTTATTACGTGTCAATTGAAAAAGTAAATAAAATTTAAAAAAGAAGGTACCCAAAAGATATGTAAACTCATTAGTCACTAGGGAAGTGCATATTAAATTCAAAATAAGATACAATTATATACACAGAGAATGGGCTGAATGAAAAGACTAAAACTGCTGATACTGGTAAACAAGTGAAGCAACTGAGACTCCTATATACTACTAGTGGGAGTGTCAACTGAAACAATTGCCTTGGAAAACTGCCCAAAGTTATCTAGAAAAATAGAAAACCCTATCTGACACTTTGACCGCTTCTGAGGACCCTGTCATTCCACTTTTAAAGATGCACCTGACAGAAACGGAGCACATAAGCTCTAACAGACATATTCAAGAACATATATACATGTATGCATCATTCCTAATAGCTCCTAAGTGGGCACAACACAAACATGCATCAACACTACAACGAATCAGCCTCTTGCTGTGTGTGCTGACCGTGGAGGATGCTACAGCAATGGAAATGAATGCCCTGCAGCAGCCACCACACAGCTGCAGGGACAAACCTTGAGTACAGGATGCCAGACATGTGATTTCATTCCACCCATATGAAGTTCAAAAACAAGCAAAAGTAGACTTCACAGCTTAGCAGTGATTGCCTTGATGAAAAAGCTAAAAATAAACCCAAAACTGCCTGGTAGGATAACGGTGGTTATCTTTGCTGGCAGAAAGAAGGGTGCATAACTAAGAATGTTGGGGCTTCCAGGGTTCTAGACTGTTTGATTTCTTGACCTAGGTAGAAGTTACAAGGATATTCACTTTATTAAAATGTTATTTGTGGATTGTGTATTTTTCTATAAGAGTATGATTTCAAAATTAAAAAAAAAAATACTTGAAAAAGAAAGGACAAAACAAAAAGCCATGACTACATTCAAGAAAAGACTAATAAGCTCTATAGCAATGAAAGTTAAACAGTAACTCTGGGCATAAGTTAGTTAAGAGCAGGCACAGAGTACATATTAGATCACCAAATGAGACTCAATCCTCCTGTTCGGATGGCAGGTCCTTCTTAAATTCATTAATTATGAATTACTGTCATCCCTGCACCGTCTTCATGTCAGGGATGGTGTCAATCCACAGGTGTGCTCTACAACCAAGGGGTGGAGGAGTGGACAGAGAGATGACAGATGACAGATAGGCAGGTAGCTGATAGATACACTCTCCTACATATTGAGAGGTTGTTCAAAGCCCAGCCACAGCCAAGATTAGTGAATTAGAAAAGAATGCCTTATTTCTTTTAGCTGAGATGATTTTACAGTGACTTAATAATATTTAAACGCAAATTGTACTATGAGAGTTGCAGGCAAAATACAAGGAAAATGCCTGAATATGCAATGTTCTTAGACACTCCGAGTGTCTGTGTGTCTGTGAGGGGCTGTAGCATCAAGTCCTCTATCTGTCCTTAAGATCCGGCCATGTCCCTCCTGAGGACCTGGAGCTGGCGGAGGTGCTCCCCGGAGGACCCGTGCTGTTTGACTTTCCCCAAGCGTCTGTGGTGAAGACTGAACTGTCACAAGCACGTCGGTCAAACAGCAAGGCTCAGTGATTTGGAAGGCTACTTTTTTTAGAATGCTCAATCTTCTCACACTAAAGCGGTTCTATTAACTGAGCATTCTTTTTAAGTTGTCAGAAGAAAAGGGAAATTTAGCTTTGAACACACACACACACACACACACACACACACACCAGGGGCAGGATCTTCTTGTGGGCAATTATCCATCACCGATGACTGCTGTGAGAGAAAGTGAAAGCCGGGGAAATGGCACTGCTGGGCG
Source organism: Eulemur rufifrons (assembly GCF_041146395.1). NCBI lineage: Eukaryota > Metazoa > Chordata > Mammalia > Primates > Lemuridae > Eulemur > Eulemur rufifrons. The sequence continues at coordinate 196,798,398 of NC_090989.1, read as the reverse complement.
GGGACAAGGCTGCGAGTCAGCGGCCTTGGTCCCCAGCGTCCTCAGGAGCATCGTCAGTTCGCTTCTCCGGTCGTGGAGGTGGGAGGGTTACGGTAGTACCTGTTGCCTTACTGCAAGGGGTAAGCCACCTGTGCACAAGCCACCTCCGCACTGAAAGACAGCGCGGAGGGGTTTCCCGCGTAGGTCATGACCCGGCGAACACAGTGGCCAGAAAGAGAAAAGAGCACCACCTCCCCGGGCAGCCATTTGTCAACATCCGCCACAGTTCAACATCCGCACACACTTTGACCGAGCAATTCCTCTCCTGGGAATTTATCCTACAGAGATATTTGCTCAACTGTGCAAGAATAAGTGTGCAAAAATGTTCACTTTGTTACGGTGCAAACTTCTAAACACATGACTGTAAGTGAATACATAAGCACAGTACAGTCGATTCTCACTGTCTGCAACAGTTATGTTCTATGAAGTTGCCATGGATACTGAAGTCGCAAATTCTCAACCAATACAAAAATACCCACAATAATGTTGGACTAAAATGTCTGGGGACTGTGGCCCAGCCGAGCTGACACATAAAATTAACCGTCACACATGGGAACTAGGACTGGGTAGAGGGAAAATGTGAATGTGCCTACGTACTCGCTACCTAAAGCAGCATCAGCAGAAGTCAGCAGCCGCTGGCACCTCACAATCCCAGAATGTGTCATCTACATTGTCTCTGAAGTCCAGCTTCCTCTCACTCCTCACCGCCCACCCACGCTGGTCCGTCACTAAGTCCTGTGCGTTGTTCTTCCAAAGGCTGCTTGAAACTGTTTCCTCCTCTGTATCCGCTGTGCTAGCCCAGAAGCTCACCCCATCCCTGAGTCCAGTCTTGCCCATTCTAAAATCCTCTCCTCTTTGCCTGAAGAGTAACCGATCTAAAATTCAACTCTCAATCTCGTTTAAAAGGTGTTAACAGCCAAAGCCCGCAGTGCGTCTATTAAGGCTGCATGGGCCGTGGCCTGTGACGAGGTAGCCCCTTAGTCTCACCGTCTCACACTCACGTGTCCATGATATAGGCTCCTGTGGGCCCAAGGATTATGTGTTTCATGACGGGCATTAATCCATTTCACACTGCTATAAAGGAATGCCTGCAGCCGGCTAATGTATAAGAGGTTTATGGGCTCACCATTCTGCAGGCTGACCAAGAAACATGACATGAGCACATGCTTCTGGGGAGGGGTTCAGGGAGCTTCCAATCAAGGCAGAAGGTGAAAGGGTTGCCAGCATGTCACATGGTGAAAGAGCAAGACAGAGCAGGAGGCGCCAGGCTCTTTTAAACAACCAGCTCTCTCCAGAACTAGTACAGTGAGAACTCACTCATGACCATGGGGAGGGGACCAAGCCATGTATGAGGTACGTGCCCCCAGGACACAAACACCTCCCACCCGGCCCCACTCCCAACACCTGGGATCTAATTTCAACATGAGATTTGGAGGGGCCAAACATCCAAACCATATCAAATGGATTGCCTGGATCCTTCTTTCTGGAACACATGCCCTGACTCTGATGTTACATCTGGGTACATTTCTGCTAGCCTTTAAGAGAGCCCAGGTGTCAGCCTTTGGAGTAGCAACTCCCAGCCACTGGTGGCGCTTCCTTCCCCTAGTCCTTCAAGAAGCTTGTGCTTCAATAGCAAAGATGTGGAAACAACCGAAATGCCCATCAATACATGATTGGATTAGTAAACTGTGGTATATGTATACCATGGAATATTACTCAGCTATAAGGAATGATGAAGATACAACATCTCTATGGTTCTCCTGGAGAGAGTTGGAACCCATTATATTAAGTGAAGTATCCCAAGAATGGAAAAACAAGCATCACATGTACTCACCAGAAAATTGGTTTCCCTGATCATCACCTAAATACAAATCTGGGAACGACACCAATTGGACATCAGACTGAGGTGGGGGGTGGGGGAGGGGATGGGGGTATGCCTACACAATGAGTGCATTGCGCACCGTTTGGGGAGTGGTAACACTTGAAGGTGCTGACTCGGGAAAGGGGGGGTGGGGAAAAAAATATGAAACTGTTGTTTTTAACTTGCATTGTTCACTTAATAATTTATCATGAATATTTCCCATATTATTTAATATCATTGTACAAGAAATAATGTATACATTATGAGGACATACTGTATCTAACAAGATATACTGTTAGACTCTTTGATTCTGTAAAATTAAATTGTTATTAATGATAAAAAAAAAAAAAAAAAGAAGCTTGTGCTTGGCGGAACAAACCCATCAGCCTGTGGAGTAGCCCTCTCTCCATCCACCTGCTCACTGTGTCTCCAGAGGGGCACACAGAGCCCAGGCCCTGGGCACAGGCCTTAGCACATGCTGGATAACCAATAGATATTTCTTGAACTGAACATTCCTTTCTACTTCCTGTTCTTCTAGCATTAAAAAAATGAGTATATTTTTTGCCATGAAAAATTTTACCATCACTAACATAAAACTCAATCAGATTGAGAAACTTCCTTTTGGTCCTATTATTAATAATTAAAAGGAGACGTGAAAGCATTACAAATCAGGAAAAAAGATTTTATGAAAGAAAAACATAATATCAAATTGCCGAACCTCTATGTAGTTCTCTGCAAATCTTTCCTAAAGCCTTTTCATTGTTGTGCTGTTGCAGTGACAATAATTTATGTACAACAGTGTTCAGATATGCTAAGTATGCAGGGGCCCTGTGTCTCCAAGGACACCTCACCAATGGTATGTGAGGAAATGTACTGTTAAACTTAAATAAACCAAAAATATAGTGAAAGCTAACAAAGCTTTCTGTCTTTGGCAAAATGTAGATAACAGATAAAAAGGATGCTTCTGGTATGTGATTTTTGCCATCTTGTTTCATTGTGAACCGGTTGAGGTGAGGCTGACTTGTGAGTTAAAGACAATTTGCTAACCTTGAGAGAGACAGAGGTGCTCACATAGCCTAAGAGAATGGAAATTTCTTATGAATTCATGAGCACAATGGGGAAAAAAACTATACTTACTGTATGTCTGCTATGTGCCAGGGAAGATTCTAGATTGATTCAGAGAGGTTAACTAACTTTCTCTAGGTCATGAGACTATTAATCAACAAAAATGGGACTGTTTGCTTAGCTGATTGTGGTAACCAAACTGTTTTAGGCATAGTTCAGTAAAGGCTTCTTGTAGAAGCTCTCCATACCTTTCCCATTGTTTGTTATACTAAAAGCAAGCCATGTCTTCCATAGAAACATTGACAATACAGCAACAATTTGATTACCAGAGGTCATTGTCAATTTAATCTTCCTAAACTTTTACAATCATTATGTCACATTCTTTTCCCAACTACCTCTAATGTCTTTCTATTTCACAGGAAAAAAGCCTAAGATCTATAACATTACTCCAATCAAATTTCCAGCTTTCACTTTGCAGCACAGGCTCTCCACTCCAGCCTGCCTGGCCTCCGCATCATCCTAACCTTGATAAAGTTAGTGGGTTTTACCTCTTTCTGCTAACAGAGATTTAGAAGTAAGTTCCAATGCAAATTCCAGTATAGTTTTCAAACATTATGGTTTCTACAGTGATCTTATTTTTATTTTTTTAAACCTTGAGCAACACAAATAAGTTTATGAGCTGGAATAATAATTTCTAAAAAAAAAAAGTATTTAGGTATTAAAGATACCTGTTGGAAGGCACACACTCTTATTCATGATGCTGAATGATACTGATGACATCGAAAGTCTATTTGCAGAGAGGGAACTACCATACATTCCTTTGGCAATAAAACTAGGTGGAGCAGAAATAAATTCTAAAAATTGTCACATCAATTCACTCTCCTGGCCAGGACTGTGTAGAGTCTGGATGTCTATCAATATTTGGCTCTAGTAGTAAAAGATTGTCATACATCATATTCTATTTTTTAAGTAATTTAGAGTCATTTTATTAGTTAATATGAATAATATTGCCATAAATACTTTTGTTATGGTTTTCTTATGAGATTTTCAGTTTTATTTCTTTTTACATTGGCAATAATTTCAGTGTTTTGACAGATGACAGAGTAAGTTACTTTCTTCCTTCCTGACACACTCATTGCTGCAAGTTTCTCACTGTGAGGTTTTAGTCCACACTGTTTACTGTGGGTAAAACTCCTATCTCTCTCCAGCCAATTCTGGACTCAGGAACAGCCCAGACCAACATCAGAAGAGTGAGATGGGGGCAGCAAAGACGCAACTTGATCATTCTGATGATAAATCATTTTGATAATTTTCAGAGAAAATTAGAAAAATGGTATGAATTTGAACATACTGGGCTGCATTCTGGTTATGGAAACCCCAGCTGGGGAGCATGGCCATCACAGCTGGAAGGCCAGGGAAAGGAGGAATGGCGGGCACCTGGGCGGGGACCTGGACAGGGACACGTGGGAGGTGGCTGCGTGTGACTTTGTGAGGACAGAGCTCGGGGAGGCTGAGGGTGCCTGTGGGGTCCCAGCTCCTCCTTGGGGCACCGTGCAGAGCTGGGCCTTGGGGCTGCGCAGAGGCAGCTGCGTGTGCAGAGGGGCCGTCAGGGGGCCGCCTGCCCAGGAAGGCTGGCTGGAGCCGGACTGTGGGCTCCGGGAGTGGGAAGCGTCGCTGTGGAACTCACTCACCTGGCCACGGGCAAGTCGGCGTTCTCCACCCGCGCGGCATGGACATGGCTGTGGGTGTCGGCAGTGTAGGCCCCCGACGCCGCCCCCCACCCCCTCCGTTCACATCACACCGGGCAGGAGACTGCCACCCCCGCCCTAGGGACCTCTGCCCAGTGAGGCCTGGCCTTCGTCCTATCAGACCAGCCCCGTGCGGTGGCGAGGAAGGGTGAGCATACACTCAGCTCAGAGAGCACTTCGGTGAAGCTAAAAGCTGTGGAACAGAGGGCTGTTAGCATGACATGTGAAGCAGCACCAAGAGTCCCAAATGGGTCACCTATGTGGTGGTGGCCAGCCTGGGTCCTGAGTACCTGGCCGTCTCTCAGGGTTGCTTGGTGACTTGGAGGCCAGCTTCTCAGGGAGAAACAGAGGGAGCCAGACTCTTCCGCTGTAACCATCCCATCACTCCCATCCCTCAGAATGCAGTCACCAAGGCCAGCCCATGCTCAGACGGGCAGGGATTATTCAAGGACGAGAATGCCAGGAGATGGGGACCACCCAGGGCCATTTCAAAGGCTGCCTGCAACAGAGGCAATTCCAGAAAAGAAAAGAATCTGATTCCAATTGGTAGCACTCATCCAAGATGGCTCAAAAAGAATGGTTAAGAGCCCATTTTTTTCTTGTAATTTGAATTAAGCTCAAGAAGAATAAAACATTTCATGGCAAATAATGCCAAAGTTATTTTTTCACAAGAAGCAAGTTCAAAGTTACATTAACAAGAATGTGTTTTCCACACAGATGACTAAGCTTCATTTTCCCCAAGAAACAGTGATGCTCACTTAGAAAAAGTGCTTGCTTCTTAGGTGACTAATGAGGGCGTCAGTGGGCAGAGCTGCCGCTTCCAGGAACACTGGAAGGAGCCAAGCTCACCTCCTTCCTGGACGCCACCTGAAGAGGGGCAGCCCCATGCCACACTAACAACTCTGACACGCTGTGTTTATAAGACTGAAGAGTCTACCACCTTCTTCCTGTGGGGAGGGACAGCTTCCCAATAGAAAGTGATGACACTTCAGACAAGAAGCTTAACGACAGTGCTACAGAGATATTCTGGGGCGTTTCCTCACCCACACGGGAGAGAACACCAGGAAGAATGCCAAGTGCATCAGTGGCCGCCAGCGGTCCAGGCCTGACCACCTCAGGAGCGACTGGGCTCTGTCCACCTTGTCTCCCGGCACCTCACCCACCCGTGTCTCCCCTGCCCTCACTGCTAAACCTCTTGCTGTGCACATGGGAGTGTGTAGTCTATACCGAAGAACTGGCCCAACATCCTCAACACCCTCTCAAAAAGCTGCCCTTTCCTCCTCCTTTCAGCTAAAACCTGCCGTTCCTGTTTCCCCTTTGGTCCCTTCAAGTTCACTCCTTGCAGCTCCTCGTCATTATTCCATTACTACTTCCAAACATCTTTATCTCCTCCCTCCTCCTAACAGAAAAAACTCCAGGCTCTGTAAAATAATTCAAAGAGTTTATTCTGAGCTAACTGTGTATGACCAGGGCGTCAGGAACAGGGTCTCAAGGGGGCGCGATGGGTTGCAGTTGGGTTTTACACATTCATGGAGACAAGAATTACAGGTAAAACCATTAATCAGTACATAGAAGGTAGACATTGGTTTGGCCTGAAAAGATGGAATATCTTGAAGCAGGGGCTTACAAGTCTTAGGTGGGCTTTAGGGATTGTTTTAGTTGGCAGTTGGTTGAAAGAGTTAAACTTTGTCTAAAGACCTGGAGTCAGTAGAAAGGAATGCTGGAGTTAAGATAAGGGGGTCTCCTAGCTGTCATGTGATGCAATACCAGAATCAGATTGAATAGTAAGCCATATTATACAGGTTTAATAAAAGCCTGTTTAATGAGATTTTACCATTTGTAGTTGTGACTCACCAGACCTCCTAGAAGGGAATTTGGTCAAGAGAGAAAAAAAGGTCAGAGTTTCATCCTCACTCCTGACGACAAAGAAACAATAATAACTAAGCATCCAAACTGCCTGTTTACTGGAAGCCCGTCTCACGGAATCACATCCTCCCTACTCCAAGTCACACGCTGCAGCAGGGCTGCCTGTTGCCAGTGGTCCTTGCCCCTGCCAGGCTCACAGTGGTCCTTCACCCCCACAAAGTCTCGGATATCAGCTCCCAGGAGGAGGGTGCATCTGACACCAAGGCCCCTCTACTTCCTGTCTCACTTGCAACAAAATAAATGTGTACTTCTTCCGTCTCTTCCTCTGCTGTGGTCCATAGTGACTGCAACCACTCAGGACTCTCAAACCTGAGAGGAACTCAGTAACTCCTCCCTTTCCTGCAATAATTCTTCAACCACATCAAGACCCCCAGTTTCTCAACCCCACTGTCGACTCACAATCTGTCCACCCTTCTTCCCTCCATTTGTCTCCTTTTCCAACTCGGATTCCTTGATTCTGTCAGTATGTTCACTCATCTGAAACACTCCCAACATCACCGCCGTCTTTCTCCCTTGGGCGCCCTTGTTCAGCTGAGATCCCAACCCTGGTTACACCTAACTGCTTTCTCCATGCCTGAAACTCAACAACAGAAAAACTGGGAAGGAAATCACACAGGCAGTTTGAGTTGCTCTATCTTAAATTCATAATCACAAACCTTAAAGGAGTTCACAGTACCACATGGCTATTTTACCATTTCTTTGGAAACTTGCCTTCCTACCAACTGAGATGACACTGTGGCACAAATGGGCTTGAGATACACAGAATGTGTTTCTTCTCCTTCCTAGGCAGACCACCAGACTAAACTTCGCAGCCCCTGCTGCACATAGATGCAGCCGTGTGATCAGGTTCCTGCCACAGCCCCTAAGGAGCCATCCCTCAAGCCTAGGGCCCCAGTGTTTGGAAAGTGTGACGTTTACAGAATGACTTGCACTTTCTGCATCTAGCAAGTTATAATGAAGAAGAAATGAATTTAGGAAAGTTATATTCAGTTTGCAATAGAAAGAAGCCAGGAAGTTGGGTCCTTGAGACATTGGGAAAGTTAACCATTTTTTCAACTCAAAGTTCAAAAAGTAGATTATAACGTTCACTGAACAAAACATGCCTGTTGTGATTCTTCGGTTAAATGAAGCAATTCAACTTGGTGACAAAGACCCAATTAAGAGCCTCTCATTCCCACTTGAGGCCATTGTTTTGGGGGTCTCCAGGGAGCTGATGAGTTTGGAAAAGAGTGGTATAGGGTCGAGGAAATGGAAAAATAAAGGTGATCTGAGAACTGTGCTTAGGAAACATCTTGATACATATGATACATGGGTCTGCCTAGAAGAATATAAATCTTAGGCCTATTTATTAATAGTTGTCGAGAAAATCATCTTTTTGAAAAAGGAGCGAAAATTTTAAAAGCATTTGACTATTAAAATCTTTTACCATGCAAGCTTTAGACTTCTTAAATTATGTGAGCAGGAATTAAGCTGTGAACCGACTGAAGGAAGAAAGGGACCAATTGGCTCTTGCCCTTGGAGAGGGTGAGCGTGCTGTGCGCGGCAGAAGGAGGGAGCACACAGCAGCAGCCTAGCCCAAGCTGCTCAACACGTCTCTCTCCGTTTCACAACATCGGACAGCGGACACCGCGCTCCACCTCCCTCGGTGTCAGAGAAGCCCTGAGAATGTAGACAGAAGGTCATGCCCTCTAAGCCCCTACACGTGAGCTGCCACATTTCCTCTCCCAGGTCTCGAAAGGACATGTGCTTCAGAAAGAGCCAGGCAAAGGAGCCTGGGTTCCTGAATCCCTGTGTGGAACAGAGCTTCCCCGGAACCAGGCGCACTGATTCTGAACAAAATATAAACTGCTATTGTCTAATTTCTTGTTATAAGAAAATTATTTATTTTCTGTTCACATTTACTTTTGTCACAGCAGCTGGTGTTACTTTAATTAAATCAAATGTCTTCCCCATTGGCCTCAAGCCAACGCCCCCTTTTCCTCAATTTCCCCTAGTAACTCATTAAGCAAAGAGACATATGAACCAACAATGTTCACCCCACAAAATCAGAACTCATGTTTTAGGTCTAAACACTTAACTCGTTGAGTAACAAAGACATCCCTCGTCGTGTGACAGCTACTTCCTCCACCTGTGTTCCAGACCCCATCTCTCACTGCTCAAGGACCTGCTGTTACAGGTGACCCTGCTGCCCGCACTGTCACCTTGCTCCCTCCATCACATCAGTCTCTCAGCAGAGAAATGTTATCAGTTAATTATTTCCATGACTAAAAATCCTCTGCACCCATTTACAGCAACGTGCTCAGAAAAACTTTGGCATCCATTGCATTTACTCTTTATCATTTTATTTTTTTTTTTTTTTTTTTTTTTTTTTTGTTGAGACAGAGTCTCACTTTGTTGCCCAGGCTAGAGTGAGTGCCGTGGCGTCAGCTTAGCTCACAGCAACCTCAGACTCCTCGGCTTAAGCGATCCTACTGCCTCAGCCTCCCGAGTAGCTGGGACTACAGGCATGCGCCACCATGCCCGGCTAATTTTTTGTATATATATATTTTAGTTGTCCGTATAATTTCTTTCTATTTTTAGTAGAGACGGGGTCTCGCTCAGGCTGGTCTCGAACTCCTGACCTTGAGCGATCCACCTGCCTCGGCCTCCCAGAGTGCTAGGTTTACAGGCGTGAGCCACCGCGCCCGGCCTATCATTTTATTTTAAGAAAAAATTATATACACACATTACTAATGAGTGTATTAGATGGTATAACTACTTTGGAAATTATTGACGTAGCCAAAACCTGGAAGCAGCACAAATATCCATCAGTATCAAATGAATAAATAGGTCGTGAGATACTTACACATTGGAAACGACTCAGCGATGAAACTGAAGGAAACACTGCTATGGGGAACAGCGTGGGTGACCCTCCCAAACACATGTTAAGTGGTAGATGCAAAAGAGTATATATCCTATGATTCTATTTCCACTCATAAATTGTTCAAAATTAGGAAAATCAAATTTCTGGCATTACAAAGCAGGAGGAAGGGGTCATGGTTAGGAAAGGTATGATGAAGCCTTCTGGAGTCTGAAAATGTTTCATTTCTTGATCTAGTTGTAACCAGTTGGTTTAATTTTGTGATAATCCACTGAACAATAAATTTAATGAATTATATGTGTTTTAAATATACATGTTATACACCCATATTTCTTAAATTTTAAAAAATAATGAAACAAATAATGTTGCTGTATCCTTGGTCAGCTCTTTCCACCATTTCCCTCCCTCCCACAGGCAAGCACTCATATGAGTTTATTATGCATCCTCCCAATGTGATATTAGCATATGTATATATGTATGTTTTTATCATAAAATGATATACACGAATAATACTGTTCTGTAACTTGCTTTTTTATGTGTTATGTTTTTGAGCTCTCTTTGTACGTTTTCCTGCATTTGTATAATTTGTTCCTTTTCACTGCTCTATGCTGTCCCACCATAGGAACGTGGCACACTGTACTGGCCCGTCCATCACTGAGGGGCATCAGTGCTGTTCCGTGCTTTCTCTGCTATAAAAGTAATCTTACAGTGCGCATACTCCATGTCTCCATGTTCCCGGGACAGAGGTTGGCTGGAACAGCCAACTGGGACGGACGAAGAAGGAGCCGGCTCACAGATGTGATTCACCGGTAATTAAATGAAAGCGCTGGCGATGGGGAGATCCTCCCTGGTTCCCCAGGTGGGCCGACGTGATCTCAAGGGTCTCATAGGAAGGACACAGGGTATCAGAGTGCGCAACAGGAAATGTGACAGTAGATGCCAAGGCTGTAGCAATGAGAGGAGAGGGTCCCCTCTGGAAGCGGAGAAGGGCGGGGACACAGATTCTCCAGGTTGGGTCCCTGCAGACTTCAGCCCAGTGACACTCGCCTTGACTGCCGCTTCCCAGAGCAGCACGGGAGGTTTGTGCTGTTTGTCACAGCAGCAGTAGAAAGCCAACACAGAAGAGAGGGGAACCCAGGTGACATGTACACCAAAAAGTATAATTTTGCCTCATAATATTGAGGTCATATTACATTTAATTTTGTGAGAATCCCCTACAACTTAAAAGAAAATGTGTTCTCTGACTAGCATTTAGAAAGCTCTTAAAACTTTGCCTTGGCTTTCCGTGAACACACACACGCCGACGGCTGTGCTGGGTCTTCAGCTTGCGGACCACGCCACCCCTGCACCCCACGTTGCGTCCCCTGTGAGGTGTCATGAGGACCAGGGAGATGTATGTCCCTGTTACTCAACCGCCTCCATCGTGGTGGTGTTTTTGTTGTTTTGTTGGCTTCACTGGTATCCATTTTCTGTTATGTATCATTTGAATTCATGATTCCTGGATCCCCAGTTGGAAGAGGAGGAGGCACTGTTATGACTTGCATGAGGCTTTCCGGCAAAGCTGCCTGCCAGAGTCATCTTATTTTTTCAGTTTCTTATATTATGGCCTCCTTGCTCTACTGTTTGTATTACTATTTGAAAGTGATTCTTTATTATATCAACTTGCACTAAACCAGTGCTTTTTAAATTTAATTTATTTTTAGGAAAACAATTTTAAAATGTTTCTTGTAATACCCATGATTAATCTTTTGAAAATTTAACCACTGGAATCTCATTAGGTAAGTACTGAAACAATACATGTACGTGCATGCAGAGAGCGGGGCGGGGAGCGAACACGTCCCCACCTGGGAAACAGCCTTTCCCAGAAAACCCAGCCTGAATCTGATCTAGCCTCCATACTCAATTACCTAATTACAGGAAACACACAGGACAGAGGGACATATTAAATGACTCCCAGGACAATCAGCAAACAATCCAGGTGGATCTACAAATGAATTTTGAAAGATACAAAAAGAAAAAAAAAACTGGAGGAGGAAGCCTCGGTGGATGTTCTTTGGATCCCACTTCCAAGAAACAAACTATAGAAGAACTGTGTTTCTGAGGCAATCCGCAGTTTGAGCACTGGATGGATGGGTGAATACACACAGAGAGAAGAAGACAGGTAGCGGACAGAGAGAAAGAGACAGTTTTGGTCCCACTGCCTCCCAGTGCTCACCCCGTCTCACCAATAAATAGAATATAAAGCAGAGCCTGTCACACACTGATGGGGATCCTGTTCAAAGTAGGCTCTGCCTCAGTGGGCCCAGGGCAAGTCCAAGGTTCTGCTTCTCTCACATGCTCCCAGGTGACACCACACTGCCGGATTGTGGCCCACACTTTGTATCAGCAGCGAAAGTATACAGGCTAAAAATTGTGTCAGACCAGGTGATATTTGGCAAATTATTAAACTCCTGAGAACATTTTAATAATGCTAAGCCAGAGAGCTTTTGTAAGTCCTGAATTAAATCTCGTGCGTAAAGCACGTGGCCACTGTTATTGTCATCACCTTTTAGCTGTCTTTTCTCCCTCCACTGAGCTGGATTCACTGCCTACTTTAATGCAATTAGGAGAGTTTATATGTGGTTTTTTTTTTTTTTCATTTAAATGGTATAATATGAGAATTTTTCCACATAATTAAAAATTCCTGATAAACATTACTGTCATCATTATTAATAATATTGATGGTAGTAAAATCTGCATAAAGTTTTTAAAAACATGCACTATAGAAAAGGACCCAGAATGAAAAGTAAAAGCCTCTTTCCTGCCAACCGCAGCCTCTCTCCCAAGAGACAACCACTGTCAACATTTTTTGTTTTCAATTTTTTTGGTGATGACCCCTATAACTCAATAAAATACTATGTACACATTCCATTATTTCTTGTTTAGACTTTGGACCGTACCTAAAGACTATCACGAAGGATAAGATACGTGGCATACAAATGGATCAAGTCACTATTTTGAAAACTAGCAAGTAAAGGGGAAAAATATTTATTCTGCATTTCTTATATAGAGTCTACCACTGGCTACCCAAAGAGTAGCTGAGGTAGAGTTTCCCCTTGCATATATATGCATCCTGGCTAATGGGTGATGAGGGAAGATAGAATGAAAATGGAGCCATTTTTTAGCCCCTGATAACTGATGGATTTAGACATTGAACATCAGGGCAGCCAACACCACAAAAGGTGACAGGGAGTATATGCCTCGTGGTGGAATAATACACCACCGACTGCGAGGCAGTCGGCCAAAACAGACAACTGAGCCTCATAAGTCTCTAGATCCAAGTACCATTTACAAGTAGAGTGGACAGAAAACATGTTAAATTTAACTCCACTCAAAGACAATAATCAGAATCCCAAATGTGGGAAACTATGGAACAAGTGACCAGACTTGTTCAACAAACAAATTGGAAGGGAGAGAAAATAAGAAAGAGATGAAGATTAAAAGAATGTAAAGGACGTATCAACAAAAATAATGGATGCACTCGGTTTGGATCATGATTCAAATATAATGAGAAAAATGTAGATTGTATGACATTTATGAGAAATAGGAAATGTGAACACTAACTGGATTTTAATCATATTAATGAATTATTCCTCACTTTTAGCTCTGATCCTATTATTGTGACTATGTTTTTAAATAGTCCTTATCTTTTAGAGTTATGTTATGAAATATTTACAACTGAAACAACCTGTTGTCTAGAATTTGCTTCAAAATAATACAGGGTGGGGGGAGAAAAGTGTGGGAATATAGAGGAAGTAAGATTGGCTATTAATTGATAATTGTTGAAGGTGGGTAATGGGTTGATGGGGGCTTTTTTTAATATATGTTTAAAATTTTCTAAAGTTTTAAAGAAAGTATATCGAAATGTTAACAATTTTTAAATCTGAGTGATAAGTAATAGTGTTTATCAAAATATTGTTTTTGTATTTTCCTGTTTGGAATATATACAATTAATATCAAGCAATAAAATAATAAAACATAAAAGAAATAATAAAAACTTCTAACAAACAAGAAATTTAGCTTGCTTACTAAGTACACTGACTTCAGAATTGTACCAAGCAAACAAAATGTGTTAAACTCAAAAAAGTATGTATTTCAATGAAAAATATAAAAGGTTTGCACTCACTATAAACCTGACCCTATTTCATTCATTTTGACTCTTCAGATTTTATTTTCTTTAACCTGAAAGAAAAGTGTTTGGTAAAAGCTTTCTATTTCCATCAAAGTACCACGTGCAGTGTGCGGTGGCCCCGCCCAGGTGTGCATGCGAGGTTATCTCTGTCTGCTGTGATGTGACCCCTGCTCTTCTGCACTGGATGGATAATTAGACTTTAATTAGAAGATGATTTTTTGTATTCCCTGAAGGAACGTACGCTCTGCAGGAACCAACCTGAATGGTAAGTAATAAAGTCGTAATGAAATTGATAGTTGGTAGTATCCCACTGTGCTTTGGACACAGGCTTAGGTTTCTCACAGTGTTTGCTGTGGAGCCCTCAAGGGGTCTGGAGTTATTATCATGGAGAGCAACTCATTTAAGCTTTTTAGAACACTTTCAAATTATGGAGCCCTTTGTAATTGGATTTCTGCTGTAGGCAGCAACTGGCTGTTTCGGGGGAAAGGCTCATCTGGCTGTGCCAAGCTGACCCAAGGCGGCGGCCTAGTCCATGACCCCAGCACAAGGTGGAAAGTCGTTGTGTCCAGACACACAGCTTCCCCTGAACAGTGGCCCTGCCACCCCCGGCAGGCCAAGCCTGGGGCACTTTTGAAGAGAAGTCAGTCTCCTTTAGCGCCCATTCCCTTTCCTCATCCCTCCCTCCCTCTCTTCTACCTCTTTCTCTAGAATGTGGAGTATCCGTATTCTCCCTCTACCAAATTCAAACTCACAAATTTTCACTATCCATCTGTAGTTGGGAGTAATTTGAATCACTTGTGGTAGGGGTATTTGTCTCAGGTCTTATTTTTAAAGCCAGCATGTAGAGGGCCTTTTCTCCCCACTAGTAAGTAGGTATTGTGGACTGTCACTCCATCGGCCTGGACTGGGACAGCCAGAACTGAAGGAAGAGCTGACGTACCTGTGTACATCTCGGCACGGTGGCGGAACACAGCAGCATCCTCTCACTCTCAGGTCCTCCACGCCTACAGGGCTTGGGACTGCCCCAAACCGACCCATGATGCAAAGGGCTGCTTGCTAGTACTGAGACCACCTTTCCTCTTCTTGTTCCTATACAATTTCAGACCAAACATATTTTCTTGTCTGTGTGCTAAAGATTTCAGGTACAAAGACACTTTCCCATTTCTGCGCTAGACAATATCGAGATCAGGCAAAAATAATACAGCTACTTGCTTCAGGAAATACTTGCTTGAAAGATAAAATGGTGAACCCACTATTAAAATAGTTACTGTTCAAGACCAACATCTTATATTGTCAACACTTTCTTCAGTACACTTGCCTTGCTGTGCACACCAACCCAAGTTATGAGTCATAAACTCTGCCCAACCACAACCAATTCCCCTTTGGAAATACTGACTTTACGGCATCCATCCCAGTCCCTGTAAAATTCTTCCCCTCACTTCCTCTTTCAGAGACACTATGGCTATCAGGGCAGTGCTCTCCTATACTGCAATAAATTTAACTAAATTATCTTTGCTTGATCAACAGGAATTTTGAGAGTGATCTGTTCTGGGGAATGGACAGCTGACATTTGAGGATTGTGAACCCTACCATTAGTACAACATCATACAAATATGTGAGTACTCACTCTGGTTTAATCGATTCACATATTAAAATGACCTTGAAATTGGTCATTAACATGATATGAGAGTGACCATGTATCCTGTATTCCCTAGATTTTTCAGAGCCCTACCAAGACATGGAAGTCTTAGCAACATTGAGAAAAGGGTAAGTCTTTCAAGGGCACTGGCCTCCGGATGGGTATTCAGAGACCAGCAGCCTGAGTCTCCTCGCAGGGCAGCCTACCCTCTGCAGGCCACTTTGCACTGCGTCTTGGCATCGGACGCCGGAGGAGGGCTCAGAACACTCCACACAGCCTCCTAGGTTTTAGCAGAATGCTTTCCTTAAAAGAAGGCTTAATCAGAGAATTAATTTATATATTAGTATCTTTAATAGGGAAAAACAAAAAGCTGTTTCTCATAAGCTTAATCAAGGTGTGACTGTTTGTGTGTGTGCCTGGTTTTGTGTGTCTACGTGCACAAACACATGCACAGACAGGCGTCAACAATTTCAATACACGAAAGTTTCCTAAAGTTACCAAAGTGGAAAGGTATACAGTTTAATGACCATTAAAGTGACATAGTACAGTGATTACAGCAAGATCATGTCTTGCTTTGACCAGTGTACAATTTGTTTTATTGAAGCCATTAATTCGTTGATCTTTCTCACATAATGCCACATGAATGTATGAACTTGGAAACCTAACAGTGAAAGAGAATAATTTAAAATAGCCATGATTTATTGATGCTCTGCTATATGTCACAAAATTTGCAAATATTCTCTTAAGTCCTCTAAGCCAGTGTTTCCCAGAATTTGATGTGCTTGAGAATTTCTTGGGGATCTTGTTAAAATGCAGTTTCTGACTCAATAGATCTGAAGTGTGGCTCCGGAGTTTTTGGTGGGGATGAAATTCTTATGCTGATTGTCATGGGGGTTACAGGAATCTATACATGTGTTCAAATGTATAGAACTATATACCAAAAGATAAGTCACTATATGATACTTTTAAAAAATAAAATGTAAAGTCATGTACATAAAAAGGTATCAATGTCTCCTGAAGTAAGGCCCTGAAAAGTCCATACTATCACTATGTAATAAATCATCCAAAATGTTTACTAGGAATCTAGCTATGAGGAAAAAATCCAAATTGTAGGACATTCCACAAAACATCTGGCCCAGATTATGCAAAATTATCAATACCATGAGAGGGAAAAAACCATAAAGGCTGGGAATTGTTTAGATTTAGGAGGCTAAATATGGTGACTACGTGTGATATGGGATCCTTGATTAGGTCTTGTATTGGGGGAAAGCACAGTAGTAAGGCATACTACTAGCATAAATGGAGAAATCTGAACATGAACTCTATCTTATGTAGAAGTATGCATCAATGTTAAATTACCCGAGTGTGGTCAGTTCATTGTTTACACAGGAGAATGTGATCATTCTTCAATTCATGATGAAATATTTAGGGACAACATGATGACATCTACAACTCATGCATGGATGGAGAGGTTCAGGCTGGGGAGAGCATTAATCCAGCTGAAGGGCACGTGGGGTGCATCATACTGTTCTTGCAACTAATCAGAAGGCTTGAAATTTTTCAAAATAAAGAGTTGGCATATTAATTTCCTATGACTGCTGGAACAAATTACCACAAACTTAGTGGCTCAAAACAACACATATATTATCTTACAGTTCTGGACATGAGAAGTTTGAAATGGGTTTCATGGGCTAACACTAAAGTGTTGGCAGAGCTGTGCTCCTTCTGAAGGCTGTATGGAGGAGATCTTGCCTTTTCCTGCTTCTCCAGGCTGCTTGCTCATCGCCCCTTCCTTATCACATTTCCTGCTTATCTTCCTCTTCTAAGAACCCTCTTTTAAGGTGTTTAGCCTGAACCCAACTCGATAATCCAGGAAAATCTCCCCATCTCAAGATCTTAACTTAATGGCATCTGCAAAACCCCTTTTACCATGTAAACTAACATATTCACAGGTTCCAGGGATTAGGGGATTAGGACGTGGACATATTTGGGGGGCCATTATTCAGCCTATCATGGCTGGCAAATGAGTTTTCCAATCCTTGAGAAAATATTTAAAGAGAGAAATAAGAAAATATTTTTAACAAAATAAACATGAAAACATAACATATCTCAAGGATGTGGAAACAACCCAAGTGCCCGTCAATCCATGAGTGGATTAATAAAATGTGGTATATGTATACTATGGAATATTACTCAATTACAAAAAACAATGGTGATCTAGCACCTCATATATTTTCCTGGATAGAGCTTGAGCCCATCCTCCAAAGTGAACTATATCACAAGAATGGAAGAATAGGCACCACATGAACTCGCTATCAAATTGGCACTCACTGATCAACACTTAGGTGCTCACATGTTAGTAATATTCATTAGGGGTTAGGGGGTGGGGGTGGGTAAACTCACAACTAATGGATGCGGTGAGCATTGTATGGGGGAAGGGCAAGCCTCAAATCCTGGCTTGGGTGAGGCAAAGTCATAACATGTAACCAAAATGTTTGTACCCCCATAATGTCCTGAAATAATAATAAAAAAAGACCGAAAAAAAAAAAGAAAGAAAATACCTTCTTCATTGTTAACATAAGAAAAAAGAAAAACATTTTGGTAATTATGTCAGGGAAAGATTTAATATTCTAAATATAGACAGTGCTTTTCTACATTAAGAAGGAACATTCAAACTCACCACAGTCCTTTGCCCATTTTTATAGACAATGGCCACAAAACCAAAATAACCATCATCATCATAATCATTATCAAATAATACTAATCATACTAGCTAACTGTTATTGAGCATTTCCCCTGGACTTTATGTTTGTAAATGTTACACTCATTTAACTTTTCCAACAAACTTTTGAGGGAGTGCAATGGACTGAATGATTGTTATCCACGCCCCATACATATGTTGAAGTTTCAACCCCCAAGGTGATGATATTAGGAGGTGGGGCCTTTGAGAGGTGATTTGGTCATGATGGCTCTGCCTTTTATAAGGGATTAGTGCCCTTCTGAATGAAACCTAGGAGAGATCCCTCACCTCTTCTGCCATATGTGGTTACAGTGAGAAGACAGCAGGAATCAAGGAAAAAATTGGCCTTCACCAGATACTGAATCTGCCAGTACCTTCTTGATCTTGGACTTCACAGTCTCCAGAACTGGGAGAAATAAATGTTTGTTGTTCAAGCCAAAAAATAAAAAACAACATAACATATCTAAATTTTTGAGATGTAGCAAAAGCAGTGCTTAGAGGGAAATTTATAAAAATAATGCTTACATCATTAAAGGAAAAGTATCAAATCAATAAGCTTCTACTTAAGAAATAGAACAGAAAGAACAAAATAAACCCAAATGAATGAGAAGTAAGGAGCTAATAAAGATAAAAGCAGAAATCAATGAAATTGAAATCCAGAAATAGGGAAAATTAATTAAACTAAAAGTTGATATTTACAAATATAAAATTGGTAAATCCTTTGGAAAAGCTGGTGAGATAGAGATAGAGATATAGGAGATGCAGATGAGAGAGATAGAGAAAGAGAGGCACAAATTGCCATTATAAGAATGAAAGAGTGGATGTCACTACAGACCCCACAGACATTAAGAGGATAATAAAGGAATACCATCAACAACTCTACAGATATAAATTCAATTTAGCTGAAATGGAACAATTGCTCAAAAACCACAACTACCAAAACTTACCCAAGATGAAATGTAATAAAAAGTTTTGTCTAGTGGTAATGTGCAAAGTAGACCAAAGGAAGAAAAATGCCTGGTACAAAGGGGCACTGGTAGTAAGAGAATAATGATGTCTCAGGAGAACAAAAAACAGTGAGAAGGGGATTACAGCAAAGCAACTAATGTGCCCATCATTGCACATGAAGATATCAGCCAACACATATTTATGAGCATGCATTCAAAGCCTGGTCCTAAGACAAAAAGGAGAAAATTCATATTCAAAATAAAATTGTTTTTTATGCCCTTTCCTGCTTTGTTGCAGCTTTTTTAACTGGCTATATCCTGCTAGAGGCATGGTAGAAGTCAAATACCAGTGCCATTTAAAAGAATAATTCTTGGCCAGGTGCGGTGGCTCACGCTTGTAATCCTAGCACCCTGGGAGGCTGAGGCAGGCGGATTGTTTGAGCTCAGGAGTTCAAGACCAGCCTGAGCAAGAGCAAGACCCCATCTCTGCTAAAAATAGAAAGAAATGATATGGACACCTGAAAATATATACAGAAAAAATTAGCCAGGCATGGTGGCGCATACCTGTAATCCCAGCTACTCAGGAGGCTGAGGCAGGAGGATTGCTTGAGCCCAGGAGTTTGAGGTTGCTGTGAGCTAGGCTGATGCCACGGCACTCTAGCCTGGGCAACAAAGTGAGACTCTGTCTCAAAAAAAAAAAAAAGAATAATTCTTAATGAATTCCACCATTCTGGAAAGTAAAAATTTTTTAATGCTAAAATACAGTAGGCCATTTGGGACCCAGTGTAGAATATAGAACAAATTTTAACTTCTGAGACAGTGCATATCAGTAAAATTTATTATAATACATAGTGAAGGCATATCATTTTAATTAATAAAATATGTCAATTTCCAAAGATGTCAAATACACAAGAAGGTGAAAAATGAACTTGCCATTTTCTGAAGTCAAATGTAAACTATTATACTTACCTAGCAGGGGAGATACCATGATCATAAACATAAACTATTTTGGTTTAGTCTCCTTCAGCACCAAGGATAAATATGTAATGTTTTATTTTTATAGGACTAATACTTCTATTCTTGCTTCTCTTCAGTTTCTGGGATACATCGTGGTTCTTAGGAAATTTTGCTTGTAACATTCTTAAACAGTTATTGAATTCATTTTCTCTGTCTTTAGCCAGATTCCCACCCAGAGAGTTTCAGAGCGGTACACTCTCCTCTGGTGTGGGATGAGATGGCACCAATATCTTTGGAAAATCCCTACACTATGAAACAGCCTCCCTCCCTCAATGCGGTCTGCAGTTTAGGACCGAATTGTGTTGTCAAGTTCACCAGAGTGTCTTGACTGCTATTCCGAGAGAATTAGGTTAGAAATATTTTGGAAGGTTTAAAACACATCACATCATCCCAAACTATTTATAATTATTTGAATCATAGCTGTTCTTACTTTGACATACACTGGGCAAAATCAGGAAATATTTTCATTCCATTTTGAACCTGAGTCTGTTGACTGAGGGTTAGTGGATCACCAGTAGTTTCACTAATTGTGATTGGTTGACATTTGGATATCTATTAAATTCCCTTTTGTAATTTTAAAGTTTTATTTACAGATGATATCTGCATTCAAAGTGTTCTAAAATATTATCCCGCTTGCATTTTAAAAGGACACAAATTTGAAGCTTCTTGGACATCTTAATGGAAAAATAGCACCAAATGAGCAGCAGTAATTGGATTACTTAGCTACAAATTGCTTTTAACTTTTTTTTATTTTAAAATGATTATAGTTCACGAGAAGTTGCAAAGAAATGTACTGAGACATCCTGAACACCCTTCACCCAGCCTCTCCCCGTTCACAACTATAGTACAATACCAAAGCCAGGAGGCTGACATTGGCACAATCCTGAGGGTCTGTTCAGATTTCATCAGGTGTGTGGGCACCATGCTCACAAGCGTGTCTGTGGCTCCAGGCAATGCTTTCATGTGTGTAGAGTCACATAACTGTTAACATCACCACAATCAAGACATTCAACTTGATAGCCACACCCCCACCCTGACATCTGGAAACCGCTGATGGTTCTCCATGTCCACAGCTATGCCGTGAGCACTATGTAAAAGGAAGCATCCTTCATGATCCTTTTGAGTCGGCCTTTGCCACTCAGCATATGTCCCGGAGGCCCACTCAGGCTGCTGTGTGTGTCAGTCACCCATTTCTTTTTATTGCTGAGCAGTGTCCTATGGGATGGATGTGTAGCAATTTGTCTAACCGCTCACCCACCAAAGGTCATTGGGGTCATTTTTCATTTTGGGGCTATTACAACAGAGCTGTTTTGAATATTTGTGTACAAGTGCTTGCATAAAAATTCTCTGTGATAAATGCCCAAGAGTGCAACTGCTGTGTCTTAGATCAGGTCTGTCTCATATTCTTTTATTTAAAAAAAATGCTCCTTATATATTGCTAATACCAATCGTCACAAAGAGATTTCTGTATAGCCATGCGCACTCAAAGAGATGTGAACAAAGACATATCTTTGATTACCATGCTAGTTGGCACCCGTGCGTGAAGCATGGGGCTTTCATCTGCGTCCATAGTCCTTCCTGGGAGGGTCATTCCCTCCCTTTTAACGAGGTCTCTAGCGTTGTGGGGGATAGGAACAAATACAAAGAGAGGAAAGAGTTTTCTCCACCTTTGCAGAGGGGTTGTTGAGAATGTGCTCTCAGAAATGAGGCTGAGCGGCCCATCAGGTCCCGATTGTGCACCCACTTACCTGTTATTTCCGTGGAGATGGAACTTACGTACATAAGATCTTTTCCTACCGTGTGTGCCTGGCGGCTTCCCTCCCCCAGGTGGCCTCAGGTCTCTGGAGGGCCCCCACCTCCGTGGGTCCCAGCCCCACGAACAGTGCTGGTGGGTTTCCTCCTGGCAAATGAAAGACAACTACCATTTTGCTCCTATTTTTAAAAAATGTCTGGAAACAAAGTCATGATGATACCTATCTTCTTAAGCTGGGCCTCATCAGTGCTCAGGGGGAACTGTGTTCATAGGATGTTTTCCAGGAACTACGGACATTCTTAATCTGTAGAGCCTGGTTTTGCCTCAGGGCCACACCCTGCTCTGGGTCCTCTGGTCACAGAAGCCCAGTTGGTATCTTTCCTTCCTAACACACATGTCACCTGCTCTAGCCTTCAGTGCCCCCTCACCGTGCTGAGTGCAGAATGCACCAGAAGCCCGGAGCAGCCCGATCCTCACCTAGACCCACGGAATTTGGTGAAGTGAAGATGCAAAGTTCACAAACAACTCCTCTCTATTTTGTTGAGGTTCCTATGTTGCCTAAACATTCCTGTTCCTTTATTACTATTTTTTTTATTTACTACTAACGTCTTAGAAATAGAAAGCATAGATATTCATTCTGAGTGATGTAAAAAGAAAAATTCATTTTCTGTAAAACTTAAAGGAGTTTTTCACTTGCCGTTGAAACTTCCTAGCTATGGTGGCTCAAGCTTGCTTTTCACCTTTGTAATCACATATTTCTCAAAAGCTATTCGATGCCTGTCACATACAGAACTACAGTCCATAGGTACTATAATGAAGAGGGGATTTCCAGTTCAGATATTCATGGTGACATCAGTGCATCCTGTTATCTTTCAGACTCGGCAGATGATTTTGGTGTTTTTTTGGTGCACCTATTTACTCATTATTTCCGGGCAGGTGGAACTTGCACATATGAGGAAGTGTGGGCACTATGCCTGCAGTTGGTTGTGCCTCCACAGCCTGCAGAGAAGGACTACCTGCAAACATAATGCATCACTAGCATGACGCTCTTTTATTAATCAAGTTTCCATTTCTCTGTACTTTATCTCTGAAGAGACTCCAGTTCCCATTTTTATTTCTTTTTATTATGAAGGGTGGAAGAGGCAGAAATACAAGCATAGTCAGATTTTGCCAGGGTTCCATGCCTGCTGACTGCATTCGTGTTTTCCTCTTGATACTGCATAATAAAGCTGATATTATGAAAATAATTTCAAATCCCATCCGATTACATTTCCCTATAGAGCTAGACACCATGGAGACAAATGTGTCCCTTTTCCTTCAGATGATCTAGGATGCCTCTTCTTAAACATAGTCCCACCTTCCTTTTACCAATCACCGTGGCAACAGGTTCCCATATCTAGAATTCACTCTACCCTTGGATGCAGCTCCAGCATTGGTTGCACCCTAGAACCTCAGTAAAACCACATACCTCACTTTTCCCACCTTAGCTGGTGCTTTTATTAATGGAATTAAAATGTCTTTCTTCTGTCTGCCTCATAGGAATACTCCTGCTTCCAAAATGTTGCTCCTCTGATGAGACTTTCACCCTGTGACCTTACCTAATGCACGGCCACATGATCTTGCGTGACACTGAACACAGCTCGCACTGTTCCACGCAGACCAAGATGGTGGGCAGCTTGGCTCCACAGCCACTGTCCTCCCCAACAGTGCACCGTCTCTTTGCCCGCTCCCAGTGTAGGGTTGGCATCCTCCTTTGTAAGTGCCTGTTCTCAGTTAAAATCGTGGATTCCACGAGGATAGGATGTACCAACAGAAGAGTCGATTCCAGTTTCCCAGTGTATTTTCACTGCCTTTTAGTGGAGACCTTGCCCCACTAGAAGGCTGGACTGATGGGGGTGAGAGGGAATGTCCTCTCAGAACCAAGGTGGGTACTATTCCGTTCGATCCCCTCACAGGTACCCGTGACTCTGACACATCGTCTACAGCCTCCCCCTGCCGTCCCCCATCGCTTCTTAACGGAGACCCTCAGCCCACATAGAATGCCAGAGGCTGTGTGGCCACTAGCTTCTCAAAGAATTCGAGTGAAGAAATTCTGGCATTAAATCATGGAGCGAAATAATGAACATGTGTGTCCACTGAGAGACTGGCGAACTCACGGCCGCCTCACACGGCGCGGGCTCCCCAGCCGCCCGTCTCTCCCCGGCCTCCTCAGACCGGCTCGGCTTCCGGTCTCCGCCCGCAGCGCTCGCTCACGCTGCGCCCTCAGCGGCGGCGACAGGCTGACATCCGGGCCAGGCACCGGGACACCTGACTGGGCTGCTTTGTTCTCTGAAAGATATGCGACACTGTGCGGTACTGAAAAGACCCAGCGCCCCTTCCGCTCTTTCATCCTCGTTCTTGGCAGATGATGCGGCTTCCCTGAGATTCTAATCAAAACGACAGGCAAAACCTGCGGTTTCCTCAGGGTTTCGTGCGCTTCGAGAGTTTCTTATTTTGCTTAGTACCTAGGGGCAGCATGTGGTGGGGAGGTGGGGGGGAAATGGAGGGATCAAGCACAGTCGGCGACAACCACAGCGTCACTGACGTGGCGCCGGCCTTGGAGCGTCCCCTGTGTCTACGCTACCCTTGGCACCAGGGAGAACTAACTTTATTTGTCATTGGCGAAAGTGGAAGGGAGCCCAAGTGTGAAATGATGAGTTTTGCGACGACTCGCAGAGAGCAACGTGACGGGGATTTGAGCCGCCGCAGGCAACGGGACCGGAGCTGTCCGTGCTGGGCTCACCTGAGAGCAGCCACGACGGGGGAAATCTGTTCCCCATTAGTTATGCTAATTTGATATGAACTGATTGAATAGTTTTATTTGAAATTGCTGTGGAATTTTGCTCTTGTTTTAGAGTTGCATAGAAAACATAAGTTTAAGAAGTTCAAGGAAGCC
This sequence comes from Eulemur rufifrons, assembly GCF_041146395.1. NCBI lineage: Eukaryota > Metazoa > Chordata > Mammalia > Primates > Lemuridae > Eulemur > Eulemur rufifrons. The sequence continues at coordinate 196,773,697 of NC_090989.1, read as the reverse complement.
CTGCGTTTGTGTGTACTAAGTAGCATTAAAGTACATACAGTGTAGACCCAGAGGTTCACAGTCTCTTTCCTTTCCACGTTATCCGTTCAAGGTATCTACTCGAGGTAGAGACGTACTGTTCTGGAGGGAGCAACTGAGACTTTGGGGAGCCACTGGGGGGAAGAGAGTAACGGGGGAAGTTCAGAGGTGAGCCCCCTCTGTGGGTGGGGCAGGGGCCTCTGGAAGAGTCCATGGAGACAGTCTGACCAAGACAGAGATTGAGCCTGGCCAGGAAGTGAGGACATTTTCTATGATGCCGTGTCCTTCAGTAGACCCCGCTGCTTAGGAATGCCTGACAGGGAATTAAAACGCACGGTTGTGTCCAGCGAGGATGTGACGAAGGGCCGAGGCAGCAGCACCGCTTCTCCTTTCCGACCAGAGCACCAGTGTCACCCGGCTTGGCAGCGTGCCCGGCGCCCGGGGCGCTCACGTCCTGGCAGGCGGCTGGCCACGTGAGACGGCGCTGGGCAGCGAAGGATGAATGGAAGATGCTAGGTAGGACTTCCAGAAAGCTCCTCAGAGGGCGCTGGTGTGGCTGCCGTGCTCGCTTTCCGCTTTGCCTTGCCTCCCGCTCTCTGCCTGGCATACGGCACAGCCACTGGGGCTACCGCAGCTGTTTTCAGGTCACTTAGGTGAAAAGGCCTAGAGGAATCCTGAGAACCCGGGGACACTTCCGGCTGACTTCCTTCTTACCCAAGAGGAAACTTGTTCGAGCCGTTGCCATCAGGGATTTCTGCCAGATGCCTGCAGGAGAGTCCCCTGCCCATCACACCCTCCTGCTGCCTCAGGGAGAGGGCAGGACCCGCTCTGAAGACCGGGCCCAAGGCGGGGTGGCGCCTGGCACCCCGCCAGCCTGGAGCCCGGGGAAGAGGCCTGTTGACCTCACCAGGGTCTGCATCAGGAGAGGGAGCAGCAGCCCACCGTAGCCTCTTCTCCAAGAACTCGGAGGGAAAGGGAGCTCTAAAGGGAAGGGCAAAAATGGTTATTTTGAGTTACCCATATTTAGCACAGTTTGGATTGTGTGTGAATGAAAGCAGCAGAGGATTTTAAAAGAGTATGTGAACAGAAACAATAAAAATGTAACTTAAAGAAGAAAAATTATAGCAAAGTAATTCCAAACCACGTTTTAATTTAATTCTCATTGATTAGTAGAAGCATGGGCTTACAATCAGAATAGCAAATGAAGACATAAAGAAGTAGTGCTCAGGTTAGAAATCAGATAAGGCGTTGGATGCTATGTCATGGCTCCGGCCTGGGCGTATGTGAAGGTGCACTGCTGACAGCACCACGCCACGTCTTTTACCTGCTGTGGTCTCATCTGATCTGTAATTCCCAGTTACAGTTGAGGAAACTGGGGTGTTGATCCACCCCCAGCCACAGCTCTTCCCAGCTTTGACACTGCTGTTTTCTATGTCCTAGAAAAGCTACACCATCTACAGCAGAAACAAACATCCCTACTTTAAAGACACTACAAAACTTTTTGCTTTAAATGTGGATGTGCTCAGGTCTGAATAGGAAAATGGCAAAAAAATAAATAAATAAATAAAAGAAAAGTAAAGTGGATGTAAAAATCTCAATTAAGAGGAGTCTTCAATTAATAGAGTGTTCCGGGTAATTTAATTTCCTGGTTTAATTGAACACTAACTACAAAAACTTTTCCATTAAAACACATTGTTCCAAAGTATATAAAATACACTTTCATGACTTAGTGAACCTGATTTAAATTTTCCTTGATAATTAAGTCAATGACAATGCCTTGAGGTGACTGTTCCTACAGTCACTTCTCACCACCCAAATAGCACACATGCTGCTCTGTGCTGTATCAGACTTTAAGGTTTTTTCTCATCTTCTACTAATTAAGGCTACAAAGGACATCTCTGGGCATAAGATTATTTCTTTTATATTTTACATTAGTTTCAGATATGCCTAACGTAGAATGTTGTGCCAATTGGGTTATAAAATATTTTATTTTTTTCATGCTTCAGAAAATGTTTCCAAAATGCTGCACAAATTTTCACCACCCTGCTGCCAGCACTCCAGGTTATGATTTTTTAAAGCTCTTCAAGTGTAATTCCTAATGATGAATTTAACAACAAACTGATAACTGACAAGCTGGGAGACCAGCATGGAAGGTTCTGGTCAGAGGAGGATGAAGATGGGTAACAGTGGACTAGGAGAGGAAGGACACAGAGAAGGACCACAGCCTCAGAGGAGAAAAGAAAGGACACTCCACACTCATCGCAGGTGACTGTATGCTGGTAAACGCTTCACAGCCAGATCTCCAGGGGTAAAAAAAGGGAAACCCTGATTTGTAGCATTTGCTGAGGTAGAAATATTTGCGCCGTGGCCCATTTTATGTCACTGAATGCAGAGTTGTGACCCAGTAGGGCCTGTCCCCCAGGACACAAGTGACTGCAAGGGGCCAGGGGACGCCTGAGAAGGGCAGTGAGGATGAGCATCCTTGGGCGTGGGTGGTGTGGGGGTGTGCCACCATCATCCACACTTGCCACCCAGCCGTTCCAGACACTTACGACCCCCTAAATAGAGGATCAGGGATCTGGATACCCCTTGTATTCAAGAGCAAAACACACCCCGAGATTGTGGTACGACTGAACAGATCCCACAGGGAAATCTATGCTTGTGATGCTTGGAGGAAGCAGTGTCCCCTGGGAACCACCATGTCCCCTAATCTTCTCACAAGGTCATCAGACTTCATTGCATAGTCACTGTTTTCATTGGTCATCTATATCTGCCGAATGAGAAAACCCTAACTCAAAGGAATAGTGGCTCACTGCGAGTGACAGTCAGTGATCGATTATTCTGGCAGACGGTGCTGGGCACTAAGAATGCAAATGCACCCAGAAGGGGGAAGAGACTTCTCAGTGGACCCTATTTCCCATGCCTTTTAGCAGATGTTGGCCAAGGAGCAGGAGATACCAGAATGCCAGAGGTTAAAATTTCAACAGAGACATCACAGCAAATAGATTTTTAATCTAGTCACTTATTTCATTTGGCTTTAGAAAGTGTTTCTTCGTGTTCTTCTTTCAGCATTTGGATATGGTTTTAAATTATTCATATTGTGACATTGCTTTATTTCTCTAACAAATATAGAAAATCATAAAATATTGGGGAAATATTGAAGATTAAGCCATTTACCTTCTCAAGAAATCTTGATGTCCCATGCACGACCGAGATTGCCAGTGTGTTAACCATGTCTTTTTATTGTCTGTATTTCTGATGCTTTGACATTGGGCCTTGCTGACCCTGGAGGGACGGCCCTTCTGCCAATTCCTAGAGATAGTCAGCGACTCCCTAGGAGGCACATCCTTCACCTGCCAGACAGCCCCTCCAGAGCCAGCACCTCTCCATCTACCGCCAGGTTGTCACACTCCAGGCCACTGCTCTACTGCCCTGATCACCCCAGGGCTGGGTACCAGACAACTAGAGATTATCTTCACATCCCAGAGCCCCCTGAAATTATTCAAGCTGGCCAGTCCTAACCCTGCTTACCTGCCTTGCCTTTCCTGCTGAAACCACAATAAGGTTCTCGTCTCGGTTTGCCCCCTTTCCCTCTGCCTCCTGACGGACCCTGGTGCGGCCCAGTGTGGCCCTGCATGACATTGCATGCCCTTCTCTTAGGGACCGTGAGCAACCAACTTCTCAAAGGTCCTCATCTCCTGATCTGTTGGTTTCACCATAACTGAATAATTAAAAAATCTACATTTTAAAACGGCCAGTGCCTCTCAATACACATTTTCACTTCTTAATAACAAACTCCCAATTCCTGGATGAGCACGTTGCCTTCCAGATAAAAGACTGAGCCTTTTCTCAGTCTCCCTGACCACTAGCTGTGGCCAGGTGAACAAAGTCTTCTCCGTGCTTCAAGGGCTTACAGAAGTAGCATGTTTTTCTTTGTGTCCCTCACTAGCTGCCAGCCTGCAGAGAACTTCGTGGCTGGAGCTGTAGCAGCCACTGTGGGCCATTAGGAGGTGGCCCACACACATACCCTAGAATTATTTAGGATGGGGGAGCTGAATCATCTAATTCATCTGGATAGCTCATGAGTTCATGAAGCCATGGACTCCTTTCATGGGACAAAGAATGAAAATCTATTTTCTTTTTCTTTTTTTTCACATGAATAGCTTTTTATGATAAAATGAAACAAGTCTGTCTCCATGAGTGGAGAGAGAGAGACTGACTCACTGACTTATTGACTAACTGACTCTCTCTCAAAAATCTATTTTCTGTACATAATTATTATTTGAGATTTTTCTGTTGTATTCAGCTAAACTTAATCACAGATAATGCACTATCCTTAATGTGAAAAAAAAAAAATATATATATATATATATTATAGTATCTTGGCCCAAAGTGATGGGTTCAAGTGGTTCAAGTCTCTGGTGCTCAATGTGTCCCCAAAATATGTCACTTGTTCATGCTAATGACATTATCAATATCAAAAAGAAGGCAGCTTTGCTCATCTTTAATGTCAAAAGCTTGGTAAGGGCCTTTCCCTGAGAGGGTCCCCATGCTTGGTGCTGAAAGGCAGTTGCTTAATCCCCAGCTCCTCCCCCGTTTCCCTGGAGGTAGCAGACCGACAAGATGCTGGTGGCCATGACTTTATTGTAGTCACAACTTTCACTCTGTTGTGGAGCCATCAGTCAAGAGCACGAGGCATACTGTTAGCCACTGACTGCTGTGGAGAGAAAGCAGTGCGTGGTTCAGCATTTTAGTGCAGCTCCTCTCTTTTCATACCAGTCCCCACTGGACCTGACCCCACTGTAATTTTTACAGCCCAAACAAGTCATCTGTTTGAAAATAATCACTAAACAAATAGCAATAACGGAACATCTTCTCATATAACATAGACTCTCTGTGGACTCTCATGTTTCACCATTATATTGTGAGCTGATCCAGGTATGAAACAGAATCAGCCAACACCTTAATGTGGGATCAATGCTTGTCCACGCTGTGTGCCATTAAAAACTCACAACTAACGAACATGGTGAGCGTTGTGGGGGGAAGGGCACGTCTCAAATCATGGTTGGGATGTGGCAAAGTCATAACATGTAACCAAAATGTTTGTACCCCATAATTTCCTGAAATAAAAAATTAAAAAATAAAAACAAAATTACATAACATCCAATAATCAATAAGGAAATTCTAACCAAAAGCCAGTTGTTATTTCTCTCTGAGAACATTTGTAATAAGCTTTTTAATCTGGCTTTATAGGCCTCTGTAAGAATGTCACTTGTGTCTCTTTCTGTTCCAAAAAAAATATATAGTTTTTGGTTATTTCTCTTTCTTTAAAAACTCATTATTTTCACACTTGCAAGCATCACTTTGCATTTGTTCTGTTAAAAAATAAGAGCTTGGTTGATGTACTAGTGATGGTGGAAATTTGATGAATGGATAAACTTTCATAAAGAACAACGCATTGTCATAAGTGATCCAGACCCATAATATCAAATCTTCATATTTCTGTCATGTCTCCTACACACACTTTTTTTTTTTTTTTTGCAAGGAGGGGCATTCCTGACTTAGAAAATTATCGTACTCGTAGATTGACAGATTGACTATAGACACAGAAAGATTCCCAGTAACTTATGACATGAGTTTCGTATTTTGCTACTGTTTTATCTCTACCTTTATGCTTCATTAAACCATGAGTTAGAAATATAAAGGAAGAAAATTCAATTTAACGAACATAAGAAAGTACATGCAACAAACATGAAAACACATTAGTCAAGATGGAATGCACAATGTCAGTAGACTGCCTGCCTAGTGGATGTGGCAAAAGTCCTATAGACTCTGGAACCGCTGCTAAGAATACAACTATTAGGAACTCAATGGGATTTCTGTAAAAGTCAATTAGTTTTATATTTCACATTAGTAAAATTTATAGAAAAAATGCTTCACTACCTTTTCCTTGGAAACTGTGTAATGGCTTCCAGACTAGCCAGTGGTCCAGCATCTTGGACTACACACCCTCGTGAGGCAAAGACAAGCACTCCAGGATGCCTGGATGCTTTTTGTCCAATTGACTGACTTTGTTGCATAATTTCTGTAGTCTAATTCACCGATGGCTAATGCTAGGTAGCCTAAATTTGGCAATACTCTTTTTTATAATCTGATAAATAGGATTAAAAAAAACACTTTACAAGTTTCTGGCAGGTTCTTAAGAACTTCAACCTTCATAGCACTGTATTTATTTGTATTGTATAGATTTTATTTATTCACTTGCTATTTTATTTTAAAAGGAAAAGGGTGACAAGAAGGAAATGCTAATCTTTGAGAATATAAAACAAATGTAACATCAGTCAAGTTAGGCTGATTATGCCCCAGTAACAAACAACCCAAAAATAAAACAACAAAGGTTTGTTTCTCCCGTGGGCTCTCTATCACAGGTCAGCAGGACCTCTGCTCCCGTTCCAGCCACGTCCTCATGCTCAAAGGGTACCAAGAGAGCGCCCACCCTCTGGAACATGCCTGCTGCTGTGGGGAAGGCAGTGAAGGCTCCAGCCTAAAAACAGGGATCTCTTCCACCCACAGCTCCTTAGCCACAGGTTTATGGGACACTCACTCCAGAGCATGGCTCAGATTGTTGAGAGGGTTCAATAACGAATTCAGTTTAATTAGTATGAACCAAACCAGGATGTGTGCAAAAATAATCTCTGCATAATGAAACATGTTGTAAGAGCCATAAAGGTCAGGAAAACAAGAATCAAGAGGAATTCTGAAGAAAGATATAATACTTTTGACTTAAAGGACTGAGAAAGCCTTCACAGAGGGGATGATTTGAGGGCAGCCTTAATATAGGAAAGATCTTAAGAAGTAGGGGTAAGACAGGGAGATAGAAAAAAGGGATTTCCAAGCAGAGGAAACAGCATGACCAAAGCCATGTATGGTAACTTTCTAATTGTGCGCTGCCAGTTTTATAGCGACAATGATATCTTACACAAAGCCTGTTACCTGGCCCCTCTGAGTTCCCGATACTCACCCTGAGGTTGGAATGGGGGTATAGGGGATATTTTGTGGTATCTAACTTTGGGGACTTCTTTATTAGGTGGCTCTGTGGTTGAGCGTGTGTGTGTGCGTGTGGACATGCGTGCTGAGCAAAAGTGAGCACTTGAAGAGGTGTCCTGAAAGCTAATATATACTTGTTATTAAACTGACTGCAAAAAATATAGTCTTGACTTTTGTCATGAGCAAAGACATTTCACATCTACATTATATCCCTTTGTTGCCCCTAATAAAAAAAACTGCATAACTTCCATCTTACATTCATGAAGAGCTCTAACTCCACTTATTTTTTTTTTCTGACCCTTTCACCTCTCTCCTCACGAAAGTTGGGCCGAAACATGGAAGTTTTCTTTGTTGCCCTGCACTTAAGCTAACCCGTTCAGCGCTGCCTGAGGCAGAGACTGTGAGGAGATATCCCAGCAAACCAGTAACAACTCTTATCATTACGACAACAGAAGGTATATTAAATGGTCTGAGGCAGATGCCTGCTTCTTTGGGCCCGTCAATCACCTGTGATAGACCAGTATGCGCAAAGATCTCTTTTAGTTAGGAAAAGGTAAATGGAGAGAGCAAAGTAAGTGAGAACAATCCAGAAATGTGAGAAGAGGAAGGCATGAGAGTTCACATCCAAATGTGAAGCAGCAACCTTGGCAGGGCAGCGCCAGGCCAAGGAGTCCTGTGCACACGGCCGCAGCAGCGCCACCGCCCACGCATTGCGGGGATGCAGGGCGGCAGGGCCAAGCAGGACTGACGGGGCCACCATCCTAGGTGTGCGCAGACACCTTTAAAGGAGCTGGAGACGCTGTCAAGAATGGAGCTTGTGCCATGCTGGGACTGGGAGGCAAGGACAGCTGCTGGGCCCAGACCCAAGACCAGGGATGTCACCTCACACTCAGCCCTGATGGGACTGCCCCAGGAGGTGCAGGTGGGCAAACCTCTGTACCTGAATTCTGATTTCCACTCAATGCCAACCTTGGAAGGTGCTCTACACAGACAAGACTAAGATCCTCACAGCCATACCGCCCAGTTGCTGCCTGGAAAACATTCACTAAAGGGGAGCTCAGTTTAAAAAGCCATCGCCATCCCCACCCCAGGAGATTTAGGGAGTTGGCAGGCATTCCCAGTTAAATTTGGCTAACAGCAAGGTTATTCAACTCGATTCCACATTACAGTTACCTGGGACATTTAAATACCCTGAAGCCAAAGCCACGTTCCACAGCTACTAAATCACACTCTCTGAGGTGGGGTCTGTGTATCAGCAATTTCCAAAACTCTTCCAGGTGACTCCAACGTGCAACAAAATCAGAGACCGAGCAGATAACAGCCTTGCTCCTCCAAGTGTGGTCCACAGACCAGTAGCACAGATGTCACCTAAGAGCCCACTAGAAATGCAGACTCCCAGGCCCTGCTCAGCCCTGCTGCCCTAGACACTCCAGAACCACAAGACCCTGAAGTGCTTCATTTGCACATTAAAGTCTGATAAGCCTAACAGGGCCTGCTGTCAGATCTCCATAAGCGGGAAACTGGAATAACGTAGCAATAATGACCCCACGGGGGAGGGGCCCAGAGAGCAGAACTCGGAAAGCTGTTAATAAAGAGGCTGGAAGAAACCAGAGTTTCTGTGGTTTTTATATTTGCATAGATTGATTTTCACATTGCCACGGGCCTGGGCCTTCCGGATAGAACCTATATAGTCAGCAGGTTTTTGCTATGTTCCAGAGAAAGCTTGCTATGTGACAAGCCAGGTCTGTGCTTTGAGGCCCATTGCTGAGTGACCCCTCAGGCCACCGCACACATGTTAATGAACCCATTTCACAGAAGTCCCGGAGGGTGAAACTTCCCAGAGTCACTTTGCTTATTCAGTGGCAGAGTGAGGATTTTGTTTTTAGTTTCTGATCAGTTTTTCCTGTGTTACCAAAATTCAGCTTTAGTGAGTGTGGAGAAGGAGGAATAAGGACCATGCCGGAACTGTGCTCAGGAACAACGCCTGGGGCTTTCTCTGCCAAGTCGTTTCACAGTCTGGGGCTGGAGGGGCACGATTAAATGCAGAGAAGGGTCTCCCCATTGTTCTGAGCTGGTAGAGCCCCGCCTCCCTCTCCCCCTTCCCTTTGGCCTCACCCTACCAACATCAGCTGTTCTGTTTCCACTCAGTGACAGGGACCAGCCGGGAAGTTTTGCAGGACACCCCACGGCGAGCTGCTGTTGCCCTCCAGACTGGCACATCCTTCCATGCTGGCCACGGCACGTGGCAGCCACTGAGGGAGTGCTGGGACGAGGCCACCCCAGACCAGCTAACCCCTCCCTGAAAAATAAGAAACAGCACCACCTTCCAGATGGAGTGTCATAACTGTAGCTTTATTGTGATATGTTCCATTCTTTCCAGAACATCACTGCCAACTAGAAACTTGTATGCAAGGGCGATTTTTATAACCGCACAGTAAATAAAATATAATAGAGAATGGAGTTGTAACAATAAATACACCTTAAATATAAATATATACATTGATATCCCACACGTAAAAAAGTCATGCTCTGCAAATACTCTGTCTACATACTGTCTTTGTGGGGTCCTGAATTCCAGGATGTGTCTTCAAGGTTTGACATGTGTTCCATGAGCTATGGATATTTCCAGAGAGCTTATGTAGTAGTAACACATTACAAATTTTTGAAGAAAAAAAAATTACAGAGCAATTTCATAAAATATTTAATAGGTTTTTGTTCTACAAAGACTGAGCATTTCTTAAATATTACAAACAGTGAAACAAATACACTAGCTTACAGATATGTACAATTTACTACTTTATACTTCAAAAGTGCAGGAAGATAAATTATATATCATACATACACTTTTAGGTATGACGAACAATTTGATATTGCTCTTGAGTCGGTCTTGCCGCATGGTATGCGTGCCCATGGCTTGTTGGTGGAGGGAGGGCGGGGCCTGTGGGGACAGAAGGAAGTCGCAGAGCCCTGTACGCACTCCCAGAGCGCCATCTTCAAAGGTGAGATATTTTGAGTTTTGTAACTTACTGTGGCTGGGTTGAAAACTGCTGTGCCCATAAGCAACACAGGACATGCTTTCAAGAACCACAGATACATGTTCAGGAAGGGGCACTCACAGATGCTAAAAAACACCTGATTCCATGATACTAACTCTTCAAGCCCTGAGTCAATTGGGGAGCTCCTAAAAGATGATTTTCAAATACCCATCAGTATCTTCAGTTCAGTTCATAGAAAGTAATCCCAGAATGAAGACTCACAACCAAGGCCTCAACAGCCTTCCTACCCTATAAACTCAACAGGCAAAATATGAAGGAACAGAATGCGTCCTGAATGGTGTCAGATTTTCAATGACAAGCTTCTCATACTGATGAAGCCCTAAACACTTACACACATAGAAACTGACTTAAGAGGGAAAAAAGAAATTCTGATCTATGATCAGTAGGAATGGAATGGTTTCCAGGGAGATCTCACATAAAAAACCATGTTATTAATAATACTACAGTCAGTGGCAAAGATCACATTTCACTGTTACCAAAGAACTTGCTCAAAATCTATACATCCCATTTTGGGGTGAAGTTCTGTTTCTTCTTCTATTTAACCCATATTCAAATTGCAAATTGATAATCTTGAGAATAAAAATGGGAAAAAATGTAGGGACAAGTTGGAAAACAAATCTTCCAGAAAACGTGCCAACTAGAGCTCTCACTGCAGCAGCTGTGGACCGAACGTGCCTCTTGAGGGATTGGAAGGGGCCTCAGGGCTGGCCCAGACGCTGTGTGCCCCGCCCCATTGGCTCCGAGCCGCTCCTCTCTTTTCTCAGCTCAGCATGAGTGTTCCCCACCACTCTTTTGCTCTAGGACACCAAGGAGTGGTGAGACCATGGAGCCACGGTTTTCAAAGGCACCTCCCACACACTACTGGGAGAACAGAAGACAGGGCCAGGACAAGGGAGCAGAACCAGAAAGGGCTAAAGAAAACCAGGACCTGTTCGGGAAAAAGTGTGCTTTGGGGGATGGAGGTGGCCACAGTGCTGCTGCAGCCCACCCTACACACAAACACCCCCAACTTGAGAGCACTGCCACGGCTGGCACTGCTGCCCAACAGCCAGGAGAACCCCTGGGCCAGCTCACATGGTACCGCAGCTCCCTCTGCTTGCCAGGCAGGAGACAGGAGGGGCTGCTGAGAGGACGCCACCCCCGTTGGGGCCAACATGCATTCTGCAGGCTGAAACAAACAGGAGAACTAACAGGCGCTGTCAGTGGGAACTTTCGGGAAGAAGAGCCCCACCAGACTCCCCTGTGGCAGAGTAGGAGACTCTGCCAGGACAGAGCAGCCGTCTCCAGCCAACTCCCCATCCCACGCCGACACATGGGAACCAGCAGGGGCTGCCATTTGGTTTGAAGGATGAAAGATTCACACCAAAGCATTAGGAGAAGTAGATAATTGTTTCTAGAGTGAATACTGCATTCAACAGCTCTTAGAAGACATGTATAATGGAACATGCAAGAGAACTGACTATTACTTAAATGCATTTTCTAGGAATATATTTCTGATATAGATAGATCATGAAAATCACAGTTAATAACTTCCATTTCAAAGTATTTCATTACAGTGCGAAGTGTGGCATATACATGTTTGTAACCATTAGAAAAAATGGATGTGCTTCTGCATGTCGGATGGCCTTTGTTGGCTGTTACCCAGCTGGGTACAGATCAAGTTATTTAAGAGAAGAAAACCATTTTGGAGGAAAAAATGTCTAAAAACAGATACTTTATTTGCTTATATTTAAAATTTGTGGACTGGAAGAAGTTATACTCCTCACAGGTAAAAAGAAGGAAATTTCAGTTATCTAAAACCCTTCAAGTATAACACACAGGAACGTTATTGCGATGTTTTAATAATGTCACAATATCCTTAACTCAAAGTTGAAGAACTGACAGAGCAGCACGCTGTTAGTGAACTTACCACTGCATGTGAAAATAAATACTCTAATAGGTTAAAACAATACTTCTAACTAGGTCTACGTGAGGTGACTGCATCCCCTCGGGGTAGCAAGGTTCCTGACAGGCCAGGGGGGAATCGGGAATGAGCATCCCTGTGGGGGGCCTTGTGATTTTCTCGTGGGGATAAACTACCCAGGGGACGCAGAGGCCACTCTGGACCCCGGCTCTTCTCACCGCATCCCGCCGCCCCCCGCCCCCGCCCCCCCCCCCCCCCCCCAGAGATGCTATTTGCTCCTGTGCAGCGAGAAAGCCCTGTTCGGGGTCGGCGCGGGGAGCTCCAGGCTCGCAGAGCTCACATGCATGCAGACGGCACCGAGTCCTCCGCACATGCTGCCTCCGCGGGTGCCAGTCCTCCTGCCTCTGGGGCGAACGCTGCCTCCAGGAACCGCTGGCACCTCGGTCCCGGGACGCTGAGCGCGCTGGTTCTCTTTTTAACCGCCGGGCGGATTCCGGGACTCCAGGGAGGGGCTTACTGTTGGGAATGGGGAGCGCCCTGCGAAGGACGATAGGGCGTCTCTGCCAGACGCGACGTTTCACACGCGGGCACAGAACATGCTACCCTGATGGCGGGGGTTGGGGGGCCTGGACCCGCAGCCGCCCCCCCCCCCCCCACTCGGGAAGCGCACTCACATGACCACGCACTTGCCCTTGAGCTTCTCTTTCCTCTTCTGCTGCTTGCTCTTCTTCCCGTCGATCTGCAGGCTCACGGTCCTGCGCTTCTCCAGGGTGAGCAGCTCCTGGAAAAGCTCCTTGACGTTGTGGTTGAGCTTGGCCGAGGTCTCCATGAAGGCGCACTTCCACGCGCGGGCCAAGGCCTCCGCCTCGCCGCTCTGCACCTCGCGGCTGGGGCTCTCATCACACTTGTTCCCCACCAGCATGATGGGGATGCTCTCCACGTCCCCTTTGATCTCACAGATCTGCTCATAGATGGGCTTGAGCTCCTCCAGGGACTGGCGGCTGGTGATGGAGTACACCAGGATGAAGGCGTGCCCCTTGGAGATGCTCAGCCGCTGCATGGCCGGGAACTGGTGGCTGCCCGTCGTGTCGGTGATCTGCAGCGTGCATATGCTCTTGTCGCAGCTGATCACCTGCCGGTAGGTGTCCTCCACCGTCGGGATGTAGCTTTCCCGGAACGTGCCTTTCACAAACCTCAGGACCAGGGAGCTCTTGCCAACACCACCTGCCCCAAACACGGCCACCCGGTAATCGTTGCTCTGTTCAGGCATGTTGCTTGAGGGCCGCAGCTGTCACCGAGGACGCACCTAGCGAAGGAATCAGATGTTTGAGAAAATTAATAAAAACCTTCTTTGCTTTACTCTTTTTATTGCTTTACCAAAATGAGGTAACAAAGTTTGCTTTCACTTTTCCAACACAAGAACAATTAAATTTCATTTTTAAATTTCTATAATTCTAAATCCAATAAATTTATTTGATCTGCAGTTTTCAAAAGGGCAGCCAATCTAGGCAAGGGCTCACTGGAACCAGTCTTTTCTCCTTACTGGACCACGGTCCTGAGCATCTTTGCTCACACAGAGCCCTGTCCCCAGGGAAAAGGTGCAAGGTCTGCCTGAAAGTCAGAATCAAGGAAAGGCAACCAGGAGATGAGAAATAAGCCACCTCCCAACCGGTGCGTGCACACGGTCACAGCATACCCTTACCGCTTTGTCTGAAGTGCTGAATACTCAATACACTAGTCATAAAAATGTGTGATTTTTTAAAACAAATACTGGGAGGGGAAGATGAGGGAGGAGGATACTCTTAATATTTATTTAGTGTTTATATTAACTCATGAAATCCACACCACCTTGCATAAATGGGTGTCATTAGCTCTGTTGTGCAATGATGAAAAGGAAACACAAAAGGCATCAGGAATGTAATGTCCCCGATGTAAGAGAGGAGGCCAGGAGACAACCAACACAGAGTGGATGCCAACACCTACCCCACAGGCTGCCTGCCAAGCACCAGTCACAGTGGCTTGGACGTCACTCAGGCTGTGGTATAGATTGCCTCCGTGAAGCAGAAAGTGCTAACAGTTAACTAAGAAGCTTAGATAGCCATTTCATTCATCAAAATTAGAACAATTTTATGTACTTAATTTTTAAGAATCAAAGGAGTTGGGGATTACCAGGATATTAGTATAAACTACTTATAAACAATCATTAAAATTGAGTAGAATGGGGTTTCTCTTCATTACAAACATCATTCCTAATCCAAGGGATTTGTAAATGTGCTTTCTTCATTTATAAACTACCAAATATTTTTCATCCTGTTGCTTCTTTGATAAGGAAGGACATATGACACACAAAAAGGTAGAGAATTACGCAATATCCAATTTTTTTTTAATTAGACAAATCACATAGTAATATGCAGCACGGAATCCATCCTCTCCTGAAAGCAGACACTGTGCTGGCCTTGCACTTTTCTACTCTTAGAGTAACTATGGAACAATAAAAAGCATTGCTGAACAAAGTCATTTTCAGAGGCCAGTAAAAATTATTAAACATAATTAACAATGGAAGAAAATGTGTTTGCGCAATGAACATGTTTACTGGTAGACAGGACAGGAGATCAAAGCCCAGGACTGTGACATCCCATCTTCTGACTTCACCGTGTGCATCTGCCTACAAATCTGCTCAATTAAATACTCAGTTGTTCTTGCATGCACTTTGGAATCTCAAGCCCTCTAAGAAACTGAAGAAGCATCAGTACTAAAAGAGAATATAAAAAGACATCAGGAAGTCCATTAACAACAAAAGACTGCAGGAGAGCCTGCTGTAGAGTTTGATTAAGTCTATTAAATGTTCATGAGATAATTATGATCAATTCAAGAATACAACATTGTGATAAATTGTTCTGTATTTTTAAAAAAATCATGGTGTCTTAGTTCATTTTCTGTTGCTCTAACAGAATCCCACAGACTGAGTAATTTATAAAGAAAAGAAATTTATTTCTTACAGTTCTGGAGACTAAGAAGCCCAACATCAAGGTGCTGGCATCTGGTGAGGGCCTTTTGCTGTGTCATAATATGGCAAAAGGTAGCACGTGGCAAGATAGAGCTAGAGTGTTAGCAAGGATCTCCCTTCTTCTTATAAAGCCACTAATGCCATAATGGGGGCCCACCCTCATAACCTCATCTAATCCCAATTACCTCCCAAAATCCCCACCTCCAATACCATTAATATATGAATTTGAGGATTAAGTTTCCAACACATGAACTTTTGGAGGACACATTCAAACCATGGAAAATGGCCTATGGAATCTGATCTCAAGTTTCTCTCTGTGTCCTCAGAATGAAGTTCCCCTTTTGTTTGGAAGGCAATGTCCTCACTCAGCGTTGCCTTGTGTCATGGTTACTCAGCTATAGACTAGAGTGCAGGCATCTAGCTGGAAGGGAACATATCTTAATAATCTCTGTATCCCAATATCTCCAAAAAAGCCCTTAGTCCACGGCACACACTCATTATACACATTTACTCATTATGTGGTCAGCTATGTTAAGGTGTCTCCATTATTAAATCGGCAACCAAAATATAGAAAGCAAATGTTAGACACAGAAACAAAGTTTTCATGGTTGCTGTTATTTATTGGTCTGCAAAAGTGTCTGTTGAACTTCCAGCAAAAGCCAGGCAAAAGGTAGGTCTGGAGGAACCTAACAAAACCTGGGATGTTGGGGACAATTTCCCCAAGGAAGTGACATGGGAGCAGGATCCTGAAAGATGAACAGGAGTTAGGCAGTTGAAGGGGTATAAAGTTTAATGTGCATTTATGAGATAGATTGGGGCAATAACTCCATACTGACCCTAAACTCTCTAACAAAAACTAAAACCATCTCAGAACCATTCATTTATTTCACAAGCATTTATAAAATAACTTCTAGCAAACTTGGTGCTTACCCAATAGATGCTTACAGCTTTAGAAGGCAGACAAGCACAGGAAAGGAAACAGTACACCCCACAGACAGATGCTGTGATCGAGTTATAAACAAAGGCAGAAGAATGTAGTGGGGCATTTAACTGCCTGGAGTCCTCAAGAAACATTTCACAGAGGGCTGGGACTTGCCAGATGGTGATGTGATGAAAGTCAAGTCAGTCAGAATAAAGGATCTCAGGAGAAAGAACAAATATGGGAAACAGAGCTAATGTCACCTGTGCCGTGGTAGAAAGCTGGCACGGACTTGCATCTGGGAGTGCATCTAGGAGAGCAGATGAGTGGTGGCACCCACCATTAATCAAGACAAATTGTGGAAGAAGCAGATTTAGAGAAAAGGTGGTGGACAGCAGGGAGAAAGGAGCTGTGATTGGGTCAAGTTTGTAGGACAAACGGGGAAGACATCTGGTGGCTGATGGGGTTTTAGTTTGGAAGCTCAGCAGAGAGAGCTAGTCTAGTGATAAATATCTGGGTATCATCCATACATAAATAGCACTATAACAAACAAAAATCCCCCAGGGAGAGAGTGTGTTGAATGAAAGGAGAAGACCGGATGCCAAATCTGATGTATACTATTAAGAGAACTTGGCATGTTACTTAAACTTTCTTCATTTGAGCTGCCTTTATTTAAAAAAGAACAAAGATCTCAAATTGGTAACCTGATCATCCACCTTAAGACAATGGACAGAAAAGAGCAAACTAAACCCAAAGAAACATTTAAATTACAGTACAAATTAATAAAATAAAGAAAAAATATATATATCTTCAGTTAGACTGACCATGCAAAAAAGTGAAAAGACTCAATTTACTAAAATCAGGAATGGAAGAGAAGACATCACTACTGATCTTGCCAAAATAAAAGGATTATGAGGGATTTCTATGACCACTGTATGCCAACAATTTAGATAATTTAGATAAAGTAAACACAATTTGCCAAAGCTGATTCAAGAAGAAATTGAATAGAACTATAACAGGTAAAAATATTGAATTAGTAATTAAAAAAAAAAAAAAACTACCCACAAAGAAAATCTCAGGTCCAGATAGCTTCACTGGTAAATTCTAGCAAACATTTAAAGGAAAATTAATATCAATTCTTCATAAACTCTTCCCAAAATTTGAAAGAGACTATTTCTCACTCTATGAGTCCAGCATTGCCTTGACACCAAAACCAGGCAGAGACATCACAAGAGAACTACAGACCAAGATCTCTTATGAACATAGAAAAATCCACAACAAAACAGTAGAAAACTGAATCAATATTTAAAAAGGATTATATGTCATAACCAAATGAGATTTATCCCAAAAATACAAAATTGGTTTAACATCCAAAAACAATGAATGTAATACACCATATCAATAAAATAAAGGACAAAACATCACAATCTCAGTATTTAGAAAAAGAAAAAAAATGACAAAAAGTCAATGACCATTTATGATTTAAGAAAAAAAAATAAAAGGAAACTTCCACCAGCAGATACAAATCATACAGTAGAAAACATGCAGTTTGCATAATATTTAATGGTGAAAGACTGAATGCTTTCTCCTGAAGATCAGGTAAAAGACAAGGGTGTCCACTATTGCAGCTTCCATTCAACACATCAAGAGGAATTAAGCAAGAAAATGAAATAAAATCCATCTACACTGAAAAGTAAGAAATAAAACTGTATTTGCAGATGATATAAGCTTGTACAGAGAAAATCCTAAGGAATCCACTAAGAAGCTATTAAAACTAATTAACTAACTCAGTGAGGTTTCAGAATACAACAGTCATTAAAAATATGACTGTATTTCTATACACTTGCAATGAAAATCTGAAAATTTAAGAACAATTCAATTTATAATAGCATCAAGAAGAAAATACTGAAGAATAAATTTAACATAAAGGTGCAAAACTTATACTACAAACCATTGCTCAAAGAAACTGAAGAAGACCTAAATAAATGGAAAAATATCCATGTTCATATATCAGAAGATTTAATATTGTTAAGATGGTAATATTCCCTGAAGTATCAAGAGATTCAATGCAATGCCTAAAAATATCTCACTGACTACTTTGCAGAAACTGATAAGTTTATCCCAAAATTTACATAAAAATTCAAGAAACCCAGAGTAGCCAAAACAATGTTGAAAAATATTAAGAAAGGAAAAAAGCCGGAGGGCTCATACTTCCTGATTTCAAACTCATTACAAGGCTACAATAATCAAGACAGTATCGTACTGATACAAGAGAGACATATAGATGAATAGAAGGCAGGGTGCAGAAATAACCCCTCACATTTATAGTCTATTGATTTTTGACAAGGGTACAATGAAAATTCAATTCAAAAGTGACAGAGAATAGTCTTTTCAATGAATGATGCTGAAACCAGATATCCACATGCAAAAGAATAAAGTTGGACCCCTCCCTCACACCATACGCAAATTTATTTATTTATTTTATTTTTTTGAGACAGAGTCTCACTCTATTACCCGGGCTAGAGTGCTGTGGCATCAGCCTAGCTCACAGCAACCTCAAACTCCTAGGCTCAAGCAATCCTCCTGCTTCAGCCTCCTCAGTAGCTGGGACTACAAGCATGCACCACCACGCCTGGCTAATTTTTTCCATATATTTTTAGTTGTCCGACTAATTTCTTTCTATTTTTTAGTAGAGACAGGGTCTCACTCTTGCTTAGGCTTGAACTCCTGACCTCAAGCAATCCTGCCGCCTCGGCCTCCCAGAGTGCTAGGATTACAGGCATGAGCCACCACGCCCGGCCTTACCATACACAAATTTAAATCCCTCCTCACACCATATACAAAATTATCTCAAAGACCTAAATATAAGAGCTAAAACTATAAAACTCTTAGAAGAAAACTTAGGCAAAAACTTTTATGATCTTGTATTAGACAATGGTTTCTTAGGTGTGACACCAAAAGTATGAACAGCAAGATTAAAACTAGGTAAATTAGACTTCATCTAAACCAAAGAACACCATCAAGAAAGAAACAACCTACAAAATAGTAGACAATTTTTATAAATCATATATTTGATAATAGATTAATTCCAGAATATATAAAGAACTTCTACATTCAACAATAAAACAACCCAATTAAAAATGTGCAAAAGACTTAATTAAATATTTCTCCAAAGGTGATATACACATGGTCAATAAGCACATGAAAAGATACTCAATATCACCAGTCATTCGGAAAATGCAAATCAAAACTATAACAAAATTTCACTTTATACCCAACTTAGACAGCTGTAATAAAAAACAACAATAACGACAGCAACAAAAATCAGAAAATAACAAATGTTGGCAGGATGTGGAGTTGCTGGTAAAAATGTAAAATGGTACTGCTGCTTTAGAAAATGTTCTATCACTTCCTCCAAAGGCTAATGAAAGAATTACCACATGACATAGCACTTCCCCTCCTAGGTATATTCCCACAAGAAATGAAAACACATAGCCACAAAAAAAAACTTGTATACAAATGTTTACAGCAATATTCATAATAGCCAAAAAAATGGAAACAGCACAAATGTCCATCAGCTAATGAATGGATAAGTAAAATGCGTTATAGCCACACAAGGAAACATTATTCAGCCATAAAGAGAAATGAAGTACTGATACATGCTACAGCATGGATGAACCGTGAAAACATGCTAAGTGGAAGAAGCCAGTAACAAAAGACCATACTTACCATTTGAATCCATTATATGAAACACACAGAACTGCCAATCCATAGAGAAAGAAGGCATATTTGTGGTTGCCTAGGGAAGAGGGTAAGGCACTGTGGGGACATGGGAAGTAATGATAATGTACACAGGATTTCCTTTGGGGTGAAGAAAATGTTCTAAAACTATGCTAATGGTTGCACAATCCTGTCCATATACTAAAAAAAAAGCCACTGAACACTTTAATTGGGTAAATTATATTTCAATAAAATTTTTACTTAAAAAGACACTGGGAGAAAAGGACGACTGGTACAGGGTTAAAAGAGTGGGAAAGATTCTCTGCATAGATTTGGTGACGGATAACTGATGGAGCAGACCTGGAGTCCAGGATGCATGGCAGGGCTGTCTTCAAGGAGAGTAGGGAAGAGACGGGAGGGCAGGTGGCAGTTCAGGAAGCTCAGATTCAAGCTGCCCAGACTAGTCCAAACCATTCAGCTTGCAAAGAGAACAGGAGAAAGCCCAACTCTGATTAAGTTTTAATAGCCCCTTTATAAAACTAAACTTTAAAACAAACAAAAAAATGACATAATGCAGGTACTTGGTTTTAAAAAATGCAAGATTATAAAATGTTTTTTCATCCATACCCAAGCCCCTTCCCTCAGAAGCCCTAGTCTCTCCTTTCAGAAATAACCACTGTTAAAAAGAGTGAGAACTCAGCCATCGTTTTTTGGTGTTCACTATTATAATTTTAAATCATGCTCATTGCTTACATAATATATCTTCATGTCTTATTGACTTTGGATCATATCTATGAAATTAACACTATTACATTCCTTCCTCCATTACTTGATTTTTTGTTACTTATATAATATTCTAAAGTATATGCCAGTATTTAAATTTTTCACATATAATATTTACAATTTGTTCTAAAATCTAAGTGTCTGTGCTTTGTCTATAGGTTGTTTCTGAACCCCATCAATAAACAGCACTAACAGGATTTTGTAACAATTTTTCACTGCAGAAATAGATAGTAGGTCTGGACACACTGGGAAGGAAAAGTTATCTTTCATCAAACTTTGCTAACTGAAAAATAATTTTCTATCAGCAACATTTAGATCTTATTTTTTTCTCAATTTTTTCCTTGTTTAACTCTTAGTGGCCAATTTTTGAATTTCAGTTTGTCTGCTTCCTTGAATCCATTTTATGTTTTGATATAAACCGTACTAATAAATTATTTTAGGTGGTATTAAAATTTCTGCATTCATACCATCTGATGTGATTAACAGAATTCTGAATGCCATCAAACTGAGTTCAAATTCTTTCTTCTTCAGATGTTAAGATTATTTCATTTTTAACTTTAGAATCCAGGGTTGTTAATGTAAAATCCAAAGCCAGTATGAGTCTCTTTCCTTTGTAAGAAATCTGGGTTTTTCTTTGGAAGGGTAACAGTTTTCTCTTTAACCTTAGAGTTATGGCATTTCACCAGAATATATCTAGAATTGCTTTCTAGGGAGCAGGGGGAAGAGGAGGAAGCAAAGAAGGGATGAAAACCTGATTTTTCTGAAGCTTGGGGAAATTTTATTTTCTTAAAATAACATCATCCTAACCTCTATTATCTTTTCTCTCTTTCTGGAGTTTCTATTAGATGCTGGATTGGTTGTACCTATTCTTGATTTCTCTAGAATCTTCTCTCTTGTATTTTCAATAACCCTTCTTGAACTCTGATCCTCTCTTTTTCATAGAAACACTTTCTTTCTTTTTTTTTTTTTTAACTATTATGGTTTATTAACATAATTTTAGTTTAAAGGTCATATGTTTCTAATGAATCTTAAAACAGAAAAGAAAAATATATACAATAATCATGCATTGTTATGTATGTACCAGTGGTTGTTTACAGCTGGTATCCATTTTTTTTCAACTGGCACCTGTTTTGACAAATTGGCTCTTGAACTCTCCTAGTTATTAAATATTTTAAATAGTATCCCTTGTTTTGAATTAATTTTCAAAAGTAAGGATGTATATGTATTTGTGTGTGTATCTGTATATAGAGTATGCATATGTATATATGACTATATATGTATATACATGTATATATTTTTTTTATTTTAATTTTTATTTTTTGTTTGTTATTCAGCTCATTATGGGGGTACAAAAGATCAGGCTATATACATTGCCCATGCCTCACTTTCTTATGAAATGTGATACCAACGCTGAATCTCAGTGAGAATGCCGCTGAAATCGGCTGTAGCTGTTCACACTTATCTATCTCAGGCTCTGTTCATTTTGGTCCTTCTGTTTCATTTGTTGTTTTCCCCAAAGGTCTTATGGTCTCTGGTTTTCCATTTGTTTTGTGAAAGAATCATCCAGTTGGCCGGGAGAGCTGGAACTGGAGTGGGCTCCCCTGATGACACAGGTCTGCTCACCAGCAACCCAGACCTGAATAGGAAGGCTGCCTGGATGCCTTTAAATATGCCTCTTTTATTTTCCTTTTCTTGAACTTGGTTGGACTAAACCGTCCCTAGACTTCCTTATACTTCTAAAAAGGTTATACATGAACAGACAGATAAAGGGAGGCTCAAGAAACAGGAATAAGCTATCCATTCCAAAGTATCACAGAATATAAAAATGTGTGTCAATAAAGAATTCACAATGAGACCTCCAGTACTGAAACTCAGCATGTGGCCTAAAGGGCCTAGATACCAGGGAAAATAGATTTTGATTTCCTGAGTCACAAAAGTTTCCCATTCAAGTATCCTTTGGAAGAAACTTAGATTCATGTGAATGAGATAGAAGCAGCATGTCAGGTAAAACAAACCCACAGTTTTTATCTGTATCATATCCTCAAATAATCCTGCTTCAAAAAACAAATAATTGAAACTAGAGAAAAATTCTAGACTGGAAGAATTCAACTCTGCAAGCATGAACATTTGGGAAAGCATGAGAATTCAGTCCACTCTCCTACCCAAAATGTCCCATCTCCAACCTGAGCTCAAAGGTTCACGCAATTCCCCAAGTTTGTCTCTGCTCAATTATTGCCTTGGTTTTCCAGGATGCTTTCTCCTCATTATAACATTGAAACATTATTAACTTTAAACAAACTCCATATTTAAATTTGGTATATGAGAGCCCATTAAAACTATTAATAATATAAGGTGAATAGAGCATTAAGAAAAACTATCAGCAAAGCATAAATTCTTTAGATATGAAAGTGTACTTTTATGTATTTTTAGGATCTCAATTTAAATAAAGTTTTATTTTATGTGCTAAATCTAAAAACTGAAAAATTTGTCTCTGGGAAATGTTTGATCATAAAAAAGAGTTAAACATCTGTGGCTTGTCTTTCTCCAGAAAAGCAGACCCCTTTTTCAGGAATCTGTTTCATGGTGTTACGGAGACATCCCCCCAGCACCCTGGCGGAGTTAAGGCAGGTGTGGAAGCAGTAGACACATCCGGGAGGGTTTCAGGTGCTCACTACGATGCCCAATATCTGCAAGAATGAAATAACTGGAGAGAAATAGGGCACTTCTTGCAGTGGAAGAGGTAGAATAAATTACTTTTAAGAGTTTCATTTCCAAAAGGCAAATAAGCCCACATCTTAAGCATATAAATAAGATTTACTGATATGTGCTGAAACAATTTCATTTGGGGAAAGTGTGGTGGCCAGGAATCCTAGAGACAAATAAAATGTGCTTAGTGACACTTTTAAGATTGCCCAGAGCCTGACTACATTTTGGGCATTTTCTACTTTCTTACTTTTCTTTCCATGTGGATGAGGGAAGTTAAAAGGAAAATCATGAGAATAATAAACAACACCATTGTCTTGGTGAAAGGACCAGTGACCAAGACCAACACAGTATGGTAACCCCTGTAAAACAATAAATACCAGCTGGAGCACAGGCATCTGCCTGTATGAAAAAAGAAAGTATTCAACGCCAGCTATGAGGACTCGATGTGCTACTGTGTCTAGCCCAGGGTGCTGCATTCACTGCCAGCAGACGGGAACAGAGTGCCATGGATGTTTACGTAGTTAGGTGGATTTCTAGCATTGGCCAAATTAAAGTTTGCAAAATTGGTGAGGGGCTAAAAAGATTCCTTAAATCAATCATGAATTATTTTGTTGTCATGCTTTTGGTGTCTTAAACATTTAAGAATTTATTCTTATTCAATTAATTTCTATTAAATATTTAAGACTTTATTACCAAACCCAACGTCATGAGGACATACCCCTGTTTTTTCTAAGAGTTGTATGGTTTTAGTTCTTATATTTAGGTCATTGATCCATTTTGAGTTAATTCTTGCATATAATGTGAGATAAACAGCTGTACACCACCATTTGTTGAAGAGAATTCTTTCCCCATTGAATCTAAGCCCCCTTGTCAAAAATCAATCAACTATGAACACAAGGGTTTATTTCCAGACTCTCCATTCTATCTCATTGGTCTATATGTTTATGCATATGCCAGAACACCCAGTTTTGTTTACTGTGGGAGGTTTCAAAATTGGGAAGTATGAGTCCTTCAATTTTGCTCTTCTTTTTTGAGATCATTTTAGCTATTTTAGGCCCTTTATAATTACATATGAATAAATAAGTCTTCATCAAAATTAAAAACTTGTGTGCACAAAGACAATATCGAGAAAGTTAAAAGAGAATCTACAGAATAAGAGAAAATATATCATATAGCTGAAAAGGATCTAATATCCAGAATATATGAAGAACTCTTACAACTGAGGAACAAAAAGACAAACCAACTGAAAAATGGACAAAGAGCTTGAATAGACATTTCTCTAAAGAAGATATATAAATGGCCAATAAGCACAAGAAAAGATGTTCAATATCATTAGTCATTAGGAAAATGCAAATTGAAACCACAGTGAAGTACCACTTCATGTCCATTAAAATGACTACTAAAAGAAAACCCAGAATATAACAAGTTTTGACAAAGATGTGGAGAAATGGAACCCTTGTGCATTGCTAGTGGGCATCAAAAATGGTGCAGCCTCTGTGAAAAAAATTGAAGACAGAATTATCATATGATCCAGCTTCTGGGTATATGTCTAAAAGAAATGCAGGCAGGTGCCCTCACAGATATTTGCACACCGATATTCACAGTGGCATTGTTTACAGTGACCAACTGTCCATGTGGAAGCAACCCAAACGTCCACAGACAGATGAATGGATTAAAAAAATGTAGTATATACATAGACAAGAATATTATTCGGCCTTACAAGGGAAGAAATTGTGACACATGTTGCAACACGTCCTCCATGGACGAACCCAGAGGACATGGTGCTAAGTGACATAAGCCAGTCACAAAAACAAATGCTGCACAATTGCATTTGTGTGAGGTAGGCTGGGGCAGTCAGACTCACAGGGACAGAAAGCGGAGCAGTGGTGGCCGGGCGGTGGGGAGGGGAGAGTGGGCGTGTGTAATGGGCACGGAGAGCGGAGACGGGTGGCGGCGAGGGTTGTATGACAATGCGAATTTACCTCATGCCACTAAATTATATTCTTGGAAATGATTAAAACGGCAAATTTTATGTCACATATATTTTACCACAATAAAAATAGATACGACTGTGTAGACGTTTTTAGTAACAACGACAAAGCCATGCATTAAAGAAAACACTCGCGACGTAAGCGCAAGCAGCGCGACTGAGCAGACGGCCCCTCTGCCTGCCATCCACACTGCACAGAGACAGCACGGAGCTCGTCCGATCTGAAAAGGCCAAAACCAAAAATGTGATGTATTGGGAAGGCCAATTAAAATGCACCCCTGCATCCTAGCCCTAATTTTATATTGCATTAATGACCATGTGAAGCCATCAGGATCAGACGTGGCATTGAAATCCAAGCCTTTAGACCCGCGCTGTCCCCGCAGTGGCCTCCATCCACTGGAAATGCAGCCGATGGAACTGAAATGAGCTGCGCTGGACTGTGACACCTTAGGATGAATGTTAAATTCGTCCCCTTCGTAATCATGATATTGATTATAAGTTGAAATGATAATATTGCACACATTGGGTAAAGTAAAATATATTATTTAAATTCATTTCACTTGTGTCTTTTTACTTTTTTAAACGTGGTTACTAGAAAAGACAAAATTACATGTGTGGCTCACATGGTATATCTTTTGGTCCACACTGCTGGACAGCATGAAAACAAACTCCTATCCTTTTTCCAGCATGGTTTAATAACTCAATGCTGAATCCAACATGTTACAGAATTTAAGCTTGCTGTATAAAAAATGCTTAGCAATCACTTCTAAGGTTTCTTATTAATAGCGAAAGGCAAAAAGCCACAAACCATTGGAAAAACACTTTCCTGCTGTGATAAAATCTATAAAATAACACACCAAAATGTATGATGACAAACTAAAATTCACTCCTTTCTCAAAATCCTATAGGAAGATATATAGAAAAAAATAAATATGTGAAGAAACCAACACGGTTGTTCCCAGGTATCCATGGGAACACGTGGGAACACGTGATTCTAGCACCCTCTGCAGATACCAAATCCACAGGTGCTCAAGTCCCTGGTATAAAATGGTGCAGCATTTGCATATAACCTGTGCACATTCTCCCATATACCTTACATCATCTCTGGATTATTTACAATATCTAATACAACATTAATGCTATGTAAAGAGTTGTTACACTGTATTGTTGAGGGAATAATGACGTGTTCAGAACATACAGGCACAACCATCCTTTTTTCCCCGAATATTTTCAATCCCCAGTTGGTTACACCCACAGATACAGAGGACCAATTGTATTAGAAGTTACATGGAGGGGAGAGATTTGCTGAACAGTTGGCTAAAAGTAAAAATGCTTAAAATACACCTCAGTTTATCTATTATTTGCTAGAATGATTCTCTTTCAATAATAAGACACTTTGGTACATAAATTATTCTTTCAGTATTTATTTCTGTGTTTGTGTTTTCTCTCTCTCCCCCTGTACTCGCATATCAGTGCCAGGAAGGCAGGGCTCATTCCTCAGCACACCAATGCCTCCGACCCAGCGCCAGACACGTCAGAGACACCCATTGATTATCTGCTGTGCAAGTACGGTTTTTTGTGAGACAACAAAGGAAGGTTGATAAATGAATTGTAAAAAGCCAAAACAAAAATAAAGATTTTTAAAAACTCTAACCATTTGAAGTAACATTTGGGTAACCATTTAAAGGTTAGCAATCAAAATAAAAAATAAATAATGGCACAAAGACACGGTGAAGTGACAGAAACAGAACCAGAGGAGAATCAACTTGCTGCGTCACTCTTCAGCACACTGCAGCAAAGGCGTGGAAGCCAAAAGCAGCCAGGAACCACTGGACACCATGCATTTGGATATTTTATTTTTAATATATAAAGATAAGACTTTCAAGACAGAGTAGACTCTTTCCAGTATTTTACAAGGGCTGTCCAGAAAGGATCCAGAGAACATATTACATGGCTGGATCCTTTCCGGACAGCACTCGTATGTGGAGATGAGGAGTAACCATGAAAATATTTTCTACCACAGGATGGTTCACTAGTTATTCTGCAAAAAATAAATAAGAGTTGCAGAATTAATGCCAAGTTGTGAGTTTTTCTTTCATGCAAAAAGCAACTGCTGTAAATTCATTAATGTTTTCTGTTTGATAGGCGGCTTTTAGACATTCTCTAAATACATGGCTACACCTGTGCCCCATCCCCTACCCCTGTAATGTAAGGGTGACATTTTAAACACGAGGGACACAGTACCTGCTTTGGAAAACCAATCATTCTATAGAGAAAACATTTTGAAAAGTGATGTATAAAAATGATTCCACCATTAAATGATTTTGCCCAAAACAATATAAATATACCCATAAATAAGTCTCCAGCCTGCACAATTAAGAACTTAAAAATCAAATTTTTAAATCATTTTAAAGTTCTTCCAAATGGAGAATTTTGATGGGTGTGGATCCATTAGACAAAAATACATGCATGCAATGTCTTTTTATTACATGTCAAGAACATGTCGTGGGCATCAGAGGGGATGCCAGGCCAGGGAAGGGTCCCTGACACACTGATACTTGAGCAATGATTGAAGCAAGGTGAAGGTGTGAGCCCTGTGGAAGTCTGGGGGTGGGGGAGTCCCCTGGCAGAGAAGAGCAGGTGCAAATACAGCCCTGTCTGCTGTGCCCAGGTCCACCGGGCAGTTCTCGCAAAGGGAAGCAGACGGGGTCAGCAGCGGGGGCAGGCGGCAGAGGACTGCAAGTGTAGGTGTGCGCAGAGATTTAATACTCGGAGAAGGCTAGGAAGCCGCTGGAGGGCTCTGAGCAGAGAAGTGTCAATGTGACCTCCATTATAAAAGGACTCCTTGGCGGCCCTGCGGGCAGAGAGGCAGGATGGAAGCAGGGTGCTGGCCAGGAGACTCCGGCGTCAATCGCGACACATGCTGAGGGTGGCTCACACTGGGGTGGTGGTGGGAGAGGTGGGCCAATGCTGCCACCTGTAACTAGCTGGCCCAGAAGACAGCCCCCGCCCCCGCCCTGCTACTCCTCCCCTCGAGGCTCTACTTACTCGGTCAGCGGGATCATCTGGTTTCAGGACTTTAAGCATCATCCATATGCCAACCACTCCCAACTGTACACCTAGGGCAGGACCTCGCCCTACACTGCAGATCCACACACTCCCTCCCTCCTCCTAGGTGGAGCTGTGGGCACATCCCAAGTATGACACTGGCAAGACTAAACTCTCTCTATGGGCCCCGAAGTGCTCCCATACGATTTTCTTCATCTCAGTCAACAGCAGCATGTTCCTCCAGTCACCCAGGCCAAGACCCTGGGAGTCCCCCGACCTGCTCTCATTGTCCTATACCTCAAGCCCACTCCACCAACAGCATGTGCCGCTCCCAGGCTCCCAGCACCGCCATCTCTGCCCTGGACTCCTGCAGCAGCCTCCCAGGTGGCCAGGTGCTCCCCCCAGACTCCAGGACATGGGATCCCTGGACTCGAACCGTACAACAGCTGCCCTGTTTCCCTGAGAGTAACAGCCCACAGGGCCTACCCCACATCCTGACCTCGTTTCCACAATTTTGCCCCCAGCTCACTTCATTCCAGCCACACGGGTCTTCTCCCGGCTCCCAGACACGCCTGGCGTGCTCCTGTATGAGACCTTTGCACTGGCTGTTCCCTCCACCTGGACTGTTCCTCCCCCAGATAACCACAGGACTCACCTCCTTGCCTCCCACAGGCCTGTGCTCAAATCCCGCCTGCTCAGTGAGGATTTCTGACCACCCTGTCTCAAGTCACAACCCCAGCCTCAACCCTGCTAGTCTGGGGCCTCTTCTGGCTTTATTTTCTCCAGAGCACGTATCCCTTACTGACACAGCAAGTAATTTCCTGTTTTTAAAATTTGTGTTTACTTCCACTAAATTAAAAGCTCCATGAGGGGTTTTCATCTCTTCCCTTCACTGCTGTCTCCCCAGTGCTTGAACACTGCCTGGCCCATAGAAAGTGTCTACAAAGAATTTGTACAATGCATAAACGAATCTGTGTGTTGCTTCTAATGAACACACTGGGAAAGGCAGGCTAAGCAATTTGCCTCAGGCAAGAGAAATGTAAGCAGAGATCTACGATTTCATCTCTACTTGGCCGTGACTCCGTCCATGCACCTGCTGTAGTCACGTACCCTCAGCGGGGCTGAGCAGGCAGTAACAGGCTGCAACAACAGAGTGCTAGTGCAGACCACACCACTATTTTGATGACAGGGCAATGCTCCTGCTTGGCGATGTCCATGATCTCTGCTGTAGGAGTACTAGCCAAGCCAGACCAAGCCCATGTGCCCTGTGCAGGCTCTGGGGAGGGAGACAGCTAGGGGTCTTCCAGATACCGGAAGGAGGGTGCTACAAAGGCAGCTTGGACTAAGGTGATAGCAGGGAAGACAGAAGACAGTTAGGGTGACATCAGCAGCAATTGGTGACAGGTTGGTGGGGGGAAGGGTTAAGAAGTAGGCTGAGGAAGGAGGACATGTCAAGGGAAACTCCTAAGGCTTCCAACTTGCAGAACTGCACACATAGGGTGAGATGATTTGCTGAGAGAATGCTGGACAAAGGCCAGGTTCCAGGGGAAAGATCATGAGCTTGATTTTCAGCACACAGCTCTCCTAGTGCATCTGGGACAGTCGGGACCCATGCCAGGCAGACAGGCGGACGACGTGCCCAGAGCCAGCCGCAGCATCTGGGACGAGAAGGCACGTGAGGCAGTTACCTGCGCTGAAGTGGGGTGGACGCCGTGTGGATGAGATGGCTCGTGAGAACAAAATGAGAACAAAGAGGAAGGTGTGGCTGACTTAGACACAGCCTCAAGAGACTCCAAAACTTGATGTTTGGTAAAAGCAATGGATCTGCAAGGAACTAAAAGAAAGAGTGACCAGAGGGGTAGGAGCAACTCCACGGCAGGGCTGTGTCGTGGAAGCCGAGGAAAGCAAGGACTTCAAAACCAGAGGGCTGCACAGCGTGAACCGGCCCTAAGAAGCAAAGTCAAAGCAGCACTGGCGAGTGCCATTGGGGGGAAGCAGTGACAGTTAGGGGTAAACCCGGCAGGAGACACTGGACAGCACCCCGAGGTGGAAGCTGGGTGGCAGTGGGTGAGGAGTGGGCACAGAATGCAGAGACTGAGACATGCAAGCTGGGGCTCTGGTTCCAAATCGAAGGAAAGGTTGGGAATTGGTGGCTACAAAATGTAGTCCATAGTTTTGATTTTATTTTTTTAAGTTTTCTAAATTAATTTTAAAATACCGAGACATGGACAGGTATTAATATAATTTTTTAATGGGCAGACAACAACTACATATACCAGCGAGGTAAAATGCCCTTCCCACTGCAGGTCACGGGCAGGCTGAGCAGGTGCTGTGAAGACAGGCTGCTGTGCTCAGGCAGGGGCCCGCTGGTCCCTCCATAGGGGACAGAGTTCCCAGCCCCGACAAGATCCCCAGTGCCTGTGGCTGTGGGGCTTCAGAAGAATGACAGAAAAAGAATGTAGTTACCCAGGAATACATTTGAACATAAAGTCAGGAAGAAGACTAAGCCAGGGGCCAAGGCCCTTGATGAGCAAAGAATTCCCAGGAGGTCAGAAGCTGATGGAACGAGTAGGCAAGGGACGTAGGCCGGACCCGGGAGCCGTTCACCCATGAATGTCTACCTGTCTGCACTATGGTTATAAGGAAGGTTAGCACCGAGTGCCATGAAAAGGGACAGCCACCAATGTGTCTAGAATCCAGCAGTCACCAACATCACACAGGCCTTAGTGCCTGAGGAGCCCTCGGCAGCCTTCCAGGCAAGGCCAGGACACACAGGGTCCTTACGTAGGTGAACAGCTCAAGGCTCGCAAACCAAAGATATCAAGCAGGGCATGTACTTTCATACTCAAATGCCATGAATTCAGTCAGAGAGTCAGGAGCACCTCTGGGGAGGTAAGCCCCGTCAAAGAACAGAGGAAAAGAGTGTTGGCGAAAGAAGGAATGTGAATTTAACCAGATACAAAATCAACGGTCCAATGAAAAGAAAAAGATGTAAACGGGAAAAAGTCAGCATTTTAAGATTAATTTGAAAGTGTGAGTACTAGGTAAATTAGAAAGTACTAAATTTGGCCAGGTGCAGTGGCTCATGCCTATAATCCCAGTATGTTGGAAGGCTGAGGTGAGAAGACCACTTGAGGCCAGGAGTTCAAAACCAGCCTAGGCAACCCAGCAAGACTCTGTCTCTACAAATTGTTTTTTTTAGCCAGGTATGGTGGCACACACCTGTTGCCCTAGCTATTCAGGAGGCTGGGACAGGAGGATCACTTAAGCCTAGGAGTTCGAGGCTGCAGTGAGCTATGATTGTGCCACCACACTCCCACCTGGATGACAGATCAAGACTTTGTCTCTAAAAAAATAAATAAAAATAAATAGCTGAAGCTAAAGGCCAGAATTCCATCCAGAAGCAAAGTACAACTATAAGACCATGAGCTTCATGCCAGGTTGTAAAGGAGAGAAAAAATCTGAGAGACTGAGAAGGGGGAACCACTAAAATGCCACCACCAAACAGCCCAGGAAGCCCCACCACCTGGCAGGAATCCAGGGGTTCTAGATAGCTTCACCTGCAACGCACCTTTTGACTTAGATATTAGTAGCCCCCATTACAGAGGAGGCAGCTGAGACTCTGGATGGTTAAAGTCACTGCAAATTGTTGCAAAACTAGTGGCACATCCCACATTTGAACTCAAATTTAGCTGAGACCAAACAGGCATGAGAGAGGAGAAGGTCACCACAGCCTAGGGGACCAGAAACACGGGGTAGGCTTTGCCTACCACAAGAAAGCTATGAAGGAACACTACAGCTGTGCAGGTATCTGCGGTAGAATCTTCACTAACATGTTATTACTCCTAAACGGGGTAATAATAGCGAATCCAGTAAGGCTCTCAAACCAATCCAAACTAATAAAGTTGAACAAGCAGCTCTGTATTCTAAAATGTTAATGAAGGAAGCCTTTCACACTACCCTACAATATTGCTAAGCAACTTTCAAAGCTGCATCATATTCATTTGAAAAATGCCATGATGATGTTAGGCAGCTTATGATAGATAACTGTGTATATTTTCCAACTCATAAAAAGGTATAGATGCCTCATAAAAGGTACACTCTTCCACACCAAAAGCTGAATTCTGAGCAACTACACCAAGTAGTCAAAACAACACATTCGGAGGAAAACATGGGTTATACTTACATCATGGGATATTTAAATCGTTATTTCAACAGGGCTACTAACACCAAGGGCCAAAGTGTCCTGACAAGTTCGACCAGTAAAGGCCCAAGCCACAGAGACTGGGGTCAGAGTAGGATCTCTGATTTGCTGGTCTTTGCAGGTGTTAGGGGCAGGTGATGAGATGATAAGATGATGTTTAGTATCCAAAAATTTTTCAATACTGGGATAAAAGAAAAGACTCACAGTTCCTATAGCGTACAAGTTCCTGATGAGTACAAGTCCTACAACTAAGAGGTTATGGTCTCATTGGCCGTCTCAGGCTTGGAGGGCAAGATCCCTCTGCCCCAAACATGGCTTGTGTTTCCATAATGGAAGTGGAATGGCTTCAGTGGAATCTGGAATTGTCCTAAAGGATATAGATAATCTCATGAAGGAAAATTCTCAGAATGTCACTGCAATAATAACAGCACAAAAAAGTTACCAATGCAAAAATAAACAATATTTTATGTTTGGAAATTAAAAAAAAAAGACAAAGTTGAATACTTCTACGATGTGTTCATCATTTCATATTAACTCACAGTGGCAACTTACTCAACATGATTTTTGTCTCAATTGCCAGACATGGTCTCTTGCCAAGAGCATAGATCAGATGGAAAAGTAAGGTTGGCAGTAAAACATTTAGGACATTAGCAACATTTACATGGTCATTGGTGAGGGACCAGCATTATAATTAGGTGTTAACAAAATGGTATATAGTCAAAGACAGATAGATACCAATTGATAGCTATCTAGTCAAAAATATAGACAGAAGCACGGTATCCACATTGTTCTATATACAGATGCTCCTCAATTTACCATGGGGTTATGTCCCAATAAACCCATTGTAGGTTGACAATATCGTAAGTCAAAAATGCATTTAATATACCTAACCTACTAAATATCATATCTTAGCCTAGCGTACCTTAAACCTACTCAGAACACCTACAGTCACTACAGTTGGACAAAGTCATCTGTCAACAGTCACTGTAGAGCTGTTTCCCCTTGAGATCAAGTAAATCACCAGGCACTACGGCTTCCTGCCGCTGCCCTGCATCATGAGAGAACATCGTACCCCAGCATACCACTGGCCCAGGAAGAGATCAAAATTCACAATTCAAAGTACAGTTTTCACTGAATGTATATGCCTTTCACAACATTGTAAAGGCAAAAAAATCCTAAGTTGTAAGTTGGAACTATCTATAGATTTGTCCATATTAGTACATATAGAGCCTTACTGTGTTTTTAACAGCTGCATAGGGCTCTGCTGGGGGATGTTCCATCGTTTATTAACCACTTTCTCACTAACTATTTTCAATCTATTGCTCAATGAATAGCCTGTCTGTAGGAAGAACTCCTATAAGTGGACCTACTGGATCAAATGGTAAGTGCATTTCCAACGCGGCAGAGACTGCCTGTTGCTTTAGATTACCACCAAGTTCTCCACCACCTGTTCCCCAATGGTGTATGAGTACTATTTCCTCACACCTTGCCTAATACGGTGTATTATCAAATTCTTCGATCCTTTCCAATGTAACGAGATGTCTGTTTCCCATTACTGATTTAATTGCATTTACTTGATTTGGGTGACATTGAGCATCTTTTTATATGTTAAAAGTAACTGTTATTTGTACCTTTGAAGCCTGTGTGTTCTTGTCCTCTGATCAGTTTTCTATTAGTTTGCAAGGATGGTGTTTACCTGAGACTGAGGCAATGGCTCGCAAATGAGTCCAACACCACCCTGTCACTGGGACCTTGTTAGAAATACCCCCGCCCCTTCAACCAAACCAGCTGAATCGGAGTCTCGGGGCTTTGAAATCAGCAATCTCAGGTTCAGCAGCCCCTCAGGTGACTCTGATGTTTCCAGAATTTGAGAACTACTATATTAAAGAAATTGGGCCTCATCTAAAATATGCTGCAAATATCTATCCTTTGCTATTATTGTTTATTGTTTTCTGGACAGCAATTTAAAATTTCTCTGTATCCAATTTAACAAATTTTCCTTTTTAGTGTCTCAGTTTGAGATCATCCTTAGAAAATCCATCTCTATTCCAAGACCATTAAAAATTCTCCCGTATTTACCTTTTCATTCTCTATGCTTAAATATTTGTTCGAACAACCTGGTTTATTTCTGCATCTTGAAATTACTGTATACATGGAGGAATTTAAACTTACATTTAAAGAATAGAAAAATAGAGAAGAGATGCAGAGAGTATCATATGTAAATCTATCTGAGAAAATAAAAAACAAGCACTAGTCATGATATTCTGAGAATTTAGATTATTTTCAAAAATCTAGGTCACCCAGCTATTTCTATCATCCAGTAGCTCCAGCCTCCTTTTCACCTGCAAACATTTCCATAGACCTTACTGCAATGGTAACATCAGCTTTACATGTTGTGGTCCCCTCCCGCCCATTCTGTAATCAAGAACCCAGTGAAGTCCAAGAGAGAAGCACAAAGGTAAAGAAAAAGAAGCAAAAGGCTTAGCCTACCTGTCTTTAAGTGTCAGGGGACTATTCCATAGACACCTTCCTCTAAGTCTCAGGAACTATTTCATAGGCAAAGAAGCAACACAATAATCCACACATCTGTGTGTGTGTGTGTGTGTGTGTGTGTGTGTAATTGGGGTGGTGGGTAGCTCCTTGGTAAAGTTAGGGAGACAAGTCCAAGTTTATACAAAAAGGAAAATGGCACTGAGCTGGACTTTTAATGAGAATAGATTTTTAATACAATGGAGAGCTGCATGAACTCCATCTGGCTTTGCCCTGGATGTAGAGACCTGGATTTTGATCATTTTTCCTCTTTGCTTAGTGTCTTCTGCACATAAACCTCCAAACTCAACAATCACAAAAGTGCTCCAATAAAACAATCAGAATGTAAGGATACGGAAGAAGGGAAGCCCTTGGAGGGCTCCTTTGAGCTCAGATGGGTACGTGGAGAAGTTAAAGGGAGCAGGGGTTGGGGGGCCATATGTGTGTATGTCTGTGTGTGGTGGGAAGGTCTACTGGAAAGTTCCTTCCTTCTCTCATTTCTTCAAATAATGACTTTCCACACATTAATTAGCTTTAGAAGAATACTGCCCCAAATCCTTTCATACAAAATGCTGCTCTCTTTAAATCTCCTATCAAGATTTCTGAGACAGACAGCCATGTGATGGAAATGGTACCCACCCTTCCAACACTCAGCTGGGTGAAGAAACTGACATATTTTCATTAAAGTCATTAATTTCTGTGTTTCAAGAGTTCAGTATTCATGGGTCAATTATAAAGCATTACATTTCACCCAAACTTTATTAAATGGTGTCAAAATAAATAGATACAAACATTGAAAATACTCATACCAGTAAAGGATAATACTAAAAGGTCTGTGAGGTGTATTATTCAATCACATAGTAAGTAACAGCCCATTAGTTGTTTATTAGTTTCACAATGGG
This sequence comes from Eulemur rufifrons, assembly GCF_041146395.1. Taxonomy (NCBI): domain Eukaryota; kingdom Metazoa; phylum Chordata; class Mammalia; order Primates; family Lemuridae; genus Eulemur; species Eulemur rufifrons. The sequence goes on along the minus strand of NC_090989.1, from coordinate 196,737,865 downwards.
TTTGGGGCTACTTGCCCAGTAAAGGAATTTAAATATGAAAATTGAATGATCCGTAATGGGACTTGGGGACTCAGTTGCTGACCTCTGTAATCAAGAGTTGGGTTGAAGCAAACCTGGGACAGACATTATGAAATCGGCATGCCTGTTCCCTTTGTTTCTGCAACAATGGACCTGTAGGTTGAACATGGATTGGATCCACAAGTCTAGTCACTATTATTTTTCATAGAATCACAGAAGTATCTGACTCAATCTTTTCATTTCACTGATAAAGAACTAAATAATAGATGCAAGATTGTGCAACAGTTAATGGCAGGAAAGGGAAGCACACATATCACATAGCAATCTGAGACCATTTGTATATTTATGTTTGATAGTGTTTAATTGGCAATGGCTCCTAACATTTTAGCTTTTAAATTGCTGTCAATTGGTTATTGCTCTGTAGCTGTTCTGGCCAAGACTGTAGCCACCAGGCGCAGGAGCTATTGAGCACTGGAGGCATGGCTGATCTGAATTGAGTTGTCCTGTAAGTCCTTAGCATGCAAAAAAAAAGTAAAAGTACTACGATTTTATATCAGTTATAGCTAAATGGTCATTTTTATATATACTGAGTTATATATAACTCATATATATAGCTAAATGGTCATTTTTATATATACTGAGTTAAAAAAACATTATTAAAATTAATTTTACCTGTTTCTCTTTACTTTTCTAAAGTGACTACGAGGACATTTTAAATTATGTATGTGGCTCACAAATGCCATTTCTATTGGACAGTGCAGATTTACAGGAAAACACTTCATTGCATTAAGGAGAGAGCTACAAGGAATCTCCTTCCTGAACCTGCCAGTGACAAGAGCAAAGAAGGAGAAAATGTGGGGGCATTTGTTCGAGCACTTTAGAGAGTTCTTACCTGGTCAAGTGAGAAGAGACTTGCAAGCCAAGTAATAAAATAAAAACTAAAGCATTAACATCAATTAAATAATTTTAAGTTCATGCTTAAATATGTATGCATGCATTAGTAAATTTAACTTTTAAAAAACCATCAGCAATTTTGGCAATATGACAACCATCATCTTCCCTTTTGATTAAGAGCAGCTGTTTTCCTGGAAAAAATCATAACTAAAATCAATTAATGTCCTAGAAATCAGTTCTGCCCTTAAGGAGACATCTGTCTGCTGTCCATACTTATACCAGATAAAGATAGATAACAGATAGAACTAATCCACCTTATGAATGAGAATGAGGGACAGGGATGATCTGAATTGAAAGTTTCAGATCAGCACCAAATACTTTTTTTACTTAAAACAGCTGGTGAGCAACCTCATCACCCCAGAAAACAAATGTTCCTCTAACAAAGGAAAAGTTGGTGGAAAAATTTACTGCATTCCTCTTTGTGAAATGATGATTTTGCCTAAATCAATAGATTAATTTCCAATATATCAACTATGGCCCCAAAATTAGAAGAATAAACAATATATTTTTATTATCACAGATACATTCTCTATTTGATAAAAGAGCTCCCCTTATTTTTTTAAGGTTTTAATTTTTCAGTATGTAGTATTTAATGGTAAAACAATACATTTATAATAGAGTAAAAGTCATGTGTGTTGTATAGCATAGGAACAACATGAAATTAACAAAAAGTTCTCAGCTGCCCTTCTCATGAGGAAATGGCTTTCCTGAGAATGCTGGGTTTCTAGACAGGAGCTGAAAAGTGACTTCCACAACTTGGCATTCAATCTGCATGTTTTCTTGAGTCTTTTCTTAGGAACAACTCTATTAAAGCTCTAACAAGGAGAGATTCTGGAGGTTTCAATGCTACAATAACCAGGCACATACAATCCCCATCTGCAGGGCTGAGAGGTGGGCAGCAACTCTGTGCCTTGGTATAGCCAGCAATCCCCTCCTTTCTCTGCGCTGACGGAGGAACTGGGACGGCACTACAATGTCATCTGTTAAATGTGATGAAAATGCTTCCTTGCCACTGCATCTTGTATTTTTGTAAGATGAACTATGTGTCTTCCTGTCCCCAGCCCATAGGGCCTCATGCATTTCCAGACATAGATAGAATTGTGGACAATTTGCAATTTCAGGCAATAACCAAAAAGAAAAAACTGACGATTCCTCCACAAATTTGTTCAATTTATTCTAATTTTATCCTCCCCTTTTCTCTCCCTCCCACTCCACCTCCTCGAATCCAAATGCCACTGGAAAAGGAGAACACTGAGACTGATTTGAAATGTAAAACGCCCCAACCTTTTATTGTTACCTAGAAAATCTTCTTTTAAAATAATATTTTTTAAAAGTTTTTAGTTCAAAGCAGAAAAGTTCCGATATGCTAGACAAGCTTTTCACATGCTAGAGGTTCCGTTTGAAAGACAACAAGGGCAAATATATAAAATAAATTCCTAAGGAAGGCAAGCCGTGTCACTGCACAGCGGGAAGAAACTGAATTCCACAACTGTTGGATTTCACCATTCAACGGATGTAACAGATGATTCACAGAGCTTATAGCTTAGAAGTCTCCCAGACCCACACAGAATGTGAATCGGAATTTTAAAGGGGAAAAACAGCATTTTTCAGGAGCAGAGCAAAGAGGCAGTTTTCCAAGCCTGGAGAAGCCAGCAGTGCTCTGCAGGCGAGCCTGGGAGCTGTCAGCAATCATTGTCATGATGGGAAACCACGGTCTTGCCCCTAAGGCTGGACGCCTCGCCTTGCCTATCTTCCACTCTTACAACAAGGAAAGGGAAGGGAACACATGTATACATCTTTAAAAAGAAATAAAATATTTAGACAGATCTCAACCAAACACATGCAGTGAAGCAGCAGAGAACGAAAACATGCTGAACCCAACAGCAGCCTCTAACGCGCTTGGCGTTTTTCTCACTGTGAACCCCATCTTTTCATGACTTTTCCTAAACCTATTAAATCGACTTCTACATTAACAGAAACACCTGCACCACAGAATTTTCCGAAACGCTAACTCCCGTTTGGAAGGAATCCCTAATAATGCATAAGATACAGATTTTCTCTTTTCAAGAATATGTTTTAGAGAAGGGTAGCAGATGCTCCCATCCCTGACGAGAACACAGAGATGCGGCTTCTTCCCCCCGTGCCGCCTCCAGCGTCTGCAAACTGACTTCCCACCCCGAGAGCGGCCCCTTCCCAGGGCTCCCAGGCAGCAATGCGGACGCCGCCGCGCCCCGCGGGCCCGCCACGCCGGGCAGGGACGGGGCAGCGGTTACCTGGGGAAGAGCAACTCCGCGGCGGCTCCACGCGCAGGACGGGGCGGCGCAGGCGGCGGACGCGGCTCCTCCCGGAGCAGGCGCAGCGCGCTCCCGCCCCCCGGTGACGACGCCGTCAGCTGCCTCCCGGCGCACCCGCGTCCGCGCCGCGCCTGGTCCGCAGCCCCCCGCCCTCGCCCCGCACCGCCCGGCACCGCCCGCGCCCCGCGCCCCGCGCCCCGCACCGCGCTTCGCCCGCAGCCCGGCTCGGCGCGGCCCCGCCGCCTGCCGCCGCCTCTCCCAGCTCCGACTGAGACGTGCGGCTCCGCAGAGGCTGCTGCTCCCGCTTACGTGGCATCCGCGGCCTCGAAGAGCGCTTAAGTGCCACCTACTGCATGCTCCTGGAATAATGGATGGCGAGGACTGGGGTTTTCTGAGAATTCAGTGAATTAAAATAATTTCATTGAGAGGGAACCAGATTCTTTTGATCGGGTTATTCGCACTGCCCGCTGCTGGCACTGCCGGCCACATGAGCCTCTCAGCTTCCGGACCTGAAGGAGAAGCCCGCGCGCCGCCAGGGCGGATGCGGTGCCCAGTCGCCCGCGAGGAGCCCGCGCCACGCGGTGCCCAGTCAGCCCGAAGCCCGCGCCACGCCGCCTCGGCCACCGCGGCGCGATCGCGCTTCCGCGGAGGGGTTCACAGGAGCGTTTCGAAGAACCGCGTTTATTTTCTGACACTGGTGAACAATTTTGTCAAAGAAGCACTGAGCAAACACAGGTGAATCCGCAGGAAATAGGATTTATGGCAAACAATTCTATACCAACCTTTTAACAATGCCTGACTATAGCATTGATCCATATCAAATTTAAGCTACAAATTGAAGGAGGATTTCTTCTCCCTGTTATAGTGCACATTCTTTTGTAATACTAAATGTGCTAAGAGTATTGAACAAAATATTTTCTCGTTCTTTAAATTTGATTTGGTTTATAGAATTCCATTTACCTGTTCTAATACTGTCTTGACTTTCTGTATAATTTCAAACAGCATTGTTTTTTGAAGTTCATTTCTAAAGTTTATTTCTGCCCTGCTATTCACAGGAAATATGTATTTTAAAACTCTTATTTAGGAATTATGCATTTCACAACTTATAATCAAGAAAATTTATGTTCACTGTTCACTAGTTCGTGCTAATCTGACCTTGATGCTATGGCCATTGGAGTATAAAAATAAAAATACACCATTTTTAACAAAATCATTTACCACCAACAAACCTGCTCCTATTTTAATGATGTCCGAAAGCAGGGCGTTCGCCGTCTGCGCAGGCAGTCCCCTCTTCATGGCACTGCGTGGCCCTCGAGGAGGCTGTGCCGGATGAGGCTCCACACACACCCGAACGCACTGGGTGCGGGCTCTGAAACAGCCTTCAGGGTTAACGAGTCAGGATGTTGTTTTCCATGACAGCCAAAATGTAGGTTATCAGGTTAAATGACAAAATGGAATTTGAGGACTAAACAGAGGAGGGTAAAAAGATTAAAGAGGTAAAACTATTGAAGGCAGAAAGCCATCTCTAGCATGGAAGCAGGGCGTGCGAATCCGGAGCCAGTTCTACGCTGCACTTTGCCACGTTGTCATTTGTTCTGAGAATGTGAAGCAAGGGCCCAGAGGCCCTGTTTAAACAAGGAGCAGCTCATTGAAAATGATGTCCCTGGCCTCTTTGTCACTCTGCAGGAGCCCTAACCTTCCCTCAGCCAGAGGAGCAGATTGCTCCCACAGTGTTCCTCGAAGTTCCCCTTAACTCATATCCTCAGAGCTGCCTCATTGGCTTCTAGACTAAGAGATCCCGATACTTGGCTACATTTTAGAATCAGCAGGGGAGCTGGAAGTAAATTTTAAAACAAGGTCCAATTTTCAGTCCAGCCCATACCACCATTGGCTCAGAAGCTCTGTGGGTGGAACCGAGCATCTATGTGTTTCAACGTGGTCACAAGTGAAGTTGCTATTTGTGGCACTACAATATTCATACTCTGACAATCTAATCACCAAGATGAGAGTACAAGGAGTGGGACCTTTGGGCAGAGCTCTCATGAATGGGATTAGTGCCATTAGGAAAGAGGACCCGGAGAGTTGCCTCTCTCCTTCCATCATGTGAGGCCAAGGCAAGAAGGCACCCTGTGTGAACCAGTAAGCAAGCCTTCATCAGACACAAGCTGCAAGCACCTTGATTTTGGAATTCCCAGCCTCCAAAACCGTGAGCAATAAGTTTAATTCATTTATAAGCTATCTAGTCTGTGGTATTTTGTTATAGCTGCCCAGAGTAAGACAGAAGTCAAGCTTGTTAGGTCCAGAGCCGAGAGGGAGACACACGAAGACTCAGGTTTAGGAAAATGCTATTTATTTTGAGCATCTGGGTGCAGATGGTTGGGGGCCGAAGAAAGCATCCACCCTAGGAAGGGGAGAGCGGTGGGTTTTATAGAGGGTTTTTCTGGGGGGAGTAACTGGGCCAGAACAGCCACTTGTAATAAATTCTTTTTCAAACAGCCAGCTCCTGGAACCCTTGCCCCAGTCATGGCCGTCCTGCAGCTCAGGAGAGAGAGGGAGGGATGAACTTCCTCCCTGTCAGGGGGAAAAGGAATGAAAGCTCCCCTTTTGTATTCTAGACCTTTATCTCCCTGGGGGTCTGGCAAAGGCTCCTTGCCTAATAATGATCAAGAGCCACTGCTCCAGTATAGACCCTTGTTACTCAGAGTAGGTCCATGGGTCTGCAGCAGCCACATTGCCTAGAAACTCATTAAGAATATAGACTCTTGTGCCCCACCCCAGAACTTCAGTCTCAGAATCTGACTTGAATAAGATCCCTAGGAGATTTCTGGGCCTGTTGGAGGTGGAGAAGCTAGCTCCAAGCCAGTCTCTCAAATGCTATTACATAGTATATATCAAAATCACCTGAGGGAGGGACTTGTTAAAACACAGCCACAACCCCAAATTTTCTGATTCTGTGGGTCTGGGGCAGGGTCCCTGGTAATTCTGGGTCTGCTTAGAGCAGGGATGCAGGTGAGCTGTGGCACCCAGGTGATGCAGAGACTGGTAACAAACGGTAATGGGTTAATGCTCAGGCGGAAGACATAGAATAGTCCTCCATTTCCTAAAGAAAATTAAAACTGGTTCAGCCAATCAATTCAGTGCCATTCATTGTGAGGAAGTCTCATCCTTCTCCATAGACTCACATGTGCACCTGCTCCAAGGCCTTTGGGTGGCTGTAAAAACAGCCTCTTAAGCCAGGTTCCCACTTTGCTCTCACAACTTAGGACTCTGTAATCTTACACTTGGCCTTTGTGCAAATTAGAAGGCCCCGCTGTGGATGGGCACAGTCCCTCCCTCTGCTGGGCCACAGGCCCACTCTCACCCTTTGCTGGTCACCTGTGTGCACCATACAAACTGCACGTCAGCCTTGCTCCAGCACCAAGCCAGCCTGGTCGGGTGGTAGCTCTGTTTGTGACCTGGGTCCACAGAGTGCCAGGCACTGATCGGCTGCTGAGCGAGCAAAGACATAGTGAATGAGAAGACACACCCTTGGACTTGGTCTGTGTGGGTCTCGTCTTTCACCCTGTTTTCTCTAAAACAGTGGTTCTGGGGACCAGCAGCATCAGCACCCCTGAGAAGTTGTTAGAAATGCACATTTCAGCCCCATCTTGGTCCTGCTAATCCAGAAATTCTGAAGGTGGAGCCAGCAATCTGCATTTTAATAAAAGATATAGGTGATCCTGATACACAGTAGAGTTTGAAACCCATTGCTCTAAAATTTGTTGTTTTTTTTTAAATTATACTTTTGACAAATGCCATGTCAACGTATCTCCTTAAAAATTCTTGGAAAGTTACCATCCTAGTAGTATGTGCTGAGGGGAACAGCCCTCAGTGATGTTCCTGGTAGTGAAGACTCAGCAGATTCTTTAGACATCAACCACTGTGCTTTTCTGTGCAGCTGCCCCTTCTCAAGTGCTGTTGCATAAGGGCAGGGCACAGGACTCTGCTCCCCAGAGAACACTCCCATTCCCAGCAGTCCTGCTTGCAGACAGGATGTCCACCTGGAGGACCAACACAGGTCTCTCTTCACCTCAAGCCCCAGCCACCATGCTGTCTCCCACAGGGTCATTCCAGCCTGATCCCTGGAGAAGCCAGACCCTGCAAACTCAGATTTTAGCCCTGAAATGCAAAAAGTTCTGTAGATCTTGGAGAAAGGAAGCCTGGACTCAAAGACATAAAGGTTTCCCCCAAAAAGGCAGAAGAAAATGAAGTTTTCCTTCCATTTTTGTCCATGAGTTCACTGGCCCAAACATAAGAGCTCTGAAGTTGAGTTGGCCCTTCTGAGATAGCCCACACTGAGGCAAGAGAGCCACCCCTGGGTTAGACAGTGTACGTGTACTGTCCTTCCCCCATGGCCCAGGAATGTCATCTGGGCAAGGTGGTGGCTTTCTTTGGCAGAAGCCAATGCCCAGGAAGGGAGTCAGCTGAGAGGCTTCAGCAGAAATACTCACTGACTTACTGCCACTGGGCCAGTAAGCGTTCAGTCCGGAATGACAGGTGTGGTGGTGCGCCACCACAGCATCCACTACAGCGGCCAAGGTGGCTTGTGGAGGATGGCATCAATGTGTTGCAAGTGAAGAATCTCAGAGATAGGTCTTTTTTGCAGAGAATAAAACTGTTGTATTATTCCTTTGGTTTTAATCTGATTCTGTATTTTTAATCATCGCTTTAGGCTATACTATCCAACTCTACTAGATCTTTTAAGTCTAACAAGGCTTTACCTCTCTTCTTCTTCCCCTCCTTTGCTACCGTGTGCACCCCATCAAGAACGAGGCCGCACGCTTGCTATCTGTTCTTACTCTCTCCAGCTTACTGGAGCTACACAGATGCTAAAGCTGACATCTGCTCTCTGTAATCTCGGAGAGTTTCTCATTCCTGCCTTATATAAGGTTGACCTAGTTCTCTTGGTCTACTCAAAATATTAGTGAACACATACAGACGATTATATTCATAGAATGCAACCATCACTCACATTGTTCTGTGCATCCCTGGGTCACACCCTGCTCCATCCCTCCTCCCTACACCTTCTACTGTATCCTCTGGAACGCTTGTACCTTGTTCATCAAATTCATATGAATTTTAAACTTTGTGGAAGGGTCCACCAAACTTTTGCCCTAATCAAAATCTGACTGCTCTGCAGGTCTTACTGTTCTAGTAGCATCTCAAGCAGAGTTCCCTGTCACCCTAACACATGGTCTCTTGTGGGCCATCTCTTCCCTTCCCAGCTTCAAAATCTGGCTTCTTTTTGAACTATGTCACCCTTTTCCATCTTGTCCTCATCCGCCACCCTTTGGGCCTGGCGATCTTCCTCCCCGCCTTGCTCTGGTGCTGCCTGAGAGATTCACCCACTCTGGCCTCTTATTTTCATGGTCTTCTTGCTCTCGGTGACAGTTTCCTGCACCACATCCTAGCTACTCCTCTGACGGCCACAGCCTGCTACCTGGCATCATCACAGGATATCGGTTCCAAGCATCCACCTCCCCGCCGCCCACACGGCTGTGCCTTCTCCTCAGCAGGCCCGTGTCTCCCCTGAGCTCAGAATCACTTCTTTCTATGCACCTATCTCTTCCACATCGTCACTTTTCCTTCTCTGTCAGATCTTCTCCATCTGTATAACAGGTAGCACAAAGTGATTTCTGTCTCTCTCACTCATTTGTCCCCTCTGAAGAATCAAAAAGATTGAAGGAGTTACCAGATAAGTCTGAGTTTCCCAAGTGGTCTCCCTCGTCTGTGTGATCTCAGTCTGCTTTTCCAGCAGCCGGGAGGAACAGAGCAAGACATTCTAGAGCTCTGAGAATCAAGCCCAAACCTTTATCTGGCTTATGAGACCCTCATGATCCATCCACTTATTACATCTCCAATTTCATCTCGGATCCTCTTCCCTCTACACACAGGCGCCAACTGGACTGACTTTCTTTCAGTTCCCAAAATGCACCGTGTCTTCTCACTAGGGCTGCTGCATATGCATTCTTTGCCTCCAGTCTGCTCCCAAAGTCTCATCCACAGAGAGGCCTTCTTTGACGACCCTGTTTAAGTTGCACCTCCTTCTGCTTTGGGTTGAATTGTGTCCCCCCCACAGGAGAGATACGTGACAGAATAACCCCCAGTAACTCAAAATGTGAGCTTGTTTGGATATAAAGTTGTTATAAATATAATAGGTTAAGAAGAGGTCATACTGGACTAGGTTAGGCCCTTAATTTAACATGACTGGTGTCCTTGTAAGAAGAGAGAAAGACACGGGGAGAAGACCACCATGTGACAATAAAAGTAAAGATTGGACTGATGCATTTACAAACCAAGGAATGCCAAAAATTGTCAGCAAACAAAAGCTAGGATAAGAAAGGAAGGATTTTCCCCCAAGGTTTCAGAGAGCTCATGGCCTTGCCAAAACCATGGAATTGGACTTCTATCTTCCAGAACCGTGAGGTAATAAATGTATATATTTCTTGAGCCATCCAGTTTCTGGTACTTTGTTAAAGAAGTCCTAGCAAACTAATATACCTCCCACTATGTGCTAAGTAAGTACTTGCACTCTCCCCCCAAATTCATTTTTTTGAAGCCTAGATCCCTAGAGCTCTCTCTATCCACCATGTGAGGATACAGCTGGAAGGTGGCCGTGTGCAAACCTGGAAGAGAGCCCTCACCAGATACCAGATCTCCTGACACCTTGATCTTGGATTTTCCAACCTCTAGAAATGTGAGAATTAAATCTCTGTTGCTTAATTCACACAGTCTACAGTATTCTATCATAGTAGATTAGACACCTTCCTATCACCTAGTCTCCAGTTTCTACTTCCTTTATACTCTGGATCACAATTAGTCTTTTTTGTTCTTGTTTATTAGTCATTTATATGCTCATTTTTGTCTTCTCCTTTATTCTGTAAGCCATGTGAAGGTAGGCACCATGAGTCCCTGTCATCATTGTTCTAGCATGTCAGGTTGGAAAAAAAATTGAAAGGGAAAGTGCATATATGTTACCTCCCTCTCCACCCACATTCTACACCAATTAAGAATATACATAAAAATACACAGAAGTCGGCTGGGCATGGTGGCTCACGCCTGTAATCGTAGCACTCTGGGAGGCCGAGGCAGGAGGATCCCTCAAGGTCAGGAGTTTGAGACCACCCTGAGCAAGAGTGAGACCCTGTCTCTATTAAAAATAGAAAGAAATTATTTGGACAATCTATATATAAAAAATTAGCCAGACATGGTGGTACATGCCTGTAGTCCCAGCTACTCAGGAGGCTGAGGCAGGAGGATTACTCAAGCCCAGGAGTTTGAGGTTGCTGTGAGCTGGGCTGACACCATGGCACTCTAGCCTGGGCAACAGAGCAAGACTCTGTCTCAAAAAATAAATAAATAAATAAAATAAAATAAAATAAATACACAGAAGTCAAAAGACTTGAGCAAGATGGCAAACTAGGAACTCCAGGCCCTTGTTACCCCATAAAAACATCAAGGAAACGATAGACTGAATGAAGTAGTTCTGTGGAAGTTCTAGAAACTAGTCAAGGATCTGTGGCAACCAAGTGAATGCCCAATGAAGAAAAAGCACACTACAAATGTAGGAAATTGCACTGTTTGTGCTCACCTTGACCCATCACCTCCCTAGCAGTGTGGTCCAGAAGGCCACTCAATTGCTGGTACCTTCTTGGGACAGAAGTAAAAGAGTAGAACTTGTTTGCAATGTTCTGGCTTGTCTGGGGGCTGCCCAAGGGACAGGTTTCTGTCTTGCTTAACTCAGTGATCACATCAGAATGGTGGCAATGTTTGGATATTAGGTCATTGGATGCTGGAAGCAGTCAGTGGTGGCTGCCATGATGCCTGAAAACTATAGGGAGACTTCAGGACCATGGATATCTGAAATCAAGAAAGTACAGGCAAAGGACCACAACAGAACATCTATGGGCAGGGAAAAAGCAGGGGTGAAACTCTTAGGAAAATTAAAACATTTAAAAGTAGTTATACATATATAGAAGAATTGGGGAAAATGTGCACACACAGTTCTAGGGAAGATGTAGGCCCAGAAGAGCTAGAGACCTTAAGCCTACGTGCAAGGCTGAGTAATGAAGGTCTTCCCTGCACAGAGACTGTCTTCAAGGTGACTATTTTTTTCAAATGCCCAATTTTCAACAAAGGTTCACAAAGCATACAATGAAGCAGGGAAATATGGCCCATTCGGAGGAGCAAAATAAATCTATAAAAGCAGACTTTAAAGAAACACATGCTTTGGACTTACTAGGAAAAGACTTTACAACTATAGTCTTAAATAGGCTCAAAGAGCTCAAGAAAAATATGAACAAAGAACCACAGAAAAATCAGAAAAAAATGATATATAAACAAAATTAAAATATCAGCAAATAAATTATTTTTAAAAAGCAGAAATTCAGGTGCTAAAATATATAATTACTGAATTGAAAAAATTACTATTAATAGAAGGCTTAAACAGCAGACTCTAACAGGCAGAAGAAAGAAGCAGCAAACTTAAAGATAGGTCATTTGAAGTTATTAAGTCTCAGGATCAAAAAGAATAAAGAAAAATAAACTTATAGGACACCATCAAGCAGAATAGTAAATGCATTATAGCAATTGGAGATGAAGGAGAAAGAAAGAAATTATTTGAAGAACTATGACCAAAACTTCTGAAATTTGAGGAAAGATATGGATATATAAATACAAGAATTATAATGCACTCAAAGTAGGATAAATCCAAAGAGACCCAACTGATACACATTATAACCTAACTGTAGAAAGTCAAAGACAAAGAAAGAATGTTGAAAGTAGCAAGAGAAAAGCAACTTGTTATATACAATGGATCTCCAATAAGATTATCTGCAGATTTCTTACCAGAAACTTTGCTGGCCAGAAGGCAGTAGGATGATATATTTAAAGTTCTTAAAGAAAAACAACTCTCAACAAAAAATTCTATAGCTTTTCAAACTCTCCTTCAAAAATGAGGGAATTAAGATGTTCCCAGGTTTAAAAAAATTAAGTTCATTATCACTAGGCCCACCCTACAAGAAATCCTAAAGACAGTCCTTCAAATTGAAATGAAAGGATGCTAGGAAGTAACTCAAAGCCATATAAGATCCCTGGTAAAGGTAAATACCTGGAAAAACTTTTAAAACTATATTATTATTGTTTTGGTTCTTGACTCAACTTATTATTATTTTACAGGATTTATAATACAAAAGCATCAAAACAGCTATAAATGTATATTAATGGATCTAATACATATAATGGATACAACATATATAAAGATGTAATTTATGACAGCAATAACATAAAGCGAGGGCAGAGCTGTAAAGAACTAGAGGGTTATTTTGTATGCAGTTGAAGTTGTTTTCAGTTTAAAATGGATTTTTATAACTTTGGGATGTTATATGTAATCCTCACAATAACCACAAAGAAAATATCTACAAAATATACCAGAAGGAAACAAGAAGAAAATTAAAATGTGTCACTACTAAAAGTCAGCTGAAAACAAAGAAAGACAGTAGGAAGAAAATGAGGTACAAAAAAACCTGTAAAACATTCAGAAAAAATAAAATGTTAATAGTTTTATCTTATCCATAATTACTTTAAATTTCCCAATCAAAAAAAGGGGGGGCTCAACTATATGGTGTTTACAAAATATTTACTTAGGGATAAGGATACACATAGGTTGAAAGTGAAATAATAGAAAAACGAATTCCATGAAAATAGTAACCAAAAGAGAGCAGGGTGGTTACACTAAAATTAAAAAAATAGACTTCAAGTCAAACACTGTTACAAGAGATAAATAAAGACATTAGATAATGATAAAAGTCAATTCACCAGGAAAATATAACCATTATAAACATATATGCACCACATATCAGGGCTGTAAAATATGTGAAGCAAACATTGACAAAATTAAGGGAGAAATAGACAACTCTGCAATAATAGTAAGAGACTTCAACATTATACTCTAAATAAGGAATAGAAAAACTAAACGGAAGATTGATAAGAAAACAGAGGGTATGAATACTATAGACCAATTGGAACTAACAAACATATACAGAACACTCCAGCCACAAAAAGCAGAAACTAAAGTACACATATGCAAGCCAGGCTTGGTGGTGTGCACCTGTCAACCCAACTACTCAAGAGGCTGAAGCAGGAGAGTTACTTGAGCCTAGGACTTCATATCAAGCCTGGGCAACATAGTGAGACCCAATCTCTAAATACATTCATACATACATACATAATTTTTAAAAATAAAGTGCACATGTAAAATTCTCTGATAAATCATATATCTCTGATAAATATTCTCTGATAAATCATATATTGAGGTCACTAAACAAGTCTCAATATTTTTAAAAGATTGGTTGGAACCATATAGTATCTTTTCTGATCACAAAGGAATGACACTAGAAATCAACAGCAAAAGAAAACCTGGAAAATCCAAAAATAAAAACCAGAGGGTCAAAGGAGAAATCACAAGAGAAATTATAAAATATCTAAGATAAATGAAAATGAAAATACAACATACTAAAGCTTATACCTGCAAATGCTTATACTAAAAAGGAAGAAAGATCTCAAGTTAATAAACCTGACTTTATACCTTACAGAAATATTTAGGTTATTAAGTATGAAACATCTGATTTCCTTAAGTACTAAGTTTGACAGTTGATATCTCTGACATTTCACTATGACACTTCTTGTTTTATTTTTATTGTGAAGGTACATACTTAGTCTTTCAAACACACATTTCAGCTTGTGATTATCTTTTAAAAAATTTTTAGAGCAATTTTTGTGAAACTATGGATAAGTCAAGAATTTGTGTTATTTTCAAATGAGTTCCATCATGGAACCAAAGCAGTGCAGACAGCTTGAAATATCAACGAAGTATTTGGGAAGGATATGGCTGATGAGCACACAGTATGTCAATGGTTTGAGAAGTTCTGTCCTGGTGTTTTTAATCTTGAAAATGAGCCACATGGGCAACCTGAGACCACAGTGGATAATGATGAGCTGAAAACTCTAGTGGAAGTGAATCCACCTCAACCTATGCATGCATTAGCAGCAAGGTTTGACATTAATATTCCAACAACATTGGACTATTTGAAACAAATCATCAAGGTAAAGAAGCTGGATAGGTGGGTTCCACATGAATTACATAAGCACCAGCAGAGAAATCATCTCAAAACTTGCCTTTCTTTTCTGTCATAAAGGTGAACCATTTCTACACTGTATTGTTATGTGTATTGAAAAATGAACTTTTTTGGACAATCACAGGTGTTTGGCACAATAGTTGGATAAAGATGAAGTGCTGAAACACAGTCCAAAACCAAATATTCACAAAAAAATAAAAAGCTAATGGTGTCTGTTTGGTCCAGCACTGTATTATCCACTACAGCTTCATGAAACCTGGTCAACTGAGTACAGCAGATGTCTACTGCAACCAATTGGATGAAATGATGAGGATGCTTGAGATTAAGCAGCCAAGATTGGTCACCAGAGACAGGCCAATCCTCTTGGAAGACAATGCTCAACCACATGTTGCACAAACAACGCTGCTCAAACTACAGAAGATGGACTTGGAAACTCTCTGTCATCTACCACATTCACCAGACCTTGCACCAATCAAATACCTCTTCTTCCAGGATTTGGATCACTACTTGCAAGGAAAGATATTTAATTTTTAACAAGCTGTGGAAAACACCTTTCACAATTTTATCACCACTTGTTCTCCAAGCTGCTTCACTGCTGGCATAAACAATCTACCATTGAGATGGCAAAGCTGTGTTGATAGTTTAGGTACATACTTTGATTAATTTTAGTGCTTCTTGTTTGAGATATAACAAACTACACTTTTGATTCCAAATCAGACATTTCATATTTAATGACCTATAATGAACTGTACCCCTGCATAAGTTAATAGTGTTTTATAGAAGGATATGGATCTGGATAGTAGTCTTATAGAAAAAGAAGCATAAACTAAAGCCAAGGCTAGCAGAATGAAGGAGAGAATGAAGATTAGAACAGAGATCAACAAAATAAAAAGAGAAACAATAAAATCAACAAAACCAAGAGTTGATTCTCTGAAAATATCGACAAAATTGACAAATCTTTAGCTAGATTGGTAAATTTTTAAAAAGATAGGACACAAATAACTACATTCAGAAATAAAAGAAAGAACATTACTATTAGTTTTACAGAAATAGAAAGGATTATAAGAGTACTATGAACAACTGTATGCCAACAAATGGGATAACCAAGATAAATGAACAAATTCCTAGAAACACACAACCTACTAAGACTGAATCATGAAGAAATAGAAAATCTGCATATACCTATAACCAATAGGGATATCTAAACAGTAAGCAAAATCCCAACAAATACTTAACACCAATCCTTCTCATTCTTCCAAAACATTCTGAGGCCAGCATTACCCTCATACCAAAGTCGGATAAAGACAATACAAAAAAAGAAATCTACAGATCAATAATCCTTACGAATATTGATGCAAAAAATCCTCAACAAAATACTAGCAAATACAATTCAATGGTACATAAAAAGAATTATATACCATGAAAAAGTGGGATGTATTTCTGCAATAAAAGGATGAAAATCAATCAATGTAATCTACCATATAACTAGAACAAAGGAGTAAAACGTAATCATCACAACTGCTGGGGGAAAAAGGCATTTGACAAAATTCAACACCTTTTCATGACAAAAAACACTCGACAAATTAGGAACAGATGGAAACCACCTCAACCCGATAAAGGCCATATGTAAAAAGCCCACAGCTAACATCATACTCAGTTGTGAAGGACTGAAACTTTTTTCCTAAGATAAGGACCAAGACAAAAATTCCCACTTTTGCCACTTCTATTCAAAACAGTATAGAATTCCTAGCCAGAGCAATTAGGCAAGAAAAAGATATAAAATCCAAATTTGAGAGGAAGAAGCAAAATTACCTCTGTTCACAGATGCCATGGTCTCAGCTGTAGAAAACTCTACAGATTACAAACAGAGAGAGAGAGAGAGAGAGAGAGAGTAAACTGTTAACACTAATAAATGAATTCAACAAAGTTGCAGGATAACAAAATCAACATATAAAATCAGTTGTGTTTCTATACACTAACAATGAACAATCTGAAAAGGAAGTTAAAATTCCCTTTATAATAGTACAAAAGGGATAAATAACTTAGAAATAAACTTAACTGGGAAGGCCAAAGTCCCATACATTGATACCTATGAAAAATTGCTAAAAGAAATTTGACAAGATACAAATAAATGGAAAATGTCCCATGTTTAGGGATGGACAGACCTAATATTGGTAAGATGTCAATGTATACAAAGCTACCCATAGATTCAATGCAATTCCTATCAAGATCTCAACAATTTTTTTTGTAGAAATTCATCTTAATTTTTGTATGATACCTCAAGAGAACCTAAATAGCCAAAATAATCTTGAAAAAGAAGAACAAAAGTGGAAGAATCACACTTCTTGATTTCAAAACTTACTACAAAGCTACAGTAATCAAAACACTGTGATACTGGCATAAAGACAAATGTATAGACCAATAGAATAGTTAGAGACCCCAGAAAAAAATCCCTCCACATATGGTCAAATGATTTTTGACAAGGGTGCCTAGACCAGGCAATAGGGAAAGGATAGTGTTTCCACAAATGGTGTTGGGAAAATAGATATCCACATGCAAAAGTATAAAGTTTAACCCTTACCTTATACTATATACAAAGATTAACTAAACAGATCAAAGATCTAACCATAAGAATTGAAAGTATAAACTTTGTACAAGAAAATATAGAGAAAGAAATTCCAGTTTCCAGTTCAGCATGTAAGGAGCTTAAACTCCCTCCATCCTAACAAGTAAAAATCTGAAGACTGAAAAGTCAGTAACTCTTCTTGGATCTGAAAGAGAGAAGAAGACACAGGGAAAACCACTGCCCCAAGATAGGCAAGACAGGTAGGCAGACATGAGGAGCCAGAGCTTACCAGAGCAAAGACACAAGAGGGAAACCACTACCGGAACCAGTGCCGGAGTGGAGAACCTGAACTGCAATTGACAAACTTCCAGACAGTCAATGTGTGTGACTCTGACAGTTAAAAATTTCAGGAGGGTTCAGTCATAGAGTGAGTCCCCACAATACACAATACCATAACATTTACTCCTAGGAGCCCAGCCAGGTTCCCACAGTAAACATCAGGGAAACACCTTGTGCTTCCAGCACTGGGGAGGGGAAAAGGACTCATTTTGAAATACACCAGAGCATTTGTTCCTCCAATAAGTCCTGCCCTCAGAAGAAACTAGCTAACCAGAGCCTAACCTGCTGTGGTATTGTCAGAGCCTAATTGACCTGAGGGAAGGAAAATACCCCACTCCAGCCTCTAGTCTTCCACATGAGTGTCCGTGGAAAAGAGACCAAACTCCATAAAATAATTTAAAGAGGTTTATTCTGAGGCAAATATGTGTGACCATGGCCCCAAGAGCCATGCCCAAGAAGCCTTGAGCAAATAGTCTTGCCATGGTTGGGTTACAGTTTCATTTCATACATTTCAGGAAGACAGGAATTACACATAAAGTCATAAATCAGTACATGGAAGGCGGACATTGGTTTGATCCAAAAAGGTGGGACATCTCAAAGCAGGAGATTACAGGTTATAGGTGGGTTTAAGAATTCTTTGATTTATAATTGGTTAAAGAAATGAAGCTTTGTCTAAAGGCTCAGAATGTTTTAAGATAAGGAAGTCTGTTAATAAGAGACAAGTCACCAGACATGTACTGAGAGTCAAGTGATCTTTTGAGTAAACTGAGGACCTGCAGGTGTGGTTTAAGCTTTGTCTTGCATAGCCTTAGGCCTGCTAATGAGTTACAAAGGACATCTCCAAGAAGGAAAGGAAGCATGACGAGGCATGTCTGACCTCCTTTCTCATGGCCAGCAACTCAGCTTTAGGGTATTTCTGGGGTCCATTCAGTCAGCTAGAGGTCTTAAGATTTTATCTTAGTTCACACGGCGGAGAGAAATACCGAACTCTAGCCCACTCTAGCCATCCTGTCCCACCTGGGGGGAGGAGGAAAAAAATGAAAAACACTTGTAAAGTTCTCAGCCCAGAGGCATAGGCTCACTAAAAGACTGAGCCCTAATCATAGGACTGTGGAACACTGCCCTTTCTCCCACAGCTCACCACCATATTAATAAATGCCTATTTATTACAGTTCCTTTTACCTAGTACATCATGTCACAGTATCAATAAAAAATTACAAGATATACTAAAAAGCAAAAAAAAAAAAAAAACAATTTCAAGAGACAGAGTATCAGAACCAAACATGGCAGGAATGTTGGAATTATTGGAAAGATAATTTAAAACAACTGAAACCACCCTTTAAAAAATTAGTCTAAGGCCGGGCGCGGTGGCTCACTCCTGTAATCCTAGCACTCTGGGAGGCCGAGGTGGGCGGATCGTTTGAGCTCAGGAGTTCGAGACCAGCCTGAGCAAGAACGAGACCCCATCTCTACTAAAAATAGAAAGAAATTATACGGACAGCTAAAAATATATATAGAAAAAATTAGCCGGGCATGGTGGTGCATGCCTGTAGTCCCAGCTACTCGGGAGGCTGAGACAGGAGGATCGCTTGAGCTCAGGAGTTTGAGGTTGCTGTGAGCTAGGCTGACGCCACGGCACTCACTCTAGCCTGGGCAACAGAGTGAGACTCTGTCTCAAAAAAAAAAAAAAAAAAATTAGTCTAAGGCCACAAGGTGGAAACAGTGGTAGGGGAATTTGATATATATATGCACACACACACATATATATATAACCAGTTTCCTTCCCTATAATTAATCACTTAGTACTCAGGAGTCACATAGCTGATAGTCATAAAGATTTTTAGCTTTTTTTCATTGCTCCCGTAGATAACATCACCTTAGTGAAACCTAAGGCTAGTTTTAGAGATATTTTACCAGAGAGAATAGCCTGGAAAAGGGCAAAGTGTTTTATGAGCTGTCTCTTTAAAACTCTCCCATTCTTTTTGAAATTAAAACCTGCATCTCTGCCTCAGGCAGTGGTCCAGAGGAGCAGGGGAATGTCCTTTGTTCCTTGCACCACAGGAGATGGGTCAATGGAACTGTTCAGGCAGACGCCCTGGTGGAGGCCACAGATTGTCTTCTCCAGAGATGGGACAGACCAGAATCATCAACTACAGTTAAACACCAATAGCCTGAAGCTGAAAACCCTCCTTTTAAAAGCTCTGTATTTCTGCTTATAGTTAGGAAAATTAGTACTTTAAGACACGAGTCTGCCTTTTACCTCATTTGCTGGCAAATTAATAAACCTCCCTTTCCTTCTCCTCAAACCACTTGTGCTCATTCTCTGATGCAGCCTCGGGGACAAGTCCCAGACTTTTAGTAACAACATCTTCCAGGCCCTGCATTGCAGTGGAACAGCTGACCCACCCAGACCAGTGGCCCATACCAAGGAACTGACCCCACTCGTCTTGTGACCTCCACCCAAGAACTGACTCAGAAAAAACCCAAAAAGTTTCCACCCCAACCTCAGCCAATTAGCAGGCCCAATTGCCTACCCCTTTGTTCACCAAACTCTCTTTGAAAACCCTTTCTCCAAAATTCTTGGGGAAATGGATTTGAGAACTTCTTCCTGTCTTCTTGAATGGTACCTGCAATATTAAACTCTTTCTCTGCTATAGCCCCTGCTGGCTCAGTGTATTGGTTTCCTCTTGAGCAGCAATGAACCTGGTAAGACTGTAACATGACTTTAAATAATATGCTAAAGGTTTTAATGGACAAAGTATACAACATGCAAGAAGAGATGGGCAATGTAAGCAGGAATATAAAAATCCTAGGAAAGAACTAAAAAGAAATACTAGAGATAAAAAATGTAGCAGAGATAAAGAGTGCCTTTCATGAGCTCATTAGGAGACAGGATACAGTTCAGGAAAGAATCTCTGAGTTGAGGATGAAGAAACTCAGAATATTTTACCTTAAAATATATTTCTTTGGTATATTTTGAGATGACTGCCACAGATCCTGCAGACAGAAGTAACCCTGAAAAACTGTCTTTTGTAGGGGGAAATTTGCATCTGTAAACAATCTGCATTAATGCAGCCCAGTCTTTCCTTATCCAATCTAGGAAAAATTAACAGAGTATGACACCTTTAAAAGGTCTAAAAAGAAACATTTACCATCTATTCTCTCTGTAAGGTTTCATCTACATAACAAGACTAACTTTGCTAGCCACACCTGTGCCTTTCTACTTCCCATCACTTATCTTGCCACTAAAGTCTGTTTTGCCACAATTCAAGTCCCCATTCTTTATAAACTTCTTTATGTCATTGGGAGGTTGAGTCTTCATTCTGAAGGCTCCCAGGTATACACATTGTTGACCCAAGTAAGTGACTGAGGCAAAAATCTCAATCAATGGAGGTTTATTAAGCCAAGAGATTTTGAGGATGGTCCTAGGAAAACCATGAACTGCAGACAAATTGTGGCGTTTTTCTAAAGGAGAAATTGGAAACTTCAGCATTTTAAAGGCATACAGAGAGAAGGAAAGAGGAAGTAGGGGAGGCTGAGTAGGTATTGGTTATATACTTGTGAGCCCCAAGAAATTTACATTTTACATAAATAAGGGAGTGAAGGAAACATCAATTATACCAATTATGTAGATGGCTCTGGGTAAGTGGAAGAATGTCTAATTCTGTCCTATCTCCTGTTCTGTTACCTGTAAGATAAACCAGTAATTAATTATTAGTGTGGAATCAGATAGGCTTTGGTTTTAGGTGTTACACATAGGTACAATTTGCACATCCTTGCTTATGGGAGGTTAGCAAGGAATTTCCTTAACGAATGATCTGTGTGGCCAGCTCTTCACAGGTGCCTCAGGCCTTTACCTTCTCTTTTGCATAAATAATTAAGGGGGTGGCCCTGAGACTTCAGTTTTCTTTTTACAACATTAAATAAATACATATGCCCTTTTCTCCTGTTAGTCAATCAGCCTCATGTCAGTGATTTTTCAGCAAAGCTGTGAACTAAAATAAAATCCTAAGCCCCCTGCTTCTGACTGAACAAACCCCTCTTGGCCAAGGGGACCCCAGAAAAACCTGAGTTTCTGACCACAAAGGGAAGGGAGGTGGCTACACCTAGGACAATAGGACACTAAATTATTAAGACCTACAACCAGGTGTGACAAAGGTTAAAATTATCTGCAGTTCATCAATCTACGTAACAGATCACTTGAGTTGGTATATGTCCAGGGGCTTTTCTCTGATTAACAGACTTCCTTATCTTAACTGAAAACAGTTCAAGGCTTTAGAAAAATCTTTATTTTTGTATTATTGGTTTTTATTTATTTTTGGTTTTTTATTTTTGCTTAAAGCCAATTACAAACCAAAGACTCTTTTAACCCTGCTTCAACATGTCCCACCTTTTTGGGCCAAAACAATGTACACTTTCCATATATTGATTTATGATTTTATGTATAATTCCTATCTCCATGAATGTATGAAACCAAGCTATAACCTGGCCTCTTGGGGCACATTTTCTCAGGACCTCTTAAGGCCACATGCTCTGGGCCTGCAATCACACATAGCAGCTTAGAATAAACCTCTTTAAATCATTTTACAGGTTGGGTTTTTTCTCATTAATGAACTTTTAGGGGCGAAAGGGCCTTGTCCTGACAAAGATATGACAGTAGAAACTTCCAAAACTGAAAGCAAAGAGAACAAAGACTGAAGAAAACAGAACTAAATAGCCAAGGACAGTGAGAGGAGTGCAAAAAGAATAACCTATATATAGCAGGAATACCAGAAGAACAAAGAGAGAAGGAACAGAAGAAGTATTTGGAAAAAAAGACAACATAAAAGAAAAATGTCATGACATTAGATTTAGCAATGACACCAAAATATATGACATTAAAAGTATAGGCAATAAAATAAAAGTAGATAAATTGACTACGTCAGAACTAAAAACTCTGTGCATCAGGACATAATCAACAGAGTGAAAAGGCAGCACACAGAATGGGAGAAAATATTTGAAAATCACACATCTGATAAAGGCTTAATATCTAGAATATAAAGAACTCCTACACCTAAACAACTATTGGGGGTTTGGAACGCCCCCAGTATAACTGGGTCCCCGGCCAGTGTGCGCTGCAAGAGATGGGAGAGACAAAGACACGGGCACAAAAAGTAAGGTGAAAGGGTGTGGGGAACTCAGGGGAGCACCAGCATTCCCGTGAGCCAGGTGGCACTGACTGAAGTCCAGCACCCGCTTTTATTCTCTTTTTCATGCTATAGATTACAATGATTTCACATGAAAAGCTTGTGGGTTACAATGTGTAGAAGTTTCAAGTCTCCCCTAATAGTCACAAGATGCCTTAGCTAATTACTCTTTTATCTATACAAGCAGGAACACATAGCTCGTTACTCAGCACAACTGCACCTTAAGGTGTGTACGGATAATATCTCTGAACTCAGCATCTGTGGCCCGTTCGACTGAGGAACAAAGAAATTAGTACTTCTTACAAGGAGGTCAGCTCTCCATTAACTGAGGCGTTCTACTGAGAAAGGGGAGGGAAGGAGCTCAACCTGGTGTTTTTAAGAATTGGAGCCTGGGTCCCTTCTCCTGGGCTGACATTTTGCAATCTTCCTCTACAGTCATGGGTGGCTTTCACGTCAAGCCGCTCCGTGGCTTTTTAGGATGAGGCCCCTCAGGCTTTAAGATGGGAGTCTGCTTTGCTGTGCTCCCAGATTGCTGGAATGTCCCCCAGCTGGACAGTTAACTTCTCCCCTTATCTCCAGCTCCTGCCCAGGCAGCATCCCTTCACCTCCTCTCCTGCCACAGCCTCAGAAATGGGGTCCTTAAGCCCCAGTCATCTTATCCCCACCAAACAACAATGACAACAAAGGATTTAAAAAATGGGCAAATAACTTGAATAGACATTTCTCCAAGGAAGATATACAAATGGCCAATAAGCACATTAAAAGATGCTCAATATCACTAATCATCAGGGAAATGCAAATCAAAACCACTTCGCATCTATTAGGATGGCTACTATTTTTAAAAAAAGGCAGAAAATAACTGTTGGTGAGGATGTGGGGAACTATTGGTGGGAACATAAAATGATTCAGCCACCACGAAAAACAGTATGATGTTTCCTCAAAAAATCAAACATGGATTTACCATATGATCCACCAATTCCACTTCTGGGTATATACTCAAAGAGCTGAAAGCAGGGACTTGAGCATATCATTTGCTATATTTCTACACCAATGTCCAGAGCAGCATTATTTGCAATTACCAAAAGGTGGAAACAACCCAAACGTCCACGGACAGATGAATGGATGAGCAAAATGTGTTCTATACATAGACAGGAGTATTGTTCAGCCTTACGAGGAAAGGAAATTCTGACCCAGACTGCAACATGGATGAAGCTTGAGGACATTATATCAAGTGAAATAAGCCAGTCGCAAAAAGACAAATATGGTGTGATTCCACTTGTATGAGGTTCCTACAATAGTCAAATTCACAGAGACAGAAATTAGAATTATAGTTCACTGAGGGGAGAACAAGGAGTTAGTGTTTAATTGGTACTGAGTTTCAGTTTAGCAAGATGAAGAGAGTTTTGGAGATGGAGGTGTTGATGACTGTCCAGCAAGGTGAATGTACTTAATGCCACTGACAAACACACTTAAAAATGGTTAACATGGTAAGTTTTATGTTATGTGTATTTTACCACAATTACAAAGAAAAGAATATACAGAAGTCAAGAAGAGAACAAAATAGCACTATCATTGCTGTTGGTGCTGGTATTAGAGGGCGTGGCAAGTGTGGCAGGTGGGCTTCCCACTGCTGACCGCCCGAGTCGCAGGCGCGCCTGCCCAGCCACACACGGCACAGACCTGGGCAGACTGGAACACATCTGCCCCCCA
The DNA here is from genome assembly GCF_041146395.1 of Eulemur rufifrons. Taxonomy (NCBI): domain Eukaryota; kingdom Metazoa; phylum Chordata; class Mammalia; order Primates; family Lemuridae; genus Eulemur; species Eulemur rufifrons. The sequence goes on along the minus strand of NC_090989.1, from coordinate 196,713,624 downwards.
TGTGCCAAAGGACAGCAAAGTGAATTGGGACCCAAAGAAGAAGGAGACTAGACACTGGAGAGAGCGCTGCTTGATGTCTTCTTGTGTTTACTATAAATTAATTTGCCTCTGTTTTGCACCATGACCTTGATAATATTGTCCCTCCACCCCTGCTTCTACCACACCCAGAGGTTCTAATTGCTTTGGCCTTTTTTCCCCCTGTCTCTCTCCTCGTGAAAAGAAACATACGTCTCTTTAACCTATCCTTATGCTCTGACATCTCTCTACACTTTCTTGCTACGGAAACGCATTATTTTTCAAAGACATCTTTTCCACAGGCCGCTGACATGTTTATCTTGTTTGGATGGACTGTTTTCTGGGCCTCCTGGAGCTGAGAAGTGGATTGAGGGGAAGGGATTAGAGGCAGGGGGACAAGTGAGACATCAGGATCTCAGCCGGGAGAGAGGAAGGTCTGAAAGAGGCAGTGACAGGATCAAGGGAGAAGCCAGGGAGAATTATGCTTAGGGACATAGACTGCCCAAGGCCTGAGAGTGGAGAGGAAGGACACAGACATATTCTCAAGTTCATGGCTTGCTGGGTAGGTCTTGGTATCACTAGTAAGTAATTGGAAAAACTTGGATATTCTAGATATTTACTTTCTTCTCCATAGTTTTTTAATATTAAGGAATTTTTAACATTAATGAAACAGCTAAGCAGTTGGAGAAGCAAGTAAGTGTCATCACAGATAAAGAGGAGGCTGGATGTCAGAACTCTAATGCTGACAGGTGGGAGAGGAGGCGCAGAAGAGCTCTCCCCAGAAGCATCTGTTCTCAGGAGACAGCGCGCGTGGGATCAGATGGCGCCAGTGTGAAAGCAAGAGTGAATGTTAGTTCCTTACTTAAGGATACTTGGAGCAAGTAAGAAGTGCATTAAGGGAGACTAGGTTTCCTAAAACATGCACTGAATATATTTTTCTTGAAGATCATTCTGGAGATTGTGATGAGAAATCTGTTATTGTGAAAATGTTCAAAATTGATAATGTATTGAATTTAGCATGAACTTTAAAAACATTTGTTATGGTAAAACATATGTACTATAAAATCTACTCTTTTAACCATTTTCAAATGTACAAATAAGTAAAAGTACACTGACATAATAGTGAAACCATCACCACTCCCATCTCCAGAACTTTTTTATTATCCCAAACTGAAACTTTGTATCCATTAAACAATAACTATCCATCTCCCCTTCCTCTTATCCCCAGTAAACTGCTGTTCTATTTCCTGCCTCTATGAACTTGACTATTCTAACTTCTTCGTATAAATGGAATCATATAATATTTTTTCTTTTGTCTGGCTTATTTCACTTTGCATTTTTCAAGGTTCATCCACATTGTAGCATGCATCGGAATTTCATTCTTTTTTAAGTATGAATAATACTGCATCATATGTATATACCACATTTGCTTGTCCACTCATCTGTCAGAGAACATTTGGGTTGTGTCTACCTTTAGCTGTTATGATAATGCGGCTATGAATGTTGGTGTATAAATATCTGTTTGAGTCCCTGCTTTTAATTCTTTTGGGTGTATACCCAGAAGTGGAATTGCTGGATCATATGGTAATAATATCTTTAATTTTTTGAGAAACTACCATACTGCACCATTTTAACTTCCCACCAACCATTCTCTACATCCTCAATAACACATTATTTTCTCTCTTTTTTTTTTTTTTTTTTGTTAGCCATCCTAATGGATGGGAAGCGATGTCTCATTGTGGTTCTGATTTGTATTTCCCTAATTATTAGTGATGTTGAACATCTTTTCATGTTCTTGATGGCAATTTGTGTATCTTCTTTGGAGAAATGTCTATTCAAGTTCTTTGATCATTTCTTAATAATTTTATTGTTGTTGAGTTGTAGTTCTTTGTATAATCTGGATAATCATCCTTTATCAGATGCATGATTTGCAAATATTTTCTCCCATTCTTTGTGTTGCCTTTTCACTCTGTTGATAGTGAGTGACCTTTGACCTTTAATACCCAAAAGTTGTTCATTGTTATGAAATGGAATTTCCCCCACTTTATTTATGATTTTAAAAATTTTAGCCTTTTCTCATGTCTTATTAGTGAATCCAGCTAAAGCTTTGTAAATTTTATTGATCTTTTGAATGAGTCAGTCATGATTTTGTTGATTTACGCTGTTTTTCTATTCTACCTGTCTCCTCTCTAATCTTTATTATTTCCTTCCTTCTTCTAGTTTTGGGTTTAGTCTGCTCTTCTTTTTCTAGTTCCTTAAAGTGGAAAGTTAGATTATTAATTTAAAAATCTTTCTTCTTTTTTGATGTGTTTATAGCTATAATTTTCTCTATTAGCACTGCTTTCACTATATCCCATAAATGTTGGTGTGCTGTGTTTCATTTTTATTTGAGTTCAAGCATTTTCTAATTTCCTTTTTTATTTCTTTGTTGATACACTGGTTGTTTAAGAGTGTGTAATTTAAATTTCACATATTTTCTAGTTTTACTTCTATTGTTGTTTTCCAGTTTCTATCCATTTGTATCATAAAAGACACTTTGTATAATTTTGATCTTTTTAAACTAATTATGACTTATTTTATGGCCTAACATATGGTCTAACCTAGAGAATATTCCATATAATCTTAAGAAAAATGTGTACTCTGCTGTTATTGGGAGAGAGATGTTCTGTGCATGTCTGGTAGATCCCACCAGTTTATAATGTTATTGAAGTCATCTATTTTCTTATTGGTTTTCTGTCTGTTTGTTCTGTTTATTACTGAAAGTAGGATATTGACATCTACAACTACTATTGTAAAACAATCTATCAATTTATTTTTGTCAATGCTTGCTTCATAGATTTTGGAGCACTGGTGTTTGTTTCATATATATTTATAATTGTTATATCTTCCCAGTGTACATTAACCCTTTGTCAATATATAATGCCTTTCTTTTTCTAACAGTTTTTTTACTGAAATTGTATTTTTTTATATTAATATAGCCACCACAGCTCTCCTTTGATTACAACTTGCATGGAATATCTTTTTCCATCCTCTCACTTTGAACCTATATGTGTCCATAGAACTAAAGTAAGTTTCTTACAGGTAACATATAGTTGAATCTTGGTTTTGTTGTTGTTGTTTCTTAATCCATTCTGCCAATCTATGCCTTTTGATTGGGGAGTTTAATCTGTTTACATTTAAAGGAAGAAAGGAAGGACTTACTTTTGCCATTTTATTATTTTTTTTTTATATGTCTTATAGTTTTTGTGTCCCTCATTCTCTCCATTAAGGCCTTACTGTGTTTATTTTTTCTAGTAATATGTCCTGATTCCCCTTTTATTTCTTTTTGTGTATATTCTATAGATATTTCCTTTTGGTTATCATGGGATTAGATATAACATTCTAAATTTATTACAATCTAATTGATGCCAACTTAACTTCAATCACATACAAAAACTTTATTCCTATACAGTCCCTTCCTCGCATGCTATTGATATCACAAATTACATCTATATACATTGTGAACATTGTGAACCCACTAACATAAATTTATTATTAATTATTTTTATGCATTTGTCCTTTTTTTCTTTTTCTTTTTTTTTTTTTTTTTTTTTTTGAGACAGGGTCTCACTCTGTCACCCAGACTACAGTGCAGTGATGTCATCATAGCTCACTGCAACCTTCAACTCCTGGGCTCAAGTGATCCTCCTGCCTCAGCCTCCCAAGTAGCTGGGACTACAGGCACATTTCACCATGCCTGACTAATTTTTGTATTTTTTGGTAAAGATGGGGTCTTGCTTTTGCTCAGGATGATCTCAAACTCCTGGCCTTAAGTAGTCTTCCTACCTTAGCTTCCTAAAGTGCTAGGATTACAGGCATGAGCCACCGTGCCTGGCCTGCATTTGTCTTTCAATTCTGTAGAAAATATACAGTTGAGTTAAAAACAAAAATTATGATAAAACTGGTTATTATACCTTCCCAGGTACTTACGTTACCAGAGATATTTATATCTTCATTTTGAGTTGCTGTCTAGTATCTTTTCAATTCAACTTTAAGAACTCTCTCTCTCTAGCATTTCTTTTAGGGTAATCAATTCTTTTAGCTTTTGTTTACCTTTGAATTTCTTAATTTCTGTTTCATTTTTGAAAGGACAGTTTTGCTCAATATAGAGTTCTTGGTTGACAGTTGTTTTTCTTTTCAGCATTTTACTATATCTCTCCACTATCTTCTGGCATGCAAATTTTCTGCTAAAAAATTCACCAATAATCTTATGAAGTATCTCTTGTATACAACATAACACTTTTCTCTTACCATTTTCAGGACTCCCTCTTTGTCATTGTCTATTGACAGTTTGATTAAAATATGCCACAGTGTGGGTCTCACTGATTTATTCTACTTGAAGTTTGCTGAGATTGTTTGACTTGTAGATTCATATCTTTCATTAAATTTGGAAAGTTTTCAGCCATAATTTTTAAAATAATCTCCCTGACCCTTTCTTTCTCTCTTTTCCATTGGGACTCACATAATGTATATATTGTTCAGCTTGATGTTATCCCAAAAATCCCTTAGGCTCTATTTACTTTTCTTCTACTTTTTTTCTTTCTGCTTCTCAGACTCAAGAATTTAAATTTTCCTGGCCGGGCACAGTGGCTCACACCTGTAATCCTAGCACTCTGAGAGACTGAGGTGGGTAGATTGTTTGAGCCCAGGAGTTTGAGACCAGCCTGAGCAAGAGCAAGACCCCATCTCTACTAAAAATAGAAAGAAACTAGCTGGACAACTAAAAATATATAGAAAAAATTAGCCGGGCATGGTGGCACATGCCTGTAGTCCCAGCTATTCTGGAGGCTGAGGCAGGAGGATCGCCTCAGCCAGGAGTTGGAGGTTGCTGTGAGCTAGGCTGATGCCATGGCACTCTAGCCTGGGCAACAGAGTGAGACTCTGCCTCAAAAAAATAAAATAAAATAAAATAAAATAATTTAAATTTTCCTGTCTTTACATTTGCTGATTCTTTCTTCTGCTTGCTCAAATCTTTTGCTAAGTACCACTAATGAATTTTTCAATTCAGTAATTATATTTCTAGCTCCAGAATTTCCATTTGGTTCCTCTTTATCTCTTTGTTCATATATCATTTTCCTGACTTCTCTTAGTCCTTTGTCCATTTTTTTAGCTCTTTGAGCATACTTAAGATAGTTATTTTAAAGTCTTTTCCTAATAATCCCAGTATATGTACTTCTTCATGGCCAATCTCTGATAATTTATTTTCTTCCCTTGATAGAGCCATATTTTCCTATTTCTTTGTATGCTTTATAATATTTTGTTGAAAATTGAGTATTTAAAAAAAGAATAGGCACTTCTTCAAGTCTTTCCAGGCTAACTCTTTTCTGGGGCAGCCCATGACTGCTTGCTTCACTGAGTGTGCTCTGAGCCTAGGGATCGGCTTGAGTTGAAAGCTCAAGGTCTTCTCATGTTATTTTTCTGAACATACGTCTTCCATGGGCTTATACCTTGCTTTTCCAACTCCCTAATATACAAGTCTTTTAAATCTTAGTTTCCCAAAAAGTCTCATCCTAGCTTCTCCTCAGTGGCTTGCTTATATGGTCTATTTTATATCTCTACTGCTATTTCTTGCCCAGCTGGCATCTGTAGTCTTCCTGCAGCTTTTACAAGCATTTCTGGCTTCTTTCTTCACCTGATATCTGAGTTAGACAAGACAGAGACCAGTCCTTCAGGCAGCCCCCAGATAGCTTAGAGCACTCCAAGTAAAGTCTGCTCTTCTCTCTTTGGTTTGAGTGATGGAATTGGAAACTAGGCTCCCACCTCTTCCAGACCAAGACCACACTGCACTCAAAAGGAAGTGGGGAAAGGATATGTAAACATGCCGTAACATTTTCTATAATTTTGAAATGAGGTTCTTTATTGCTTGGATGTTTGCTTGGATGCTATGGACCTTTGACCATTTTCCAGAGCTCCTACGAGGTTAGTGCAGCAAGTTTCTGGTTATTTTCTGATGTTCCACATAAGAATGATGGCTTGGAGTTTACTAGTCTGCAATTTTGCTAATTTCACTCCTCTCAGTAACATTGGTTTTTAAAAGAGCTCTAAAAATCAAATGCTCACCTTCATGATCATGCTTACAAAGATGAGTGAACAGACCTAAGCTACCAGCTTTATGTTTCTTGACTGCAATACCTATATCAGTTGCTGATATATCAACTGATGTTTAGGCTTTTTCTGAGTATCCAGACATATAGGTTGTATCCAGCATTTGATTGAACAAAGGTTTATTTTTAAGTTTGTGAGACTACTGGTTCAAATCACCAATATGTACCTGAGCAATAGCCCTAATAGTTTAATATATTTTATGTAATATACTACCATTGTAATAAATGGTGCTCATCAAGCTATTTCTAAGTGACAATGTATTCAGAGTTCCAGTGTAAGAGTCCAGAGGAAGAATGCTTTGAAAACCACAAGTGGTCAAACAATTTGAATTTGTGATATTGTCGGAATTGTCTTTCCCAACTGTGGGCTCAGGAGAAGACTAGAGGGTCTCCCTTCTGTTCTCTCCTCAGTTACAATGAGTTTGAAGATACAGTGGACTACCTCGGGGGGGGGGGGTACACCAGGGAAAGAGAAAAGGGAGGGTTCACCTCTGCCCTCCTTTCACCTGAGACCTTCCCCTTCTAAATTTAACTTCTCCTGCCACTGCCGGTCTTTCCCTGGGCTGCACTGGAGTGAGGTAGCATGGGTAAGAAGGAGCTCAGACAGCCATAGGGCCTGCTACTGCAGGAGGAAAGGAGAAAGGGGAGAGAGGACAGTTATGCATTCACAAGAATTTGCATAACTCTTTGGGGCAACTGTGTGTTTCATCATACTGAGTCATTTCTGTTGGTTTTATTTTTTTTGCCACTAAAAGCATGCCCACCAATAGGTAGAGAAAAGTATAAATCTGAAAGATGACAGAACTAATTAACATAGGGATAATAAGTATTTCTAGAGAAATTGAACAGAAAAGACAACTATTAAAGATGTAACGAGGCTGGGCACAGTAGCTAACGCCTGTAATCCTAGCACTCTGGGAGGCCGAGGCGGAAGGATCGCTCGAGGTCAGGAGTTCGAGACCAGTCTGAGCAAGAGTGAGACCCCGTCTCTACTAAAAATAGAAAGAAATTATATGGACAGCTAAAAATATATATAGAAAAAATGAGCCGGGCATGGTGGTACATGCCTGTAGTTCCAGCTACTTGGGAGGCTGAGGCAGGAGGATTGCTTGAGCCCAGGAGTTTGAGGTTGCTGTGAGCTAGGCTGACACCACGGTACTCACTCTAGCCCGGGCAGCAGAGTGAGACTCTGTCTCAAAAATAAATAAATAAAAATAAATAAATAAATAAATAAAGATGTAATGAAGAACATCTCTGAAAGAAACAATCTAAATCTGTATATTTAAAGGGTACAACATGTGCTAGGAAAGGTAGACACAGAATAATTAACCTGGAGCATGAACTGTTAACAGCAACAGCTTTTTAAATGTGAAGGAGGAGTCTGACCATCTGATTGATATGCGGGCCTCCTCCCTTCCACAGAAACAAGCCACCTGGAGTGGAGGGCTCGGGCTGGCAGGCTGACTGTAGACTTTCTCCAAAGCAACATTCAATGAAGGAAATGAGAACACATTATAGAGAAGTTTTAGGAAAATAAAAGTTGGATCCAGGATGTTACCCACCCCCCCAATTACCTGTCTTTAACTCAGGTAAAGACAAAAAGAAAATGACACAAACTGAATTTTTGCACAGAGAGAAACTCAAATAGTAGCTGGCATGAATCCTTCTTGAGGTGGGGTGGGGAACAACAAGAGAGAGAACCCCAGAAAACCAAGAGGTCAATGGGAAAGCCTCAAGAACACTGCAATAGGACTAGAGCTAAAATGTACGGGACCTACAGTGATAGAATGACATGTAAATGTTATAACATAGCACACATTATAAAAAAGCATCATTGCTATAGTGTGGACATTTGTCCCTCAAAACCTCAGGTTGAAATTCAATCCCCAGTGTTGGAGGTGGGCCTGGCGGGAGGTGTTTGGGTCCTGAGGCGGGTCCCTCACAAACGGCTGGGTGCCCTCTTTGCAGGCATCAGTGAGTCCTGTTCTGTTAGTGCCAAGGAGATCTGATTGTTAAAAGAGCTCAGCATCCTTCGTCTCTCTCACGTCCTTCCTCTCTCGACATGACATGATGCTGCTCCCTTCACCTTCTGCCGTGGGCGGGAGCTTCCCGACACCGTCACCTGAAGCGGATGCTGGCACCGTGCTCCCTACACAGCCTGCAGAACTGTGGGACAAACCAACCTCCACTCCTTGCCAATGCCCCGCTCTCGGGTGCTCCTCCTCAGCAGCCCTGAACGGACGAGCATGGCAATCCCACAGCAGCTGAAGTGCAGGTGTGATGGGCAGAGAAAACGGCAGAGTCCTGAGACTCTTTCCTCATTTTTAAAAGAGTCAGGAGATATTGTCAAACATATCCTGAGGTAAAATTCAAATTGGGGCTTACATCAATTTTATGAAGACAATCAAATAACCAAGAGAAGGACTTAACTTAGACAGATGACTTCCAAATTTTCAGAAAGAAATCAGACACAGGCAAGCATCTATACACAGAACAAACATAGATCAAATAGCAAAACATAGAAATGGAAGCTTTCAGACAAAAATATTCAACAACGGTAGAACTAAGACTAAATATACTTTTCATATCAATAAATGTAAATGGATATAATGTAAACATAAATAATTAGCCCATTCCCTTTTAGAAATTGCTCAAGCAAACCAGCCGTGTGCTATGTCCAACCACAGACCCAGAGCACCAGGTGGGCCGAGACGTGCGGGGTGAACAGGTGCATGAGAGAACAGGTGTGCACCAGGCCGCCGGGCCGGGTGGCCAGGGCAGGACTGTGAGTGGACGGAGGAGGAGGACGCATCTCTCAGGGAATGTTGTGCACCAAACACAGCCCCAGAACTGACACCACCCACAGACAGCAAGGTAGCCACTGGTGAGGACACTCAAGTCCCCTCTCTGGGACCACAGGAGGCTGGGCTGTCGCAGTAAGGTCAGAACTGAGGAAATCTCTACGGTGGGTTTGAGAGAACTTGGCGTGGTGCTGGGGGGTCAGGGGGACACTTCCTTCTCTTTTCCTAAACTCAGGTTTCCTCATGGAGGGCGCCTGCCCACTCCGCTGACCTCTCCTGGTGGGCTTGGGAGTTATGTGTCAGGCAGCTGTGCGCTGGGGAGAAAAGTTGAGCCCCTGTCTTCAAGTCTGCCCAGCCCCAGCCATGCAGGGGGCTGTGTCCCTGTGTACACGGTTTGTCTGCCTAATTCAGGCCTGAGTGTCAGGACCATGGGGACTGCTATCTTTGCCACATCCTCCAAGCTGGCTTTGTCCAACAGTTGGGCTAATGACTTGGTCTCTGCTCCCTGTGTCTTTCAGCTGGTCTCTGAATCAGGAAGTGAACGGGTGAACACAGGTGCTTCATCCGCTCCTCCAAAGCTCCTGGAAGAGGACTTGGTCATGGACACCCACGCTTGGGACGTGGTGGGCAGCGGATGCCAGGGAGGACATGGAGCCTCTTCCAAAGGCAGTGGGTTGGGCTGTTCCTGCCATTGAGTGGCCAGAAGTTCTCCAGGCCAGCACTCAAGTTGATATGTCACCATGCACTAAGCATGTGTGGTCCCCAAACTGTGTTCCATTTCAGAGTAGAAGTGTTCAGGAGACTGGCTGATGTCTGGAGACGGTGCCTCCACCTTTTACAGGTAAGAAAGCTGACGTCAAGAGCAGGATGCCAAGCTCTGCCTTAAAAACACCTTTTATGGATTTAAATCATCGGGTGCTCCATTAGCCAGGCTTCGGCACCTTTGCTTCTCCTTAATAAAACCTCAATCAAGGAATCATTTGTTAAAATTTTTGTACACAAATTACTATTTGGGATGGGATGCTTTGACTGAGAGGAAATGTGTTTAAAAGCTACGATTTTGATAAATAAATCCATCACCCTGGCAGGCAGGCTCTGACTCTGCAGCTCTGCCCCAGAGCCCGGGTACAAGCCGGCCTGTCACGTGACCGGGTGGGCAGGCAGGACAGCCCGCTTGGCACAGGGTCGGGGGCTCAAAGGGGCCTCAGAATCCATTTAGTTCTTATACTTTACAAATGAGAAAACTGAGGCCCAGAGGAAGAGAAACGAGGCCACTGCATCATTGTGCTGGAACAGGTCCTGGAACCCAGATTGGCAAGGACCCACGTGCAGAAATCTCTGCTATGGAAGCACAATTACAGGAACACACACAACTTCTGCCAGGGCATATAAATGATTATGTGCAAATGTGCAGAGGAGATTGCTTTTGCCTCATTTATTATTAACGGTTCCTGACACACATACCTATTTCCTTCACAGTTTCTTTGCAGAGCATATACACAGCAATTGCGTTGCTGTATGAACCAATAATGCCACCTTGGAGTTATACAGCAATTTCCATGGAACAGCTAAAATAAATTTAAGTAATATCTTGTTTGTCACAAGAAAACTCATCTCAGTGGGTAGGCAGCAATTACAGGCATTCTTTGCTACCGCTTTAAGATCTGAAACTAAGGAATGCCAAGCAAGGGGAGAGACCATGTCCTGGTCCTGGGTGCAGCAGGGTTTTGCCAGCTCCAAGTGTCTCAAGTATTTGAGCTGGGTCCCCTTTGCTTGCTGGTCCTGTCCCCAGCCCAGGCCTGCCTGGCTTCCCTGTAATCACCACAGCCCCAAGTCCCCTCCCACGCAAGCCTCATCCGCTGCTTTATCTTTCTTTTAAAAATTTGCCAATGGTTTTGCATAAGTAGAGGCTTTAAGGAGTCCTCCATCACCATCCGAATAATAGCCCAAATTTTTTTCAACTCTGCTTTGAAAAACTGGACTTTTTAAAGCTGATTAGCATTCAAAATCCGTATTAATGGAAATGACTTGAATTGCAGAACCCAGTAGCCATCTGCATGCTTTTCAGTTCATAGGTGTGTTGGTTGGTCACTTTAGCAGAAAAAAAATGTTGTTGGTTAATAACACCAGAGAGCGAAATGGAAAGATGGCCAAAAACGGAATTTCTTTCATATTTTTATTTTTATGCGACTTGCTCATGAATACATTTGGCATTTCCCTGTAGTTAACATTTTATGTTCTGAAGCTTTTTATATCCCAGTATGTCTCCTTTTTTAATAGGCGGCTTTGAAAGCCATAGCTGACATAAGCGAGTGCAGAAATCCTGACATTGTATTCAGTTGGGAGAGAGGATTTGGGAGGTGAGCACAGTAGGCATCTCCCTCCTTCCCCAGCACCTTGCCTGCATTGTCTGCCTTGCTTTTGATAGCATACGAGTTTGGGGCATCAGCAAATGAGGCAGCAAATGAGGACCACAGAGGGAAGGCGCTCGATAATTATTGCTGCTTCAGAAAATCCTTCTTGGCAATAGCAGAGTGGAACAAAAAGACAAATAGCTAATCTTACTGACTCCCACTTTGCACAGACATTGCTCTAAGCATTTGTATTATCTTGGTTAAATTTCACCACAGCTCTGTGAAGAAGCTACCATTATCACCTCATTTTACTGATATGAAAAATAGGTACAGAGAGGTTAAGTAACTTGCTCAAAGCCACCCAGCTCACAAGATGTAGAGCTTAACCATTGCACTAAAATATCCCTAAAAACACATTTTATCTTATTTTAGCACAAGTGGCATTCAAAAACATAAATTTCTCTTATCTCCTCTGTTACTTTGTTACCTGATGAGCTCCCAGGCAAGTGAGGAGACCCGGAAAATGTGTGTAACTAAAAGTATTGGGAGGCAGCATTGAGAATATTATGGAGGCTTAATAAGAAACCCTAGAAGCATCTAGAAGATTCTAGAAATATAGGGATATTTTCCATTTTCATGACTATCTTTATTATTAGAACCACTTCTCCCTCCTGTAGGTTTAGAAAGAAACTCACAACATCCCAGAATGTTCACCTGTGTGAAGCATATGCTATTTCTGTTCATTAATTGGTCTTGTTCTTTTCTTTTTAAAAGAAAAAGTCTCCTAAACAAGCCACAAATGTTAAAATGCCCCTAACATTGAAAAGCTCAGGCCATGATTCCCTATTTCTGTTTCCCTAGCTTTGCAAAGCAAACTGAGAAGGTAGGAAAGAGAACAATTTTTATTTTTGAAAATGAAAATATTATTTGATGTTAAGAGCCACATTTTTAGCAAAACAGACTCCACTGTAACTTGAACCCAAGGTGGAGACAGCAACCCCCTTCAGTCAAGCCAGCGGGAGCTCAGGCCTGGGACAGAACAATAGTTTATCCTAACTGGAGCAGCAGACCAGTGAGCAGTGCAGAACACCTCCTGCGTTCTCCTATTCTCCTGGCAACTAGGAAAATGCAATATGGAAAAAAAAGAAAAAGAAAAGTACATTATACATGATAAATGGTTTTTACTAAGAATGAGGAAAGACCAATCTTGGTTGTAAAACCATTGTTGGGATGGAAATAGGTTATCAAATCCTGCTTAGGTATGCATCATGCTTAAGCTTAAAGGAAAAGAAGATATTTTTTCTGTGTAGAAAATAAATGTGACATATTAAAAAATAAGAGTTTCTTTTGCAAACCACAACTAAGCTATCATTTTTACCAGCTTCCAAACTACCAGTAAAAATTGACCATTTTCACACTGAAACAAGCTAATTTGGTGAAAGTAATAATCAAATCAAATCAATTAATTTATATAATTGGACTATTCTCATATGCAAATAGTGATGTTAAAAAATAAAAATAAACAGTCATTTAGGATGTGATTATCATTTTCCAGCTTTATTGAGGTATAACTGACAAACAAAAATCATATACATTTAAGGCATACAACATCGTGTTTGATACATGTACACACTGTAAAATGGTTACTAAATCAAGCTAATGACTTGAGTGGTGCAAAGGCAATTTAGGTAACCAAATCATTTGTGCCCCCATAATATTCTGAAATTAAAAAATAAAAATAAAAATAAATCAAGCTAATGAACATATCCATCACCTTATGTAGGTACCGTGTGTGTGTGTGTGTGTGTGTGTGTGTGTGATGAGAATCCTTTATCCTTTTATTTGTCTATTTTTTTTTTTTTTTTTTTTTTGAGATGGGGTTTTTCTATGTTGCCCAAAATTGTCTCAAACTCCTAGGCTAAAGTGATCCTCTGGCCCCAGCCTCTGGAGTAGCTGGGGCTACAGGTGCCACCACCATGCCTGGAAAAAACACGTGAGATCTACAGTCAGCCAGTTTCAAATGTACAATACAGTATCATTAACTGGAATCATCATGCCGTACAATTGATCTCCACAGGGTGTGATTATCATTTTATTGAAGAAATTTTCGTGTGTGTATATTTTATTCTACCAGAATTTTACACACACACACACACACACGCACACAATACATGAATGCATGGTCTTTCTTTAAAAACAACAAGAAGAAAATACTTTCCATGTCTCCTCTAGATGACTATTAAAAGTTCCCAGTAAATTATTTTACCTGTGTAATATAAAATGTCTTTCTAAATAGTGGTTCAGTTATACTGCTATACTGCAACACTAAGAATTAGAATCCGATTCAGTTTAAATATTTATTACACTAAATTAATCAACTTCTTTTTATTAGCTATAGTTCTTTAAATAAAAGGAAATTCCTCCCTCTGTCCAGGGTATTGTGACAGGGTTGTAAAACTTTAGCCATCCAAGCAGGGAAGCATTTTCTAAAGTTAGAGACCTCTTGATGTTTCCAGAAGAGCCACCAATCAGGTGTAATTTTTGTGAAGAAAGCAAAGTTGGTCAATTTATTCAGAACACATTCTTGGGTCAAAACTTCAGTGACATAAATTAGGAAGTTTTAAGAATTCCCTCAACTCCCACGACCCATTTATAACGTAGCACTTACGAGAAGGTCAATGAGAGAATATATATTTTCTTCTCACAAAATTGTTTCCAAAATTTAATAACCAAATATAATTTATGTGAAGTATATGCAAACTATATATACAGTGTGTGTGTGTGTCACAGGTAGATGTGGACGGAGAAAGGCAGACAGACAATTTGCAGTTTCCCTCCAAGAAAGGCAGAGCAAAAGGAAAAACAGAATCCCTGAGAACTGGCTAAGTTCTAGGACTTCCCAAGGACAGAAACATAATCAAGTCTGCGGTGTGGCTCTAACCCACTCAGTCCTCAGCGGGAGGCCTGCTGCATCGTCTCATTTGCACAGACGAAAAAACTGGGAAGACGGAGGCACGGAGGCACGTGCCCGGCCCGGGCACAGCAGGCTCTCAGTCAGAAGCAACCTACCCCAAACCAAATCTCGTTATCCTTCAACTGTGTGGCCTTAACCAAGTTACTGAACCGCTCCTTGCCTCAGTTTCCTCATCTATAAAATGGCAATAATAATATCACAAAGCAACTAGGGTTTTTATAGAGATTGAATAAATAAAAACAAATTAATATCTTCAAAATACCTAGACCCACGCTTGTCACATGGAAAACACCTTTTCAGTGATAGAAAATAGTAGATGGATAGAGGCTGCCCTCTGGGTCCCACACGCAATGCTGCCTCTCAAAGACCGGAGTATTTGTAAGCTAGGAGAGCAGAAGGACAGTAATGCTTTCTAACCACGTGCTAGCCCCTCCTCTTCGCCTAGCGGGGTAATACCCACACGGGGAATACACGCAGGCACAGGTGACAGCGTGACAGTGTAAGAACCGGTTTCCCTCAGTCCCAGGAACAGATAGGCAGAGTCACCAAGGCTGCAACAGACAAAGGAGTTTATTTTCTAGCCCAGGCTAGGGTCCAAGGCTCAGAGCACCAGCGCAGTGGTCTCTCCGCGAGCCCGGACCTCGCCCTGGGGCGGAAACAAAGCTTTTATACTTATTAATAGGTTACATGTATCGGGCACACCCCCCCACCCCCCTTTTAGTTCATTTGTTCCCTCAAAAGTGGCCGATAGCTTTGGCTCCTGATTGGCCGGTTTCTAAGCCAGGGCTCTGGCTCCTGATTGGCCAGTTTCCAAGCCAGGGCCCTCAGTTGTTACCAGCGGCATTCCGGGGAGGGGGAGGGCCTGCGTTGGGGAAACCAAAACTTAGGCCTTTCCTAAGAGGTCCAGTCTGTCATGGAGGTACTCCTGTTTTCCTTCCTGCTCTACACAGATTGTGTACTGGCCAAGCACAATAAAGCTCTTTGGCTTACCCATGTAGGAGCCTTAGTGCCACAGGCTCAAACTCATTTGTGCACTTAGGGGGCCACTATTCCCCTGGTTACTCTCCTGTCTCTCTCCACCTCCACCTGGGCTCTTGCTGGCTCCTGCCCCTGCCCACTTGCCTACTTCCTCCTCTCATTTCCCACCCAGTATTCTCAAGCACTTGCCCGAATCGCCAGGGGAATTGTTCAAACACCGGTGGCTGGGTCCCACCCCAGAGTTTCTGATTCCGTGGGTGTGGGCAGGGCTGGAGAATTTGCAGCCATACCTTGTTCCCAGGTGACGCTGATACTGCTGTGGTCTGGAGACACATGCTGAGACTAGGGGTCCCAGCCATTGAGGTGACCCTAGAAGCACCCCTGTGTAAACGAGAGTGGGCTCAGCCTCTGGCCCTTCGGAGAAAAGGCTGCAAACGCCTTCCTCTTGCTCTACTGACGACACCCCCAGGCTCTGGTGCAGCCGCACGTGGAGCTGACCAGGGTCTGACGCTTCTCACCAGGAGTGGAATTGCTGATAATTCTCCACGCTGCCTGTCCCAGCCACACTCCAAAACCGCTTTCCTTCTGGCTGTAGATACCTCCCTGGGCAAAGCTGCTCACAGCCTGGGGTCAGTCCCTTGTGCGCCCTCTCCTGTCTCTACATCTTCTCCTGCGTCTCATCCACTCCCAAATCTGTGCCAATGTCCCCCACATGCATGCCCTAGTCCACACCTCTCCGTGGCTCACAAACCCACACCTTCGGGGACATCTCCATGTGGACACCATGCAGGCATCACAGACCTGCCGGGTGCAAACCTGAGCACCTTGTCTTCCTTCCACAGCCCCTAGGCCAGGATCCTTCCCCCAGGGGCTCCACACAGAGCACTGGGCAGCGTCTCCACGGCTCTGCCAGGTGTGCCCTGAGCACACCCACTCCCTCCTCCTGGGCACAGCACTCATCCTCCCAGCCCCATCTCTTTGCTTGGCCCACAAAACTACCCAACAGGCCCTATTTATCCCCGCTCTAATTCATTCTTTACTCAGCAGGCAGAGTGACCTTTAAAAAATGCTCGTGGAAACCTTTGCTGTCCTCTTAGCACACCACCGTCAGGGTCTCCACCTCAATCCCAGCACCAGGAGGTAAAACCCAGCTCCACCACCAACCAGCCAGGACCTGGGAAGATCCCTTAACCTCTCCTCTTGCTCCGTCCAGAACCCAACAGCCCCGCCGGGACGCCTGCCAGCTCTCCAGTCTAAATCAGCACAGTCCCCTGCCCCGCGTTACACCTCTGTGGTTCCCGTGACTTGTTCCACCTGTGAGTTATCTGCATTTGCATTTGCACACTCATTCGCTTTAAAGAGGGCATCATGCTTTTTAAAACGTCTTAGTTGAGCTTCAGAGGAACTGCAGGGCTGAGCACAAACAAGGCTGCGAGCCTTTTCTTCACATCTCTGCGTGGCAGCAGGAAGCAGCGGCTACTGCCTGGTCACAGAGGTATTTCATGGCCGAACAGAGGAAAGGGGCGAATCAAATCACCTCACAATGCCAGTGATGTCTTTCAAAGAACATGTTCAGGGAGTCAACAGCCACTGGTCTCTAATCAATTTTCCAATAGAAAGAGTGTAAAGTCAAAAAAAAAAAAATCAAAATAAGACCTTTTTTTTTACCAAGAAAAACATCCCAACTTTGTCCTCCATGAAGGTCAGACTGTGACCTCTTTGGAGGTCACATCCCTCTCATAGGAAGCTCTCTGCCCCTGCGGGTCACCAGGAGTGAGAGTGGCCAGGAGAAGCTTCTGGGTCCAAGAGCAAAATTCTCTACCTAGGACATTTCCAGCCCGTCCTTTCATTTTCTAAGCGTGTATTGTATTACGTGCGTCTTCCGACTCGCCCTGCAGCCAGCCCCGCCTCACCGTTTCAGCGCTCACTGTCCCTTAATTGCATTTGCGTGTACGCGATGCGGTATTGACTGCCATGAACTCATGAGAAAAGCACAGGATGGCTTCGTGCACAAAGATGTTCAAGCAACACTGTACAAAGGTTTTTCCATCAATCAAAGAGAGAAGGGGAGGACACAAAGTCATCTTAAGAGAACACACTGTTCTAAGGGGAAGTGGGCATCCCAGGGAGGAGGGTCTGTGTGTCCCCGGGGCACCACGAGCGTCACGGCAGCACTTGGCCCTCCTCCTCAGAGCCCCTCTGCACCCGCAGCCGGCCGGGCACAGTTGCTCAGCACAGGAAAGTGGCTGCAGCTGCCATTAGCTGTACTCAGTGCCATCGTCCTTCCTCCAATTACCTGACCGCAAAGTCAGCAGGCGTGCCACTAAGGCTCTGTCCTACTTACCAGCCCACAAACACTTATCGATGTTTACTATGAACAATGCACAGTGACAGACCCTGGGGTGATATATAAATAGGATATGCCCTCACCCTCAGGGCCAACAACTGTCACAACATCAGCTTTCCAGGACTGAGGCCCTCAAATTGGTTCTGGGGTTGTCGGCTGATTCAGGAGCTGCTAGTTCACACGGTTGGATTGCCTACTTATCATTCTGTAAAAAGGACAGAGAACTTTTGCCAAACGTCCTTTGTCACAGAAATAGGAGTGCCAAGTGCAAAGGCTTCTCTTTGTGGAATCAGTGGCTGACCTCCGTCCGTCAGGGTGGCATTGTCCTTACTACTCCACCAAATTTGACATCAGTTCAGCACAATTTTTTAAAAGATATGCAATGCATATTTAGTTCCAGAAATGACTCAAGCTGAGTCATATGCAATACAATGCAATGCAATAAGAAAAAGTAAAATTAAAAGGATGAGAGAGATGGAAAAGTGAAAATGAGAGTATGGAATGAAGAATGAAGCCAGAGATTTTTGAGGGTTTTTTTTTTTCCTGCTGTTTTTATCATAATTGCAGTAAAATTTACATAATATAAAATTTACTACCTTAACCATTTTCAGCGGCATTCAGAACATTCACACTGTTGCACAGCCATCACCACCATCTATCTCCAGAACTACCTCATCCTGCAAAACCGGATCTCTGCCCCCACTAAAAACACTAAGTCCTCATTCCCTCCCCCGCCCCCAGCCCGGGGCAGCCGTCATCCTACTGTCTCTCTCTAAGAATTTGACCACTCTAGGGCCTTCTGTAAGTGGAATCATACTGTATTTGTCCTTTTGTGACTGGCTTATTTCACTTAAGCATAACGGGCTTGAGGTTCGTCCGTATTGTAGTATGTGTCAGAAATTCATCCTTTTTTAAGGCTGAAAAGTATTCCATTATAGAAATATACCAGAGATAATATGAATATATCACTTTTACATACATACTTTAACCTCAGTGTCTATATAAATTTCAGTGATTATGAAACACACTTTATATAATTATGGAAAGTCATAAATCGTGGCTAGTGTAGGAGGTCCCGATATTTCCAAATAGAATTACTGTAAATCCTTTCACAAATAACTGAATTCAACTCAGTTTGCTGGGTTCCTCGCTTTTTTTTTTTTTTCTTCTTCTTTCCAACTTTAAATTATTCTCATTTCTCACACTTTAAAAGTCTGGTGCCCCTTCTGGTTTGAGAGCATTATTATAATTGCTGCTTTTCTACTGCAGCTGTCTCTTAAAAGATTTAAATTAAATGAAAGTATTTCTGACAGCTTCTAAAATGCGAAACTCAATATGGAGCTCTGATTACATTTTCTGACAGTGATGTGTTTGGGAAATTTATTCTTTTAATGACTATGGAGTGAAAGCCTTGCCCATGTCAGGCACTGTTCTGGGAGCTGGGGACTCTGTGACTGACAGAGACTCTGCCCCAGCCCCTCCAGGCTGGCATGCATCTGCGTTCCAGAGGCAGAGACCAGCAATAAAAATCTGATAAACAAATGAAACAATCACAGGTCAAGGTATGTGTTGCAAGAGGAAGAAACAATGCAGGACTGATATAGAAACTCTCTGTCGTGTGTGGTGTGCTGGGTGCAGGAGATGGTGCATTGAAAGTGAGACAGAAAGTTCCAGAAGGAATAGGTCATGCAAAGAGAGAGGGAAGAGGTCCAGGCAGACGGAGGAGAACATGCGAGGTCCCTGAGCCAGCAAAGAACCTGGAATGGTCAAGGAACTACAAAGAAATGCTGTATGTGGATAGTAATGAGTGAAGTCAGGGCAGAAGTAGCCCAAAGGCTCCAGAACAGGAGGCGGGAGAGCCTCAGAGGTTTCGGGGCAAGCGGATTTCAGGCCTTGTTGCTGGGAAGCGCCCAGGAGTGTTTTGAGCAGAAGAATGACATCAACTAAATTTTATTTGAAAACAAGCTCTCTTGCGGCTGGGTGGAGCTTGGGTTGGAGAGAAGCGAGGACGGATGGGAAGGCTGCGGCCCGAGGGTGGGAGGCAGGACCGATGGGAAGGCTGCAGCCCGGCACAGACAGACCCAGGCAGGCCTGGAGCCAGCACACCGGCTGGTCCACACTCCGACCAGAAATGTAGTCAAAGTCAGATGTGGATGTCACCTCCAGGCTTGGGAATGGAGAGGATGGTGGTCCCTTTTACTGATATGAAGAAGGATGGGGGTGGGGACTCAAGAGCAAAATTTAAGGGTTTCGAGTTAAATAGTTAGAAAGCAAATTTGACATAAAATCCCACGAGGAAATGCAAAGCACGTTGTAAGGTATGCTGGTGTGGTTTTGAGTGGAGAGCTCAGAACAGTCGATAAAATCTCAGAGTCATTAACATAAAGATGGTATTTAAATCCATGGAGATTACCAAGAAACAGAGAACAGTCTGAGATCCATAATTCGGCTCTGAGAAGCCTCACCACGCAGACATCAGGTGGAAGAGCAGAGACAGTGCAGACGACGGGAAAGGGGTGGTTTGCGACCCAGCAAGGAAAAAGTAGGGATGTGTGGCATTGTGGAAACCAAGAGAGGAGAGCATTCCTGGAGGTGGGGGGGAGAGAGCAGCAGGAGACCATGGGAAAGCTGAGAAATGGCGGGAAAGGCTGGTTCAGTGGTGGGGGTGGGGGAAGCCACATGAAACCTTCTGATGAGTGAAGAGAGGAGAGAGGTGACACAGTGGGAACACCGTGGTTTTGAGAATTCTGGTCATAAAGAAGATTTGAGAAATAAGCTGGTAGCTGGAAGGGGACAGTAGACCCAGGACTCCCTTTTTTGTGTTGCGAGATAATATAGCGAATCTGTATGCTGATGAGGCTGCTTATCAAAAGTGCTCATTTTTGTGTTAGAATATTTGCAGTACAGTTACTCTTTGCAAAAATCAACTAGCACAGCCAACTGCCTATTCTGGCTCTAGTCAATACTGAACATAAAAATATGCCATCTGCACAGAAAAGACATAGATAAATAGGCAGAATTAAACATGTGAGTGATGAACCTATCACCCTACAGTGGGGGTGGGGTTCTTCTCGGATCCAGCCACAATTGTTGTTTTTGAGAGCATTTTCTCCATACCCTGGTTCAACTGCATTTTACCACCCCACCTGCCTCACTGGTATGTACCATTTCTACCCAGCCCTCTAAAGTATGAACTCCTTAAAGATAGGGACTATTTCTTTTGGGGGAGAAAAGAGGACATTTTTATTGTTAAAATATACCGAACATACAATTTACCATTTTAACCATTTTTTAGCAGACTGTTCGTGGCATTAAGGACATTCACATTGTTGTGTAACCATCACCATTATCCATCTCCAGAGCTTTTTTCATCTTCCCAAACTGAAACTCCATATCCATCCAGCACTAACTCCACATCCTCCTTCCCCCAGCCAGTAGGGACTGTTTCTTACTCAGACATCAGGTACTTGGTACAGCAGAACCCCTTGCAGCGACTGAGGCCAATGAAGCTTCTCCAGATGTGCTGATGGGACGTTTCTGCAGGTCTCACTGTTGCTTTCACTTACCATGGTGAGAAACGACAGTGGGGAACGTTTGTGTGAAAAGGGACCCACTCTGGTGGTGTGATCACAGCCCCCCAAATGTCTAAGCTGGAAGGACCTTCAGGATCTTGTGACCCAAGCTCAATTTATACATGTAAAAATCCCTAAATTTGAGGAGTTGGCCTTAAATTTTTTTAATAGCAAAATTTAGAACAGGGTTATTTTAATCCTCCAAAGCGAATCCAACAGGCAGCAGTAGATGAAGTGGGTACATGAGTCATGGATCCGGGTTCCGGAGTCCTACTTCTGTATTCCTTTTGCTGAAATCGTAGGAGGGTTTTCTGAGATGAGGCTTCAAATGGAGCGAATTTTAACCGGAGGAGGAGTGAATGCCAATTACCAGAATGTTAAAAGCATTAATTATTTTTTGTTGTTGTGTTTTAAAATGGCAGGATATAAACCTGTAAGGTTTCTGGAAGGGGAGAGTAAGCACCGTTGGTTTGGTACAGGTCTCTGCCATATTAGCCGATTTTTAACCTGGTATTGCAATGTGTTACCAAATCCTTGAGTCTTTGCATCTTCAGGCCTCTGCTGCCAGCCCTGCGACCTCCACTGAGAACCAACTTAAAGTTTGAAGTGACATTTTTGCCCACCTATCATGTGAGTCCTGGGCTGCAGGCATGCGCGTCCCCCGTGCCACTCGTGCCTGCGTGTTGCACAGCCCTAACTATAGTTGAACACAAAGCGCCTTGTGGGCCACGTGGTGAGAGGTCCCGGTGTACCCCTGTTTCAGGCAAGTGTCTGGACGCTGTGGGTAGGCTTTGGTTTTTCTCTCACTCTCCTGCGTGCTCGCCTCCTTCCTCCCCCCTCCTTTTACCACGCTCCTTCCTCACCGTCGTCGTCTCTGCAGGGGCCACTCAAGCGGGGCGCAGCCTCTGGCTCCCCCAGGACCGGGGTCCCCAGCATGCGGGGAGGGGCGCACTGCGTGGCTCAGCCCAGGGTGCGCACCCACCAACTCCTGCACCTGCGCGACTCTGCTCCGACTGGCCGGGCCACCAGGTCACACGCCCACCCTGCCTTTCCTCAGGGGGGTCCCTCTCCTGAGTTCCCACACTGGGTCATTCCTCAAGGGTGTTCATGGCAGAAGGAGAGCAAGAGTCACTGTATTTACAGGTGAGGGACTGGGAAATAACGGGGGTCGGTCACTTGCCTCAGGAACAAGACAGTAGTTTCAGACCGAAAAATTCAACTTAGGTTTGCCAGGTTCTCAAGCCCAGGGTCCTTCCTGCTGGGACTTGACACCTTCCGCAGTTACATGTCAGGCTTTCCGTTCGCTCAGCACGTGTGACCTTGGCTTTTTAGGAGTGCCGGGGGCATGGCCAGAAGCTGCGCAAGGAGGGCAGGACAGAGCCGCAGCGGGTTCCCCAAGGGGAGAGACGCCACACCCAAACCGAGTGGCGAGCAGAAAGGCTGGCAGGTGCAGGGAAGCCACAAGGGATAGTGCAATATCCCAGAGCCAGAAAGCTGGGGGCCCTTAGAATCCCGGTGTCTGGCGACACCAAAAGAGGGAGGAGATACTAGACCCAAAGGAGAGAAGGTGGGGGAGCCAGGGCCTTCAAGCCGGAGTGCAGCCAGCTGACGTGACCACGCAGGGAGGACACCGGGGTAGAGGACACAGGCTCCCTCCTCCTTCCCTCTGAGGTGCTGCTGCCCAGCAGGCACCCCTTGCAGGTCAGCCCTGGGGCGCAGAGCAGGGAAGCCAGTCGAGAAATAGTATATGAAATTCTAGAAAATGCAAGTTAATTCAATAGTGATGCAAAGCGATCCGTGTTCTCCTGGGAGGGTGTGGGCAGGAGGGCGTGTGGAGGACCTGAGGGAGGGATTGCAAGAGGCACGCTTGGGAAGGACGGATCTGTTCACTGTCTCGATTGTGCTGATGATTTCACAGGTGCAGACACATGGCAACACATAAGTTCTACACTTTAAATATGCCTGCTTTGCTGCATATTAATTATGTATCAAGAAAAAGTTATAAAAGCTTGGAAAAAATAAGTAATCAAAGTGGGGGGGAAGGAACTGTGTCCCTACTTTCCTGGACTCCTGGTTCCCTCTGGGGCCCCGAGGGTGCCCACTGTGGGTTGTGTGGCCGCCCTGGAGTGGTCCTTCCCTTCCCAGCAGAGCAGGCTGTTCCAGGTGGGCTGTCGCTGAAGTCTCTCTGTGCTGACTGTGCAGCCATTCAGACTCCAGAACGCTGGCTTGCTGAACTGCCAGTACCCTGTTCCTGACTCACGGACAACCCCAGGGAGGCTTATGGTCTGGGGGAAAGTAGCAATTGGACATCAACAGGTAAAACATTTCAGCTGTGCTAGATTGTGTGCATAGGTAACAATAATGCACACTTAGACATCTGTTAAGAGGGTAGACCTCGCACCACAATAAAGAAGTAAATAAAAGACAGTTATAGCTAACTTAGATGGTTCCTCACCTTCAGTAGGACAGGCCCTTCAAGCACAGGGTGTCTGCTGGATGCTGCCTCCCTGGCTTCCTTGTGGCTAAGCAAAGCCTCATGCAAGCATCTTGTCCCGAAGCCCAACTTTGCCTGTTCCCCAAATAGCCCCACCTGGAGAGGACCAGCCAGACCCGGGCCACGGCCTCCTAAATCTCTAGCCAGGTCTCTGCCGGGCCTTTTGCTATTCTTAGATTACCTGCCTAACAATGTCTAGCCTAG
The DNA here is from genome assembly GCF_041146395.1 of Eulemur rufifrons. NCBI lineage: Eukaryota > Metazoa > Chordata > Mammalia > Primates > Lemuridae > Eulemur > Eulemur rufifrons. The sequence continues at coordinate 196,689,742 of NC_090989.1, read as the reverse complement.
TTTTAAAAATCAGCAATTAGGGGATATGGACTGGGCAGAAAAGGAGCATGATTTATAACACCAGAGAAAAGTCCTACTTATGGACAAGTGTTCAGGGAAATCAAAAAGTTGAGCAGGAAAGGAAAACTATGCATGGTTTAGGAGGGGGCTGCTATGCAACCTGTGTCGGGAAGAAGGCAGGGTGCAGCACGGGCAGGAGGGGGGGTGAGCCCCAGCTTCTGGAGGCGAGCGGTGATAAAGCCTCCACCTGGAGACCGTGACGTAGCAAAGCAGGGGCACTGTGGGGCGACAAGGGTAAGAACCAAAATCAGTGGTCGAAGGAATTCGAAGTAGCCTCTGAAGAAGAGGATGTAGAGAGGGGTTCCACCATGAATTTGTAACAAATCTGTAAACTATTTGACTCTCTAAGCTACGTGCATGTTTAAATTTAATTTTTAAAAATTGACGCAGGGGAATACAATCCCACTCCTTTTAGCTAATAGACCCCAAACCACTACATCACCTTGGGGTGCTCCCCAGCCACCCTCCTTACATGCCCACCCTCCCAGATAAGCTCACCCCGCCTGGAATAACTCAGAGGTTCTCACACAGCCCCAAGTCGCTTACAGCCTCCCTTTTCCTGCGGAAAGAATCAGAAGTTCATGGCCAAGGCCTTGAATCAGAGTTTTACCATACTGTATGTAGCTCCTTCCTGAAGAGAGCTGCACGGGGAGCGCCGGGAGAGGCCGGGCCCTCCTGAGATTCACAGCCCTGGCCTGCACGCCGTGCTGTTCTCTGAGCTGCCATGACCAGGAGGGGACCGTGCGCTGGAAGGAAGCAGTTCATGTCCTCCACTGTGATCTCCAGTGCACACTTAGTCACAAAGTTCTCTCTGCCCAGCTGCTGACTGTGTGGCTTGAGTGTCCACCTGCCACTGCCCAGTTGGCCAGAGTCCCTGTCACCTCAGGCTCACAGATCTACCGCTTTATTTGCTATACTGTGAGATGTCAATGTCTCCTGGCTGCTTTCGTCAATGTCTTGGAAGAGTCTTTGCCCCAGCCCAAAACAAGGCCTACGGCTGATGCAAGAGAAAAGTCAATAAGTCATCTGCAGCAGACAGATTCGAGTTCCAATGCCCGCTCGGACACTTACAAGTGCTGGGATTTGGACAAGGTCTGTACCTACTCGAGCCTCAGATGCTTTCTTTTTTTTTTTTAACCTCTAAAAACAAAATTACAATCGCTGAAGCTTTTTATGAGGAATAAATAAATCAACACGTCCAGAGCATGTTAGACAGGGCGTGCCTCCTGTTCCATGCAGACCCAGGGATAACCTTGCACTCCAAAAGTTTGGGGGCCCCCACATTCTCACTTTCCCTTTGTGCATTCCCTAGGCCCTCCTGTCACTCTCAGCAGTGACAATTGCCTCTCACCACCAAAGCCTGGACGTCCAGGCAAGACCCACTCTCCATGGCCCTAGGACGCAGCTTTAGAGAAGCCAGTCCACCTGTTTTTCTTCTCTGGCTTAAAAACCCACCCCAGTGTGGTTGTAGACAAAAACCTGCAGAAAGAAGCATGTTTTAAAAACACGAGAGTGTGAGTACCGGGGCTCACGCCAGATCTGGTGATACAGCATTTGCACAAGATCTTTACTACCCAAGCCTCAAACTCGTTCTTGTCTTTCCCTTCTGAATGCAAATAAAATTACAATTTCTCAAGCTGTTTATGAAGAATAAATGAATCAATATGTCCAAAGGTGGGTGTCTCCTGTTTGTTCCTCGTGTAGATGTCTGTGCCTGTGAATTCTCTAATCAGTCAAGGCTGTTCCGGTGGAAAACGGGACTTGGTAGCCTCAAAACAGAACTTTCACACACCATGCAGAGGACCAGTGTCTCTATTTTCAGATCCACACATGGTGAAGAGACAATCCAAGCACAGACTAAAAACACACTTTTATTTCTGTCTTTGTGGCCTTAAATAGTCTTTTGAAGCAATTTAGCACTCCCATCCCCAATTTCTGTTTGCGGAGAAGAGAGTCTTGAAGCAGAATTCCAGCAGCCGCCCTCTCAGACGTCTCCAAAGGAGGTCTGTCCTAGAGAAGGAGTTTGTGTTGAGTTAAAGCTCTTAAGGAAAGAGAACTTGATCAAGCAGCAGCTCTCCCCAGGGGCCCTTCTCTGGAGTTCTAGCATTCTGGAATGCACAGCAAGCAGAGTAGACAAAGAATCTCTCTGTTAAAGAGACGTTTCAGCCGAAACAGTGCAAGGACCTCCAAAGAGGCTTCAGATTTAGAATGGATGATGATGTTGGAAAAAAAACACAGCCTTCTCCCACAGTCCCTCTCTTCCTTCTCATTGCTTTCAAAGGGTGGGAGGGAACAACCGGCCTTGGTGGTGGAACAGCCAGGCCCCTCCAGCCCATGAATAACACTTTTTAAACTTTTTAATTTCTTTCACCTTCTTCCTTGACTATTTTCATGAGAGATAGTTATGCATCTTCCTCAATTTAAAAGTAAAAAAAAAGTGTGTGGGTGTAAAACAGTTAAAAGGGAAAATATAATTTTCATATAACTACTTTTTAGTAATAGCTATCAATATTCATTTTTTATTAATATAGCCAATCATATATCTAAGATCAGCTTAAAAATATTTACTATCAAAAAATTAAAACACATTTTTGCTTTATAATTTAAATAACTATATATGTATATATGTGGAACTCAAACAACATTTGTTATCAAGTACACACAGAACGTTTAGCAAGATAAACTAATTTGGAAAAAGTCTCAATGAATTTAAAATAATTCAAGATATACAGAATTATGATATCTGAATACAATGAAATTAAAATAAAAATCAATAAGAGCAAGATATTTAGAAAATTCTCAAATATTTGGAAACTAGATAACACTTCTAAAAAATACCTCCATGAGTCAAAAAAGAAATTATAAGACATGTCTAATGAACTGAAAAGAAAAACACATTTCAACATGTACTCAATGCCATAGAAGTACAGAAATTTATAGTGCTAAATACCTATATTAGAAAAGAAGAAAAGTCTCAAATCAATTATCTCAGCTTCTAATTTAAGAAATGAAAAAAAGAAAAGCAATTTAACTCAAAGCAAGCAGAAAAGAGGAAACAATGATCAGTGTGAAAATCAATGAAATTGAAAATAGAAAAATAATAGAGAAAAATCAATGAAACTAAAATATAGAACATCAAAAAAATTTAAACCTCTAACCAAACTAATGGGAGAGGGGAAAACTCTCCCAATATCCCAAATTAGAGAGATGACAACCCTGTACATTCTAGAGATAGCAAAAGGATATAAATAAATATTATGAACAACTTTCTGCCTATAGATCTGACAATTTCTACAAAATGGACAAATTCCTTGAAGGGCATAAACTATCAAAGTTCCCTCAAGAAAAAGGTGAAAATCTGAAGAACTCTATATCTATGAAAGAAATGAAATTTATAGTTAAAATCTTCACTGCCCACCGCCCCCCCCCCCCGGAAAAAAAACTTATATGTCTTCACTGGAAAATTCTACCAAATATTTATGGAAGAAATAACTCCAATTCTACACAAACTTTTCAAGAAAATTGAAGAAGAAAAACACTTCCTAACTCATTCTATGAGGCCGACATTACTCTGACACTAAAACCAAAGATGTTATAAGAAAAAAGAGCTATGGATCAATATCCTTAGTGAATATAGGTGCAAGACTTCATAACAAAATTTTAGCAAATTCAATTCCAACAATATATAGAAAGAATAATACAATATGACAGAATAGGTTTTACCCTAGGAAAGCAAGATGGATTTAACATTTGAAAATTAAACAGTAAAAATTCACCATATTAACAGACTAAAAAAGAAAAACTATATGATCATCTCACTAGACATAGAAAAACATTTGATAAAATCCAACATTCATTCCTGGTAAAATACTCTTAGCAAACAAGGAATAGAAGGTAATTTCCTTAATCTGATAAAGGGCATCTACCAAAAAACCTGCAGCTGACTTCAAACATAGAGGTAGAAGTTTGAACTCTGTCCCTCTGAGACCAGAAACAAGACCAGGAGGCTTTACCCTCATTGCTTCTGGTTGTTATTGCACCGGAGGTTTGATTTTAGCCGAAAAAAGTAAGGAAAAGAAAAGGCATCCAGATTGGAAAGGAAGAATTACAACTGTCTGTATTTGCAGTCAACATGATTACCTGTGCAGAAGATCTGATGTCATCCACAAAAAAGGCTACTAGTGCTTGGAAAAGTGGCAGGACACAAGATCAATATATCAAATTCAATTGTATACTAGCATTGAGCTATCAGAAATTAAACATTTTTTAAAATATCACTTACAATCATCTCAAACATTTGAAATACTTAGGGATAAATCCAAATAAAGATATATAAGACTTGTATACTGAAAACAACAAAGCATTGCTGAGAAAAATAAAGATCTAAGTAATGGCGAGATAGAGCATGTGTCAGGATTGGAAGACTCAATGTTGTTGGGGTCAGCTCTCTCCAAATTCATCATTCAACACAAACCTAATCAAAATCTCACCAAGTTGTGAGTTTTGCAGTTATTTTTTTTAAATTGTTGAACCTGATCCTAAAGTTCTTATGAAAATTTAAAGGGCTCAGAGTAGCCAATTTGCTGCTTTGGAAAAAGAACAAAATTGAAGGACTCACACAACCTGACTTGAAGAATTGTGAATTAAGAAATTGAGAATTATGAAACTGCAGTGAACAGACAAGATCAATGGGTTAGAACAGAGAGCCCAGAAATAGATCCATAGACAAATATATATGATCGGTGTAAGGTGACCTTACTAATAACCTATTATCCAACAGAGGAAAATAAACTATCAAACAGAAAGTAAGAGAAATAAACTCACAACACATAATTGCCCCTTTAAAGAGAAAACTCACAGCACAACTGCCCCCTTCGTTTTGTTAGAGTAAATGCCTGGGACTTACTTAACTCCTTATCCCTAAGAGTTTGTTTCACAGTCTTGAAGGGTCTTAAGTGGATAACAGGGGTGGAACTCTCTGCCTCAGTTCCTGCTGGGACTACATTTCAAGGACATAAAATCAGCCTCACTGAGAAAAGAAAAAGAATGTGAAAAAACAAACGCAGCAGCTCCACAGCAGCTTCTATTATCAGTCTGCAGCAAGGGTGGGGGGGTGGGGGAAGCACTTTTACCCTTTAAAAGCACCGAGCCACTTCTCAGCCGCTGGCTCGGGCTCAGCGCTCGGCCACATCCCCTTCCTTTCTCTCTCTTTCTCTCTCTCTCCCTTTTAATCTCTCTTTCTTTCTTTCTCTCTCTCGTTTTCTCTCTCTTTCTTTCTTTCTCTCTTTCTTTTTTCTTTCTTTCTTTCTCTCTCTCTTCTTCTTTCTTTCTTTCTTTCTTTCTTAAGTAAACAAACTTTTTTATCCTAATCTTTACATGAGAAATCTTTCTCCACCCATGCGGTGAGCTCCTTGTGAGTCCCCACCCTCACAGTTAATTGACTTTTGACAAAGTTACAGAGGCATTTTAGTGTAGGAAGAATAGAACTTTCAACAAACAGTGCTGGAACAATTGTATATACATATGTAAAAAATTATCTTTGATCCATATTTTTATACCATATATAAAAATTAAGTGAAAACAGATAAACATAAATGTAAAACCTAAAACTATAAAATTTCTAGAAGAAAACAAAAGAAGATCTTTGTGACCTTGGGTGAGGTGAAGATTTATTAGATACAATATCAAAAGCATAGTTCATAAAAGAAAAAAATGATAAATTACACTTCATTGAATTTAACAACTTTTGCTCTTTGAAAGACAATATTAAGCAAATGAAAAGACAGACTAGGAGAAAACTTTCATCAATCATGTATCTGATAAAGGACTTATGTCCAGAATATATAAAGAACCCTTAAAAATAAATAATGGATCTCCCATCCATTGTTAGTAGGAATGTAGAATGATACAGCCAGTGTGTTAAAGTATATGACAGTTTCTTACAAAATGAAACATATGCTTTCTATACAGCCAAGCAACTGTACACTTGGGCATTCAACCCAGAGAAATGAAAACTTATGTTTACACTATAGCCTATACAGAGATATTCATAGCAGCTTTATTTGTAATTGCCAGAAACTGGAAACACACATGTCTTTTAACAGGTGAATAGTTAAACAAACTGTGGTACCTGCATATCATGGAATACTACTCAACAATAAGAAGGAACAAATTATTGATAAATGTAACAATTTGGAAAGATCTCAAAAGAATTGTTTTGAGTGGACGAAGCCAGTATCAAAAGGTTACTCACTGTATGATTCATTTATATGACAAAATTGTAGAGAAAGGAACAAATTAATATTTGCCAGAGGTTAGGGAAGAGAAAGCAGGGAGGTGATTGTGACTATAAAAAAAGAGAAGGAATCCTGATGATGGAACTGTTCTGTGTTTTGACTGTGGTCTCATGAATCTACACATACGATAAAATTGATTAGAACTAAACAGGCATGCACACAAACTCACACACAAATGATTGCACGGGAATTCTGATAATGGTCAACTAATTATGCTGATGATAATTTCCTGGTTGTGATATTCTATTACAGTTATGCAAGATTTTGTTATTAGGAGAAACTGCACAAATAATATACAGGATCTCTCTATGTGTGTAAATCTATAATTATTCCAAAATGAAAGTTTAGGGGAAAAAAACTATAATAAGAAAACAACCAACCAAGTGAATCATGGGCAAAACTTTTCAACCAATATTTCACCAGAGAAAAACCATAGGGAGGCCAGATAAGATCATGAAAAGGTGCTCGATATCATTAGTCCCTAGGGAAATAAGAATAAAAATCACAGTGAGATATCACTATACACCTAATAGAATGGCTAAAATTTACAAAGACTGACCATTTTAAGTGTTCATGAGGATCTGGAGTAATTAGAACTCTCATACACTGCTTCTGGGAACATAAAATGATGTATTAAAAATTTGCTCACCTGCAGTCCCAGCTAGTGGGGAGGCTGAAGTGGAGGATCACTATGATCGCACCTGTGAAGAGCCACCGTGCTCCAGCCTGGGCAACTCGGTGAGACTCCAGCTCTAAAACAATTTAAAATTGCAAACCTATACCTATGACCTAGCTGTTCCAACCTTAGATATGAAAGTGAGTGTCCATACAAAAAGTAATGGAAGTGTATATCCATGTACAGACTTGTACAGAGATGCTCACAGAAGCTTTATTTGCAACAGCCCAAACTGGAAACAAACCAAATGTCCACCAGCAGCTGATGAAGTAAACAAATTGGGATATATCCATCCAAAGGAATACTACCCGGCAGTAAAAAGAAATGGGTTTTTAACAAACACTATGGCATTGCATGCTTACCAGAATAATTATGCTGAGTAAAAGAAACCAGCCAAGAAAGAAAAAAAAAAAAAGAGTACCTACTGTATGATTCCATTTATATAAGATGATACAAAATGAAAACTCATTTACGGCAACACAAAGCAGACGAGTGGTTGCCTGAGCACCGGCTGGGCTGAGGAGGAGCAGCAGGAAGAGATTACTAAAGGCTGGTGGACATGTTTACTATATGGAAGTTTCATGGGTTCATACATGCCCAGCTTAGCAACTTGTATAATGTAAAGATGTTCAGTTTGTTGTATGTCAATCATAGTTCAATAAAGCTGTTAAAAAATTATACCACATTTTACTTTGTAGAATAAATATGCTCCTATAAATCAAGAAGTAAGATATATTTCACCAGTAAATATAATAAGCAAGAAACTTGAACAAGCATTGCACAAAACACACTGCCTAACTGGCCAGTAAACATATGTCCTTAGTCAACAGGAAAATTAAAATGATACCTGAAATGTGTCACCATTATATGTCCATGATAATGGCTTTAAAATTCGACAGTGCCAATTGTTAGTGAAGATGTAGAGAGGTGAGAACTCGCAGACGCTTTTGCAGGGAATGTGAGTTGGCACAACCCCTTGAGAAAACCATTCGGCAATATCAGCCAAAGTCGAACAGAAACACACCCTGTGACCCAAGGATTTAACTCCTAGTTACATACCCAGTGCAATTGTGTACATACGTGCACAAACAGACATGTACAATGTTTCTATGCTCTGTAAAAGCCAAAATCTGAATTAAGTATAAATGTCCTCATCAGCAGAAGGTAAAATAAACTGTCGTTATTCGTACAGTGCTGTTTCTTGGAACAAGTAATAAGCATGAGCTGAGGAAGCTGAGGACACAGGAAAGAGGAAACTTGCCCCAGGCCATGGGGCTGGCAAGCAGTCACGGTGTGAACCGGGATGCCTGGCTCGGGCACACGGTTGCCGTGATAAAGCAGGCTGGGCCAGGCGCCCCAAGAGGCAGCGAGTTATAGTTGGTCAACTCTGTGCCTTTCTGCGACAAATGTTCCTGGTTTTCATCATCTGTGTTTCAACCTCCAATTTTTTTTTTTATATCCTTTGCTTTATTGGATCCCCTCAACACCTTCAAAATTAAAAACATTATACCAAGAAAGACAAAAAGAGACTTAAGGGAAATCCAATTTATGATCTTGGGACCAGACACAGTGTTAGACTAGGATTCTAGAGATGGATGTCTAACAGGCTGTCTCTCACTGCGAGAAAGCTTCCAGAGGTAACAGCTCATCTGTCCCCATGAACAGCAACATCAGAGCAACACACAGGTCAGGGCCTCTGGAGGTTTTACTCCAAGATCATTCCATGGTAAAGCTGTGGCACACACCAGTGGGATCACCACCACCATCTGTCTTCAGGGTTGTTAAAATCCCAAGTACACTTGAGTTTCAGAAATAACTCCTTCTGTGATGTCAGTAACTCTTCTCTTACTATATTGTGCATGTTGTCTTGAAGCCCAAGTTTTTGTAGTTTACACATCGAATTTCTCAAGGCCTCACACAGCGTCTTGGCTCCATCGGTCTCCAAGTCCAAGTCGTTGCCTATAAGGTTCAGGTTAACAAGGCTGTTGCAGCTGCTGAGAACAGAGGAGAGATGCTGGCAGCAAGCAGCTGTCAGATTGCATTTCTTCAACCCCAAATTATACATTTCTCAATGCACAATTTTAAGCTTTCAGAGCCTCGCACAGTAGTTTTACTCCATCATCCTGAAGATCGTTTCTCCTAATATCCAAAATTTTCAGATTGTAATTATGCTTGAGGGCATCAGCAAGCTCCTGACAGCCCTTTGTTGTGAAACCACAGCCTGACAAACCCAAGCTCTTCAGATTGCAATCAGGACGACTCAAGGCCTCACCAGAAACTTTACTCCCTCATCTCTCAGGTTGTTCTTGCTCAGGTTCAGGTGTTTCAAACTGTTGTTCTTAAGGAGAGTGGCTGACAAGTGCCTGCAACTGAGTGCTCCAAGCTGGCAAAACCAAAGCTCCAATCTCTGTAAGGTACACCTAGAGTGTGTCAGGGCACCACACAACACCTCTACACCATCATCTTGAAGCTGATTAAATCCCAGACACAGTCGAGTCATTTTTTGGACGTTGATGAGAAACGAGGCCAGGTGGGGACAGCTGGCCACTGACAGGTTGCATCTCTCCAGGGACAGGTCCTTCAGGGGAAAATTCCATATCCTAGAGGACGGACTCAGGCCTTTCATGTCAGAGAAATCGTTGTCCCCCAGGCTGAGGAACTTCAGACTGGACTTCGCTCTGAGTTTCCTGAAGAGATCCCAACAGACCACAGAGATAAGGCCACACGATTCCAACAACAGATACTTGAGGTCACAGGCTGGGTGTCTCAGGGCTTGGAGAATCCAGCTAACTTCCTCCAGCTTGTTAGAGCTCAAGTTCAGATAGGTCAGCTTCTTGTTCCAGTACAGGACCTGATTGAGCTTTGCTAGAACTGACACAGGAGTTATTGATCTGCACGTCAGCTTTTCAAGCTGACACTGTGGAAACCTCAGCACACAGCAGAGCATCCCCATGGAGGAGTCACTCAGCTCGCTGTTACTCAGATCCAGCTCTCGAAAATTCCTGTGGGTGGTAAACACGGTGCAAATATTGCCCCACTGCCGCAACCTGGAGTAGCCTTGGTCTCCAGAAATCCTGTTGCCCTTTCAGGGGTGATTCTGACAGAAAGCCTCAGCTTACTTAAACTTTTACAGTGCTTTAGGCAAAATGAAGAAGCTGGGAGTTCTATGTTCCCAAAAATATCAAGGTCAGCTTCAAAGACGTGACCCAACATCTTCTTTATAAAGTCTTCCTCCTGGGTCTCAAATGTCCTCCAAATGAAACAACTAAATATGAAATAAAATGCATACTTTATCAAACATTTTCCTTAATTTAATTTCAAGGCACAAAAGAAAGAATTTGCAAAGGTGGAAAAAAAAAAAAAAAAAAAGGCAGGGGGTGAATTGAGGAAGCAAGAATCCTGGGCAGAAAATGCCAAAAGCAACATTCCCCAGGCCCCTGCTGAGCCCTGAAGACTGCAGGCTTCTGTATGGCTGCAGGTGTGGGCAAGGACAGACAGAGCAGAGGGGATAGTGTACAGGGACAGCTGGGATCCCAGCGATGTGGCCCTTGGTGTGGGTGGGGAAGAAATCACCTCCACCTGGTGAGGAACGTAACTACCTCCACATTGACAATGGGGGGTAGTAAAATTGCTTCTGAGATTTTGCAAGCATAAGCCACACCCAACCTGCTTTTGGACTTCATCACACTGCTTTTGGGGTGCAGAACCTTTCAGAGGAGCCAGTACTGTGGCTCACAGTAGGGAGCACCATCTTGGGACCAGCAGGAGTGAATGCAAATCCTCTGAAGGGTAAGATTATGCCCAGGGCTTCACATGCTGCTATTAATACTTAGAGTTCTCCCAGAATTAAGTAGCTTAGAATTCACATACACACACACACACACACTCTCTCTCTCTCTCTCATGGAAACAAGACACCATTTAGAGTAACCACTAAATGAACAGAAACATGGCATAAAACTTCTAAACAAATAGAGGAGGAAATGGAATGAGAAAAAAAATAATAATTCCAAAGGATCTTTAAATGCAAGAAAGGAATAAAAGCAAAAAAAAAAAAAAAAAACAGAAAAAGCAAGAAAATAGGATGTACAATGACATTTTAAAAACAAATCCAGTATCAAAGTAATCACAATTAATGTAAATGGAATAAACTCTTCAATTTAAGATTCCTAGAAGAAAAGAAAAATGACTAAAATAATTTCAGAGAATTAAACAAAATAGATTAAAACCTCATAGAAAAGCCAAGAGTCTGACATAATATCAGAATTAAAGGAGAGTTTAGCAAATTGCTGACTACAAAGTCAGTAAATACACATTGAATATACTCCTATATATAAGCATTTAATATATGGTCTGAAATTTGATTTTAAGACGTTACTGCTTACAATAGCAATAAAGAGGTAAAGCACCAAGAAACCTCTACAGAGAACATTATAAAACTTTATTAAAAGACATTTCAGAAGACCTAAGTCACTTGAGCAATAAATATACTATATTCAAAAATAGAAAGACTCACTATCAGAAGTTGATTTTCCCCCAAATCCCTCCATAAATTCAATCCAAGCCCACAAAGTCCTGACAGGCAGGAGAGGCAGAGTCTACAATCGACCAGGATGAGCACAGTACTGGGAAGTCCCCAGACAATTTTGAGAAAAATACAAGAGAAATATGGGTGCCTTTGCCCTACCAGATACTAGAACTTATTATATTATTAGGATTTATTATATTATAATACTATTATATTATTATTAGGACTTATTACAGTGAAAATTTGGCTTAGGAAATAACAAATTGACTTGAAACAAAAATAAAGAGTCTAGAAATAGAATCACAAACCTATATGAAAACTTAATAAATGAAAGAAGTGGCCCTACAAATAAACAAATAGAGCTAGAACAATTGTTTATTTGTATGGAAAAATGGGCATTTTGATACCTAATTGATAAAGCTATAAAAATATACAAAAAGAAATTCTACAGGGATTACAAATTGAAATATGGAATGAAAAATTTTCAAATGCTCACAGGAAAATATAGGAGAATATCAGAGTAGCGTAGAGTTTTATTAAAAAGGCACAGAAAGAAAAGAAAACAAAGATTTATTCAGCTACATGAATATTAAAATTTCTGTTTATTAAAAAATAACATAAAAATAAAGAGACAGCCTGGAAGAAAATATTTTTAATGCACTAAACAAAGTTTAGCTATGAATACATGTAAAGACTTTCAAAATGAATATAAGTTTTAAAAAACAGAAGTCAAATGTGCAAAATATCTAAAGAGTCAATTCAGAAAAGAAGCAAATGGCCAGTAAACGTATTGACATATTTTTTATTAATAAATGTTCAACCACAATGGTAAACAATGAAACGAGCATTTGAATAACCAAATAACATTTCTCACTCATCAGACTACAAACAAAGTCAGAGAATCCCGCGTGTCCGGGAAGATCGGGAGCAGCCTGCACCCTCGCACGCCCTCGGCTTGGCGGTCCCACCCCGCCTGGACAATGACCGGATGCTGCCCCGCAAGGACAGGCTGAGCTCGCCCGCCATCTCCCTCCGCGGATGTGCCCTAGGTTCTCACGCACATTTACAAGGTGGCACGTACAAAAATGTTCACGTAGGCATTGTTCGAAATAGCAAAAAGCGCTGATAAATACAACAATCTAAATTTTAAGTGCGATGCGCACTGTCTGGGGAATGGACACGCCTGAAGCTCTGACTCAGGGGGACGGGGGGGGGGGAGGCATGGGCAATATATATAACCTGAACTTTTGTACCCCCATAATAAGCTGAAATAAAAAATAAATAAATAAATAAATATTAAAACACAATGGTAAGTGAAAAAGAAAGCTGCAAAGAACATGCAGAGTAACAACATTTATATAAAGTGCTAAAACGTTGACACAGTCTTACGGCTGTGGAGCACGAACAGAGCTAAGGTGTGGCGGGAAGGGAGAGAATCGCAAGAACTGCCCGCGAGCGCCAGAGCAGCAGAGCACAGGCCGTGCCCCGACAGGGGCCCTGGCAGCGAGCAGCCCCGTCTGGCGGCCGGGAAGCATTTTCTGAGCTCTGGGTTAGGAGACAGAAAGCCCAGGGGCTGAGATGGAGAGGCCACCAAGGAACAGAGTTCCAGGAAGGACACCAAATAATCTGAGGCCTCACGGGATTGCCCAGTAGGGAAGGCACCTGGGACGGTCTGCTAGCACGCGTGGTGCCAGGGGCTGCGGGACTGTGGGGAGGAGGGGAGGACAGTGACCGCAGGGTGGCGGGTCAGAGATGGCACCCTGAAGAGTGGTTGTAAGGACTGAGAATGATGCAGATGGATGGAAGGTGCAAAAAGTCTCTGGGGCAGGAGTAGAAATGATGTCTGTGGGAAAGCGGAGGATGGAAAGGAGGTTGAACTTAAGTGAAAACAAAAATATTGCTCGCTCGCATCTCAAATTAAATAGAAAAACATGCAGGAGCTGATTAAAATGCAATGAGAAGTCAGCAAGTATTTCTCTTTCTTTTCTACAAATGCATGAACTCCAGAAATCTAAAAGGCTGTTGTTCATCTTATCCCTGAGTTAGCAGAAGAGCCCAGAGCTAACACACCGCCTTGGACGGAGGCGGACAGCTTTGCACCTCACCTGTGCACTTGTGTGTCACCTCACAGGGACACGATGCAGCAGTGCCTCCTCCAGTGTCTAATAGCTCTGGGTCGGCCAGACGGGTTTTTCATGACAGCATCATTTTCATGAATGGGAGTCTTGGCTGATCAATGCACTTGCTTCCTGTGGCTCCCCTCTTTCAGCTCCCTCCAGGGCTTGGGCTGGCCACAGCTCTGTGACCCTGGCAGGGCTTCGCTTTAGGGGGCAGGGGTGAGGCCCCGGAGCAGGCTGGGCTCTTCCCGAGGCGCCAGTCCAGCAGACGGGCGGTCGCTGCCGCACTGCTCTTGCATCCGCTCGGTCACCCTGCAGCGCCCCAGCCTGCACCCAAGCTTTCCCAGCTCCCTAATTCTCCCCGCTCTCTTGTGTCCTTTGTTACTATTCCGTGGGCCTGTGTGATGGTTACTGTTATGTGTCGGCTGGACTAGGCCACGGGGTGCCCAGACATTTGGTCAAACGTTATTGGGGGTGTATCTGTGAGAGTTAACATTTGTCTTACTTATTTACTTAGTTTTAGTTTTAATTAATTAATTAGTTTTTTGCTGCCAGGTTCGTGTAAGGATGAAGCTAACATTTGAATTTTGGGGTGAGTAAAGTGATGGCCTTCCCCAGGGGGTTGGGCCTCCTCCCTCAGCTGAAGGCCTGAATGAAACAAGAGACTGACCCTCCCCAGATGAAAGCCGGCTGCCCCTCCTGACTGCCCCTCAACGGGGCATCAGTGTTTCCTGCCCCGGCTCAAACTGGAGCGTGGTTCCCGGGTCCCAGGCCTGCCGGCCTTCAGCCTGGAGCTGCACTGCTGCCCCCCGCGTCCCACCTGCCCCGTTACCTGCATGTCTGGCACTTGTCAGCCTTCACAATCATGGGAGCCGCCTCCTTACAACACATAACTGAATAGAACCCTGACTAACATGGCAGGTTTTTGGAGAAAAAGGTATAGGTAAATGCAGCCTGTTCTTTCATGTTTCATGAAAAAGAAGCCTTATGATTCACATCATCCAAAAATTCTGTATTTGGAACTAAGAGAAAACGTAGACATCATCTTGTACAACTCTTTCAGAATGCTAAGCCCTTGCAAAGTAAATGGTGGTTCAACTGGGAAAGGAGAACATGCCGGACATCATTTGCTTCTTAGAGCTTGGCAGGGTCCTCACTGGACCACAGGGCTTCTCCAGATCCTTAGGGTATCTTCCTCTCGGCAACCAGCAGAGCTAAGAGGGTACGCAAGATATGCAAGAGTGAAGTCGCACGATTACCAAGTTCAATTCCAAGGATCCTTCCTTCCAGCAACATTTTCCTAAGGAGAATATTCCAAAGCCAGCCTGGGCTCCCTGTGCTGGGTCTGTGGCCAGTCAGTCTCCCGGTGCAAAACCTCTCTGATGCTGCAGCCCCTCAGACACGGGGTCATCGTGGGCTAGAGCTTGTCACAACCGTGGGGCCCAGGAAGCTTCGCTTTGCTGGAGTCTGAGGGCTGCAGCCACTGTCTGCCCATCACCCTGACCTTGCTGGAACCACAGCCTGTTCAAACACCATCGTCGCAGTGGGAGTACAAGTGAATGCAATGTGCAGTCTGAGTCTTATTTCAACAGCTAAGGGTAAATGTAGTCTGTAAAAATGAAGTCCAAGGAGAAGCCATTGCCCTTAAATAATTAATTACTTCATCTTCTCTCGCAAAAATTGGTTTATTATCTCCAGTGGAACTCCTTCAATTCTCATTACCCAGTGCATAAGTGACATTTAAATAAATGTCTTCTGGCATCCTGTATTGCTTCTTTGTTCTGTAGAGCCTCTCCTGCATACAAGATTAAGAAACTTGCAAAGACCGTGCTTTTGAAAGCACCCCCCTCCACAGTCACAGTCACCCGCCATTCCTCTGTTCTGTCACTGCTTTCTAATGGCATCTCGAACTTAGTTATTTCAGCAAAAAATGATGGGTGAACTAAAGATTTCTTTCCCTGGTGTGTGCTGTGTCATGTCAGAATTTTTCACAGTTACATGAGTAAAACTGCAACAAACGAAGACAGAACATCAATTCTGCATGGGCTTCCCCTGATGTGTTTTTGATGCCGTAACTTTAAATACAGCTGTTTTTATAAGTCATAGATAATATGGTATTAAATCTCAGATAATAGTAATTATCATCAATATTTTTAAAGTTATATAAAATGTTAAAATGAGAAGTATGCATCTCTTAAAGTATAGCTGGTGGGATTTAAAAAATACAGAATTAACCTTAAAAAGAGGAGACAAATGTAATGAGTTTACAAACTGGTCTATTATGGGAAAAAAAGGAAAGGAATCTATATCTCATGGACAGTCCCACTTCAGTAAAATAGGTGGCAATTGCCAAGTTGTGCAAATATTAAAATGTAAAAAATTAAAGACTTAATCTCTATATTTAATGGGTTTTTTTTCCTGTAAACTTTTTGTCTTCTCTGCCCTCAAGGCAATTTCTGTGGACTGCCTTTTGGAATGTTGCTCCCTGCAAAAAAAATAATTTGCATAAACTAGAAAGAGTGAGATTTGTATGTAAAGCTGTCTGAGCTTAGAAAATTATAATTTAAGGTGAATGGATGAGTGTCTTTCAAACACAGTGACCATAACACATGCCTGGCTCCGGGGTGCTGCTGACCCTCAAGAGTCAGCACCGGCAGAACAAAACCTCCTGTGGGATCTCCAGACTGGGATCCCTGGTCCAGGTGGGGCTTCAGGTCCACAGACCATCAGAAAGCAAGACGGGGAGAAATTCTCATATCCAATCCTGTGCAAACTGCACTCAAGGGAAAATGTGTCATCCTATATGCCTTCATGCCTAAAAACAAAGGCTAAAAATAAAAGACCTCAGTACTTTGCTAAATAATATAGAAATGAACAATAAAGAGAAAAAATAAAAGTAAGATGACAGATTTCATAAAGATAAAAGCTGAAATTTATAAATTTGAAATTAAAAAGTTACCAATAAAACCAAAAGTTTGTTTTTGAAAGGACCAACAAAATAGATAAAACTCTCCTGAGCCTGATGAATGAACAGAGGACAATATTATGCAAGTTTAGAAATGAAAAGGGAGACATCATCATGGATACAGTTAATTAAAAGAATTATAAGAGAATGCCACACACAACTCCATGGCAACACAACTTATAATTTCCTATCAAAATGTAAATGGGAAGAAGACAACATAATAATTTTTTGTAGGAAGATTGGAAATATGATTGAAGCACATCATTTTTTTTTTAATTTCAGGATATTATGAGGGTACAAACGTTTTGTTTACATTTTATGTCTTTGCCTCACCCAAGCGAGGATTAGAGGCATGCCCTTCCCCTCTACAATGCTCACCGTGTCCATTAGTTGTGAGTTTACCCTCCCCCAACCCCCTAATCCCTGGAGAATATTGCTACCATGTGAGCACCATAGTATTGATCAGTCAGTACCAATTTGATGGCAAGTACATGTGGAGCCTATTCTTCCGATCTTGTGATACCTCACTCCGGATAATGGGCTCAAGCTCTATCCAGGAAAATATAAGAGGTGCTAGGTCACTGTCGTTTCTTATAATTGAGTAATATTCCATTGTATACATATACCAAATTTTAATAATCCACTCATGAATCCACGGGCACTTGGGTTGTTTCCACATCCTCGCAATAGTGAATTGTGCTGCCATAAACATTCGGGTGCAGATGTCTTTATTATAGAATGTCTTTTGCTCTTTTGGGTAGATGCCTAATAGTGCTATTGCTGGATCGAATGGTATTTCTATTTTTAGCTCTTTGAGGTATCTCCAAATTCTTTTCCACAGAGGCTACACTAATTTGCAGTCCCACCAGCAGTGTAAGAGTGTTCCCGTCTCTCCACATCCTTGCCAGCATATGTTGTTTGGGGATTTTTTGATAGAGGCCAATCTCACTAGGGTTAGGTGATATCTCATTGTGGTTTTGATTTGCATTTCTCTAATGATTAGAAATGTTGAGCATTTTTTTACATGTTTGCTGGCCATTATTCTGTCTTCTTTTGAAGAGTTTCTGTTCATTTCCTTTGCCCATTTGTGGATGGGGTTGTTTGATTTTTTTCTTGTTGATTTTTTTAAGTTCTAGGTAGATCAGATGTGTAGAGGGCAAATATTTTCTCCCATTCTGTAGGCTGTCTGTTCGCTGTAATGATAGTTTCCTTGCTGTGAAAAAGCTTTTTAATTTGATCAGAACCCATTTATTTTTTTTTTTTTTTTTGCTGCGGTGATTGCTTTGGGGGGTCTTCTTCAAAAATTCTTTGCCCAGGCTGATGTCTGAAAGGGTCTTCCCAACATCTTCTTCTAGAATTCTTAAGGTTTCATGCCTTAGATTTATGTCTGCTATCCACCTTGAATTGATTTTTGTGAGAGGTGAGAGGTGGGGATCCAGTTTCAATCTTCTACATGTGGCTATCCAGTTTTCCCAGCACCATTTATTGAAAAGAGATTCTTTTCGCCAGTGTCTATTTTTGTCTGTTTTGTCAAAGATTAGATGGCCATATGCTGATGGTTTCATCTCTGGATTCTCAGTCCTGTTCCAAAGATGCCACAGACATATATCTTCACAACTGAATTCTATATAACCTTTAAATAATTGATTATTACAGTGATATTTAAAATATCCACATCCATAGAAGAAAAAAGAAATTGCAAAGTTCCCCAGTTTATTTGAGAAGTCATTATTATAAGTTATCTTATAATAATAAAATTTAAAAAGAAAATACATCAATCCCAATTATAAATACAATGTTCAAAAATAGAAGCTGGCAGTGTCTTAAAAAGTAATTCAAAATAACTGCTAGAATAATCAATTATATAAGGACAGTTCAATAATTTCAACCTATTGACATAAGCCATTATAGAATTAAATTAAGAGAGAAAAATCATGTGATTATGTCAACAGATGCTAAAAGGTAAAATTTAGCAATCATGGGAAAAACAGGAATAACAACCTGATGACAAACACGAGATTTGATGAAATTGTTTAATGTCTTTTCCCTTAAAATTTATGGTGCTAGTCCAAGTCCCCTTCACCTTCGCCAGGGTGACTGCCCCACCTGCACAATCAGCCCCTCATTTCCACTTCTGCCCTCACAGTTCATTTATTCTTTTCACTCCAGCCAGTGTGAGCTCCTAAAACTATCAATCAGACCACACACCTCCTTGGTTTACAACCCTCCACACCAAGATCACCGGGTGGCGGTGGGGACAGGGAGGCGGGGGAGCCTCAGTTGCAGCCGGGGACAGCGGGTCGTGCAGAACAGACCCTGAGTGACCCTTACCCTTGGAAAGGTGCTCAGCTCCACCAGAGGCAGGGAGTGAAGGAAAGCAATAATGACAGGTCATTGCCTCATCAGACTGGCACAACTTCACCAAAAGCAGAGCGACTGGCAAGGTTGTTGGTTCATTGGCAGAATGCCCGGTAGAAGTGTGATGAGCTGTCACATTTTGGGAGGACAACCGATAAATAGCTGTACAAGTTCCACACTTTATTGTTAAATTAAAAAGACAATACAGAGAAGTATATGTTTATTTTTTAATAATTTAATTTTTTTAAAAAATTTAAATATATATATGTACTTATTTGTGTATGATTTAGTGCTGGCTGGGGGAGGTAGGGGAGGGAAGAGGGAGTAGATTAGATATTGCAATAACTAAGTAAAACATTTTTGAATATCCATGTTGCAATCAATATAAGTGACGCACCATTTGGAAAATAGTTTTTTTTTTAACTTAGTGATAATGTATGTGAATGGTGTTAATGGCAGTTGCCCTGGGACAGGGATTTCAGAAAAGCACAACTTCTTTTCTTATACTTATTTGTAGTGCTCCAATATTTATGTATTAATTATTTATTGGTTTCTAGTTATATTGTGAAGGAAAAGAACAAACAACAAAAAAACGCTTTCTTACTGTGGGACTTACTTGGTCTACCTTGGATCACCTGGACAAACCCACCACGGCCTGGAGTTGGGTAGATACAACATAACCGTTAAAGAGACCACAGCCACTTGGGGTGTGTAAGGCTGGTGGCAGGCACCCCTCCCTTCCCTAATGAAAAAAGAGGCGGCTCCTCCTGTCCCTCAATACCTGCCCCAAAGCTGAAACAAAGAAATTCCTCACTGCTCCCACCAACATCTCCTGGACGAAGAAACTCCCATCCCCCAGCCCTAAAAACCTATATAAACCCACTCAGACTTCTGGGCAGCGCAGCTTCTCTGGGACCCGTGGGTCCCGTGAGACTCGCCCGGGTCCCTCTCTCCGGGGCTCGTTACCCCCACCCGGGAGCGCCCCAATAAAGCCTCTTTACTTATCCCTTTCAACTCTGCTGGTCTTTCTTTCTCTGGCGCCGGCTACTTCAAAGAAACCTTACAGGGTGATGTTCAGGACAAGGCAAGCATAAAGTGCAGAGGCACGATTCTCCTTGAGACAGAGCAGGGACCCCTCTTGGACGCCTGCCCGTCCCCCCAAACATGAAAATAAAGAAAAAATCTTGTCTCTTCAAGGGCAATTCCAGCCGCCTAGCTAGCCTTGGGAAGCGGATGAGCAGCTAAGAAGCAGGAAGATAGTACTAACCGAAAACAACAGTCTCCCCAGCAAGCCAGAGTTACAGGTGTTTTGGTTCCCTATAGAAACAAAAAGAGAACATCTGAACATATATTCTTGAGTTGTTTTTCAGAAACTCCCACCAGATGGCAAATGCCACTATCAGGCAAACCTCAGATAAGGCTGACCACTGTTCTTCTTTCTAAATTTCTTTTCGAAGTGTCTGGAGAGAGTCACGTCCACAGGCCAAACCTTAACATTGCTTTCTGCTGACACCAAGTTTTTAGGCAAGGCCTTGCTTCCTTAATCAATCACTAATCAAAGAATCTCTGCTTCAAGATGTCCCACCTTTTTGGGCGAAACCAATTTTTAACCTCCATGTATTGATTTATAATTTTACCTCTAACTTTTGCTTTCCTGAAATGTAGCCCTGCCTTCAAAGCCCTTGCTTGTAAGCCACCAGGGAGTCTGGGTCCTAAGTGTTAGCGCCTGTTCTCCTTGCTTGGCGCCCTGCGATAAGTACCTTTCTTTCTCTGGCTGCAAACCTCAACTCCAGTGTTCGGCTTTGCTGCACTGGGTGAGCTGACCCAAGTTTGGTTCGGTAACATCCTGTCCTGACTAATACACACCTTGTTAGCCTCAGAAGTAGAACCAGAAACCAGTTCACTTGAAAGTTTCCACAATATTAATGCCTTATGAATATGCCTTATTTATCTACCTCTTCATATGTGTAAAAGTCAAAGTTATCAGTGTGCACGTAAAAGCATCATTCCCCCTCCAGAAACGAGCTGGGCTATCAGCTGGAAGATTTCCACCCAGGTCACTCCTACTATATAGAGTCTGTGTCCCCCAATTGCGTATTGTCATTACTGAATAAGCAACATTCATGTGACACAGACCTTCTCATAGATATGATTTGTATGGCTCCATCGCACACGATCGCTGCTTGTGGACGATCCATATCTCACTGACCCCTCCTCCTGTGACTGTGCAGGGAGGGGAGGGTGGTGAATTTCACATGTCAGTTTGAGGGGGCTGAGGGAGGCCCAGATGGCTGGGAAAGTGTTGCCCCTGGGCATGTCACTGAGGGTGTGTCAGGAAGAGATGAGTATTTCCATCAGTGGACTCAAAAAAGTAGATGAGTGGGCATGCTCCAAGCCCCCAGGGCTGAGTTGGCCCGAACAGAACGAAGAGGGGAGGAGGATGAATGTGCTGTCTGTTGGAGCTGGGGCTCCCTTCTTCCCCTGCCCTTGGATCGGGTGCTCCTCGTTCTCAGGCCTTCAGTCAGATTGGAAATGACACATTAGCTCACCTGCTTCCCAAGCCTCTGTGTTGTGGCTGAACTTCCCCACTGGCTTGCTAGGTGTCAGCTTGCAGACAGTAGACAGTGGAACTGCCCAGCCTCCATAATCATGTGAGCCAATCACTAATAATAAATCTCTTTAGATAGATGGAAAGATATCCTATTGGTTCTCTTTCTCTAGAGAATCCTGACTAATACAGACAGTATCCTAGTTTTCCAAAACAATATACTGGGGGTCTCCAGCTGCCAGTCTTCCAGCCCAAGTGCCTCCCTGTCAGAGACCCACTCTCATTTAAATGTCTGGGCTTACTTATTCCTTGTCTTTGACACCCCTTCCCCTGCAGTCCAGCCCCACTCTCCTGTTATCTGAGCCAGAGTCTTCTCTCTTCACGTGCAGTGCAGCCACAAAGACCCCAGCTGGTGTCCAGCACTGACCGTGTGCTGCCATGTGTCCACCCTGCTCCAGGGCACCTTTCATGCCCCGGGAACTTACATTCTAGTTTGGGGACAAAGATACGCTGCAACCACTCCAGGTACTGAAAGAGAGCGGCTGCCTCCACTGGGACGCACAGGCAAGCAGTACCTGAGCAGGGGCCGTGTGGACCAGGCCTTCAGGGAGCAGAGGGTTTGGGGGACATGCCTTCCACACTGGGGGAATGGCATGTTCCACAACTCTGGATTAGACCATAGCTTGGCAGATTCAAGAGGCAGGAAGGGCAGCGTGCTGGAGGGGAGGCTCACAGTAAACTCCACACTCAGGCCTGCAAGCTCAGCTGTCAAGATGTCAAGGAAGCTTTTACAACTAGAAATCCTTTTTTGTCTCGCAAAACCTGGATTTTGAGATGACTGCCTATCTAGGAACTCAAGAATATCAGCTACAAGATCTAAAGTGAATCAAGGATTTCTTTTTTCTAAGTAAACACCCCTTCCTTGGAGAGAACTATCTCTTTGACTCAACGGATTGGGACCAAGAGATTACCACTTTTCTTTAAATTGTGTTTTATTTGAAACATACCTCAAAGACATTTTCTCCGTTACAGCGTCAGTAAGTTTTACCCCACATGACACATCACACACCCTACATTTTAATAGTGTGTCATCCAATACCCAGCGTTAGTTTTAGTAAAAATTAATTTTTCACATTGATCAACATAAATTGGCACACTGAGAAGGGCACAGTGTTCCACCAGGGGAGAGTCCCATGACACCAGGTGAGAGTCCCTAATCTGCAAAGGATTTGGTGTCAGTGATGAAGCAATCAAATGCCCCAGCCTGAGCAGTAGTAATTAGTAATAATTCCATGGAGGCTGATTATCTTTGAAACAAAGTTGTCCTACGATCTGCACAGTGCTCATAGAATTCACCTCTAAATTGTTTCATCACAGAATAATACTTCTTTATTTTTACTACAATTTTTCAAATGGTTACAATCTTTTCAAATATCCACCTAGGAAACATTGCCATCTTAGAAAGAGATAGTATAGCTAGCCCCCTGAATTGTGATTTATCTTAAGTCCTAAAAATGAAACTAGTATAGTCATCCAGGTATATTCATAAGTACGTGTGTGTTTCTATAAAAAACTAACTAAAATTATAAGGTATTAGAGGTCAAAAATGTATGTGTATTATTACATGTATAGATATGTGTGCATCATTATGCATATATGTGTGTCATTATGTAAGTATACATGTATGTACAAATATAATCAGTCCAGGAATTGCCTTTCTAATGCAGGTGCACTGAGAGCTTCATACATATTAAAGCCATTGGAAACTGAATAAGGGCTTTGATCTGATTACCTATATCGAAAACTATTATTGCTCATTTGTGTTTTCTCATGAGGTTCCTGTTTACAGGATATGATTCCCTTGAAAATAATGCCAGTGGTTATAAAACCAATCCCATGTGGCGCAGTGCTTAGCCTGTGCACAGCACGTGTAGCGCTCATGCACTGCGTTTTCCGGAGCAGAAGAAACCAGGAAGACCTTCATGGTAACCACTGATCACTAATCAGGGAAAGCCCTGCTGCACGGGCAAGAAGAGGAGGAGTCATTGTGCTGCTTTCAAGTGGTCATGTGAACACATATTTAATGTGAATATTAAAGATATTGAGACACTGGCACACTGTAAAATTGTTTTTAGAAGCCTCCCCAGAATGAGACAGCAGCCTTCCGTGGCAGCTGTGGGGAAGCTTTCGCTCTCTCGCTGGACCCAGACAGCAAAGTCGGAGAACGGTCAGATCAAGGCTTGTGCAGTGGCAGCAAAGCAGACCCAGATGGTCTCCCACGTGAGTTTCCCAGTGCACTGGCACCACCCTTCCGTGCCATGGGGGGTGCAGACAGGGGGACTCCAATGGACACACTGAGCTGACCTTTCATTTGCCCCCTTCTTTGATGTTGCCAGTGGGGAGGGGAAGGCTGTAGGAATAACATCCTACGGCATCTGGGGTTGGTGGCAAGGGGCACACCAGGCTGCCGAGCATCAGGCAGCTACCCCAGTGTGAGTCACCCCTTCTCAGCTTTCTAGCCCTAAAACCAGGGCCACTCCCAAGGGAAGCGCCACCCAGAGGAGCTGTACCCACATAGCCTCATTTGCATCCAGACCTGACACAGATCACAAGATCATGGCTTCTCCCCCACTGCTGGGACAAGATGAGACTTTGGGAGTCTTGGTAGGGATGGGGCCAGAAGTAGATTGTTGCCTCAACAGCCCCAAGTGAATGGCGCCTCCCTGGGTCTGCACGTCTTTGCAAGGTGACTTTGCTGCAGCTCCCATCAAGAGATGCAGTCTATTTCCACATCCTCTGAATCGGTGCTAGCCTTGCCCCTTGCTTTAACCAGCAGCATTGGAGGGGAGGACTGTGTGCACGTTCCGCCTTGAGCATCTCGGAGCACTCTCACGGGCACCGGGAAGGCCCAGCCACCACAGCCAGGCCCTGCTGAGCCTTCCGCCCATTGCAGCCGTGTGAGTGACCAGTGGAGACAGCTAGAAGAAAGGCCAGTAAGCCCACAGACTTAAGAGAAATCTCATGTCACTGTCTTAAGTGACTAAGTTTTGGGGTATTGTGTTATACACCCTTCAGTCACAGATACAGAAACCCATTTCATCTACATGGGCCAACTGAACCTTAGCGGCAGCTTTGGAAAACAGGTCACAGCTTTCTACAAAAGAAGGAACTGTGATTAAGAAATAGTGACGTTTCTGGGATCAAACAGCTAGTTAAAGTACAGCCAGTCTAAAGATAGGCCAGTTTGGAGACTTCAGGAAAATCACCTAATTTATTTAAACCTCTCCTATCTATAAAATAAATAATAATAATAATAAACCTGCCTTTCATACCTAATGAAATGAGCAAATAAAATTTTATAATGAAATTTGCTTTTGAATTGTAATGTGCGGTAACTCTGTAAGATTTTATTTTTAAATAACTACTCGAAGTCCTTGCATTTTTTTCCTTCTGTTCTTACTAGTATCAGAGAAATACTTGACAGTAAATCAACATTAATTAGAGAAAAGCTAGGGAAGATGTTCTAAGTTAGGAGATATTTTGAAGCAGAAATCAAAAAACTGTTTCAATGAACACCTATGACCATCTTTGAAATTAATGAAAAAAAAATAGAAAGCCTCAGAAAAGACATAAAAGATGAATCAAATGGAAATTTTAGAACTGAAAAATATGACAATCTGTCTCAGTCCATTTTCTGTTTCTACAACAGAGAACTGCAGACTGGGCCATGTATAAAGAACAGTTATTCGGCTCAGTTCTGGAGACTGCAAAGTCCAAGAGCAAGGTGCCGGCATTTGGTAAGGGCCTTCCTGCTGCATCGTTCCACGGCAGACATGCGGAAGGGCAAAAGAGGGTTGCAAGAGGGCACTCACTTTTACAACAAATCCACTCCCTCAACAGCTAACCCACTCCTGAGATAATGACGTTAATCCACTCCTGCAGGTGGAACTCCCTGAACTAATCACTTCTTAAAGGCTCCACCTCATACTACTGTCACAAGAGCAACTAAATTTCCATGTGTTTTGGAGGGAACATTCTATAGCATAATCTAAACAAAGACTCAATGGATGGGCTCAACAACAGGATGGGGAGGACAAAAGAACCTGTGAATTGAAAAAATAAAACAATAGAAATTACACAGTCTAGGCCAGGTGTGGTGGCTCACGCCTACAATCCTAGCACTCTGGGAGGCCGAGGTGTGTGGATTGCTCGAGGTCAGGAGTTGGAGACCAGCCTAAGCAAGAGTGAGACCCCGTCTCTACTAAAAGTAGAAAGAAATTATCTGGCCAACTAAAAATATATATAGAAAAAATTAGCCGGGCATGGTAGCGCATGCCTGTAGTCCCAGCTACTTGGGAGGCTGAGGCAGGAGGATTGCTTGAGCCTGGGAGTTTGAGGTTGCTGTGAGCTAGGCTAACACCACAGCACTCACTCTAGCCCAGGCAACAGAGCAAGACTCTGTCTCAAAAAAAAAAAAAAGAAAAGAAAGAAAAGAAAAAAAGAAAGAAAGAAAGAAAGAAATTACATAGTCTAGACAATGTAGAAAAAATATATATTAAAAAAAAAAACAGATAATAGAGCCTCTGAGACCTATGGGACTATGACAAAAGATCTAACATTCATGTCATTAGAGCTTTTTTTTACATTTTTTTTCTTAGAGACAACATCTCATTCTTTTGCCCAGGCTGGAGGGCAGTGACGCAATTATAACTGACGGCAGCCTTGAACTCCTGGGCTCGGACAATGCTCCCACCTCAGCCTCCAACACAGCTGAGACTACAGAAGTGCCCCACCACACTTGACTAATTTTTTTTAATTTTGTAGAGATGGGATCTTGCTATGTTGCCTAGGCTGGTCTCAACTCCTGGCCTCAAGCTATTCTCCCACTTCTGTCTGCGCTGGGATTACAGGTGTAAGTCATCGAGCCCAGCTGTCGTTGGAGTTCTAAAAGGAAACAAGAAAGAGAGTGGATCTGAAAAAGTGTGCAAAAAAAAAAAAAAAAAAATAGCAGCTGAAATTTTTCCAAATTTGACAAAAGACACAAACCTAAGAAGCTGATCAAATCCTA
The DNA here is from genome assembly GCF_041146395.1 of Eulemur rufifrons. Classification (NCBI taxonomy): domain Eukaryota; kingdom Metazoa; phylum Chordata; class Mammalia; order Primates; family Lemuridae; genus Eulemur; species Eulemur rufifrons. The sequence goes on along the minus strand of NC_090989.1, from coordinate 196,663,127 downwards.
AGCAGGATAAACCCAAAGAAATCTACACCAAGACACATCACAATTAAACCTCTGAAAACTAAAGACAAAACAAAATTTTGAAAGTATCTTACTTTACAGGTACTTTCAAATGGAGGCAGATTTCTCATCACAAAACAAAAAGGCCTAAAGGAAGTGTCACAACATTTTTCAAATGTTAAAAGAAAAGAATCATCAGTGCACAATTCTATATCCTGCAAAAATACCCTCCAAGATGAAAGGGAAATCAAGACATTCTCAAAGAGCAAAAAAGCAGAATTTGTCTCCTGCAGGTCTATACTAAAAAAGAAAGAAAGAAAGAAAGAAAATTTTTTAAACAGAAAGGAAGTGATGGAAGAAGTAACTTTGGGATGTCAGGAAGCAAGGACAACAGAAAGAATAAAAATGTAGTTACATGCAATAGACCTTCTTTTCTTGAGTTTTCTAGATTATGTTTCACAATTGAAGCAAAAATTAAAACACTGAAGAGTTTTCTATCGTATGTAGCGGTAATATTTAACATAACTGGATCATAAATGAGGGAAGATAAAGGGACCTTGTGCCAAGTGAGAAGATCAACGCAGGTGTTAGTGGAGAGCCACCGGCTCTGGAAGTAGATGCTGATGGTGCACAGTTGTGTCCACCCGTCTGAGTCTGAGACTCTGTGGATGTCAGCAGTGCACGTTGGCCTTATCCATCTGCTTGGAGTCCCGTTCACAGCAGCCTTAGCTAAATGCCACAGGAGACAAACTGAGTGGATTTGGTTCCATCCTCTCTCAGTCTGATGAATCAGAGGCTAAAGGGCAGAACACTAACGGGGAATTCTTCCGAAGCTAGTGCGGTGCGGAACAAGAGACGGAAATTGCGGGGAGAGTCGTTCAGGTGTCGCTCATCTCTCTGCACAACCTGCAAGTGAGATCGTAATTTGCGCTTTGTTTCAGACTGTCTTTTCAATGCCATTTGCAGAGGAAACAGCCTTAGAAAACAGCGGCGGTGTCTCCCACAGCAGTGGACGGGCATAATTACTGTCCAAATTGTCTGAGCTCCCTAAGCTCAGAGTTCTCCTCCCACAATGCAACCCGCCAGCCCTCCTCCTGTCACCCTGTGAGAACTGGAGCTCAGTGACTGAGGAAAAACGCTGATACCCTGACTGCTGCTACTGAAGTAATGACCTGTCCTGTCCCTGATCCTGGAGTCTTGTATCTTTGGCTAGCACCCATAAAACGGTGGTAGTCTAACATGTTACCTTGCTAGGAGGGTAAAACCTCAGAGCCTTCACTGTTTTTAACAACCTCTCTGCCTTTATAATGAATTTATCTTTTTTTTTTTTTTTTACTTAAAGTTTCTTTTATTTACAACCAAAGGGTCGTAAGAAACCAATTTTGACTTCAAAGCTCTTGATCTAAGGAAATATCAAAATCCATTAAAGTGGATGGAAAATAATGTTGGTATAAAACTCCAAATGTGAAATGTTACAGCCAAATGTGAGGGTGAAGTCATTACCATTTTATTGAGAAATAGATGTGTAGACCTAGTTAGATGTCCTTGTGAGGAGGTTATGAGAGTTCCCAAAGAAGAAGCACCCAATAAAGACCAGAGCGTGAGAGGAGTGGGGAAAGCCACATGGCTGGCTTAATGGTGACTGCGGGTGAGGTAGCTGCAGGCAGTGAGAAGGACGTGGGGCTCAAGAGATTGATAGAGGCCAGCTTGCAGAGACATTTCAATACTTGATGAAAAATTGTAAACGATACCTAGCAGGAACAGACGTGGGGAATTACTGAGGGGTTTTTGCAGAATGGAGTAAATGTGATAATAAATGTGATGTTTAGAAGAGTAAATATGATTTAAGTATCTAGTATTTATTAAGAAGGAGTGAAGGAGGAAAAGATCACAGGTAGACCATTGAACAGTTCTAATATGAGGTGTTCGGGACCAGAAGTAAAAATAAGAGGCAGCTTGTATCACACAGGAATATTTCAAAACTAATTGCACTTTTCAAAGATTCTTGCAAATCAGTGTCACTCGATTTTTTATACTTATGCATTTTAAGATGGAACATTTTAAACACAAATTAGTTTTAAGTATCAGATTTTGCAAAAATTTGCATTTTGTAGTTCTAAAATATATGCATTTCAAAGACACAATGTGTTTCAAGATAGGTGTATTTATTAGACGGGAGGCTTTAAAAGAAATTATTTCAATACTCTACAGTTCAGAGACCATATATTTCAAATACAGTTTTTTATTTCAAAGACACATGCTCTTGAGCAGCACATGTGTATTTCAGAGGCAGAGGATTTCAAGAAAATCTGCATTAAAAAGATCGGAGCAATACATACACATGTGTATTTCCAAGACATTTGCATTCATTTTTTTTCTTTAATTTTTTTTGACCCGGAGCCTTGATCAAGTGGACTTGGACAATTGCATTCATCTGTATAAAATCTTAGGAGGAGGCCAAATACCTTTGACAGAGGAACCCAGCATTGCTCTGGTGCAAGCGGGTGTGGCAGCCTTGGAACACAGCCCGCCCACAGCCACTGTCTTTTCTCGAGCAGCAGCCCTGGACGGCCTTTCACAGAGCTCCAGGGATTCTACACAGCAGTCTGAAACCCATAAACCTAGTCCAGTCTCTACTTTCCAGTGATGAATTCCTTTCTCACAGTGCCCCAGTGAGCTCCACCTGGGAGCTATGACCAGGATGGGGCTTTCTAGTTCAGCTTCTCTTTGTGGAGATGGGTCTTTAAGTCCTCTTGAATTTAAAAACTCATGGAATATCCAGGTGGAAATTTCAAGTGTGGATTTGGAAATACGGAAGAGAGTCTCAGGAGATCAGGGAGGAAGGGCACATTTGGAAGTCAACATTGTAAATGTGTTGTAGAACCCCAAATTCAGGCTTGTGTACACAATGCGCAGCTAAAGCCAAACACTGTGACAAAGACGCTTGGAGATGGAGAAAGGTGTATTGGATTTGGCGAAAGCAGGAAGACAGGAGAGCAGTCTTTCAGATTTGTCTTGTCACAGAGATGAGGGAGCAAGCTTTTATGCAGGGTCCGAGGAAGGTAGGGAGAAGTCTATGCTGCTTTTAGTCTCAGATAACACCTGCAGCAACCAGATTTCTTGGCATCAGCAGCTAGTTGCAACTCTGTGTGATTTATAGATCTTCTCAATCATCTCAGCAGACACCAAAAATAGAGGTGGGATTATCTAGGAGTTTTCTGTGGAGGAGCCTCTGTTTCACGGAGTGAAGCCCAGTGGCATACATGAGAGAACCATGAGTTCTTGAAAATTTTATATCAGTAGAACTATAGCCACCTTGGACGAAAAAATTCAGAGAAAGCAAAATAAAACAAGGCTGGTGGACCTTCAAAATTCTTCAGGAAACAGGCATCAGCTACAAACTGCTCAGCTGCAAACAGGGGCTATCTTTCATGACAAAACATGGGTGTGGGGTGGAAGATGACTCAGAGGGCAGAGCGGCTACCCCAGAGCGTGGAGCTGTGAGCCCAGCGGGCAGAATCACAGACCACAGACAAGTATCCCCAGACCTGGAAACACAATGGAGGATGCCAGGCTGGATTTCGAAATTGCTTGGAACCGGTAATTCATTTTTCCTTCTATTTTCTCCCTTTTTGAATGAGAATATCTATATCTGCTGTCCTATGCATGTGGCACCATTGTATTTTAGGAGCAGATAACTTTTTTTGAGTTTTGCATGTCCACAATTGAAGAGACATCGTGCCAGGATGAATTGTAGGCATAGCTTCACCCATACTTAATTTATTTTATTTTATTTTATTTTTTTGAGACAGAGGCTTGCTCTGTCGTCCAAGCTAGAGCGCCATGGCATTAGCCTGGCTAACAGCAACCTCAAACTCCTGGGCCCAAGCGATCTTCCAGCCTAAGCCTCCAGAGTAGCTGAGACTACAGGCACGTGCCACCATGCCCGGCTAATTTTTTCTACTTTTAGTTGCCTGGCTAATTTTTTTTCTGTTTTCAGTAGAGACAGGGTCTTGCTCTTGCTCAGGCTGGTCTCAAACTCCTAAGCTCAAGAGATCCTCCGATCTTGGCCTCCCAGAGTGCTAGGATTACCGGCGTGAGCCACCGCGCCCAGCCCCCATACTTAATTTAGATAATGGATTTGGGACTTTTGAACTGATAAGACTTAGGCAAGATTTTGGGCTTTGGGTTTGAGAATTTGGGGGACCCTGTGATGGGATGGATGTATTTTGCATGTAGGATAGATTTGTATCTGAGGAGGGCAGAGGGCATGCCATGGTAGGCAGAATAGGTAGGCTCTCCCTAAAGACGGCCCCACAGAATGCCTCGACTGTGAGTACATTACATCATGTGGTGAAGGAGAGCTCAATTTGCTACTCAACTGATTAGCAGTTGAATCTATGATAAGGAGATTATCCTCGGTTATCCAGGTTAGATCAGACCAATGTAATCACTGCAGGGAGGGAAAATGGCTTCCCTCCACCCTTCTGGGTTCTTTGGCTAGGCTACAAATTGAATTCACATAAAGCAGATTAACAGAAAAAAATGAACCATTTTCATTGCATACATAAGCATGGGAGTCCCACAAAACAGGAGACTCCAAGAAGGGTCAGAGCACTGAAGCGTGTATAGATACCATCCTGAGCCACAGGGAGGAAGAGGCCCTTGGAGATTGGGGAGGACACACACTTTGGGAGGGTGAGGAGAGGAAGTGTGTGGTGACTAAAGGTGTCTTATTATGAAGATAAAAGCCCCAAAGATAATACAAGCAGCCTTCAGAAGAGCGGGTGGCAGTCTGTCTGGGTGTGGTGTAAATGGGTTAATCTCTGGTTGGTAAGATTCCCAGGGAGGGAATTCCTGACAGGTGAGGTCTGTCTTCAAGCAGCTCAGAAAAAGCCACAACTTTCATTTGCTCTGTTCCTGGTGCCCTCAGTTTGAAGTGATTAGCACACCAAGTGACACATCTGGAGGGGCAGTTCCTGAAGTCCTTCATCACTATTGTTCTTAAAGTGGAAGAGGGAGGCAGAAGAGGTCGGAGTCCGGTGATGCGACGTGAGCAGCGGTCAGCCGGCCCTGGACGGCTTTGCGGACGGGGCAGGGCCGCAGCCGAGGAAAGCAGGCAGCCTCTGGAAGCCGGGGACCCGGGAAACAGATTCCGCCCCAGAGACCCCAGAAGAGAGTGTGGCCCTGCCAACGCCTTGGTTTTGGCCTTGTGAGACCCTTGCCAAACTTCTAACGTTCAGCGTTGGGAGATAATTTTGTGTTCAGGACACTAAGCCTGTGGCGGTTTCTTGCAGCAGCAATGGCCTGTCAGCACACCTGCCTTTGCGTAGCGCAAAGACTGCAGAATGCTCCCAAGGGCCTTCCCACCCCTGCCCTTGTCGCCAGCCGGCAAACAACCTAGACCAAGAACGGCCCCTTTATCTAGAAGTGCGGGGGAGGCAGCCAGTTCACCAAGGAGCCGGGCCTGGTCTGCACGTGGGCACAGACTGGCTGTGTTAGAACCGGTTTCCCTCAGCCCCAGGAACAGATAGGCAGAGTCACCAAGGCTGCAACAGACAAAGGAGTTTATTTTCTAGCCTGGGCTAGGGTCCAAGGCTCAGAGCACCAGCGCAGTGGTCTCTCCACGAGCCAGGACCCCCCCCTGGGGTGGGCACTAAGCTTTTATACTTATCAGTAGGTTACATGTATGGGGCACCCCCCCCACCCCCCTTTTAGTGCATTTGCTCTTTCAAAAGTGGCTGATAGTATTGGCTCCTGATTGGCTGGTTTCCAAGCCGGGCTCTGGCTCCTGATTGGCCAGTTTCCAAGCCGGGCTTTGGCTCCTGATTGGCCAGTTTCCAAGCCGGGGCTTTCAGTTGTTACTAGCGGCATTCCGGGCAGGGGGAGGGCCTGTGTTGGGGAAACCGAAACTTAGGCCTATCCTAGGAGGTCCAGTCTGTCATGGAGTTACTCCTGTTTTCCTTCCTGCTCTACATTCCCCGCCTTTTTTTTTTTTTTTTTTTTTTTAACAAGCACTCTTGCTCGGACATGGGGCCTCGTGTTTCACCTTTTTATAAGCCAGAGTCATAGCTCAGCCTCTGGTTCTGTTGTCACAGTACCATCAGTTGTACCATGTTGACTCGTTCTTTTACAAAGGTAATTAATCTATTTAGAATATACGGTCCGAAAGTGAGGATGAGCAAAAGAACAATTAGGGGTCCTAATAAAGTTGAAAGCAAAGTAGTCAGCCAAGGGGAGCTATTGAACCATGACTCAAACCACCCTTCTCTTTGTTCACGCTCTCGCCTCCGTTTAGCCAGTCCTTCTCTGACTTTAGCCATGGATTTTCTTACTACCCCGGTATGGTCAGCGTAGAAGCAGCACTCTTCCCCTAGGGCGGCGCATAGCCCTCCCTGTTGGAGGAGTAGTAGGTCTAGTCCCCTCCGGTTCTGCAGCACTACCTCAGACAGTGAGGTCAGTGACTTTTCTAAATGGGAGATGGATTCTTCGATCCTGGATATGTCTTCATCTACGGCGGCCCTCAGGCTATTGAACCCCCTGTGCTGCACCACTAAGGACGAGATACCTGTCCCTGTTCCTACTGCACCCAGACCGAAAAGGGTGGCTAAGGTTATTGCTGTAAAGGGCTCTCTTTTTGTAGTTAACCTGGCACCTCCTGTGCCTTTTTCCCATGCATCATATATTATATTTTCTTGGTGGTAGATAACCTTAGGGAATACTAGTATCATGATGCAGACTTCCTCTAACTCATTAAAGACAGACAGGCTAAGGCATGGGGTCAAGCCTGTTTTAGAACAAACCCACCATCCATTGAGCGCTGGAATCACCCATTTTGTTCCTCCATTCCAGTTTATAGATGGGTGGACTATAGAACAAAATTGTGCATGGCTAGGGGGCACCTTTCCTACGCAGGTTCCATTTCCAGTGACTGCCTGAAGTGTTAGCCCCGGGCCCTTACGGTCCCACGTGCAGGACCTGGGGGCCTCCTCTCCCGTGCGGTTGAAGGGGGCATCTATTCCTACTGCTTCATAGAAAGGGGGTCTGATGTCATAGCATAACCAACAGGCTTTCGTAGCATTGGGATCGGAGCGGTTTATAATGCCTCGTATGCTGCTGTCAGCATTTTCCATAAGGGATCTCCTGACTCCTTTGTCCTGGGGGTTATTTGTGTTTCTATCTCTGCCACCGGGGTCTTTAAGAGTGAGGGTGGAGCAACAGTCGGGCGTGGGCTATTTTGTTTATCTCCCAGCACCCCCAAAATGTCAAAACTGGTTCCCCCCAGCACTGGATTGGGCCCTACAGTGCCCGAGATGGGAGAAGCCCTCAGTTTGAATTGTATTACAGTGCCCCGCCCCCCCGCCCCCAGCGGCGGTCATAGAGAGTTACTCCCGAGTATAGTCCTGAGACCCACCGTCTGTCTTTTTTTCCTTCCTCTGTGAACCTTACACGTATCAGGTTACAGTCAGAGGTATACCTGGTTCGTGAGCATGGCCGGACATAAGACATCTCAATGAAAAGAGGTCAGACCTGCCATTTCCACTCTCTGTCATTGGTGGTCACACACTTTCAGGCTGCACAGTAGAGAGACTCGATCCCCCCACACACGCGCCTCATTTCCCCTGTTCTAAATCCTGGACATGCAAAAAACCCATTCCTACTTAACTGTATCCGGGCCTGGCATTGGGTGTACTGATATTCATAGCCCAATCCCTGTTGCTTAGGGTCGTACTGCAGATTATCCATGCCTGGCAATTGTTCTAAGTTGAAGTACAGGTCCGGCCACCAAGTGTTTAGTGGGGCCGTTCCTGAAGTCCTATTATAAACTTCATGAGTTTCTAAGTTAGTGATTTCCCAGGTGAGGTTATAGGGCATGTGGGGATTTGGGTCAGTCATTGCTTTTCCCATAAGTGTTATGAATATAGCGGTCACCACAAGCATTTTTATTCCATATGTCTTTATCCTGAGTCCCACGGCAGTCTGGTTGTTACGCGAGTCAGTCTGGTCTTTAGTGGATTCTCAGGATCCGCTGAGGCACTCCACTGAACTTGCTGCTGCTCCCGCTCGTCCTCGTTGGCAGGTCTTACGTGGGAGTGGTGTACCCAAGTCGCCACTCCGTCAACCTTTAGGGCAGTGGGGGTAACCAGAATAGTCTGAAAAGGTCCCTTCCACCTGGGCTCCAGGGTCTTGCTATTAGGCTGTTTTACCCATACCCAATCTCCCGGCTGGTAAGGGTGCCCGTTAGCCTTTTCCCCTGCCGGTCGGGTGACTTGATAAATGGCTCAAAGGGCAGGCCAGATCTGGCTCTGAACCCTTTGCAGGGCCTGCACAGCCTGTAGTACTTCTATAGGGTGTTCAGGCAGGGTCTCAGGTTTCATTTTTGGAATTACCGGTGGAGGAGCACCATATACTATCTCAAAGGGGGTTAGGCCTAAATGGTAGGGGGTGTTCCTGGCTCGGAACAGGGCGAAGGGAAGGAGCGTCACCCAGTCCCCGCCAGTCTCCAGAACCAATTTAGTCAAAGTCTCCTTTAGAGTTCTGTTCATTCTCTCTACCTGCCCTGAGCTCTGGGGATTATATGTACAATATAGTTTCCAATCTGCCCCCAGAGCCCGGGCAAGTCCCTGACTAACTTGACTTGTGAAGGCTGGGCCGTTGTCAGACCCTATGCTCTCCAGCAGCCCGTATCTGGGAACTATTTCTTCCAGCATTTTCTTGGCTACTATTAAAGCAATTTCTCTTTTAGTAGGAAAAGCCTCTACCCACCCTGAGAAGGTGTCTACCATAACCAGCAAGTACTTGTACCCATATTTCCCTGGCCTTACTTCCGTGAAATCTATTTCCCAAAACAATCCTGGCCGCCTCCCCCGTTCCCTGGTACCTGTATGGGTCCCTCTGATCCTCCCCGGCTGCATGACCTGGCAGACACGACAGTCCTTGACAATGCTTTCTGCTGTCTTTCCTTGTGATTTGAACCTGAGTTGTGCAGTGTCCAGCAGCTGCAACATCTTTTTCTTGCCTAGATGCGTTGTCTGGTGCAAGTGTCTCAGCAGATGGTTCCCCAAGGCTTCAGGAACTACTAGGCGATGCTTTCTGTCTTGGAACCAACCATCCTTACCCTGCGTTGCCTGCAGTTTTTCTCTGGCCCAGTCCATGTCCATACTGGAATAGTCCGGTTGAGGGGATATCTCTCCCATCCCCGGGGGCGGCAGGCTCAAGTGTAGGACATCTGTTGGCGTAGGTCCTTCTGCAGCCCTCTTGGCCTCAGCATCCATGGCCCAGTTGCCTCGAGCTTCTAGGGAGTCCCCCTTCTGGTGTCCTGGAGTGTGGACTACAGCCACTGCCTTTGGTAACAGGATGGCTTCTAGCAATTGAAGTATTTCAGGCTTATGTTTGATTTCTTTGCCCTCTGCCGTGATGAAGCCCCTTTCTTTATAGAGGGCTCCATGTATGTGCAGTGTCCCAAAGGCATAGCGGCTGTCAGTATATACCGTCAGCCTCTTTCCCTGGGCCCGGCGAAGGGCTTCCGTCAATGCAATCAGCTCAGCCTTCTGGGCGGACGTCCCCTGTGGAAGGCGTGCAGCCCAGATAAGGTTGCCTTGTCCATCTACTATGGCTGCTCCTGCGTACCTGTGTCCCTCCCTGACGAACCTACTCCCGTCCGTGAACCAGGTCAGGTCGCTGTTCGCAAGAGGGCGGTCCTGCAGGTCCTTCCGGGCCATCTGGGTCTCTGCCAGGATCTCAAGGCAGCTATGCTCAGGCGTTGCTGGTCCAGGATCTGGCAGAAGCGTGGCTGGGTTCAGGATGGCAGGAGCTCGAAACTCGATACGGGGAGTATCTAACAGAAGCCCCTGATAGTGAGTCAACCTCGCATTTGTAATCCATCGCCCTGGTGGCTGCTTCAGGATCCCCTCTATGGCATGAGGGGTGGTAATTCGCAGATGCTGACCCAAGGTGAGCCTGTCAGCGTCTTTGACCAGCAAAGCAGCAGCTGCGATGATACGCAAGCACGCCAGCCACCCTGCCACTACGAGGTCAAGTTTCTTGGACAGATATGCTACCGGCCGCCTCCACGGTCCCAGCGTCTGTGTGAGCAGCCCCTTGGCTATTTCCTTTTTCTTGTCCACAAAGAGGTGGAACTCCTTCATGGGGTCAGGGAGGGCTAGGGCCGGGGCCTCTAGCATGGCTGTTCTCAAGGCTTGGAAGGCGCTCTCCATTTGCCTAGTCCATTCCCAAGCCTGACCTGCCTTACACCCTTCATAAAAGGGTTGAGGCTTTTCTGCAAACCCTAGGATCCAGAGGCAGCAGTACCCCACTGATCCCAAGAACTCCCTTACTTTTCGACATGAGGTCAGAGTGGGTATTCTTAACACAGTCTGTTTCATTGCCTCAGTTAGCCATCTTTGTCCTCCCTTTATTTTATATCCTAGATAGGTGACTTCTTCCTTGCAGATCTGGGCCTTCGTAGCACTAGCCCGGTACCCCATCTCGCCCAGCGCCCTGAGTAAGTCCTTGGTGCCCTCTAAGCAGGTCTGTGAGGTTGGGGCAGCTAGTAGCAGATCATCTACATACTGTAACAGGGTCACCTCTGGATGACTGGCCCGGTACTCACCCAAGTCTTCATGGAGGGCCTCGTTGAACAGGGTGAGTGAGTTCTTAAACCCCTGGGGTAGCCGTGTCCACGTCAACTGTCCTTGGATTCCCCTCTCCTCATCTTGCCACTCAAGGGCAAATATTTCCTGGCTGCGCAGGGCTACTGCCAAGCTGAAAAAGGCATCCTTTAAGTCCAGGACAGTATACCAGGTTTGTGTTGGAGGAAGGGAACTCAGCAGGGTGTAGGGGTTGGGAACCGTAGGGTGGATGTCTAGGACGCGTGCGTTGACCTCCCTGAGGTCCTGCACAGGCCGATAATCCTTTCCACCCGGTTTCCTCACTGGCAGCAGGGGAGTATTCCAGGCTGACTGGCACCTCCGGAGGATCCCGGCGTCTAGGAGCCTTCGAATGTGAGGCGTTATTCCCACTCTAGCTTCTTGGGGCATGGGATACTGTCTGACTTGGGCCAGTTCAGCTCTCAGTTTCAGCTCAATATAAAGAGGAGGTCGATGCTCTGCCCATCCTGCTCCCCCTGTCTCAGCCCAGGCTTTAGGAAACTCTCAAAACCAGTGTGCCATCTCTCCTTCCTGACGGATCCCCACAGGCTGATATAGTCGGTACTCATCCGCCTGGGCCAGGGTCAGGACTTGAGGAACCTGAGGGCTGCTGATACGGTTCCCCTTAGCATCAGTTACTATTATTCCTTTGTCTTCAAAATAGATACGGGCTCTTAGCTTTGTAAGTATATCTCTTCCTAACAAGGGGGTGGGGCACTCCGGAATGACCATAGAGGCATGGCTCACTTGCCCTGAGCTCAGGTCTAACTTTTGCCAGGTAGCCCATCGGTAGGGCCTGGTTCCGGTTGCCCCCTGCACCCAACTAGTCTTTTTTTTTTTTTTTATAGCAATGGCTAATGTTTACTGAGGACTTGCTACATAACTTGGGTTAAATACTTTATATTTTTTTTTATTATTTCATCTCATTGTTATGGGGGATACAGAATTGCAGGTTACATACATTGCCCATGTACCGCCTTTCCCCCCAAGTCAGAGCTCCAGGCGTGTCTGTTCCCCAGATAGTTCGCGTTGCACCCATCATGTAGGTATATATCCCTCCCTTCCCCACCCCCCCTTCCCGAGTCAGCACCTTCAAGCGTTACCATTCCCCAAACGGTGTGCAATGCACTCATTGTGTAGGCATACCCCCATCTCCTCCCCCACCCCCCACCTCAGTCTGATATCCGATTGGTGTCTTTCCCAGATGTGTATTTAGGTGATGTTCAGGGAAATCAATTTTCTGGTGAGTACATGTGATGCTTGTTTTTCCATTCTTGGGATACTTCACTTAATATAATGGGCTCCAACTCTCTCCAGGAGAACCATAGAGATGTCATATCTTCATTATTCCTTGTAGCTGAGTAATATTCCATGGTATACATATACCACAGCTTACTAATCCAATCATGTATTGATGAACATTTGGGTTGTTTCCACATCTTTGCTATTGTGAATTGTGCTGCTATAAACATTCGGGTACATGTGTCTTTGTTACCGAATGACCTTTTTTCCTTTGGGTATATGCCCAGTAATGGGATTGCTGGGTCAAATGGCAGGTCTACTTGAATCTGTTTAAGATACCTCCATAATGCTTTCCACAGGGGTTGCACTAGTTTGCAGTCCCACCAGCAGTGTATTAATGTTCCTGTCTCTCCACACCCACGCCAACATGTGTTGTTTTGGGTTTTTTTGATAAAGGCCATTCTCATTGGGATTAAGTGATATCTCATTGTGGGTTTGATTTGCATTTCTCTGATGATTAGGGATGTTGAGCATTTTTTCATATGTTTGTTAGCCATTCTTATATCTTCTTTCGAGAAGTTTCTATTCATGTCATTTGCCCACTTTTTGATAGGGTTGCTTGATATTTTCTTGCTGATTTTCCTGAGTTCTAAATAGATTCTTGTTATCAGTCCTTTATCTGATGTGCAGTATGCAAAAATTTTTTCCCATTCTGTAGGTGGTCTGTTTATTCTCGTGACTGTTTCTTTGGCTGTGCAGAAGCTTTTTAATTTAATCATGTCCCATTCATTTATTTTTGTTGCTGCTGTGATGGCCTTGGGGGGTCTTCTTCATAAATTCTTTGCCTAGGCCAATGTCTATAAGAGTCTTTCCTACATTTTCTTCTAGAATTCTGATTGTATCATGCCTAAGGTTTAAGTCTGTTATCCACCGTGATTTGATTTTTGTGAGAGGTGAAAGCTGTGGGTCCTGTTTCAGTCTTCTACAAGTGGCTAACCAATTCTCCCAGCACCATTTATTGAATAGGGATTCTTGTCCCCAGAGTATATTCTTTCCCGCTTTGTCAAAAATTAGGTGACTATATGAGGATGGTTCTATATTTGGATTTTCTGTTGTGTTCCACTGGTCTGTGTCCCTGAACTTGTGCCAATACCAGACTGTTTTAAGAACCACGGCCTTGTAGTATAGTTTGAGGTCTGGCAAATTAATACCTCCCATTTTGTTTTTGTTGCTTAAAATTGCTTTTGCTATACGGAGTCTTCTTTGATTCCATACAAAGTGTATAATTATTTTCTCTACGTCTGTAAAGAATGATGTTGGTAATTTAATAGGGATTGCATTGAATCTGTAGATCACTTTGGGTAGTATAGACATTTTAACAATGTTGATTCTTCCGATCCACGAGCATGGTATATTTTTCCAACTGTTTGCAAGTTCTGCTATTTCTTTTCTCAGTGTTTCATAGTTTTCCTTATAGAGGTCCTTTACCTCTTTAGTTAGGTATATACCTAGATATTTTATTTTCTTTGTTGCTATTTTGAAGGGTATTGAGTCTTTAATTTGGTTTTCCAATTGACTGTTATTGGCATATATAAATGCCTCTGATTTGTGTATATTAATTTTGTAGCCTGAGACTTTGCTATATTCATTAATCAATTCCAGGAGACTCATGGTTGAATCCTGGGGTTTTTCCAGATATCACATCATATCATCAGCAAAAAGTGAGAGTTTGATCTCTTCCTTCCCTATTTGGACTCCCTTGGTTCTGCTCTCTTGCCTGATATCTCTCGCAAGGACTTCCAATACTATGTTGAAAAGTAATGGGGACAGTGGGCAGCCCTGTCTGGTTCCAGTTCTAAGTGGGAGTGCTTTCAATTTTTCCCCATTCAGAATGATGTTGGCTGTGGGTTTGTCATATATGGCTCCTATCATTTTTAGGTAGGTTCCATCAATGTGTATTTTGTTAAGCGTTTTTATCATAAAAGGGTGTTGAATTTTGTCAAATGCTTTTCCTGCATCTAATGAGAGTATCATATGGTTTTTGTTTTTGCTTCTATTTATGTGGTGAATTACATTTATAGATTTACGTATGTTGAACCACCCCTGCATCTCTGGGATGAAGCCCACTTGGTCATGGTGGATTTTTTTTTGATAAGTACTTGGATTCGATTTGCTAGTATTTTATTGAAAATTTTTGCATCTATATTCATGAGAGAAATTGGTCTGTGGTTCTCTATTTTTGTTGTGTCCTTTCCAGGTTTTGGTATCAATGTTATATTGTCTTGGTAGAACGTGTTGGGGAGAATTCCATCCTTCTCAATATTGGAGAATAGTTTATGTAGGATGGGCACCAGTTCTTCTTTGTATGTATGGTAAAATTCGGGTGTGAACCCATCTGGACCAGGGCTTTTCTTTTTGGGAAGGTTTTTTATTGCTGTTTCGATTTCAGTTCTTGATATTGGTCTGTTCAGGTACTCTATTTCTTCCTGGTTGAGCCTGGGAAGACTATGTGTTTCTAAAAATTTGTCCATTTCCTGCGCATTCTCCAGTTTGCGTGCATACAGATTTTTGTAGAATTCATAGATGATATCTTGTATCTCTGTAGCATCGGTTGTGATTTCTCCTTTCATGTTCCTAATGGAGGTTATTAGAGATTTTACTTTTGTCCTCTTGGTTAGTCTAGCCAGAGGTGTGTCTATTTTGTTTATCTTTTCAAAGAACCAACTTTTTGTTTTATTAATTTCCTTTATAGTTTCTTTGTTGTCCTTTTCATTTAATTCTGATTTGATCTTAGTAATTTCTCACCTTCTGCTGGGTTTGGGATCATTCTGTTCTTCTTTCTCCAGCTCTTTGAGTCTATTCGTTAGGTTGTCTATTTGCATGTTTTCTGTCTTTTTGATATAGGCATTTATGGATATGAATTTTCCTCTCAGGACTGCTTTAGCTGCGTCCCATAGATTTTGATAAGTTGTATCTCCATTCTCATTTAATTCAAAGAAATTTTTGATTTCCATCTTGATTTCTTCCTTTATAGAATAATTATTCCAGAGAAAGTTATTTAGCTTCCATGACTTTGAGTAAGAGTGAGGGTTTCTGTTTGTGATCATTGTTACTTTTATTCCGCTGTGATCTGAGAAGATGCATGGTATAATTTCTATTTTTTTGAATTTTTTAAGACATGATTTATGTCCTAGGACATGGTCAATCTTAGAGAATGTCCCATAAGCTGATGAGAAGAATGTATATTCTGTGGACTTTGGGTAGAATGTCCTATAGATGTCAGCCATGCCCATTTGTTCTAGCATTCTATTTAGGTCCATTATGTCTTTGTTTATTTTCTGTTTAGAGGATCTGTCCTGTACTGTCAGTGGGGTGTTAAAGTCTCCAGCTATTACAGTATTGTTATCTATCATTTGGTTGAGATCTAGTAGGGTTTGCTTTATGAATGTAGGTGCACCTAGGTTGGGTGCATATATATTGAGTATAGTCATGGCTTCTTGTTGAATTGTGCCTTTAACCAGTATGTAGTAGCCATCTTTGTCTTTTATTATTTTTGTTGGTTTGAAAGCTAAGTTATTGGAAATTAAGATTGCCATGTCAGCTTTCTTTTGGTTACCGTTTGCTTGAAATATCGATTTCCATCCTTTTATTTTCAGTCTAAATGCATCTTTGCAGGTTAGGTGAGTTTCTTGAAGACAGCAGATACTTGGATTGTATTTTTTTATCCATTGGGCCAGTCTATGTCTCTTGAGCGGGGAATTCAAACCATTCACATTTATTGAGAAAACTGATAAGTGAGACAGTTTTTTGTTCAGCTTGTTGGGTAGAACTTCATTGCGATATTTTCTCTCCTGGGCCATTGTGGTATCTGGAATTTGATCTTTAGCTCTTGATTAGTTTTACATTCGTGGATCTTTCTTGTGCTGATCCGTGTGTAATTCTCTTTTGAGTACTTCTTGGAGGGCTGGTCTTGTCTTGGTGAATTCCCTCAACCTTTGTTTATCTGAGAATGTCTTGATTTCTCCTTAATATAGAAAACTTAGCTTAGCTGGGTACAAGATTCTAGGCTGGGCACTATTCTGTTTTAGAAGCATGAAAATGGGACCCCAACCTCTTCTTGCTTGTAAGGTTTCAGCTGAGAAATCTGGCATGATTCTGATGGGTTTTCCTTTGTAAGTTACTTGTTTCTTTCTCCTTACAGCTCAGAGAAGGGACTCTTTAGTGGATATTTTGATCAGCCTGATGACTACGTGGCGTGGTGTTTTCCTATTTGCTATGAATCTCCCAGGGGTCCTTTGAGCTTCTTGAATCTGTATGTCTAGAGTATTGGCAAGGCCTGGAAAATTTTCCTCGATTATGTCTTCAAATAGCTTGTCCAACCCTTGCTTATTATCTTCTTCACCCTCAGGAATGCCAATAACTCTCAAGTTAGGTTTCTTCACATAATCCCACATTTCTTGAAGACTCAGATCATTTCTCTTACTTTTTTGATCTATCTCTGTGACTGACTTATGTAGTTGGAAGGAGTTATCTTCAATTTCTGAGATTCTTTCCTCTGTTTGATCTACCCTGCTCTTGAGACTTTCCACAGTGTTTTGTAGCTCTCTGAGTGAATTCTTCATTTCTAGGAGTTCAGTTTGGTTTTTCTTCAGTATTTCAATTTCTTTAGTGAATTTTTTCTCCAAATCTTGTATTTTTGTGTGTGTGTTTTCCTTGTGTTGTTTATCCATTGATTCTTGTATATTATTCAGCTTGTTTATGATCCATAATTGGAATTCTTCCTGTGACATCCGACTAGTCTTGTTGGACAACTTTCCAGTGGTTCCAGTAATTACTGAATGTTCCGCTCCTGTGTCTACCAAGAAACTGACTGGGCTCCCCTCCACTTCTATAGTTACCCTGGGCTCAGGGATGGCATCCGAACCCTGTCTTCCCTATTCACTATCTTCTCCCTGCCCCGCTATTAAGACTCTCTTAGGCGATGCTTTCCCCCCGGTCCCCCTTTTTTTCTTAGGACATTCCCTAGCCCAATGCCCCCTCTCCTTGCAATTTGCACACTGGTCCTTCTCTAGCCTTCTCCTATGGGGGCAGCCTCCTCTCTCCTCCCCAAACTCTTTTCTCCCGAGCGTGCTCCCTGTAGCCGCCAGAAGAGTCTTGGCCATCTCTTTGTTGGCTTTTCTAGTTTCCCCAGCCTGGAATTTTCTATCTTCCTGTCTAATCCTTTCTAGCCTCTCTTCCGGGGTCTCCCTATTATTGTAGACTTTCTCAGCCACCTCTAATAGATCTTGTATTGTCTTTTCACATAACCTATCTATCCTCTGTACTTTTCTCCTTATATCGGGGGCTGCCTGGTTTACAAAGGCCATCATTACTGCCGCCTTGCTCTCTTCTGCCATAGGATCTATGGGAGTATACTGTCTGAAAGCCTCCATAATCCTCTCTAGATAGGCTGCTGGACTCTCCTCGGGCCCCTGCCGAACATCCCCTACCTTAGCCAAATTGGTCGACTTCCGTGCCGCCGCCCGGAGACCGGCCATTAGAGTCTGGCAGTAGACCCGGAGATGCTCGTACCTTCAGCCTCATTGTAATCCCAGGGGGGTTGTTCGAGTGGGAATTCCCGGTCTATGATCCCTGGATTAGTGGTGGGTCTGCCATCATCTCCTGGAACCAGTTTCCGTGCTTCCCCCTGTATTCTTTCCCTTTCTTCAGTGGTAAAAAGAACTTTTAGTAGTTGCTGACAATCGTCCCAGGTGGGCTGATGAGTGAACAAAACAGAATCTAAAAGGTTAATCAGATCTTTAGGATTCTCTGAGAAGTTGGCATTTTGAGACTTCCAGTTATACAGATCACTAGTCAAAAAAGGCCAATATTGGTAAGCCTGTTCCCCGTCAGCTTGCGGGGGCCCTATTGCATGCAGGGGGAGAGCCATGACTGGTTCTAGGTCCAGCTGCCGGGTCCCGTACGCTGGGCCATCCACTGAGGGAGCTGCAGTGGCTAGGGCTGCGGCTGCAGCGGGGTTATAAGGTGGGGGTGGAATACACTCCTGGTCTATTAGGTCGGGATAGGGAGTGGAGTCCGGAAGGACAGGGGGCGAGTCCAAAGGGGTGCCATTTGTAGGCCCTGATTTGGACTCCCCCTCTTTCCTGGCCTCCTTTGCTACCATGATCTTGCTGTCTCCTACTGGGAGCAGGATCTTCCCCAACCAGAGTGGGGGGTCCTGGACTAAGTCTTGCCAGACAATAATGTATGGAATCTGGTCGGGATGACCGTGGGGCTCTTTGTTGAACACTATCTCCTTTACTTTGGAAATGATACCAGAGTCAAACGTTCCATCCCGGGGCCATCCAGCCCCGAAGGTTGGCCACTCAGACTTACAAAACTTAATAAATTTGCCTTTCCTGATTTCTATAGCGAGGTTGTGAGCCCTATCCTTGACTTCTTTGAAATGATCTATGAGGACAGACAGAGGCGTTGTCTGTGTCTGCCCCATGCTCACAAAGGGAACGGGGAAGGGAGTTTCTCTCAGGTGTCCGCCTGGCTGCGTCCCTCGCAGGAACTTAGGCGCGTCTTGGCTAAGGTGTACCTGTATAAACCCCGGGCCTGGTCACTCCTTTTTAGGGGAGTGAATCACTGTTGTGCCGTACGATGCCACCACAGAATCGCAGGTTAGGACCCACTCAGATTCCGTAGCCGTGGCCGTGGAACCTCATACAGTCACACTTCACTCATTCAATCAGGCAGACAGACTTTATGTGGGGGGGGTCGATTCGGAGCCACACTAGGACTCCTACCACAACCCAGTAAAAAAGTGTGAGGGCGCACCTCTGTGGGGTTCTCCAAGAAGGAGGGGCAACAGTGTATAGACTGATACCAAACACCAGAACCAGTGAGCCCAGAAGAATAAGCTGCAACCAAAAAGCAGTGACTCCAGAGACCGAGGGAATCATTGAAAGGATGGCCCTAGGTGACAGGGTTCCGGGGCCTCGGCGGGGCCACGGGCCAAGGGCTGGGAGACGCTGGGGGCTGCAGTGGATAAAGAGAAGTAGCAGGGGTGGTGGGGTGTGGTGGAGAATTGTTAGTCCACCCTTGTCTGCCTCCTCTGCGACATACAGGACATTTAACTCCGTTGTTAATCGAGAAATTTTTGGGACTAAGGATAGAGCCGGTTTCTCTGCACATCAGATCAAATCCACGCTCCTATGAGTGAAGAAGAAACATAAAACACAGACAAAAGCGACGAGGTAAGTCACAATCTGACACCAAAAGCGAGTGGGCGGCATGCTTGTGCAGGGCCGGCATGCGCAGGTTGCTCCGCCACCTCCGCCTCCGCCTCCACCGGGGGGGCGCTGCTGGTGGATGGGCCGCCGAATGAACACCAAAGACTCAAACACGGAACAATGGCCACCAAACAATAACACAGATAGACAACGACAAGACGTTTCACAAATCCCTAACTCTTGGCCCTGTGGCCAGCTTGGTTTCCCTCCCAAACGGACCTTACCGGCCCGCGTCGGAAACCTACCGAGTTGGGGGGCGAGGTACGTCTCCCTTCGCTCCCAGACCAGCGACCTCCCAGCGTGTCTGCCTAGGTCTTCGGCCAGTCACCAATTACCTGCACCTCGCGGATTTTTAGAGTTCCAACTCCTCCTCGGGCCTGGATTCTGTTCCTGGGGTTTCGGGATCCCGGACGAGCCCCCAAATGTTAGAACCGGTTTCCCTCAGCCCCAGAAACAGATAGGCAGAGTCACCAAGGCTGCAACAAAGGAGTTTATTTTCTAGCCTAGGCTAGGGTCCAAGGCTCAGAGCACCAACGCAGTGGTCTCTCCACGAGCCAGGACCCCGCCCTGGGGTGGGCACTAAGCTTTTATACTTATCAGTAGTTACATGTATCGGGTACACACACCCCCCACCCCCCTTTTAGTTCATTTGCTCTTTCAAAAGTGGCTGATAGTATTGGCTCCTGATTGGCCAGTTTCCAAGCCGGGGCTTTCAGTTGTTACTAGCGGCATTCGGGGGGGGGGGGGAGGGGGAGGGCCTGTGTTGGGTTAACCGAAACTTAGGCCTATCCTAGGAGGTCCAGTCTGTCATGGAGTTACTCCTGTTTTCCTTCCTGCTCTACAGCTGACGGGGCGGTGCAGCGTCTCTTTCATTCAAGCATGAAACAAAGAAAAGAAACACTTTAGAGGTGGATCCCCAAGCTCACAAGTGTCATCTCACTATCAAATAGCAAAGCTGGGTTTTATTTTGAGAGACTCCATCCTTTGGACCTATTTCCACCGAGACAGCTGCTAAACTGCTGATGGAGGGGACGGTTTCGGTCCACAGTGCTCCTCGGAGAGCCTGGGCCGAGCAAGCGAGCAGCCTGCCCTGGACGTCGCGTCTTTGTCATTCAAATCAATTCCTGGGCAGAGTGGAAGTATCTACTCGGCTACAATGTATAACATTTGCATAGCGAAGGGATGGCAGCCTTGTTATCACCATAACGATGTAAAATTGTTCTGCAGATGTAAGTGGAGTAGTGAATATGACAGTATTCTCAGTCTGAAAGGGTCATTTTATACACCCAATTAGTATGGAAACTAGTCACACTTCTGGGGGAAAACTGAGATGTTGCTTCTCACGGAAACGTGGTTTACCAGAGACTTCCTTGCACCCAGGCAGGTGCGTTTGCCGGCCGAGCAGAGAAGCGCCCACGTGCTGAGGCGGTCGTTGCCGGGGAAAGGGTTTGCTCCGCACAGCGCTGTGCTACGGGGGACAGGAGAAAGTCCTCAAATCTGCCTCCCCGACAATGTGGAGACAGACGGTTTTAAGGATAGTTTGGCAGGCAGGGGATTAGGCAATTAGGTTCATTAACTGGGGCAAAATTGCAGGGGTGTAGAAATCATCTTGTGTTGCTCACAGTTCCAGTTGGGCCGGTTTCTTGGTCTGGGCCGCTGGTCCCAGTGGGCCTGTTGTTAGGGCAGAAAGCCTGGTAGGCGCTCAAGGGCCCGGATGGAGAAAGATTTCTCATGCAGAGATTAAGACATAAAAGTAAAAAAGTTGATGTCACCCCTTAGAAGGACAGAGAATGAGAGAGAGAGAGAGAGCGCGCGCGCGAGCGCGAGCACGAACGGGGAAGAGAGCAGGGAGATGGCGGGAGATGGCGTGGCATCCCAAAGAAAGAGAAGGGAGATGCTGGCAGCAAGGCCAAGTGGCTCGCTGCTTTTATGGGGACAAAGAGAAAAATCATAATTGTTGTGAATTGCCCTATCTGCTCCTTCTCTCCTTGTTCACTGCAATCAGATAATGGAATCTGCCATGTGAAGCTGCTGCACCCTTTCCTTTTCTTTAGGGATAAAGTGACCTTGCCCTCAAGATAGGATTTTGGGCTGTGTTTGATGTCTGGAGTTTGTCCCCCAGGCTGTCATCCAGGAGCTTCTTAGGAACCACTCCAGGCCATAGAAAGAGATGCCAGAGGCAGTTTTAGTCCATAGGTCTAGCAACTGCAAAAACATTTCCATTTCCTCTCTGTCTGCTGGGCTCCTTTGAGGTGTTATGGAGACAGAGCTCCTGGGACACCTGTTGGCCAGGCGCACAGGGAGGGAGAGAGCATAGAGCTGATTCATTTCCCTCACAAGACCCCCGTCCTTTCACCCAGCCATCCCCTGTAAAACGGGGCCTGGAAGGTATCTTAAAAACTACCTTTAGGTTTCGAAAAGGTGATGTTATCTATGGAGAAAGTTAAGAATCTTGGGACACCAGCTTTGTGGCTCTGGAGTGGCAATTATAGACAAGTGTCAACAGAAATAAAAGTCAAACTCTGTAAAATAATTTTAAAGAGATTTATTCTGAGCCAAATTTGAGGCTCATGACCTGGAGCCACGCCCAAGAGGCCTTGAGCAGGTGGACTCACTGTGGCTGGGTTACAGTTTGGTTTTATACATTTCAGGGAGACAGGGGTTACAGGTCAAGTCATAAATCAATACGTGGGAGGCACACATTGGTTTGGCCCGAAAAGGTGGGCCATCTAGAAGCGGGGGTTGGGGGGGCGCTTATTGGTTATAGGTGGGTTTAAAGATTCTTTGACTTGTAATTGGTTAAAGACATGAAGCTTTGTCTAAAGGCTTGGAATGTTTTAACATAAGGAGCTGTTTATCAGAGATGAGCCACCAGACATGTATTTATTGTGTAAATTGAGGGCCTGCAGGTCTGTCTTGCATATCCTTGGGCCTGTTAATGGGTTACAAAGGATGTCCCCAACAAGCCTGTTAATAGGTTACAAGGATGTCCCCAACAATGGAGGAGGACATGATGAGGCATGTCTGACCTCCCTCCTCCGGGCAGGCATTTTAGTTTTAGGATATTCCTTTGACCACGAGGGGTTCCACTCAGTCAGCCGGTGGGGGGTGGGGGGTGGGGGTGAGACTTCAAATTTTATTTTAGTTCACAGAAGCAAACAGGGGGACAGAACTAATTATTGTCATTATTTTTAGCTAGGCCTGTACCATAGTTCTCACCTTGCACTCCATTACTGACTTGTGTAAAAGGCTGTTTCAATTTTAGGGAATTTTTTTCCAAAAATTTGAATACAAAAATACAATCGACAATGATGAGCCCTTACCAGAGTTAGAATGCAAAATGTGAGAAATGTTAGGAAACAATTGGTGGCAATGGGCATCACCAGAAGTTTACACTCTTTAAAAAATAGTTTATTGAAATAATTATGAACTACTTATAAATGAACTTCATTAAGTAAAAAATGGTCAGACATAAAGTCTGGAAATTCTCAGTGCCTCTTGGTGATTGCACGTGTAACCGGCTCTATGGACAAATTTCAATGACCCTTGTGTGTTTTCTATGGCCCTGTCCCCTAACTAACTGCTTGACCTTTTGACTTGATTCCCAGAAATGCTGGCTCTTCTGCAAGACAAAGGAGCTGAGATTCTGAAGGCCCCGGGGCAGACTCCGAGAACCAAGATTCACCCTGTGCACAACCTGTCCCTAGCGCAGGCTGCCCCTCGTGAGGGACACCCTGACCTGCCCCCAGGCACAGCCCCTCATGAGGGACACCCTGACCTGCCCCCAGGCACAGCCCCTTGTGAGGGACACCCTGACCTGCCCCCAGGCACAGCCCCTCCTTTAACAGCCCACAATAGCCGATATCCCTTAGGCCAGGACACAGATGTGAGGCAGTTTCTGCCGGTCTCTGAGCCAGAGTGATAAGGAAAACTCCCATCTATGACTTGGCACAGCAGCCACCTGAGACCCCCACCCCTCACGGAAGACCCGCATCAGCATAATACTAACCTGTTACCTGACACATCAACTAACCTGGTGGCATGTCAGCCACCTGAGACCCCACCCCTCGGACCACTTCAGCTTAATAAAAGTGGGAAAAAATCAGGTAGACGGGGCTCAGAATTTGGTGGTGAGACCCCTCTGAGCCCGCTAGCGAACAAACTTTGATTCTCCGACTCTCAGCGGCTGCTCCCTTTGTCCTCCAGACCACCCGCTGTGACACTGGCTGTAACAAGGGGGCGCGGTGTCCGTCAGAGTAAAACTTCCCTTCCTCCTTGGCAATCCTCACTGTCTCAGTAGTCAGATCCTTGTGCGACCAGCAGCTGGTCCCAGGCCGAAACCCCCGCTGTGATTTCGTCAGGTTCGGAGTCAGGAATCTTGTCTGTTCTCGGTTCTTGGTGTGCTCTTGCCCTAAGAATGACCAGACACACCTAGAGCAAGGCAACTGAAATGTACTTTACTGAGGAAGGACAAGAGAGGTCTACAGAGCAAGAGCAAGCTACGTTGGCCACAGAGTGTCGAACAGGCCTCTTGTCCTGACAAAAAGGCTCCGATTATGGTCTGGGGTTCTGTTTTACAGTGTCTGGATTGGGCCCTCCTCGGGGTTCGGACATCACCACTGAACCACTCTGATGGTTAATGACATGATAATTAGCCTCACGTTACTGGAGGTCACTTTCCAAATCCCACTGTGCCTGGGCTGCTGGGCCTGCCCACTGGGGGATCCCCTGTGTCCTTTTGCAGATTAGCGGGGGCTCCTCCTTCCCCCAGGTGTGGCAGTTGCTGGGCAGGCTTAAGGTGGGGCTGCACTCAGAGGGGTGCCCACTCTCGTCCTTCCCAGGTGGGGCAATTGCTCAGGGCAGCACCAAGGCAAGGCACACACCTTTGTCCCTAGGAGAGTCTCTGAGGTCCCTTGCTACCTACCTGAGAGTTTCAACAATGCACATTCTACGGGGTCACCTAAGGGGCTGACCTAGAGGGGTGGACGAGGTCACCTAAGGGGCCGACCTAGAGGGGTGGATGACGTGGGGAGGAGAGAGGTGCCAGAGGACCCCCTCGGGAGAATAATCAGAGGGACAGCAGTTCCCAGAGGAATAGTGAGGAGATGGGAAGGGAAATACTGATTCAGAGGAAAAGAGGAAGAAATGGAAAGGAGCAGAAAGAGAAGATGGGACGTAGAAAAGCGGGAAAGGACCAGCAGCCACCTTCATCTCCACCTTGCAGACCCCACCAAGGTGGACACCCCTCTCCCTCCTGTCCTTCAAACCTTGTTCCACCACTGTTTGTCGCCCAGGCTGAGCGGAGCAAGGAGAAACCCAGACGTGCTGGGGCAGGGGCTGGGCTGCCTCCTAGGGAAAGGGCTGGGTCTCCTCGTGCCCTCAAAACTGGTCAGACTGTCAGAGAGGAGACCTCAGAGCCAGCGCTTCTCTGGCCTCTGAGAAGATGGAGGTGGGAGAGGGTGGGCACACAGCCCGCCGTCGGTGTCCTCCGTGTGCCGGGGCTGGGCGCCCACACTGCTCGCCATTCCGCGAGAACTGTGTACTCTGAAGGGAAACCAGGCAGAGGCCCCGGAACTAGGGAGACACACCGGGCACTTCCGACCAAAGGCGTTGCCGGCCCGGCCTGACTGACTGCAGAAGAGCAGGAACACAGACGGCGTGCCCGTGCGAGGAGGGCCGGACCGCCTGACTCTGGAGCACTGTGTTCCAAGACCACCGAAGCAAGATGCCCAGGCCAGCAGATACGGAGCCGAACAGACGCCCTGAGAAAGCCTTGCCTGTGACCCCTCTTGGCCTCTTGTCAACTGCTATGGCACAGAGAGCCCAAGGGCCGCACCAGTGACACTGGGCCGTCAGAAAAGGGCAGTGTGATCACAGCAACCTGAAAACACCACCCTTCCCTGGGAACCCTTGGACATTTTGTTTTGTCTGTACTTTCTCCAACCCCAGGTATCTCTGTCTGTGGACAGCAAGGCTGTCGGGAGCTCCGAGCGTCCGTGGAGGCAGGTGGGGTATAACGCACCGGGACTCACTCTTCAAAGGCCTGGGGTCAGAGTCTCAGACCCACGCTTTGCTTGTGTGACATTTACCAAGGCACACAAACCTCGAATCTCAGTTTTTTCAGGTATAAAATGGCAATGAAGGTATATCTAAATGACAAGGTGGTTTAGAAAATTAAAGGGGAGAATGTATACAAGCTACCCTAAGCCCAATAGTAGTATAACCTATACACAGAACACCAGAATTATGGTACAGCATTAGTCTTATATTGCTGCTGTAACAAATTATCACAAAACTCATGGTTTAAAATAATACAAATTTTGTTATCATAGAGTTTGGGAGCTCAGGAGTCTGACACAGGCCCCCCAGGCTCACACCCCGCTGTGCGCTGGCTGCGTTCAGGAAGAACACGTTTCCTTCCTTTTCCAGCTGCTGCAGGTCATCCTCCTTCCTGGGCCGGTGTCCCCACATCGCTTCAGCCTCTGCTTCCATCATCACATCTTCTCTGTCTCTGACCCTTCCACCTCCTTCTCTTCCCTCATAAAGACCCTTGCAACAGCCTTGGACCTGCCCAGGTAATGCGGGGTCACCACCATCTCACAAGCCTTAACCTAGCCACATCTGGGAAGTCCCCTTTGCCACGTGAAGTGGCATAGTGGCAGGTTCAGGGAATGTATGTGGACATTGCTGGGGCCATCATTCTGTCCACCCTGGGTGCCAGAAGAAAATGCAAGCCTTATGAGTGTTGATAAAGTACAAGCAAAGACACGGCTGGAAAGACTCGAGAGGGAAGTGTAGGAGTGAAAACCCCATCCCACATGGAGGAGGGGGTCCGAGGGGTCTCTGGAGATACGGAGAAATAGACCAGACAAGAAACAAGTTATGAGATCACCAATGGACAGACTGAAATAATTCATGGCAAAAATTGGAAGGAGGTGAGGACAAGGTAAATAGAGGCAAAAAAAAAAACAAAAAAAACCCCACAAGCGAAACATCATCATTAGGAATGTGTGGTCAGTGTGTGAAGTCTAGAGGGCCAAACAGAAAACTCAAGACACAGGACAAACGTGTTTAGAGCTGTGGAAATCACCACTGGCAAAGTTAAAAGTACTCTTTCTTGTGTCACAGTCTCTCTCTCTTTCATTCTCTCTCCTACTTTCGTTTTGCTAGAGTAAAGCATCCAGAGAAAGGAAGTCATCGTTTGCATTCCCTGCTGGTTGAAAACTCCCCGTGTTTTGCTCTTACAGAGTAAGGTTACATCTTCCAGAAATCAAAGCACCTCTAAGCAGCTGACAGTGCCCTTCCAGGGTTCTCTGCCATGATGCTTCCTTCCCTCTCTCCCAGTCCTTACTAGTGGGGTCTGTAGCCGGTGGGGTGTTAAACACCTGTGCTCATCAGCTGCGCTGAACCAGAAATTCTGTTGGTGCATCTGCTTTCCAGAAACCAAGGGCGTGAGCCTTGCAGACCACTCAGCACGTGCGTCATGGCTCCCTGTCACCTCCACAGGTGTTCCCCAGGGTTACACTATAGCAACGGCTAAGGCAGGCAGCCCCCATACTCTACTTTTTAAAACTTTTTACTATTTGATTTTTTATGTCTATGAGGCACAGATGTCTTACTGGGGAAAGAACTAGGTAGAGGACATTGCTGGGTGTGTGTTCCTGGAAAGGGGTCAAGTGTGAATGAGAAAAAGGGGAACTCATGAACCTCTTCTGTGTTTTTGCTGGTGGCCTGTCCCCTGGAACCACGAAGCAGGAGGTAGGGAGGGCAGCAGCTCCCATGTCTGTGTGAGACGGCGCCATGCACGCACTGGGTAGCTCGGGCCAAGTTGCTTTGATCCTCTGTCCCTAAGTTGATTTGTAAAATGCAGAAAATAATAGCAAATAATTCACAGAGTTGTGATATCAACTTAATTGATATAAACAAATCACTCATCATGATGCCTGGCACGTAGTAAACAACCTATCTCTGCTAGCAGAAGGATCAAGACTCAGAATCTGTGGACTCACTGTTAATGTAAATCACAAGCCCTCCATTGTGCGAAAAGCATTCATCAAGGGAAGCATCATTTTTCCATTCTGAATCCAAGCAGAACCGCCACCCTGGTCCAGGAAGGTGGGCCACAAAGGAGAAAAGGTGGGTCTGTGTGCAGGGCAGGGCCACTGCGGCAGCAGTGAACAGTCGTTTCTGGGCCACCAGCACAGAAGATGGTGCCACCAGGATGCTGAATTGGGCACTGAGGGGGAGGTGGGCAGGCCACTTAAATGATCACAGAGCACACAGGACATGGGGAAGAGGGTCCTGGTTGCAGTGACTGGTGCCAGCTTTTGTTCCAGCATGTAAATACAGTCTTCCCTAGCAAATTCTTAGATGTCTTCAGAAAGTCCCAAGTTACTATTAAACATGGACACTCGTATCCCTAGTATCTTCCCTCCCTCAAAAGCAGACCTGGACCAAAGATCCCAGCATGAGGAATTTTTCCAGTAGGTGCAGGGCACCCCAGCAGGAAGCAGGGACATGGGACTAGGAAGAGAAGGTGGCACCACTGTGGACCACTGGAGCTCAAGCCCACCAGGAAACTGCAGCACCACATGTGATCCCCCAGACATGAGGGAGCTGGAGCGTTTATGTCACTGCCAACCAGGTCGCATCGTCCACTGCGCAGAAGTCAATGCACTGAGATGGCAGGTGTTACAGTGGAGGAAGGGTTTAATTTTGCAGAGCTGCCGAACCAGGAGACAGGAGAAATGTCTCAAATCTGCCTCCTCAAGAGTTTTGGGCCAGGGTTTTTAAAGATAGTTTGGTGAACAAAGGGCTAGTGAGTTGGGTCTGCGGACTGGCTGGGGATGGACTTGCAGAGCTGGGAGGCAGAAACTGTCTGTCTGGGCCGAGTAGGCTCCTAGGCAGCGGGCTGCCGGCCCTGCCGTGTCAGCGCCTAAGGACGCTGCGGGTCTGGTTGGTGTCGGTCGGTCCATGCCAATGCAGAGTATGAAAATATCTCAAAGACCAGTCTTAGGTTTTACAATAGTGATACTATCTGTAGCAGTGGTTGGGGAAGTCACAAATCTTATGACAACCAGGGACACATGACTCCTGAGCAGTAGGCAGTCATAGGAAGGCAGCCATGAAACAGCGGCTGGGTAACTGTCAGCTGTGCCCGTACTTCTGTGGAAATCAGACTCCTACCACAGTCCGCGTGGTCCTGAGCAACTTCAATATAGGCAGTGTCGCTCACACACCTACCTGTCAGTCATCGATATTCATCCCCCCTCTCAAACTTCCCTACCCCACAGACAGAGAGGCCTCCCCCTAGGAGAACGTCCCCAGGCAAAGAGGAAGTTGGAACGGGGACAGAGCGCACAGGCCAGAGTGGGACAAGTGAGTCACCAACAGTTTCTGCTGTGTTCACATTCAGGGAGAAGATTCTAGTGCCCACCATAGATAGATCCAGGTAAAGCATGTCCCTTCCAGAAGTTGGCCTGGGTATGCTTGGCCTCACAGGGCCTGCGGCTGCCGGCACTTGCTGGCAGGAGGGAGTGGGAATGAACAGCGCAGCCCTGGAGCCAGGCGTCCTGGGCTGCGTCTGGCTCTGCACTCATCGGCTCTGTGATCCTGGGCAGCTCGCCTGGCACCTCTGGGGCAGTTTTCCCATCTGTAAGTGGGGATGATAATAACAGGTATGTGGGAGCCAAGGAAAAAGCTTCTCCTTGGCTTCTAAAGGTTCGCTGGAAAATCGACTCACAAAAGGCAGATTAACTGGAGAAGGGCACACAGACTTGTCAATATGTGCACAGGGGAAATCACCGTGGTTCCACCCGCAGGGGGGTGTGCAGGCTGACAGAGTTGGAGGTTACTGAAGGAGCCTGGTGGGAGGCCTGGCTAGCGCAGGTGGTCTCGCCGTGTCTATGAAGCCTCAGCGGTAGCAGCCCTCAGAGAGAATAGATGGTAAATGCGCCGGGATCTTTAGAGGTGCTAGACTCAGTCAGTCCTTCCTGGAGGCAGACAAGGGAAGGCGGCTGCTCAGGGCGGACTCCCTGCAGGAGCCACTCCCCGCCTCTGCCTGCCGCTCTCTCCCCGCAGCCATCACAGAACACGTCAAAGAAACGTATTTGGGGATAAAGTATTTTCCTTTCCTTCACTTACCTGCACAGCTGCTGTGGGGATCTAACACATTCATATAGATAAAGCACTTAAAAAACACCTGGCTTGTAATAAGGGCTCAAACATTTTTATTTTACATCTTTTGTGAATCACTTTTGTTAATGCTCCGGTATAGTAGGTACACAAAAGGTTTTGATGACAATTTATTCACTACAACACACCGAGAATTAAGAGAAGCATTACTGGGGAAACAAAAACCAGCCACTCACGGTGTCGGGCACCAGGCTTCAGAGCTCCAGGCAGAGGTATGTGGCCAAAGTGCTGGCCAGGAGGTCTCCTACAGCAGCTTTGCCACCCCAGGGGCCCCTACCAGTCTGTTACGCTAATCTGATACTCAGATCTGCATTCTAGCAGCTTATGGACATAAAAGAAAAACAAATCTAGAAAAAAAATAAGGATTTTAAAAACAACCTGTGACGTGCACAAATTCCTTAAATTCGTAATTTTCAAGACACTGGACCATATCTAATGCCTGGCAATAGGGGACCAAGGGGCTGTCACTCAGCATCACTGTCAGTTCCAGTGAGGGTGCAATGGCTCCTATTACAGGCATGTTAAGAACTGCTAATAGAAGCGAGGAAAAGCACAAAACCTTTATCACTTCTTTTCATGCATGAAAAAAAAGGCTTCCTTTCTAACGCCACCCCAAGAACATTCAGACACGATTTCACCTGAATCCATTGCCAGGCGTTCTACAGCGTCTCCTCCGGGAGGACCACGCCCTTTCCACCGACGCTGGTTTCTGCAGGAGGCAGAGAGAGTCTCCCAGCTCTCCGCCCGGGGACGGGGCGCCTCCCTGAGACCACGCTGCCCTCTGCTGGATGGCAGAGGCCACGCCAGGCAGGGAGAGCCTCTGGGCAAGCTACTCATTTTTAATAAAGCTTATGAAAATTGTATGTGAGATTTGCATGGAAGGTGAAGCAGGACTGTGACAGCTGCAAAGTCTCTCACTCTCCAGAGGCAAAATCAGGATATGAGAGGTGCATTTGGAGCTGGAGGGGCTGCGAGGTCACACAGGCAGCCTGGGGTGGGAGTCAAGCTGGGTCCTGCCTGGCAGCGCTGCGGGTCCCAGCTGTGCCACCCAGGCAAGCTGGTCAAGCCCTCGCAGCGTCAGCTTTCGTACCTGTGAAATGGGATATCAAAAAGAAGGAAATGGATGTAAAGTTGTCAGCAGAGCGTGTGACACTTAGTGTTCCAACAGATGTCGGGGTGTCATCATTATTACTCCAACTTCCTCCTCAAAGACACAGAAACTGAAAATTCGCAGGACTTGACCGAGCCGCCGCAGGTCACGTGTCTGTGTAGGGACAAAGAAGGGAGTGATCCCAGGCCAGGTCTCCGACCCTGCCCCACGCCTCCCAGGCTCAAACGCCCTCTGTGAGCTCCCCCCCTGGCTGATGCCCCCTCAGTGGACACCTGGCCCGGGCAGGGCACTCTGCTTGTCCAACCCCACGGCCCGCACAAGGAAGCTTCCCCTGCTGGCGGGACCTAGAGCTCTGCACCCCCAGACCCTCCCCTACCGACACCCCCCCCTCCTCCCCCCCTGCCCGCCCCCCGTCTCCCTGCGGAGCAGTTCCCTGGGAGGACGGCACAGGTGCTGTTCCAGAAAGGCAAGCACAACTCTAAACGTCAGGAGAAAATGCCACGTGCCATGAGGGCAGGGCCACCAGCTGACCAGACAAACTGAATGATAGAAAAGTTCATGCATTCATTTTTTTATTAATTCCTCCCCCAGTATCCATGGAGCCCCATGACCTGCCAAGCGGCCTTCTCAGCAATCACTGGAAGAAAAGAAAAGCTGTGGCTGGGTGCAGTGGCACATGCCGGTAATGGTGGCACTCTGGGAGGCCCAGGTGAAAGGAGTCTGAGGTTGCTGTGAGCTAGGCTGACGCCACGGCACTCTGGCCTGAGAGACAGAGTGAGAATTGGTCTCAAAAAAACCAAAAAAAGGGTGTGACTGTGGGGTCCCAGATGGGCTCTGCACACCCTCAGGCACCTGGTGGGTGGACGGTTCCCCTTTTGTGTGGTTTGTCACACTCCTGGGACTGAGACAGAAACCATGCAGGGCATGCCTGTAGGATCCTGCAGACTGGTGTGAGCAGGCGGGGCTCACACTGCCCGAGAGCCTCGTGCCCCAGGTTAAACACACGCTGCAGGGCTCGTCTGTGCACCATCTCAGCGCCAGTGCTGTCGTCTCAGTGTCCTTCTCATGGATTCCACAGGCATAGCCACACCAGGTCATCGCGCAGGGACAGAGCCCAGTCGCCACTGACAATGGGCTCGGACTGGAATTCCAGAAATAATCCCAGCTCAGCCACTCACTACCTGTGTCCCTTCAGTAGAGTGATTAATCCTTCCTGCCTCCAGGTTCTCACTGGATCATAAGAATGGTGATACTTACTTTGCAAAGCGGTTTAAGAATTGGAGATAGTAAATATAAAGCCCCGGTTGCCTACAGAGAGTGGGACCCAGTGCGTGCCAGCCACTGCTGTTGCTTCACACCTACCAAAATACACACATGGACTGCATGTGTACGTGCCAATACACGTGCATATAGAACATGCACACCAATTTCTGTTTTGTGTTTAAAATATATAGTCTGATTCTGAGGAAGACGAAAGAATGTACACTGTTAAGATTACAAGAGCTAAATATGCTTATTTATCCAAATAAAAAATTTAAAGATACTGGTTTGGATCATGAAGACAGTTGCTTTCTTATCTCTTAAATCAAGGAATTTATGTATTTTATGGTAGGCTGTGTAAACAGTTACTAACTAAAAATGAGATTTAAACTTGTTTTGAGGGATGAAATCGTATCTATTCTCATTTGTTTTCTTAAATAGTCTGAGGAAATAAAAGAGAACTCCCACTTAGCAGTGGGTGCTCCCACCCCCGCAGGAAGGTGGTGTTCACAGCAGGTGCTCCCCGCAGATGGGTTTACAGCAGCGGGACCCCACGCACGCGGCCATAGGCAGCCCGGCCTGCGAGCTCAGGAGCCAGACTGCCCAGCTCGGCCACTCCCTAGATATCCGACCTTGGGAAAGCTCTCTGCCAACCTGTGCCTCAGTTTCTTCTACAGTAAAATGTAGATAATAGCACCTCAACCTTATTTTAGCATTAAATGAGTCAATGCTTAGAGAACAGTGCATAGTTAGCACTGTTTGTGAAATAATGCTTTTGAATTCATTGGCATTTTAAAAGTCCTTCAAGTGAAAGTAGACCTCAAAGGCCTCTTGGCGAGGTTATACTTAACAATAAAGAAATAGTGTATTTTATCAAACCAATAAGGAGCATCTGTGGAAAACCTATAGCTGGCATCCTCCTTAATGGTGACATACTGTACACTTCCCCTAAGATTAGGCAGGAAGCAGAAACGTCCACACCCACCAATTCCATTCACAGCTGTGCCCAAGGTCCTAGGCATTGTAATAAGGCAAGAAAAAAGAAATTGAAAAAATAAATATAGATAAGGAAGAAAAACTACCTTTGTTTGCAGGTGACATGATTATTTATATCAAAATCCTAAAAAAAATTACAAAGAATCTACCATAACACATAATTGAATTCACTAAGATCTCAAGACACAAAGTAAATTTATAAATTTCAATCATGAGAAAAATTACTATCACTATCAACAAAAATTGGGAAATAAAATTTACAAAAACTCACACCATTTTACAATAGTATAAAATACTTAGAAATAAGTAAATAAAGACATGTAAGACCTGTACACTGAGAACTATAAAACATTGCTGAGAGAAATTAGAAAGGACCAAGGGTAGGGAGTGGAGAGATATAATACGTACATGGGTTGGAAGATTAACTATCATTAAGGTGTCACTTCTCTCCAGATTGACCAATAGATTCAATACAATACCAATCAAAATCCAAGGAGAATTTTTTGTAGAAATTAACAAGATGAGTCAGGTATTTCTATGGAAATGAAAAGGATTGTAATAGTCCAGTCTCAAAAAAGAAAAACAAAATGGGGAAATTCCAATTCTTGAGTTCGAGCCTTAATGCAGTGTAGTAATCAAAACAGTATGATATTGGTGTAAGGATAAATATAGCATAAATATGTATGGGGATAAATATGTATTTTAAAGTTTCACAGATTAATAATCAAAAGACAAATCTAATTTTTTCAAATGGGCTAAAAAACATTGGGCAAGCATTTTATAAAAAAATAACAGAAGTGTAAATATGCACATAAAAATATGTTCAGCA
This sequence comes from Eulemur rufifrons, assembly GCF_041146395.1. Classification (NCBI taxonomy): domain Eukaryota; kingdom Metazoa; phylum Chordata; class Mammalia; order Primates; family Lemuridae; genus Eulemur; species Eulemur rufifrons. The sequence goes on along the minus strand of NC_090989.1, from coordinate 196,629,572 downwards.
TCATTGGTCACTGAGGCAGCTAAGATCGCAGTGGGCGGCCACTGCACTCTCACTAGAATAACTAAAAGATCGCCAGGGAACAGAGTGTCAGCCAGGTGTGAAGCCACTGGACCTCTCATACATGGCACAAATCTTGCACATGAAATGGCACAACCCCTTTGCAACCTTTTGGCAGTTTCTCTTAAAGTCAAACAGACACCTGCTCCGTGATTTGGCAATTTCACTCCTAGAGCCTCAGAACTTACTCAAGAGGAATGAATATGTGAGTCCACAAAAATGACTCATAAAAAATGTTCATGGCGACTTTATTCAGAACAGCCAAGAACTGGAAAAAGCTCGAATACCCATCAACAGAAGAATGGACAAATAAATATACATCCATATATAACTGTAATAGGACAAACAAGCAAACTGTTTTCTCCTACTATACTCAACGCTCAACACAACACTTCTGGTCACTAAAATGTGGGCTGGGAGGATGTCCCCACAACAAGCAATTCTGCGGCACCAGCTGGCTGTCCTGCAAGTCACTTCAGTCCTGACCCTGTCGACCTGGAGGCAGCGTCAGACCCCACAGGTTGAGGGCTCAGTCTCACAAGCCTCCCCCACTCAGGTACAAACCCCAAGCCCAGTTGCAACCATGCTTCTGACCAACAGTTACAAGTCACAGTTCCCGCCACTCCCTCCTTGGGTTAGATAATTTGCTAGGGTGGCTCATAGAACTCAGGGAAACATTTTACTTAGATCTACCCATTTACTATAGAGACTATTACAAAGGAGACAGATCAACACCCTCAGCATGCGAGGAGGGGCGTGGAGCTTCCATACCCTCCCTGGGGCACCGCCCTTCAGACACCTCCACATGTTCACCAATCCAGAAATTCTCCAGACCCTGTCCTTCCGGCTTTTTATGAAGGCTTCATTATATAGGCATGATTGATGACATTATCTGCCTTCAGACTGTCTCCTCTCCCCAGAGGCCCGATTCTCTGATAGGCTGGGCAGATCCCCTGGCAACCAGCCTCCATCCCAAGGCTATTCCAGAGCCAGCCCTGTCAGCCAGCCAGTCAGTCATCTCCTAATACAAAAAGGCACCCACCACTTTTGGAGATCCCTAGGACTTTAGGGGCTGTGTCCCAGGCAACAGGGACAAAGACCAAATATAGTATATTCATTATTACTGATATAAATAACAATTATTACAAACTGAAAAAAGAAATGAACAGGTCAGGCATGGTGGCTCAGGCCTGTAAACCCAGCACTTTGGGAGGCCAAGGCAGGAGGATTGCTTGATGCCAGGAGTTCAAGACCATCCTGGGCAATATAGCAAGATCTAGTCTCTACAAAAAAAAAAAAAAAATGTAAAAATTAGCCAGGTGTGGGGGTGAGCACCTGCAGTCTCAACTACTCAGGAGGTTGAGGCAGGAGGATTACTTGAGCCCAGGAGTCAGAGGCTGCAGTGAGCTAGGATCACACCACTGCACCCAGCCTGGGTGAAAGAGTGAGACACCGTCTCTAAAAAAAAAAAAAAATGGGTATATGATTTTGTTTTTTAAAAAATTTCAAGAGCAGGCTGGGCGCGGTGGCTCACGCCTGTAATCCTAGCACTCTGGGAGGCCAAGGTGGGTGGATGCTCAAGGTCAGGAGTTCAAGACCAGCCTGAGCAAGAGCGAGACCCCGTCTCTACTAAAAATAGAAAGAAATTATCTGGCCAACTAAAATATATATATAGAAAAAAAAATTAGCTGGGCATGGTGGTGCATGCCTGTAGTCCCAGCTACTCGAGAGGCTGAGGCAGGAGGATTCCTTGAGCCCAGGAGTTTGAGGTTGCTGTGAGCTAGGCTACGCCACGGCACTCACTCTAGCCTGGGTAACAGAGCGAGACTCTGTCTCAAAAAAATAAATAAATAAATAAATAAAATAATTTCAAGAGCAAAGAAAACTAATTTCAGATGATAGAAATCAAAATGTTAATTGACTGGAGGAGTGGAGACTTGCTTCACAGGGGCGGTTTCCTGGGGTACGGCAATTCTGTATGTCTTGATTGTGGTGGTGGTTATCCAAGTGTATGCATTTATATACATTTGTCAAAACTAATCAGCATGCCCATGAGGTTTGCATATTTATTGTATGGCAATGATGCCTTAATTTTATAAATAGATCAAGTTCAACCCAGTGTAATTAAAATTTTACAATGCCAGTCTCCTATGCCCAAAAATATTTTTGTAATAAATGTGATCAGATGAAGTTCCTTCATCAAAATCTTTGTATGTCTTCTTCTTGCCTTTATAACAAAATCAAACTATTTACTGTGGCTTAGGAGGCCAGGTTCCCCCTGACCTGGGCTCTCTTTTCTCCACACTCACCTCCTACCATTCCCTGTATGCTCACTCCATCCCAATCACCCTGGCTTTTTGCTGCTCCTTAAACATTCCAGGTCTTTGCACTTCCCTTTCTCTCTCTTTGGAATACTTTCCCCCTACATCTTCTTGTGGATCATTAATTCATTAGTCTCTTCACCCATTCACATCCCAGAAGTCTCCACTTCAGAGTCACCTCCCCTACTCTCTGTGATTCTTCATAGCAGTAACTCTACCTGAACCTATTTCGCATAGTTACTGGTTTACTCATCGATCGCCTATCTACCTACTAACCTGTCAGTTTCTGGAGGACAGAGACCTTGCTTGTCTTGTATCCCCATGCCTTAGACCTGTGTGGTACTCAGTAGACACTGCACATGTGTCAATAACAGGTGTTGAGTGAAGACAGAGTTAGCAGAGAAATATGAGGACAACTTGCCATTGGTTTGCCAACGCAAAGTACGTATGTTTTCTACTGGGAAGTTGAGCTCCTCTAAACACTCTGTGTACAAATTCCTGCAAGTAGGCCTCTGTCTCTGTTCCACACTGGGCTTCCCTTTTGATGACCACAGAAATGTACTGTACAATAAATTACACAATATTTTAAAAATAAAGAAACGTGCCAAGTTCAAATTAAAGTGCAGCTGCTCTTGACCTTAACCGGGAATAGGAATATTTAACAGCTAAGAAGTATCTGGCTTGGGTTATGTTCTCCAAACAAATAAAAAGATTGTTTAATTTGTAGGAATTCACGTAGGAAAGTTAGATGGTAGATTGTGAGGGTGCCAACGTTAGTTTGGCTTGATAGCTGATGTACCAGAGTACAACAGTAATAGTCCCTAGTCAGCAATAGCCAGACCTTTTCCAAGGCCAAAAGTATTAAATTTCACAAAGAAATAGCATGATTTCAAATAACACTCTCAGGGCTTGACACATATATAAGAAAATCTAATCCTGGACCCATTTCCAAATAGCTACATGAAAACAGCTGAGAAATGGGAAATGTAAATGAGACTGTCATTCTAATGTGGGTGTTTCTTTGATCCCCACAAGAAGAATGACAACCTCCCTTCCTACCTACTCCTCTTGTGCCGCCTCAACATGCACCCGGACCTCGAGGGTCATCTCCGGTTCCTGAGTCCATATGAAAGGTCATAATCCCTGGTGCCTGAAGTGGCTGAACCAGGGCGTACTTCCCAGGGTGTTCAGGACCCCTCTGAGGACAGACTTAGCCTGGAGACTGCTTCATCCTGTGAGTAGCAGCCTGCATGAATGATCACAGGGACTCAAGCCACCACCATTGGTGACATGTGGTTTTTTTGTTGTTATTTTGCTGCATTTGTGATGACATCCTTATTGTTTGTTGAATGAATGCAAAGTTGTTAGTCTGTGTTTGGAAGTGTGGAAATGCATAACAGACTCTGAGAAAGACTGTACGCTTACTCCTGGGGGTGTTTTGCTGTGTTGACACGCACACACTCTCGGGTCCCCAGGACTGTACAGGACAAAGCTAGCAGCGGACACGCCGGCAGCCGCGAGTCCTGGGCTCAAATACCGGCTCTGCAGCTTCCTGCCTACGTGACCTTGGCACGTAACCTCTTCTTAACCTCTTCTTCAGTTCTTTGTCTCTGAAATGGAGATAATAGCAGTACCCGCTCCACAGGCTACTTGAAGAAAAATTTAGATAATCCATGTAAAGAACTTAGAAAAGTGCCTGGAACTTTCACAAATATTTATTTAGCGTCTCTTTGAGGCAAAGGTCTGTAATAGGTGCTGACAACACCAAGTAAGTGACTGAGGCAAAGGTCTCAATCAATGGAGGTTTATTAAGCCAAAGTTTGAGGACATGCCCAGGAAAGTCACAAGCCAAAGATGCGTCTGTGACTGTTTTTTGCTGAAGAGAGATTTAGGAACTTTAGTATTTAAGGGGAGAGGAAAGACAGAAAGCAAAAGAGGAGGCAGGGCGAGCAGTGGGGCAAATGGTTACATTTCTGGGAGGCCCAGGAAATCTACATGTTACATAAGAAACCGTAAGAAGGGAGTGAAGGAAGCATCAGTTACATAGCTGTCCCTGGGTGAATGGAAGAATGATTGATCTTGTCTCTGTTCTGCACCTGGGAAGATAAACTGTCATCCACATTATCAGTGTGGAATCAAACAGACTTCTGTTTTAGGAGCTAGACTTAGCATGTAGAGCTAAAGTTACAATTTGCATGTTCTTGTTTACGGGAGGCCTGTTACCTTTCTGTGGCTACCTGGCTAATGCCTAATGTCAGTAATAGCTGTTCATTTGGAAGGGGGTATCGCGTGACTCAGCCTCCAGGCTTGACCTTCCTTGTTGTGGAAGGAGTTGGGGAGGGAGAGGAGCTGCTAAGACTTTCATTTTCCTTTGCAATGGTTTTAGAAGCAAAGGTCTGCCTAGAGGCTCTGAGTGCAATGCGAAGAGCAAAGTGCCCAGTGTTTAGTTAAAGAAGCTGTAGAAGTTGGGAAAAAAAAAAAAAAAAGAAACTGAAATCTGGGGCAGTGGAAATAAACTAATTTCACTGATGTCAGGGATCTTGCACAAGTTATCCCTTTTAGTTTCCACAACAAAATATGGTAGCATATTTTTAGAATACTTTTAACTGCTAGAGATGAAAACCTGATTCAAAATGGCTCATAACAGAAAGAAGAGAGAGCCAGAGAGACAGAGGAAGGGCGTGTTGGTCTCCCCACTGGGACACCACAGTGGAGACAGAGTTGGATCCAGCCAGGAAGCCTGCAGGCTGAGTGATGCGTGAGCGGTTTGCGCCCTGGCTCTGTTTCCCCTTATTTGCTGGCCTCCCTCCCTCCTGCTTCAACAAGACTTTCCCTGTGAGGCAAGAAACACGTAAGCCCGGGGCTCTATCCCGACAGCACACGACCCAGCAGGAAGAGAGGCCCTCCCTTCCCCATGTTTCCACATCAGATCTCAGAGAACTGTCTAGGGGGCCGCCAGTGGGTCACATGCCCAGCATTTGCCCAGTCACGGGCAAGGTCATGGGCAAGGTCACGGGGTGCCCTGACTGGCCCGGTCTGAGTCACGTGCCCACTATTTGCACAAGCCATAGACTTATAACAGGTTCAGGAAAATGTACAGTACAGAGGTAGCTGCACATAGGACCACTTTGATGATGTACAACACACACAGGGCCCCATAGTTGGTTTAATGTTGCTGTCCTCTTGAAATTCCTAATAATTTTATTTTTGAACTTGTGTTTGGTAAGTAGAGTCCAACAGGACAAAGGAGCACGTGCGAGAGCAGAGGAGACACATGGAATACGCACGCCCACCTCTGTGCTTTGCACTCAGTGGCCTATTCCACACACCATGCCCGGGAGCACAGCGCCTCTGTGGACCCACAGCATGCACAGTCCAGCAAGGTGCGAAGCAAATACAAGCTGTGTCAACGTCTAGGACTGGATAAGAGGAGCGTGGACAGAGGCAAGAGGCCACAGTCACTGTTGGAACCAGAAGTGGCTCCAGATGCAGAAGAAAGGCAGTGGCCCTGAAAAAGATACACTGAGGCAGCCTCTCATGTTCTTTCTCACCGGTGCTACTCTCTACGAGCAGAGCACTTTCTCTGAAAGTGACTACATAGAAGGAAAAGAAAAGGTAGAGCCGGTAAGAATGAAATACATACGCACATGCAAGCTACAAGATACAAATTGCATAATTTTGGTGATTCTGCATACAGGTCAAAGGTTCTTATATTTACATTTAAAACTGTCATAGCCAATTCTCTATAGAGATGGATGGTAAAATCCATGCTAATAATTTACCTCTCTAGTGACCATTTTATCTTGCTTTTTGAGCAAGGGCCCACGTTTTTGCAAATCTTGTGCTGGGCACTGCAGATTATGCAGCTGGCCCCAGGGATACCCCCACACCACTACCTGTTCTGGTTGTCTATTACTGGGTAACTATGTAACACATTACTCCAAAACCTAGTGCCTTGAAATAACAAACACTTAAAAATATCTCACCAGTTTGTGGCCCAGAAGTTCAGACAGGACTTGGCTGGGTGGTTCGTCTGCTCTGCGCGGCACTGGTTGGGCTTGCTCTGCGGCATTCTGCTGGCCTCTTGACTGTTCACACACCACTCTTGGCAAGGAGGGGGAGACAAGGCTCAGCCTGGCATCCCCGCCCCACCCTGCCCCTCACCGTGTGGTCTCTACAGCAGAGTCTTACATGGGAGTTCAGCGCCCCAAGAGACCAAGACCTAAGCTGCCAGCCCTCTAAAAGGCGAGGCCTGGAACAGAAATGCCTTCACTTCTGCCACATTCTCTTGGTTGCAGCAGTCACAGGCCAGCCCAAATCCAAGAGGGAGGAGATTCCCCTACACATCAGGGAACTGGGGCCTGGAGAGATTCAGAAACTTGCCCAGCGTCACACAGCTAGTAGGGCATAGAGCTGAACCCAGTCTGGCTCCAGAGTTGATGCTCTTGGCCACTCTGCTGTGCTGGTAATAGTGGTCCCCAAATGCCTAAACTGTGTGACAATAGAGGGTTAAGTTTTAGCTTTAGAAGCAGCCTTAGCACCAAATGAGAAATGTATTGTGTAGTAAAACATGAGAAAGAACTTTAAAAAATTGCAGCTCTCCAAAAATGGAACAGAGGTGCCAGGACTGCCTATACCCTAGAGACAGACCCCAGGAACAAAATCTCCGGATGCCCCTCTGCCTCCACAGATGGAGCAGCTGGTCCCAGGGAAAAGTTGACTTTCTAAGGGGACTCTTACTGATGGTACACCAGGGCCTAACTTCAGATCAAACCTGGAAATGCAAATGAGCGAACTCTCTCAAACACTTTTCAGTGAAACAGATGCATGGACAAACAGGAAATGCCCGTCATACTGAACCATATTTGAGACAGAAAATATAACCTCTGTTCCTTGTTTCTAGGCAAAGTCTTTCTGGGCACAATTAAAATAGATTATGATTCCCAGGGTGGTAATGCTTAATAGAATTTAACACCAGCATACTTAGTACTTTATATTAGAAGACTCTCCTAGAATAATGTTATATTGTTGATCAAGTTAGACCATATTTCACTTAACTTTTCCTGTGGCTCATCCCCTAGCGGGGTTTGAACTTAAGCAAAATCCATTTGAGTGCCACTGAACTGAAAAAAAAATATTATTTATTTGTCACACAGTATCAATTTTATAAATTTAATTTTCTACTTTCTGGGATAGGCATTTACACTCTTCACCATATATACCAAGGAGGGCACAAAGATTGTTTGCTGGGCTCAGGCGTGAGCAGGTTGCTACTAATACTTCAGCTCACAGAGACCTTACCGGTGGGCTGCCTTCCGGCCCTGGCCTCGTGGGCCCGCGGGATCTGGCCAGCGCGGGGGCTCCTCCCCCATTCCCTCCGCCCCAGCCTGCCTGCCCCAGGGAGGCACACACTGTTCTCCACATCCCTTCAATAAAAACCCTTTCACTTCAGTACCTCAGCAAAAAAAAAAAAAAAAAAAAAAGACTCAAATTTCTGGAATGGAAGAGTGAGGAGTTTGGTGGAAGCTCTCTTTCTAGTGAAATAATTATTTAAACTGGCAAAAATTATAAAAAATAAAAATTTAAAATCTGTGGAAATTATCCTAAAGACACCACAGCAAATAGAAAAGTATTTATTCAAGAAACACTATGAGATCTCAGTAACAGCATCAGAGCCTATGTCATCTGGGCCACCGCTCCATGGCTCAGCACAACAGACGCTCTACTCTGGTGGATGCAACCAAGGAGATGGGCATCTCTCCCCCCTCGCCGAGCCTGGAGCTCTGGGTCCACCTCCGCAGGGGCAGCCACCAGCCTCTCCCACCCCTCAGCCCCGCTGTGTGGCAAGTGCATCTAAGAGAACTGGGCTCCCATCCACCACCAGACACCCCCCACCCCCCAGTAAAGCCCCATGGCCCCTGACTGCCACTTTCCCAGATTCCTCACAGGGCAGAGGTTCCATCACTGCAAGACCCAGGCCACCATCTCTACCCTTTGCCCTACTAGTGGAGTCAGTGAGCCATCCTCCCTGGGAGAGGTAGGCCACCATCCCCACTCTAAGAGTGGAAAGCTCACTAGGTGCCCATGCTGTGAGTGGAGAAAAACTTCTCACACAAACATTAGGATAGAAATAAGAAAACGTTTATTTTACTTTTTCCAGATGGAAATAGGGCCAGCACAGAAGTGAAAGAGGGAGAGAATGCTGGGCATGGAGAACCAGCTACTTGGGCTTTTTATTTAAGAGTTGTAAAGGGATGAAGAAGGTTTACAGCTGTGAAACCGCTACATCCATTCCTTCCTTTTTCTTAGTGGTGGGCTGATAACAGAAGCAGCTGTGGGCTGTCAAAGATCTTGTCACGTGATCTTGCCCTTGAGATATGGTTTTGGGCAGGAACTGAGGCCTGCTGTCCACTCAGGAACTCTTCAAGGCTGTAAAAGCAAACCCTCAAAAATAGTTTTAATGTATAGCGAAAGATTTACATTTCCTTTCTGTCTGCTCAGCTCTTCTCAGATGCTGTGAAAACAGAACCCATGCAGGGGGCCTGTTAGCGAGAGAGCTCATATGATTGATCTTCGCCCTTACTGAGAGATTTGGGTTAATAACTTTTTCTTGTTAGCAAGGCTGTCCTATCACCCACCCCCTGCTCCAGGGCAGGGACACAGAGTTTCTTCCCAGTGGAGAAGCGGGTTGCAAGAACAGAGCTCCCCAACTTTCCCTAAGGGGCTGATTTTACATGGAATAGAGCCTACGGAAGTGCACACCTAAGTGCTGTTGAAAACCATGAAGATCCCAGAGTAAGCAGTTGAGGAGAGGCTGGTAGCTTGATGACACCAGAAGCAACAAGCAAAATGTAGACCAGCTAGAAGATTAACAGGAAAAAAATAAATAAATAAAACAAAACAGGAAAAGAGGCAGCAACAAGTCCTCTTGGGAAGGTGAGGGAAGTAAGCCTCAAAGGCTGGCAACAGCTGCCCCTGCAAAGAGGACTAACTTTAATGGGATCAGACTATGAAGCAATTTAGACCACAGGGTGCAGGGGTTGTTGAAAACAATAGAGCAATCAGCAGACATTAGAACCAGTAAAAGCTGGTATGACACCAGTAGCAGACCAGACAGAAGCTCAGCAGGGAGATCAGAGAAAGAGAAGACCGTTTCCACAGCGATGACTGTGCCCTGGGAAGAGCAGCATCACAGGCTGCACACTGCCAGGGAAATGGACTTCAGTGAGAGAGTCCAGCCAAGATGGTAAACACATGCACAAGCAAAAGGCCCTCAGGAGCAGACCAGTATCAGACTTGCTACAATATATTATCTAAAATGTCCAGTTTTCAACAACAAAACATGAGACATGCATAGAATCAGGAACATACCACCCATACTCAAGGGGAAGAAAGCAGGCAATAGAAACTGCCTTTCTAAGGACACAGATGGTGGACTTAGTAGACTTCAAAGGAGTTAAAATAATTATGTTGAAAGATGTAAAGGAAACTATGCTTTAAAATATAAACTAAAAAAGATCCAAAAATGGACCATGCTCACAGATGAGAATATTTAACATTGTTAAGATGGTAATCTTCCCAGGTTGATCTAGAGAGTCAACCCATGCCCTGTCAAAATCTCAGCTTTTGTTTTTGCATGAGTGGACAAGCTGATCCTAAAATTTATATGAAAATGCAAAGTAACCACATAGCCAAAACAATCTTGAAAAAGAACAAAGTTTCAGGACAAAGTTATAGTAATCAAAACTCTATAGTACTTGTATAAAGAAAGATATATATTTTCAAAAGAAGACAGACTAATGGCCAAGAAACATGAAAAATTGTTCAATATCTTTAATCATCAGGGAAATGCAAATCAAAACCACGAGATATCATTTAACTCCAGTGAGAATGGCTTTTATCAAAAAGTCCCAAAACAACAAATGTTGGCATGGATGCAGAGAGATAGGGAACACTTATACACTGCTGGTGGGACTGCAAACTAGTACAACCTCTATAGAAAGTAATATGAAAATACCTCAAAGAGCTACAAGTAGAACTACCATCTGATCCAGCAATCCCACTACTGGGTATTTATCCAAAGGAAAAAAAAGACATTCTATAAAAAAGACATCTGCACTTGAATGTTTATAGCAGCACAATTCACAATTGCAAAGATGTGGAAACAACCCAAGCGCCCATCAATCCATGAGTGGATTAATCAAATGTGGTCTATGTATACCATGGAGTTCTACTCAGCCACAAAAAACAATGGTGATCTAGCACCTCTTGTATTATCCTGGCTAGAGCTGGAGCCCATTCTCTGAAGTGAAGTATCACAAGAATGCAAAAACAAACACCACCTGTACTCACCATTAAATTGGTACTAATCAATCAACACTTATTTGCACATATGGAAGCAGCATTCATTGGGTGTCGGGGAGGGGGGAGGGGGAAGAGGGGATGTGTAAATTCACACCTAATGGGTGCAGCGCGCACTTTCTGGGGGATGGGTATGCTTGTAGCTCTGATTCAGGCGGTGCAAAGGCAATATATATACCCAAAGTGTTTATACTTCCATATTCTGAAATTAAAAAAGTAAATAAATAAAAACAATGTCATAATGGCTAAAAAAAAAGATATATAGATGGACGAAATAGAATTGAGAGTCCAGAAAGAAACCTTTACGTGGATTCCAACAAGGGTGATTACAGGGATTTTCAACAAGGGTGTCAGGTAATTAATTGTGGACAGAATAGTCTCAACTACTGTTGTACTGACACAACTGTATAGCAGCAGGCAAAGTGTGCACCTGTCTCACACTGCACACAAAAATTAACTCCAAATGGATGTTAGGCATAAATGTAAGAGTTAAAACCATAAAACTCCTAGAGAAGATTATAGGAGTAAATCTTCATGATCTTGGGTTAGGCAGTGGTCTGTTAGATATGTCACTAAAACATAAGCAACAAAAGAAAAAATGGATAAATTGAACTTCATCAAAATTAAAAACTTTTGTTCTGCAAATGAGTCCATCAAGAAAGTGAAAAGACAATTTTTAGCACAGGAGAAAATACTTGTAAATTCTCTGTCTGATAAGGGACTTAAATCCAAAATACGTAAAAAACTCTGACAACTCAATAATAATAAGATAAATGACGTAATTGAAAAGTGGGCAAAGGATCTGAATAGACATTTCTCTAAAGATATACAAATGACAAAGAAGCACATGAGAAGATTCTCATTATTAGTCATAAAGGAAATGTAAATGAAAATCACGAGATAGCACAGCAAGCTCACTAGAATGGCCATAATCAACATGACAGACAACGGCCAGGCATGGTGGCTCACCCCTGTAATCCTAGCACTCTGGGAGGCCAAGGTGGGAGGATCGCTTGAGCTCAGGAGTTTGAGACCAGACTCAGAAAGAGCAAGACCCCATCTCTACTACAGACAGAAAAAATTAGCTGGGCGTGGTGGTGCACACCTGTAGTCCTCGCTACTTGGGAGGCTGAGGCAGGAGGATCACTGCAGCCCAGGAGTTTGAGGTTGCTGTGAGCTAGGCTAACACCACTGCACTCTAGCCCAGGTGACAGAGTGAGACTCTGTCTCAAAAAAAAAAAAAAAAAAAAAAAGACAGTGACAAGAGTTGGTGAAGATGTGGAAGAGTTGGAACCCTCCTGTTTTGCTGGTAGAAATCTAAAAATGCTGAAGCCACTTAAGATAATAGTCATCAGTTCTTCAAAATGACCAACATAGAGTTACCGTACGACCCAGCAATTCCAGTCTTAGTCATATATCCAAGAAAAAAGGAAAACATACATCCATACAAAAACTTATATAGGAATCTTCATGGCAGGATTATTTATTACAGCCAAAGAGTAGGAATGGACGAGTGGATAGATAAAACGTGCCATTGCACAATGCAATGTTATTTGGCAATAAAAAGGAATAAAATACTGATTTATGCTATAACATGAATGAAAACATTCATGAAAGAAGCCAGTCACAAATAACACATATTATATGATTCAATTTATATGTAATGTCCAGAATAGACATGTCTCTAAGGATAGAAAGTAGGTGGGTGTTTTTCCTAGGGCTTCGAGCGGGGAGGAGAAAAGGATTGTGCTGGGTGGGAAGAATGGGAAGTGACTAGGGGGTATGGGCTCTCTTTTTGTGGTTTAAAACATTCTAATATTGATTGTGGTGATGGTTGTACAACTCCATTACTATACCTAAAGAAATTGAATTGTATACGTTAAACAGGTAAATTGTATAATATGCTAATTTTATCAAAAAAAACTGTTAAAATAAATGGACTTTAAAAAATAAAATAAAAAACAAAAGATTTGGGTATGAGAAAAATTAAAGTGATTTTCACTAAGGTAAAAATAACAGCTGAACTACCTTCCAATTAAGTAATTATATTTTAAGGAGTAACCTATTAAGCAAATGAATAGTCCTGTGGACATAGGTGAAAAGAAGGAGTTATTTTTGAGCATAGGTTTTCCATCCTTTTGAATTTCCAGTGGTTAGGATCATGTCTGGCAAATAAAGGACCCTTGATAATTGTTTGCTGACTTGAATTTTCACTGAAAATAAGGAGTTAGGTACACAGAGGAGACTTGACTTGCCCAGGGCTGCACACGTAGGAAAGGAGCAGCTGGGACTGCGTCCCACGCTTCCCAGCCCTGGCCTGTGTACTCGCTGCTGGGTTTAAACACAAAGGGCCACACTTCAAACACTATCCTTGGTCCTTAGTAATTTTTCTCTTTTGTTTTTTCAAAACATCACCAGCAAAAAAAAAAAAAAAAAAAAAAGAAGGAAGCTCATCATTTGTAGATGAAAAGTCACTTTTGCCTCTAGTTGAATTGGCCGGGGAGTACCAGCAAAGCAGGCTGTTACTCTGGCTGCATTCTGTGGCATTTTGGCAGCTGAATGGATGTCATGAGGTGGTGAGAATCACTGAGACAAGGTACCCACCTCTGTGACACTGGTCTATCAAAATGAACTGCCTTTGATAAAACAAGACAGCGTTGAGTTGTTACATTTTTAAAAAAGTACATCTGTGTGGGCTGGGCAAAGTGGCTCACACCTGTAATCCCAGCACTCTGGGAGGCTGAGGCAGGAGGATGGCTTGAGCCCAGGTGTTTGAGACCAGCAAGAGTAAGACCATATCTCTATTAAAATAGAAAATTTAGCTGGGCATCATGGCACACACCTGTAGTCCAACTACTCAGGAGGCTGAGGCAGGAGGATGGCTTGAGCCCAGGAGTTTGAGGTTGCTGTGAGCTAAGATGAGTGTCCCTACACTCTACCTGTTATGGTCTGAGACGTGAGAAATGACCACCTAAAGACCGAATTGAGCCAAATCAGGAGTCTTTATTAGCTGGCCAGCGACTACTCTCTGCACTGCCAAAGGTGGCAGCACAGAGAGCAGCCTTGAACCTTTGAAGCAGAAAGCTTTTATCGTGGGTGAAAAATCATTGGGGCAGAGCAAGCATGATTACAGGGGCAAAAAGCAGCATTACATCACTCTCATGTCCTGGTGCAACAGGATCTGGGCACTTTAGGGCTTGGTCATGCAGAACATGGGTGTTGTATTCCCACACTTGGGGCACTGTCTTTAGCAAGCAGTTTTAAAGAAGCGAGATAGCAGGTTAATGATTGTTCTGCATGAAACTCATACTGTGACATTATAGAAATAGCTTTGACAATGTTAAAATTTCAGGCTTTAACATTATATGGCCAAAAGTTATAACAGTCAGTAGTCTTGAAGCTTTTGGCCCTTAACACTACCCAGAGCAACAGAGTGACAGAGTAAGACTCTGTCTCAAAAAAAAAAAAAAAAAGTACAACTGTGTGTTAAAATGGTGAATTTTATCTCAATTTAATGTAATTTGTATAAAGGTACATCTGACACTGTCCTAACTGGGAAGTTTTGTCCTTTGTGTAACCATAAAATTTTATCATTTTAATAGTTAGAATTAGGTATTCTATTACTTGCAACCAAAAGCATCTTAACAGATATATCATGTATAAATTATATTTTTTTAAATTTGAAAGAGATAAAAAATGAGAACCTTGCATTTTAAATATTAAAATGTACATATTCTATAGTAAAAAAATTATGTGACATTAAATTCTGGATAAAAGAGGTGCAATATTTATAGAATCTCAAATTTTTATTTTCTAGTGGAAAAAGAAAAAAAGAACCTTCCCTTTCCTGATGACCCTCTCCCAAGAAAAAAGGGAAGGAGGCCAGCCTGAGCAAGAGGGAGACCCCATCTCTACTAAAAATAGAAAGAAATTATATGGACAGCTAAAAAAAATATATATATAGAAAAAATTAGCCGGGCATGGTGGTGCATGCCTGTAGTCCCAGCTACTCGGGAGGCTGAGACAGGAGGATCGCTTGAGCCCAGGAGTTTGAGGTTGCTGTGAGCTAGGCTGACGCCACGGCACTCACTCTAGCCTGGGCAACAGAGTGAGACTCTGTCTCAAAAAAAAAAAAGGGAAGGAGGGCCAAAACAAAACTTTTAAAGTTACCAATGGTAATCAAACAAGAAAAGCAGAACTACTTAAAGAGATGCACTTCGAAAAGTGCTGGCTCACATAAAAAACAGAAGTTTGAGAGTATCAAAGTGAGATCTTACTCCCACCTCCCCAAAACTAGATCTTGTGAGTCTACAAAACCCTGACAATTTTCACTCAAATCTTGAGAGAAGAAAAAGGTGTCATTACGGATCCTTAGTTTTTTCCATTTTTGGCTGTGGGTGGTGGAAATGGCCACTGTGGAGACGAGGGTATCAGCAACCTGGCATGACTCTGTCGAGCCTGAGGACTCCAGGGGCCCAGGCTAACTGGAAGAATGACGGGGAGCTCACAGGTGCCCCCCAGTGGAGTGAGGCGAGCTCTGCCCGCTCCGCGCCAATCAGTGAAGCCTGTCTTCCCCACAGTTTCATATGGGAGGGAGGAGCCGAGTTCGTGCGACACAACTCCAGCCAACCCCACTCCCTGCCCACACTGAAAGGCTATAGAAAACCAGGCTTATAGGGAATACCAAGCCCTCAAATGGTAACCCAGAGAGGGGGAAAGAAGAGGATCTGCCACCTGCAGAGGAGCAGAGCAAAGGGAGGGTCTGGAGGAAGCTGCCAAGCGTGGACAAGTAAAATCAATGAACTAGCGACTATGTGAACCTTACAAGAAAACAGCATGCGCAAGTTAAAAAATACAGTTTGAGAGGTATTGTAAGTGTGTAGGCTACAAAATGATTTGATGAGAGCATGAATTCAATTTAAAAAACTAAAACCACACTTCAAGAACCAATTGAAGAAACAAGAGAAAATAACTAAAAAGAGACAGATGGAGAGAACCAGAGCTAAGGAAATAACTTGAGAACCAATATACCTACCTACAGATAAATCAGAACTAACAAGGAACAAAGCAGACCCAGCTGAACATTTAATTACTGAGAAGGAAGGAAGGAAAGAGGGAAGGAAGAAAAGATGGATCACCGTGAACAAGGAAGGACAAAAAAGAGATTACAGCAATTATTAAAGAGACAATAGATATAGACAACAAACAAAAAGATAATATCCTTCAAGAGAAGGGCCTAACAAATGGAAAATACAAGAAAAATTTCCTTAAATGGAGGACTAAAGCTTCCAGTTAGAGAGCCCATTGCATTTAATAAAATAAAAGATGCTGGTTGATCTGTATCAATATATATCCTTGCCAAGTTTCCTCATTTCAAAGTTAAAGAAAGAATCTTTCAGGTACCAAGAAGGAATAGCAAATCACCTAAAATTGGAAGGGGCAGGGAAATGGCTATTCTTAGATTTCTTGAAAGCAACATTCAATGCCAAAAGACAAGGGAGTTAAATCTACCAAGTCTTGGGCAAAGGGGAGCAGGATGGAGGAACAATGTGCCCACTTTGGTGGCATTCCCAATGGATACAGAATAACACCCTGAAACTGGAGAGAACTGATAGATTCAGCATGTGGTATGACTTGTTGAGAGAGTTCATCCAGCCAACCAATTAAGAAATTAGGAATAAAATGTGGTGGTAAAAGGTCTGGAGGCGAACATGGAATCCTTTCAAATGCAGAACTAAGAAGAAACAACAGAGGAGTTATGGGGTTACAAAAAATGCAAAATTTTTAGGTTTGACAAATGTAAGACTCATATAACTAACAAAATTTGAGAAGTGACCTGTGGGAAAGTGGAGGAGAGAGGTAATTGGCTCATGTTTCATAACAGGGTTAACTGGTACTGTCTGAAATTAAAACTTGTTTAAAAGAAATGACTAAAACTGCTTATTATTTCCACTTGTCTTTTTTTATCATCGTAAAATGATTCCAGAAATGATACATTTATAGCAAAGAATCATTTTCTACAAAATCAGTAATTCTTTATATTGCACTTTAAAATTTTTTATGATGTTCAATTTAAATAGAATTAAATGTCATATTTTATATGGATATAAATGTATAATAAAAGTATTATATTTAAAATGTTGCCATTTTTCTGATCTCTGTTGCCGTGCATATATAGAGAGAATTCTGTAATGGTCATCTAAGGTTAATGATGGTTATGTCTAGAATGTAGGATGTTTCTACTTTCTTTCTACTTCTATTAATTTAAGCCATCTCCTATTATAAGTATTTGCCATTGTTATAAAAATAATGGCTCTTTTTAATTAAAAATTTCATTTTTTAATAGAAGTTTTAGGTTCACAATAAAATTAGAGGCAGGTACAAATTTCCTCTATGACTCCTTCCCCCACACATGCACAGCCTCCCCCATTACCAACATCCCCCATCAGAGTGAGACATTCGTTATACTTGATGAGCCTGTGTTGACACAGCATAATCACCCAAAGCCCATATTTTACATTGAGGTTTTTATGGGGTTTGACAAATGTATAATGACATATATCCACCATTTTAGTATCATACTGAGTAATTTTACTGCCATAAAAATCCTCTGTGTTCTGCCTATTTATCCCTCCCTTCCCACCAACCCCTGGCAACTACTCATTTTTTCACTGTCTCCATGGTTTTGCCTTTTCCAGAATGTCATATAGTTGGCAACAAGTAGCCTTTTCAGATGGCTTATTTCACTTAGTAGTATGCATTTGTTTCCTCCATGTCTTTTTACAACTTGATAGTGTGTTTCATTTTAGCACTAAATAATATTCCATTATATGGACATACCACAGTTTATGTACTCATTCACTTACTGAAAAACATCTCGGTGGCTTCCAAGTTTGGCAATAAACTTGGTAAATAAAGTTAGTATAAACATTCATGGTAAGGTTTTTGTGTGGACATAAGTTTTCAATTCCTTTGGGTAGATATCAAGAGGCATACTTGACAGATCATATGGTAAAAGTATGTCTAATTTGTAAGAAACTGCCAAAGTGTTTTCCAAAGTGGCTGTACTATTTTGCAATGAATGAGAGTTCCTGTTGCTCCACATTCTCACTAGTATTTGGTGTGGTCAGTGTTCTGAATTTTGGCCATTCAAAAAATGTGATTCACCACATAAACAGAATTAAAAACAAAAACCATATGATCATGTCATTAGATGCAAAAAAAGCGTTTGATAAAATCCAGCACCTCTTCCTTATAAAAACCTTTAACAAACTAGGCATAGAAGGAATATACTTCAAAATCATAAAAGCCATATATGACAAACCCACAGCCAATATCATACTGAATGGGGAAAAGTTGAGAGCATTCCCCGTAAGAACTGGAATATGACAAAAATGCCCACAGCCACCACCTCTATTCAATATACTACTGGAATTCCTAGCCAGAGCAATCAGGCAAGAGAAAGAAATAAAGGGTATCCAAATCAGGAAAGAGGAGGTCAAACTATTCCTGTTTGCAAATGATATGATCTTATATCTGGAAAATCCTAAAAAGTCTTTCAAAAGACTCCTAGAATTGATAAATAAATTTAGTAAAGTCTTAGATTACAAAATTAATATACACAAATCAGTAGCATTTCTATACACTAAAATAGTCATGCTGAGAATCAGATCAAGAACTCAATCCCAATTATGATAGCTGCAAAAAAATAAATTATCTAGGAATATACTTAACCAAGGAAGTGAAAGATCTCTACAAGGAGAACTACAAAACACTGATGAAAGAAATCACTTATGACACAAACAAATGGAAAAAACATTCCATTCTCATGGATTGGAAGAACCAATATTGTTAAAATGTCTATAGTTCCCAAAGTATAGACATTTACAGATTCAATGCAATTCCCATCAAAATACCAATGTCCTTTTTCAAATACTTATAAAAAACAATCCTAAATTTCATATGGAATCAAAAAAGAGCCTGAATAGCCAGTACAATCCTAAGCAAAAAGAACAAACCTGGAGGCATCACATTACCTGACTTCAAATTATACTTTAAGGCTACAGTGACCAAAACAGTATGGTACTGGTATAAACATAGACACATAGATTAATGGAACAGGATAGAGAATCCAGAAATAAAGCCATACACCTACAATCAATTGATCTTGAACAAAGCAGACAAAAACATACACAAGGGAAAGGACCCCCTATTCAACAAATAGGGCTGGAAAAATTGGATAGCCTCATGCAGAAGAACGAAACAGGACCCCTATCTCTCATCACACACACACAAAAATTAACTCAAGATGGATTAGAGACTTAAATGTAAAACCTGACACCATAAAAATTCTAGAAGAAAATTTAAGAAAAACTCTTCTAGACATTGGCCTAGGCAAAGAATTTATGACAAAGACCCCAAAAGCAAATACAACAAAACAAAAATAAATAAATAGGACTGAATTAAACAAAAGTTTCCACACAGCAAAAGAAATAATCAAGAGTAAACAGTCTACAGAATGGGAAAGAATATTCACAAACTATACATTCGACAAAAGACTAATACACAGAATCTACAAGGAATTTAAATCAGCAAGAAAAAAAATAACCCCATTAAAAGTGGGCGAAAGATACGAACTGACATTTTTCAAAGAAGATAGACAAATGACTAAAAAACAATTGAAAAAATGTTCAACATCACTAAGCATCAGGGAAATGCCAATTAAAACCACAATGAGATACCCTCCTTATCCCTGTCAGAATGGCCATTATTAAAAAATTAAAAAAAAAACAAAACCAACAGATTTTGGCAGGGATGTGGTGAAAAGGAAAAACTTATACACTGTAGGTGGTAATGTAAATTAGTACAACAACCTCTTTGGAAAAAAGTATGGCAGTTTCTCAAAGAACTAAAAGTAGATCTACCATTCCATCTAGCAATCCCAAAGGAAAAGAAGTAACTTTATAAAAAAAGACATCTGCACTCATATGTTTATTGCAGCATAATTCACAGTTGCAAAGATATGGAACCTACCTAAGTACCCACCAACTGATGAGTGGATAAAGAAAATGTGGTATATATATATATACTATAGAACTGGGGTCCCCAATCCTCGGCCCAAGACCTGAACCAGTCCTGGACTGTTAGGAGCCAGGCCACACAGCAGGAGGTGAGCAGTGGGCAAACAGGCCAAACCCATCTGTATTTACAGCGGCTCCCCATTGTTTGCATGACCACCTGAGCACCACCTCCCCCACCAAAAAATGAGGAAAAAAAAAAAAAAAGGCACATAAGAATATATCACAAAGACAAAGGCCCAACATCCAAATATAACAGTTTAAGAAGGGTAGACCAGAGAAAAATGAAGAGAAAGAAACAAAACAATTTAAGAACATTTTTTATAAATAAAAATATGTTTCCAGATTTATAATAAAAAAGTAACTTTTATTTACAATAACTTTGTCTTGTATTTGTAAAAAAGAACAATTTGATCCACAAATTGCCATATTATTATCATATATCACCAATTTGAAAACACCAGGGACAAATAGAAGATCCTATAACCTTCAAAGTGAAAATAAGAGGTTACAAAAAAAAAAATAAGTAAAAAGAATCAGTATACTTTGGATTTATCCACAGCAACACTTGAAACAAGAAGACAATAGATAGTGACTTGAAAATTGTGAAGAAAAATAATTTCCAAAATAGAATACTGTACAATTTAAACCATCAGTTGAACGTAAGGTTGGCACTATTTTGGATATGGATGCTCTTAAAAATCCCTACTCCATTTCTCAGGGAACAACTAGGGGAAGGGGAGCGTGTTTTGCCAGAATGATGGAGTGAACTGAGAGAGAAAGACATGGATCCTGGAAACACAGCCTCCAAGATAAGTGTGAAAGGAAGCAGAGTAGAAAAAGAAGAAAAGGTCCCTGAGAAACTGTAATCATAATAACTTCATGCTGCAATTCATATCACCTAAGTTGTCCACAAAAACGTTAAGTGAAGATTTATCTTGAAGTGCTCAAAGACTAGTTCCACCCTAGCTATCTGACAGATGCAAAGGCTAATTTTCTTCAAAAATCTTCTTCCTCACAAATAAGTTTGCAAGGACAACGAAGGGCTCACAGTCCAATGTAATTGCTATGGTTTGGAAATGTTTTGGCCCCACCGAGGCTCATGTTGAAATTTGATCCTCATTGTCGGAGGTGGGGCCTGGTGGGAGGGGTTGGGGTTTTGGGGGTGGGGAAGTGAGTTCTTGCCTCTGTCAGTTCCCTCAAGTAGGGTTGTTGGAAAGGGGCTGACACCTCCCCCACTGCTTTGGGTTCCTCTCGCCCCTCGCTTTCCTCCGGGAGGGGAAGCTCTCGGAAGGCCTCCCCAGAAGCAGATGCTGGCGCTACGTGTCTGGTACAGCCTGCAGAACAGTGAGCCCAACAAACCTCTTCTCTTTATAAATTACCTAGCCTCAGTTATGTTTTATCTGCCCCCACAGACAGACTAAGGCAATAACCAAGTATGCAAGGAAAGGACACCATGAGCAAGAGCCAGTAGAAAGGCTTAGACAACCCAGACAGACATGGGAACTTCACATGTTGGAATTAATAACACAGTGCAGCTAGAAAACAAATGTATTTACTCTTTTTAAAGAAATAAAAAATGAATCTGCCGGCAGGGATCAGGAGACTTTAAGAGGCGACTGTCAGGCGTCCCCAAAACCACCCCAAGAGCAGGCATTCGCTAGAAGGGCTTCCAGGACTCAGTGTATGGTCATAATTACAGCTGAGACTCATTTCAGTGAAAGGACACAAAGCAAAATCAGCAAAGGAAAAGGCGTCTGGGTAAAGAGCGGCTGGGAAAAATGTGTTGACTTTCAGGAAGTTGTTTTTTTAGGTATTTGTGTGATGATTTTAACATTTTTTAAAAAAGATCACGACACACTAGTTAACATGGAAGATGACTCAAAGGTGGGAAGGACCACAGCAGTCTAAGGAGCGCTAGGAGACGGATGTAGAGCTCCACCTCATTTCCACCGGGGAAACCCTAAGGAGACTGCAGTCTGGGCGAAAGCCAGGTGTGGGCTCCACACACCCATTCCAGGCGGTGCCTCTGGCCCGTGACAGCCTCCCACAGACGCTTCGCAGCCTGCACTTTGGGAACAAGAGCTATTTTGTTACCTAATTCAAGCAAAATTAAGTACAATGATTAACGAATATTACTATAATAAAAATATCTTTCATTTCGGTTAAAAAATTAATGGTAAAAATAAAGGAAAGTCCAATAGCATTGGAAGTGAATGGCTGGAGCCTCCATTTGCGTGTCAGCGTTTGTATCCCTTTATTTTTCTCCATAGCAATTATAACCTAACACATTATATCTTTTATTTTGATTATTGCATTTTTGCTTTTTAAAACAGGCACTGCCAACCAATGTTACCAAGGTCTGAACACTATTTCGTGGGAAAAATTCAAAGAGGAATGTCCAACAGGGAAAACGGGAGTATGGGAAAGGGGTTTCAGGAGAGTTTTTAAATTTTCAGGACTGTAGGAAAGGATTACACTTAATTTATTCAGTTGTGGACTCCAGAGCCCGTCTTGGGTAGAAGGAATGGCGGGCCGCCCGCTCCTCCTCGCTCTCCCGCCGTGTCCCCTCAGCCGCCGGCCCGTGGCGCTTCCTCATTTTGGGGAACTTCCTTAAGCGCCCGAGCAGGCGGCCCGCACTTCCTCCCGCAACGCGGGGGACCCTGTAATAATTAAAGCCCTCGGAAGACAGCCCAGGGGACAGGCTGGGCGCGCCACCGGCGTCCTGCCAAGGCCGGGGCTCAGCCAAGGGTTCACCTCTTCTCGGGACTGCGCGGGCCCCGGGTCCCGGAGTCGTCGGAACTTCCCGGCGCGGCGAGTGGGCTGCGCCCCGCAGTGGCTGCACCGTGCAGTAGAGATTCTCCCCGTTAGCTGCACAGGTAAGGAAAGGCCCCCGCGTGCCTCGGGTCCCCGGCAGTAGCCGAAGCCGTCGGGCTGGCGGCGGGGAGGTGGCACCGGTGGATCCCGTTGTTGGCACTCCCGCTGCCTTCACCGGCGCACCCCCAGCCCGCCCTTCGGGGCCTGGCGGGGCGGGGCGCCGCGCCCGGCTTTTGTTCCCCGCCCCTGCCAGCCCCGCGCTCCGGCCAGCGCCCGCCCAGCTCGGGGCTCGGGCGCGGCCGGCGGGGCGCACGGGCGCGGCCGGAGGAAGTGCAGATCGCCTGCCCGGGCGCGTAAGGAAGTTCCCCACAATGAGGAAGCGCCACGGGCCCGGCGGCTGAGGGGACACGGCGGCGGGAGAGCGAGGAGGAGCCGAAGGCCCCCCGCACCCCGCCCTCGCCTCACCTGGCACAGGTAGGTGTGGCCGCGCCCTGGCTCCCGCCGAGATCCGGAAGCACTTTTTGGTTTAGAAAGGGGACGAGGGGGGCGCCGATGAGCCGCGTTCATGCTTTGCCCTTTTTCACGTGCCCAGACACACCGGGGTTGGGACCCACAGGGACTTTTAAAATTGTAGGTAAATGTTATGAAACCGTTTCAGTAAAAATTGACAGGTTCTGCCGGCTTCTCTCCTGAACATGCTGACGCTGGGAGAGGGGCTGGGCAGCGCCGAGGGCGCGTGGAGGGCACCCCGGGTCCCGGTCCCCGGGTCTCCAGCGGCGCAGCAAGTGCGGAAGACGCCGGGTCCGGGAGCCGCTAGGCTGGGATCGGACACAGCGAGAGACTCGATCTTGGAACCAGAGCATTCTCATTTCGGCCATTTAAACGAATCCACGGGAAAGTGCCACTGTATTTACCAGACTGACTGGATGGAGAAATGCCCATGTGTCTTCCAAGGCTGCACATACACATATCCTTTGCTACAGAAAGAAAGCGGTTGCATAACGACTGTTAGGGTGCAAAGCCTGTAGGCGCTCACGGCAAGGGTGGGGAAAGGTTTCTCACGCAGAGGTTAAGATATATAAGTAAAATTTATCATTTAGAAGGACAGAGAGAATGAGAGAGAGAGAGAGAGGGAGAGAGAGAGAAAGGGGGGAGAGAGCAGAGAGACGCATGGCAGCCCAAAGAATGGGAGGGGGTGCCAGCAGCGAGGCCAAGGGGCTCGCTGATTTTAAGGGGGACGAAGAGAAGGGAAAAACAGTGATGCTGTCAGTTGATAACAAAAGCAGCTGCAGGTAGATAACAAAAACCGCAAGGATGTCAAAGTCCAAGACTTGGTTTCCTGCCTTCCTCGGAGAAGGGACTATCACAGATGTGACCCTGTCCTGAAGATACAGTTGAGGCTGTAGCTCGTTCTTCTGCTATTTCCTCAGGAACTCTGGAAAAGTAGATTCTAAAAAAAAAAAAAATCTTTGAAAGAGAGAGATTTCCATCTCTTTTCTGTCCATTCAGCTTTTCAGAAGTTGTGCAAAACGGAACTGCCAGGTGCCTGTTAGCAAGAGAACTCATGGATTGATTTTTGACCGTTACTGGGGAAATTGTGGGATTAGGTATTTCCTGTGATTTTTGCAAGGCTGCTCCTTTAAACAGCATCAAACTTTCTGATACATTTTCATTGTAATTTACTTAGCCAAAAAATGACTCGGAGAACAAGAAAGTTTTAAGCAGTGTACCTTTGAGCTAAGTTTTTTTGTTTTGTTTTGTTTTGTTTTTTTGGCAATATGGCTTCAAAACCTTAAACCCACCAAAAAACTGTACAAATGCAATCTATTGTTTGAATGTTCAAGGGCTAGAAAGACAATCTTTGGAGAAGAGTTTGAATCTTTTTTATGTTTGAAACGTGTTGCAAATTATTTCTTGAGTTTTGCCTGACTTACCAAAGGTGCCCTTGAACTCAAGTAGAACTGTTGACTGGAGACTTTTTCCTCTTTTCTTCTCCTTCTTCTTTTAACCCTTGAAGCATTTCAGCCTGTAGTAAAAAGAGGTTGGAGATGTGCTGTATCTGAATCTTCATATTTAAAGAAAATAATAATGCCTAAAAATTCCTGAAAGAAATGGAGTTGATTTTAGCATCTGATTTCTTTGCTTTAGTAGGAACAAATTCATTGCTTTTATACAGGCAGCGTTTTAATTAAATACGTTGATGTGTCCTCTTTATCTCCAATGAAAGTCCAAATAGTGCATGGATATAGTTATATTTGAGATTAAAAGTTTAAGTTCTTGTAAAGTATTAGGTGTTTTATGTAAGAAATCTTGTTAGTTGAAATTATTTTATCAAATCCTTTTGTTCTATCTAAATCATAGTTTTAAAGTATTTAGAGAAAACTTGCATTAGAACAGAAATTTGGTGTGTATCATCCCCCGTATTTGAAGTGCTTAGACACAAGATTTTTTTAAATTTCAGAATATTAAAGGGGTACAGATATTTTTGTTACATAGATAGCTTTTGTATACTTGAGCAGGGCAATAAGTGTGCCCATAGCCCAAACAGTGTTCTTTGAATAGTGTTCACTGTACCCATTAGGTAGGTTTTTGCCTCTCCCTCCTCCTCCTCCCCCTTCCCCCCTGCTTGGTTTCCGTTGAGTTTTACTTCCCTCTGTGCACATGTGTGCTCATCAGTTAGTTATTTATTAGAGAGTACATACGGTGTTTGTTTTCATAGGATTTTATAATAGTCTTAATAACTAGAATGCTTTAAATATTTTAAGCTAGGATAAAAATAGGGTATAGACTTAGATCTTTACCTTTCCTGAGAGATAAAATTGGTGGAAAGATTATTTTATTGCTAGATTTGCACTTTAGAAATGACCCACCTTGGTCTTCTTTAAGCCCATATTTAATATTCTAAATGCTTTTAATCTCTCTGTTTTTTAATTTTTTTTTTTTTTTTTTTTTTTTTTTTTTTTTTGAGACAGAGTCTCACTCTGTTGCCCAGGCTAGAGTGAGTGCCGTGGCGTCAGCCTAGCTCACAGCAACCTCAAACTCCTGAGCTCAAGCGATCCTCCTGTCTCAGCCTCCCGAGTAGCTGGGACTACAGGCATGCGCCACCATGCCCGGCTAATTTTTTCTATATATATATTTTAGCTGTCCATATAATTTCTTTCTATTTTTTAGTAGAGATGGGGTCTCGCTCTTGCTCAGGCTGGTCTCGAACTCCTGAGCTCAAACGATCCGCCCACCTCGGCCTCCCAGAGTGCTAGGATTACAGGCGTGAGCCACCGCGCCCGGCCTTCTCTCTGTTTTTTAAACCAAAGACTTCTTAGTAGAACTTCACTTATGCAGCACATTGTAAATCCATAGTCATTATCCAAAATCCTTGTGCTAAGATGTGTTTTGGAATTCAAGATTTTTCAGAATTTGAAATTTAATTTTAGAATCTAAATTTCAGAATTGAGAAAGCCATTTCTCAAAATTTAGAAAGGTAAAAGTGTGCATACATACTGACACCGTTGGTGATGTACCAGTCCAATACAGTCCGAATAGCATCCTGTAATCCCACACACTCATATTTCTGCACTTTCAATTTAATAGTATGATTATTCTCATTAAGTGGCATCAGTAAAGACTTTAAATAGCTGTATGTCAGCTTAGGGCAGGTCTTGTCACTAAATGAAGTTCCCTAAAAATAAAATCTTGCTTTTCAGAGCTGAGGCTGAGGGACTATTGTTTGCTTTTGAAAGCAAAGCTTATTTATATTGCTCAATACCTCACACTTTCCAGTAATTAGACAGGTAGTCCCCCCCTCTTCAGAGAGTCAGAAATAGCAAGATTTCCACTCAATTTTCAATCATATCGATCAAAATCTATTAATAGATCCTTCAAGTAAGACTGGGATGTTTCATCCTTCAGTGATAAAACTTCAAAAAGCACAGTTCCTGACAGTCTATGATTTCAGAAAAAGAGAGCAGTAGTTACTCACAGAAGGGGTTATTATCACCTTTTACAGCTGCAGTATGTTCTAGGAAGAAAGAAATATTGTTTCCTGTCAACTTTGCAGCTAGTATTATCTTTGTCTGTTGTCTATGCCCAAGGAATGGCTGGGCAGTTTTTACAATCTGAGCTAATGTTTACTTTCACAGTATAGATTTTTTTCCAATTACTCCCTGACACCTCTTCTATCCTTGTTTTGCAGGTTTTAACAGTTTCCTCCACTTCTGGATTGGTTTAGTTTGGTTTAGTTGTAACTGGGTGGAGGAAAAAAATAGAAATTTAGGACTTTGGGGAAGAATTTGTTTTAAATGTCTACACATTGAGCATTTTTTTTTTCTAAAGCAATTAAAATCAAAAGGCAGACTCCTAATGAGAGATTGTAATCAAATTGCCTGATCTACGTCTTACCACCTTACTTTTCTATCTTGAATTTGAACAGTTTGTATTTGAGCACTAGGAAAAAGAAGTTTTTCTACTGAGGGATTGTGGGGAGATTTAAAAAAAAGTCTGATTGGGTTTTAGGAAAGGTCATTCATTTTGGTATTGTGTTATCAAGGAAATTTTCTATTTGCTTATAATTTTATCTGACAAAAATTATTAATAGTTTGTATCAATGTGGTTTTGGTTTTTTTTTTTTTTTGCCTTTAAGAATCAATTCTGTAAGTTTTGCCCTATGTCTTTTGAAAGTTGATTGAATTAGAATCTTAAATACAATAAAATTTAGTCACAGTTAAAGATACCCAAAGAGGGAAGAATATTTGGTTTATGTTATAGCAAGTAACAGAGTCAAAAGAGACTCTCTATTCTTTTCTTTCTTGGAAACCATGTGCTGCTTTCTGGAGGCTGGCCAGAGGCCGATGGTGGCGGGTATAGAAAGTGAAGACAGTTAAGAATGTTGGTGATGACCTGATTACTGACGAGGGGTCCTGTGAGCTTTTTCGTCATCTGCCCAAAGGTACAATAGCTCTGAAACTAGGACCCTACCTCTAAGTTGGAGAAGTGCTACCAATTACTGCTCTCCTGGAGCCCGGGGAGGGAGCACAGGTGTGGGGTACACAGTGAGCCTCTAGCCTTGACCCAGTGGAGACCACACAGGCAGGCAGCAGGTCTACAGGGGAGGAGGGCTGGTGTCCAGGTGAGTGAGGGCCTACACCTGCATGCTGTTGTTAATGAAATGAGAGTGTAGATACAAGGGGAGAGGGCCCAGGCCAGAGATTTGGGGAAATTCACCATATAGGAATTGGTTTCCTTGCATACTCTGCCTAGCTGTAAACAGCATTTGAATGTCCAGTGGGTAATCGTCTAGTTCTCCCCTCCATCGGTTTGTCTCAACTGGTAAATCTTCCTTCTGTCTTGGGCGGTCTGGTAATTTATTACCTGTAGCAGTGCCTGTTGAGCTGACGTGGAAATGTTTTGATGTGACCTTAGTTAATCTCTCTATTTACTTAATTTTAATTTGTAATAAGTTCCTCCCTTATATTCTTCTCATTCACTAGTACTGCTTCTCAAAAGCAAGCTTCTCAGATTTTTCGTTATTTCTTCTAGAATTCTTCTCATTATTTCCTTATAGTTGGTGTGTCTGCTGATTTTCGGGGCCTATCAATGGCAGACACTGTCTGCTGACTCCCTAGTCTGAGAACTAAGGACATGGCAGTCCTACGTGCCACCTGTCCCCTCCCACCCCTCCCCACACCGTCCCAGGATAATCATCTCATAATTTGGGGTTAAGAAGTTATTTGATGTTTATTATGATTCTGTAACTATAGTTTGCTACTAAAGCAGGGAATATAATATGATTACATCTTCTTTCTTATCTGTGTGTTTTTCCTGGGGCGAGCCCTTGTTTCATTTCTGTGTTTTCGTGGTTTGCTCTGTGCCTGTTACTTTCTTCCCAGCCCTCTGACATAAACCTAAATCCCTCTGAGACACTTTTCCGGAGTCAAATATACCAGTTGACCTCTCAGTTCCATTCTTCTTTCTTTTTGTGTGGAACCCTCTGTCTTCTTGTCCTTGTCTGACTGCAGCTCTTTCGACTGTTATACACACGTTAGTACCTGAAGAATGTTTTGGAGGAATTTTCTGCAAATTGTTTGTCACACTCTTTGTTGTACATTGTGGGGCATTAATATACCTCCTGCCAACATTCATCTCCATGTTACCTATTATAAATCAGTTGTAATTGTTGGAAACATTTCCCCCAAACTTTTTATTTCTGTGGTTATTTATTTATTTTTTTGTAGCATAGAACTTTCATGATTTCTTCTGTCAGGGTGTATTTTGCTTCATGCTAAGTAAAAGATTATTTTTAACTCAACTGTAGCAGTTAGCATCTACATCTTAAACCAGTGTCAATATCACCGTTGTGTTTGATTAGACAGCAATGTTGTGTTATCTGAGTGATGGGACATTAATTTCCTGGCATGGAGAGCCCAAGGGACTTCACTCAGCCCTCTGGCCTTTCCCACGATTCCTTTGATTCCCTCAAGTGGGTGCTGTGCATTGTGAGGCAGAATTCCCAGGCAAGCTGTCCTCGCTCAAGTAAGCGTGAGAAAAACTAAACAAATAAAGTTCAGCAAGCAGGGATAAATATCGTGGGCTTCCTCAGAGCCTTTGTGCAGTCAGGTGCATGGAGGTTGTCTGAGACGCCCGTCTCGGGCCAGCAGTCCCACGCTTCCCTGGCTGTGGACAGCGTTTGTTCCTAGCGCGCCTCTCAGCCCGGGGCACCCACAGCCTCCTCAGGACCTCTTGCTGGTCCTTTACAAGATCCTGAGGCTTTGCTTCATAGAGGGAGAATGTTGCGGTTGTTTTCATCTTAAGTGCTAAGAATATTTGCATTATTTGATGGATAGAATGCCTCAAAGTCACATGTATTGAATATTTTTATAGATAGTTATTTAGAGTAGGGTCTAAGGCCCCATTGAGCTCAAATCCCCCCTCTATGTTTTTAAGCTGCTCTTGAAGCGTTTCATTGTGATGCGTGGCAGAGACCCTGCCTGCAGTGCCCCCGTGCCTGGTGTGTGGTTAAAACTGACACAACCATCAGGGCCTCTCCCAGGCGGGATGACTGGGAATCTGCCTCTGCAGGCTGGGATGGAGGTTCATAAGGGCACTCCCAGGTAGGTTTCAGATGAGCAACTATAATTTCCAAAGTTAGTTTCTCTGATCTCCAAGATGGAAGAACTTTCTAACATTTTCTCTTTGACAGTTTTCAATTGCATAACTGACATGTGAATACATACATACCCTTTAGTAAAGCATTCCGGAACAAACAAGCAACAGAAAGACCTCCTGGGCCTCCACCCTGTCCCAGCCACACCCCCGCCCCGCTGTCCCGCTGGGGGAGAGACCTACGTGTGGGTGTGTCTCTGGGTGGGGGTGTGTATCTTCCTCATACCTTTATCGTTCTGCAGCTTTCTTTTTTTAATCAACAAAATTTTAGGGTGGAGGGAGCTCTCTGTATCAGTGATTACTGTATTTTATTATGATTTATTGACAGGCATTTAGATTTTTTCTGATTTTTCATATTATAAGCAATTTTGCTGCAATGAATACACATTTTTTTATTCTTTCCCTCTCCTTTGCCATTTGCGCTGTTTCACAAAATCATCAGGTTAATCTTTATCTCGAGAAAGCCCTTCAGCCCTGTCCATCCTGTTACTGAGTCCACCTACTGAGACATTTATTTTAGCAAACAGGTGGCTAACTTCCAAGGAATGCAGTTAATTCTTTGTTTTTTTTAATTTAATCTGTTTATTTACAATGATACATTAGGTTCTTGTGTTCTTTGTCCCTGGTTCCAGTGGGGACATTCTCTCCTCGCACCACTGCCCGTGCCTTCAAGCGTCGTCTGTCCATCTGCTCACGGTGGCCGCTGTCCTCATGCGCTTGGCATTTCCACAGTGTGTGCTGGTCTTTTCTGAGGCGCCCTAGGAGTTGGTCTTTTAAGACTGCGTTTGTCGAGTGATCCCCTTGCAGCCTGTCCCAGGTGAGACAGGAGAGCAGGACATGGACATCCATGAGGCAGGAGAAGCCAGTACTCGGTGTGGGGAGCAGGGGCTCCCTGTTCTTTGGGGACATGGCCATGCCCTGGGGTCCAAACCAAGCCACTCATCCTTTCCTGCAAGGGGGGACTTGGCAGCTGAGGAATACTGGCTCCCTCCCACTCCTCCCTGCTCTTCCCTGCTCTTCCTGCTCCTCTCTGTTCCTCCCCTTTCGAGGTCCTGCCCTCTCCTCCCTGCTCCTCCGCTCTCCACTCCTCCCTCAGGCCTCTGCCACTTCTAAGGCACCACACCCTTGGTCTCTTCCCACTTTTGCTGCTGCCCCTGCTGCCTGCCTGCACTCAGGGCTGTGGTTTCCCCCTCCAAGGCTGAGCCCGTCTTACTTTGTGTCTTTCAAGTACAGCAATCATTCCCAGGCTACTGAAGGTTTGCCTCCTTAGGTCCCCAGCGCAATGATGGCTTTATGTTCTGCAACATTGCTTTTCATGTTGTTTCTGTCCTTTCTCTGCATTTACAGCTGTTGCATATGCCTGAGGCGGAAGTCCATACTTCCTTCTCTTGTTAGCAGTGCCAGTCTGCTGATGGTCATGGTCGTGGGAGAGAAGTCACTGTGCGGAGGAAGGAGCAGGCCTGGCTAGAGCAGGGTGCATTGCAGGCCGGGGCGTTCCATCCCAGAGTTGCTGCCGGCTCTGTGGTCTTCGCTGTCACTCTTAAAGCCCAGACAGCGACCCTGTGGCTCACGCAAGAAGTGAGTCTAAGAAGAGGTGTGAAGTCCGTCCTGCTCGTTAGGACCCTGAGAGGCCAAAAACCATAGATTTCTTAGAAGCTTGTTTAGAGATGCGTGGGCTGTTAGAAGTGAAAGGGATCTTGGGGACCATCGAGTTCAGCCAGCTGAGAAACACGGAGGCCCAGACAGGTAAAGGGATTTGTCCAGCCACCAAGTGACACTGCAGAAAAGGGAACCCTTGAACCTAGGTGTTTCCAATCTAGAACCAGAATTCTTATCCGCTACTCTAATTGGGAGTGAAAAAGGGCCCGTCGCGCCTGCATGATGGGAGGGTTTACAGTTCTGTCGATAGACCCGGGGCAGCCCGAGGGAGGCCATGAGCTCAGCTGAAGACAGGCTGGTTTTACTCTTTTACCAGCAGTTACAGAAAACCTGCTAGGATCTTTGTAGCTTTGTGATTGAGAACTTAAGCAAATTCAACAGGAATTGGCAAAACATCCTAAACCACTGAGAGATCAGTGTGAGGACATCTGAAGCTTTTGTGTCTGTCTCCCTTCCACAGAAACTGAGCTCACTTCCAAACTTACCACCCAGCAAGAGCTAGAGCCACATGGGCCACAAGCCACGAGCCCCCAGCACTGAGCACCTCCCTGGTCCCCACACCAGACCCTGGCATCTGTGGCTATCTCCCCACGGCGCAGAAGGAGCTTGGGAGGGAAGTCCTAGTGCCATGCGGGTTTGGAGTGCAGCGGGGTGGGGGACAATTTCAGACTGTTTGCATTTCGTTAGGGAGACGCTTGTGATTCAGGTGGGCTTGCAGGGATTCAGTCGAGGAAAGGCGGCTCGGCAGCTGGGCAGAGGGACTCGTTCTAGAAAGAAGACAGAAAGATGAATATTTGTGAGGGGTGATTTCCCTGAAGGAACCACCAGTGTCTGCAAAGACCAACGTGCAAGATATCCCCCTAGCTTATTTCTTCCCAGAAAACCGTGGAAACTGCCAGTGCACGTTAACAGAGGAATGGCCTGGTAGTTTGTCAGGGGCCCCTGTACAAAGTACCACGCGCTCGGCAGCTTAAACACACGTGTACGGTCTCACAGTTCTGGAGACCGAGAAGCCTGAGATGGAGATGTGGGCAGGGTGGTTTCCTTCCGAGGGCTGTGAGGGAGAATGTGTCCAGGCCACTGTCCTTGGCTTGTGAAGGGCCATCTCAGTCTTCACGTAGGGCTCTCCCTGTGTGTGTGTCTCTGTGTCCAGATTCCCCCTGTGTGGAAGGGCACCAATCATGCTGGATTAGGGCCCACCCTAAGGACCTCATTCTAACGTAATCATCTCTGTAAAGACCCTATCTCCAAATTACGGAGTTAGGACTTCTATTTAAATCTGCAGAGAAGGGGCTGCAATTCAACCCGTAAGAATGGTTAAGTGAAGACTGGCAGTGGTTTGTGGGGGGAGTAGAATTGGTTTGGAGAGAAAGGTGAAGTTTCCATTTTTACTCTGCCTACGGAAGTACTTCTGTAAGTCTGCAGCATTTACAATGATCATGAGTGGATGCTTTTTTCAGTTTAGAAAAAATGAGAATAAGAAAGGTTTGCTTGGGGAAACAAGGAGTGAGTAGAAAGACACCAGGAAGAGCACTAATTTAGAAACACAGCACCTGTCACAACTGTTGGCCCTTCTGCGATGCCGTCAGGGCACCAGAGAGCTGTCTGGCCCCGAGGTGGAAGACGCCCGGGCCATCCAAGACGAGCGTGGCACGCAGATGACAGACCACTGCGTGTGTAAACGCCGAGCAGAATTAAACTAGTCGAAATACTTAAGGTTTCTTCCACTTTAGATTGACAAAAA
This sequence comes from Eulemur rufifrons, assembly GCF_041146395.1. Taxonomy (NCBI): domain Eukaryota; kingdom Metazoa; phylum Chordata; class Mammalia; order Primates; family Lemuridae; genus Eulemur; species Eulemur rufifrons. Next base: position 196,596,381 of record NC_090989.1, on the reverse strand, counting down.
CCTTCAACAGAGAGACTTAGGAGAAGACCCAGGAAAGAAATGAAAAAACAAGACTGTCTAGGGGCACGAACCCCACAGACCGAGCGGCAGAGCTCCGAGGGGCGTGCAGACCGCTGGGCCGCGGTGCGGGCGCCGTTCCCAGCGTCGGGCAGGGCGCGCGTTCTGAGTGGACGGTCTTAGAAAAACTGACATATCATTTAGAAAAAAGGAAAGCTTTGCTCTTTCTACCAAAATAAATTCCAGGTTGAACACAGAATAACAATATAGCAGTGAACTCATAAAAATACTAAAAGAAAACTTAGGTAGGTTTTAAAATAATGGTGGAGCGAAGAGGCCTTTCTCAATGTGATAGAACATATGAATTCATAACAGAACAAGATCATTGATTATAATTTCTTAAAATTTTAAGCAAATCCTATACAAATGAAAAAGTATATATATAAATAAGTAGAAACAAAACTTGTAAGATATATTTATTTCCAATCCTTGTGGCAAAACACCAATAGCCTTAAAATGCAGTGAGTTCTTTCAAATCAAGAAGAAAAAAAATACAGGTGGGCACAGTGGGTCCATTTGGTAATATCTTTTGAAATTTAAAACACACAAGCGCTTTGACTCAGCAATTTCACTTTTTGGTACTTATTACACATATATATTGACAAAAGTGGAGAAATATATATGCCTACAATAATTCATTGCAACATTTTATTTTGTAATAGCAGGGGGAAAAAGAGGAAAAAAGAAATGCATATATGTAGGGTAACTGGTAAGTAAACTACAGAGTATCCAGTCCATGGGTAAGCATCCTACATAATCATTTAAAACATGTAGAATTTTTGTACACCAAGATAGAAAAATGTCCCTCTGTCTGATTTGGAGCTGGGAAAAAAAGATGTGCAAGTCATGCTAAAGAAAAAGCAAGATGTACACATTAGTATATTTTTTAAAAAACTCATGCATGTACCTAATGATGTAGGTGACATTGGATTGTTATTTACTAGATGTAGATGTGTGTCTGCCTACACACATGTGTGTGTGTGAGTAAGTATGTAGAGTGAGCTGGAAGCGGAGGCACCACACTGAGAGCAGCAGTCATTTGGGGAGGGGAGTAGAATCAGTTTGGAGAAAAATGTGAAATTCACATTTTTACTCTGCCTGCTTCTGTATGTTTGCAACATTTACAATGATCATGAGTGTGTGTTCTTTTCAAGTTACAAAAATAACAACAACAAGGTTTGCTTAGGAGAAAAGGAAAGTAAGTAGGATGAGACCAGGAAGAGGACTAATTTACAAACACAGCATCCGTCAGGACTGCGGGCACCACTCTGTCTTCTGGCGGGGAGCTGGGCTTGCCCAGAGTGGTGCCCTCGTGGTCCTCAAGCATGCGGGCACACTGCCAGTGCCACCAGCTTGTCTCAGCTGCTGATGCCAAAGAGGCTGGGGTGGTCTGGAGTGTGGCCTGCCTTTAGATGTTTTTTAAAGCCACTGGCACCCCACCTCCACCCAGGGCAGCAGCCACTGTTGAGGACCCCTGTTTTAGAACTGGTTGGTGTGATTTTATAGCACACAAACACATTTTTGAACCCTAATGAGGTTTCCACCAAATTGGGATTTATTAGTATGCTGGGAATAATTGCAGTTATGTGTACCTTCGACTGCAAAGACTCTGGGCAGGCCAGAGTGCTCCCTCCCCATTTGAGGTATGTGTGTGAGAGAGAGACAGAGAGAGGGAGAGAGGGGGGCGGTAAGGGGGGTGGTGAGGAGAGGGGAGAGGGAGGACTCACACTTTTCTGTTGCAAACACTCCATTCCATGAGAACCTGTATTTGTAAAGTCTGGCAGTCTTTGGCATCTTCAGAGGAAGGCGTGTGATTGAGAACCTCCGTGCGTTCTCAGCACACTACTGTCACGCTGGCAGGGGGTGAGGGCACAGAAAATAATTCTCAGAGGAAGAATGTGTGCACTGGTTGGATGGAAAAGCCCATCTGTAACCTTTTTTATGCCAGATGATTTGATTGGCGTCCAGCTTTCAGGTTGCTTTTGGCATTATTCTTAGCCCACTGTACTTATTTTCCGCCAGACCACTTGTCATCTGCATTCTTCACGTGAAATAGTTGTTCTCCTGAAAGAGACATAAACAGCCTCACTCCTGGGGCCATGGCTTCTTGGTGTCTGTGGCTGGCTTCTGGGCCTTGCAGGCTGCAGCCGATGGTGACAGGAAGGGCTGCCCTTGCTGTAGGCCTTCTGGGCCCTGGCTGCCTCCATTGGCGCCGGGCCACACTCGCCTGGGAGGGCCCCAGGGCTCATCAATAAAATCTCCAGGACTGTGGCTTTGACAGATAAATGTCCAGTTCCAAGAAGTGGCTCCAAGCCCCTCTCTGGGGGGCAATGTGGTTGGCAGAAGCAGACCCCTGTGTCCTGATTTCATCCTTCATTTGAAACTGCTGAGGCTCTAGCCACCGCATCTGCGAAAAGATGCTAAAAATACCTACCCGTTGGGTTGTTGTCAAGCTTAGCGATGCTCTATGCAAAGCACCAAGCAGACTGGCCCACAGAGAATAGGCCCTCTGCAAAATGCTCATGGCTGGGCGCAGGAAGTCAAGGATAAATAGCTACTGATTACCCGGGTACTGAAAAAAGGGATCTTTGAGGAGCACAAAGATTTTAGAAGACTTTTTGGGAGGATCACAGAAACAGAGTGGCCCTTGGCCAGCAGTGTCACTTTACTTTGAAACAAGCTGCCTGTGCCCTGATGCTGTGTTTGGAACCCTGCTGGGTTCAATGAGCAACACGTGGTGGGTATTGTCTTCAACTCCCCACCCCCAGTCATTGGTAAGGACACCCCCAGGGGGACACTGCATGGCTCCTACTCTGAAGCTCTCACACACTCTGCCACGTGATGGGGTCCTCATCGTGTGCTTTAAAACATCCTGTTGGAGGCCACGCTGTGTGGACGTATCTGTGTGCTCCATGCTCCCTGCATGGCACCTTCTTTGCATATTGTGGGCTCTCTTAAAATTCCTTTCTCGTATTTTAATATATGATATGATTTGGATACAGCAAACTAGATATTTAGAGAAAAATGTATCACCCCCTTAATAAAAGGAGAACCCAGACCTTCCAAGTTTGGCCCAAGTAGGAGAAACTTCTGGAAGGGAGAAGTGCCTGGACCACACAGACTCTGTCTGTCCCTGTGTGTATTTATAAGATGCCCTTTGTCCACCTGACCTGCAGTCCCCATAGTGTTGGCTCAGGGTGGGCACTGCCTGCTGCCCTAGTGTCGACAACGGGCCTTTCCCTGGCGTTCCTGCCACGGTTGCTTAATATGGAGCGGCTGTTGACATGTCAGTGCTTACAGTGAAGTGAAATTTAAAATTCAGCTCTGTCCCACTGGCCACATTTCAAGGGCCGGGCGCTGCACTTGGCTGGTTGCTGTGTCGGGCACAGCAGAACAGGCATTTCCATCATCACAGCAAAGTCTGCTGGGTGCCTGTTTTCCTGGGCCCCACGTGGCCGTCCCCTGGGAAGCCCAGGAGGGTGACAAGCGTCCCACCACCTCCCACTTTTCTTGGATTTCAGTGCCTTACTCCCCACTTTTCCACCTGTCTACACTGGTGGCTCCTGATTGTCTTAAGGGGATCTGAGCCCTGGAACTGATGGGGCACCAGGAGCACCCTCTGTTTGGGGATGAGACCCTGAGTGTTGTCCACAGGGCTCTGGCCTGGCCCTTCACCCTCGAGGCCAGAGAGATCTACTCCGCACAACGGTGCACGTGCACACACCCCTTATGGTCTAGCTGGTGGTGGTGTCCCGATAAGACCCCTCAGGACAGAAACGTTCCCGCTGCTGCCTTGAAGCGTCTTCTGGATGGGACCCGCCTTGGAGGAAGCTCCTAATTCATGTGTCTTTGGGGTGAGCACACGTGGTTGAGAATTGTTTCTGAGTGAATAAACCAATGTTTTGTTCAAGGGGATTTTGAGGGAATGGAGAAAACCTTAGTACTTGTTCATTTCTCCGTAGTGGAAAAATAAATCAAAAAAAAAAATTGTTTCCTTGCAATATTTGGAATCTGAAGTTTCGTCTACTTCGGAAGGAAGACGTGAAAAAAAGAAACATGTTCCTCATGAAGGCAAACAGAAAGCATGCAGGGCTTAGCAAGTGACCCTGTTCCACGCGCCCAAACCCAGACAGCAAGACGGTGCTTCTGGCTGTGATCCCAGTTGCTCAGAGAAGTCCTTGGGGTGGCTGAGGGGGACCCCGCCCGGCCCTGCCTCACCTGGGCAGAGACGTGTAGCTGGAATTCCTGTGCTGCTTAGTTTGAGTAGAGATAATACCACAAGTGAAGTCGTTTTGACGAGTTTGTGAGTTACAGACTTCCTTTTGTGATTCAGCCCCACATCAGGAAGCCCAGCCACGTGTCCTGTCCCCTCGAGAAGGGACGCCACCCACAGCCTGCACTTTGCTCGGCTTACAGCAAAGAACATGACCAGGATTCTTTTTCCTGCATTATTGTGTTAATAAAATTGATATCTAAAAATTAGTGTGTGTGCGCAGGGCGCTGGGGAGCGGGGGTGATATTTAACTAAAAGTGTTTTCCTGAGTGATGACTCTCACGCTACTTCCTTGGAGTCCTGTGTCAAACTCGGAATTCTTTATTCTGCTCTGAACACTTCTGCCTGTTTGGGAGCCTACGTTGTTGCCCACCGAGTCGTCAGCTCTGTCTGGATCGGTTTTGAACCCTAGAACCTTCCATGCAGAGGTGGTAATTCTTGAGCGAGCAGTGGTCTGCCCTGACTGTGCCCGAGACACACCTAGAGAGCTTTGCAGAGTGCTGATGCCTGGGGCGCGTCCCCTAGAGATTCTGAGCATTTTTCTGGGCTGGGAAAACAGCGCCCAGGTGTCTAATGTGCAGCCAAGGTGGAGAATCACTGTGTTTGTCCATTTTCCTTTGTTTTGTTGTGAATTGAGCTTACTAATGAAAATAGTAGCTCCTACAATTTAGTATTCATCAGAAACACCTGAATCTGGTTCAGCGGGCTGCGGTGGGCTCGGTGCCCGGGTTTTTGAGAAGCATCTGGAGGGATTTTGAAGCAGGTGTTTAGAAGGTGGATGGCTATGCTTCTGTCCTTCTGATTCTTGGTGGAGGCATAAGAACCTTCCTAACATCCACAGTAATGTTAGTCATTGAAGTCCCTCACTGCCATCCCTGAGCCCAGCCGGACCATGTCCCTCTGGGCTGGACACGTTTGCCACCTCTGGAAACCATGTGGACATTGCTCTTCTGTCTTCTGGCTTGACGTATTGCCAAGGAGAAGCCTGAGGCTCAGTAACATTTAGACAAATTATAATCTTATATAATTATGGGGTACACAGTGATGTTCTGTATACAGTGTGGAATGATTGAATTGGGCTAAGGAACATGCCTGTCACCGTGAATGCTCACTGTCCACCCCTCTCACTGCGGCTCTGTGTCTTTGACCGTCATCGTCCCATCCTGCCCGCAGGCCCCGGCAACCAGCGTCCTCCTCGCTGCTTCTGTGAGTGAGCTCATGTGGTGTTTATCTTTCTGTGCTTGGCTTATTCCACTCAGCATGATGTCCTCCCAGTTCATCCGCGTTGTCACCGATGGCAGGATTTCCTTTGTCAGGTGGAACAGGGTTCCATTGTGCATATGGACCTCTTTTTGCAACTATCTATTTATCCCGGCTGGACTCGGGTAGGTCCCCGTGTCGTCTTCATGAGCAGCGCTGCCGCGGGCGTGGAGGGTAGACAGCTCTGCAACGCGCTGACGTCACATCCTCAGGGCGCGTGCGCAGTAGCGCCTCTGCCGGCCCATGCGGCAGTGCTATTTTTCGTTGAGGCCCAGTATTTCACTTTTCTTCTGGAGGCTCTTGGATAAGATGCTCTTTCAATGCCTAGAGACAAGACCTCTTTTATTTCTGAGAATGTATTTTAATTATAACTTTAAATGTGTGTTCCACTCCTTTAAATCCTCTACTTGAGGGACATCAGTTGTGTGTATTGGGTCCCCCTTGCCTTCCAGTATTTCCTGGTGAATTCCCTGACTGCTTCATCTCTCACTTCCCTACTCTGCAGGTTTCTTTCCTGGCCTTGACCTGATGATCTCCTCAGCCAGCCGGCCGATAGGGTCTCCTGTCTCCTGTCTCCGCTCTCCCTCTCCCTGCCTTGCACCTGGCTTGAGGTCAGCAGAGGATTGTTCTGTTAAGTGCCTGGATTCCCCACCTCTGTGTGTGGTATGACTTCCCCTGCCTCCTGGGACAGTTTTCCAGTCTGTGTTCCTGATCTGCTACTTGTTTCTCCTGCTGCTTCTCTCCTTTCATTCTTTTCATGTACTTGTTGGTTCCTCATCTTTGAAATAAATCACAGAGAAGCCCAGGATGTCTTCCAGCCTAGCAGAATATTTTCTTCATTCTCAATAATGCTTGGTGTGTGTGTGAGAGAATGAGCTGGTCTGGTATGTACATACGTACTTCTTTTCAGGGAGGCTGCCAGCCCGTTCAGAAACTCCTCTCCTGTCCGTCTTCAAGGAATGGTTGGCTTTCACCTGCTGTATGGGGCCCTCAGCTCTGCAGGCTTTGTCTGGGGGCTGCAGCAGCTGCCCCCCCTGGTGGTGGTCCCTAAGGGTCTTCAGTCCTGGGCGAGCCTTTGTTGCACTTGGCTCTACGCCCCTCAGGTTTTCCAAGGTTAGGGATATCCGCTAGTCCCACTGTATTTCTCTTTCTGGTTCTTCTTGTGTGGAGTGATTTCAGAGAGGAGGGACAGTGACAGCTTGACTCTGCCAACACCCAAGCAATCAGATATGTTGATATTTATCTTAGAGAGCGACTTAGAGCATTTGGCATTTTCATTTAACAACTCAATTTCTATAGGAGCAGTTCAGAATAAACAAATAGAAAACAACTTGAGAATGGCCAAAAGTTCAAGAGGTACTCTTCACTTGTGCCAGCCTCTGATCTCCATGACCAGCCGAGGCCATGTTCGCTGGTCCTTTGATCCATTCAGCAGGTCGGTTTGTGGGGCGCCTCCCATGTGTCAGCAATAGGTGCAGGTACCAGGGCTATGGCAGCAGCCAGGACCCTGCCTGCAGTTAGATTGTTTACAGTCAGGTTGTAAGGCGGAGTAGGCGCCCAGCACCAGGCCTCGAGCACACAGAACCTCATTTATTCTTCATAGTAACGGGGTTTGTTTGAAAAATTTTAAAAATACAGAAAAGTACAGCAGCACCCAATTAACAAATGTTGCCATTTTTACCATTTATGCCTTTATTTTTCCTAAAAGAAAACTTTCCAAATAAAGTTGAAGCTACACCCTTCTTATGGATGAGGAAGTGGAGGGCAATTTGCCCAAGCGGGAGAGCTGCTGAGCAACAGGGCTGGCTTTGCACTCAGGCCCGCAAGGGCTGGATGTTGGAGCCTCCACATCTCATGTGACATTCAGTCCCCAGAGTTGGAGGCGGGGCCTGGTGGGGGGTGTCTGGGTCATGGGGGCAGATTCCTCATGCATGGCTTGGTGCTTTCCCAAGATAATGAGTATAATGAATGAGTTCTTGGCTGTTAGTTCTCTCAGAAGCTGGTTGTTTAAAGGAGTCTGGCCCCCTCCTCCGTCTCCTGCTTCCTCTCTACCCATGTGACACCTGCTCCCCTTCTGTCTTGATTGGAAGCTTCCTGAAGCTCTCACCAGAAGCAGAACAGCCTACAGAACCATCAGCCAAAGAAACCTCTTTCCTTTATAAGTCACACAGTCTCAGGTATTCCTTTACAGCAACGCAAAGCGACTGGCACAGGCCCCCTTGGAGGCAGGCTGTGCTCCCTTCTGGCTGCCGCAGTCCTCCGCACGGCACGGTGGCCAGGCTCCCTGTGCAGCGTGTCTTCGGCATCAGTAACACCTGTGAGAATTAACGCCAGACAGATTCTTCTGTGCCACGAACTGATTTTTCGTATGTGTTAGTAAAACCTGTTTCTGAGGGTGGCAGGAGATACTTGTTAGAGAGCCAAACGAATACAGGGGATGTGACCGTCAGGGGCTGGGACTAATTGAGAAAAATTTCCAAATATTGGTCTCTGTTCACTTGTGTATTGATTTTCACAATAACCCGCACTTGCCCATCTAGTTTGTGACATCGGGCCCCTCGTGAACATTTGAGCAGTCACTCAGAAGGATGAAAAACGAGTCCGTCCCATTCAGCGTGCCTGTGCAAGGCAGTACGCAGTTGGTCCCCGTCACTCACGGCTTCTGCGAGTTGTGGGGCTTCGCCACACACTAGAATTCACTGGTAACCCCGCTGCAGTATTCGTGGTGCTTCCGCGGTCGTTTGGGGTCATGTGCCCAGCGGCACAGCATCGGAGCCCCACGATGCGCATGTTCCGAGGCTCTGACTCCTTGTTTCAGCTCATACTGTAGACAACTGTCCTTCTCCCAGGCGACTTAGTGCCTTGTTTTTTATATTTTTGTGCCTTTTTTTCCCCTCGTGATTTTGCTATTTAAAACGGCTCCCAACTGAAGTGCTGTCTAGTGTCCCTCAGCGCAAGAAGGCTGTGGTGTGCCTTATGGAGAAAACCTGTAAGTTAGAGAAGTTCCATTCAGGCATGAGTTACAATGCTGTTGGCCGTGAATTCAACGGTAGTGAATCAACAATAGGTATCGAATAAAACATCTTTAAGCAGAAACAGGTAAAAGAAGTCACGCGCTGGTCAGTTGGTTGTGATCACTGGCTTTCAGGCACATAACCCCTGAGGAGCAATGGATCAGTATTTGCTAATTCAGCATTTGGGGTGACCTTATGGAACATACCACTGCAAATAATGACAATCAACTGTATTTTATTTCTCTCTCTTACAAAGCAGGGAAATAATTTTTAAAACCAAGTTGAATTTGACTGTATGGTAAGAGGCATGTTTTTGAAACAAATGCACTACTTTATAATACAGTGGAATCTCTTAGCCTTGCATTTTGTACTAGTTAGTTAAATGGGCAGGTTTCTATCAAGCTTCTCTGATGCGCCTGGCACTGTTTTGGTCCCAGTAGCGCATCAGCAAACAAATCCAGAAGTAGCAGATCATAGTCTTAGGGCTTAGATCAGCCTCAGCTATTTGATGTTTCTGTTTAAACTTAGTAGCAAGCCCAGTGAGTTCTCGAAGAATCTTCTAATTATTATGTCTTTCTTATGAAAAGATAGTTTTTCACAGTCAATATTTCTAAAATAAATATTTTTCTCATTAGCAGAGACTGATTGCATGGCAGGTCTACTTGCACCTGCACAAGCTGGAGATAGGCGATGATGTGGTATAGTGTACACCTACCAGGAAGTCTGCATGGTTCCTGGAGCTCAGACTCACAAGACAAGCCCAGGTCATACTGGGGACAGGCTCACCCAGAGGCTGTCAGGCAGAAATCTCTGCTTCACAACAGGGCAGCCTCAGGTATTTCCTTCAACAGGGGTCTTCACTGTAGTCCTCACAGCTCAGGTCCATACAGTCCATACAGCAAGGAGATGAGGTATACACCTGGAGCGATTCTCTTTGAACAACACTGTAGGCATATCTTTCAGGGTCCCCACCAGAAACAGGGCCACACCTGTTTCTTTTAATCAGGAATTTATGGTTCTCTCCATCTCTCAGTCCAGATGGAATTTATAAATCAGGGATCATTTTCTCCATAAGTGGTGCTACCTAACAACAGCCGATAAGAGAAGCAGAGCATTTTTTTCCTGCAGCCAGAGCCTGTTCCTCAGATGGTAAATGTTGAACCAAAGCAATTGTTTGGACAAAGCACTTGTGTTCCTTGCAGGGTAGAATGTTGGTCATTTTAGCAGTTGGAAGTTTTTGTGAACTTCAGATAACATAGCAATAGAGAATTTTTTATTTAGGTTTCTAAGTGTTCAGTGTTCCTTATATGCCATTCTTCGGTCTCTCGCTCGCTCTGTGGGGAAAGGGTATTGGGTCTGTGGTGTTACAGCCATCCCGTTCTTCCACTGAGATCAGCACAGCATCCGGTGTCACTATAGCTCATCGTTGCCCAGCTGCCCTGCAGGTGACTAGCCTGTGTGTGTCACTCGCACTCTCATGTAGTCAGAGGGGTGGCTGATGGGGAGATGTCTTGATCATGCTCTGAAGCCCATATTATGTAGGGAGAGTTTTATGCTTTGTTTTTATATTTTTGCATGGAAAAGCTTAAATTTTTATATTGACTATTTTCTAATATATAGACAAGTAGAGACAATGGTATAATGATCATGCATATACTCAGAACTTCCTCGTGATAATATTTTGTCATATTAGCTGTATCTACTCCTTTTTTTGCCTGACGTGTTTTTAAAATAAAGTGCACATATCATAGAATTTCACGCCCTAAGCAGTTTAGTATAACTCTCTCTTAAAAAGACATTATAGTACAGATGATCCCACCTAACACAATTAGCCTTATCTGGTATTCCCCGAGCCTGCTTGCAGCAGCAGAACTGGTGAGTAAGAATGTGTGAGCATGCCTGCCTGGAGTGGGACCGTGTCCACCCAACAGTGAGGGCGTGCCCTGAGCCATCACCCTGCCGTCACTAGGACATCCCCACCCTGGTCACCAGCACCGATGTGACCCTTACCAGGTGCCAGGCACCACGAGCACCTCACATGGGTGGGCAACAGCATCCCTCACCAACTCTTGGAGCTGGTTTTACTGTTATTCTCATTTTGCAGATAAGGAAATGGGGGCTTAGCTTTATGGCTAAAGGCAGTGGAGCCAGGTTTTGGACCCAAATACTCTGATCCCGGAGCTGCATTTATGACCACCTTACAGACCACCCCTCCAACTTCACACATAGTCAGGCTTTCTGTGGCTCTACAGGAAGGTCCTGACTAAAATCAAGTGCACAAAATGCAGTTTGACCTTGTTATTAAGGTGAAAGAGAAAAGTGAACAATGCCTTTAAAGCACAAGGACTTGAATTTTGTAGAGTTACTTTTTTGTCTTGATTTAGATCTCAAATTTTGTTAAGGATTGTGCTTAAGAAAAGAAAGGAATTAGCCTAATAAGGCCCACAGTTTTCCCCATAATTTTGGATGAAGTTGTGATCAATTAATAAGCTTGTTAGAAAATCAAACTAGACAATGTCTAAATAAGACAGAAAAAGGTTTGCTAACTATATTGCATTTGGTGGGATATGTAAAGCAAATACTGTTTTTCTTGTGCATTCCATAGTTACACAACAAAACAGGGACCTAACATTTTGAGGCAGAAGTAGCTTAGGACTCTCAAAATTCCTGGGGAGAATATATGGAAAGGATATGCAGGTGTCAAATACTGAGCACATGAGGCCCTGGGGACACTGGCCTCTGCTAGTGACTTGGACACACATGCAGCGGACTGCACTAGGGGCCCTGGAGCACCCTGGCTTCCTGAGATTTGGGGTGAACAAGCAGGGCTCCTGGTTGGAAAAGGCTGCAACCATATCCCCATCACGCCTTCATTCATTCAGCAATTATTTATAGACCAGATAATCATTTACTCATTTATTCAGATGTTTGATGTGGTTGTGGACCATCTATTATAGAATAATCACATCTTAGTCATGCATCCATTCACTTATTCGTTTATCTGAACCATGTTTGTGGACCAACATTTATAAGGCAGGCCATCTGACAGACACTAGATAAACAAAGGTCCCAGCCCCGCCCTGTGAAAAGCATGAAAATTGTCACTTCATCCTTATAAAAAGCTAGACAAACTGGAGATCAGTGACTTCTCTTGGCTTATCAAAGAACTGAGGTCCCAGGGCAAATAGACACCTGGATATCTGGAGAGATGGGCACATCCAAAGATGCCAAGCCTGCTTCCCTGGAGCAGAAGCTTTGGCACCTTACACAGATGGAAATTCTTAACTGGTGATTTTGGTGAATTTCTGGAGGCTGACAAGGGAATAGTTCAAGAGAGAAACTCCTATGGGTACCAGTGTCAGGAGGGCTTCCGCTTGCTTGGGCTTTACTTCTAGGGACCTTATTTTAAGGGTGCCCGGGTATGTTTTAATCAGATGTGATAAGACATGCAGACATGGAAATGACTGTCGTGAAGGAGGAAGTTTATACTCACAGGTCACTAGAAACAGAGGGCCAGCATGCCATGCCATGCAAGGAGAAGCACCGGGCAGAGAGAATGGGGAAAACATGGGCGCCAGAGCCTTTGCTGTGGTTTTTCCAGGAAAGGTGAAGCAGGGCAAGCAGCCCTCGGCTTGGCTGGTTTGAGTATTTCCAGAAGCTCTGGGCTGTAGGGGCTGCCCCTCGTTGTCTGTGCCTGGCATGGGGTGATTAGAGCAGAGAAAAGTGGATTGGCTTGTGAGAGTCCGATAAAGGAGATAGTTGGGGAGTGGGGTTTGGACTGATTGGTTTGCATGTGAGGAGTCCTTTACTTTCTCTAGAAATTATCTAGCCCTGGGAGAGGCAGTATCTCCAGCATCAGCAAGGCCACAGATGTCAAAACAGAAAGTACAGAAAATAAAAAGGCATAATTAATACAAACCTCAGTAGGTTCTTATGGTGGAGATCTGTGAAAGAGCCCCTCGTGGCCCTGGCAGGGGAGAGGAAGAGTGATAATTATGAGATATACCTAGAGCTTTCTCTGTAACAAAGGTTACTCTCCTGGGGAAACACTTTGCTAGAGCCTTATCTCAGCTGGGAATTTCCAAGAGAATTCCTCATAGTCCAACACCTTCCTGTCTTCCTGTATCACTTAAAGGACAAAAAACCCCATAGTCAACAGGGATCAGGGCTTCAAGGAAAGTATTACATAATAATAACAAAGTTGAATATCCAAAAAGCCATAACAGCCTGAAATGTGTATGTGTATTACAACAGAACATCAAAATACACAAGGCAAATGTTAAGAAGGAGAAATAAACAAATCCACTATTATAGTTGGAGGTTTCAATCTCCTTCTCTCAGTAATTGATAGACCAAATAAGTAGAAATCAGTAAGGACATAGGTGACCTGAGCAGTACTATCAATCAACTTGATCTAGTTGACACTTTAAAAATATTTCACTCAACAGCAAAAGAATGCACATTCTTCTCAAGATTACATGGAACATTCACCAAGACAGTGCGCATTTTTGAAAAACATTTGTTAACAAATTTAAAAGAATAAAAGTCATACAAATTATGTTCTCAGAACAAACAGAATCAAACTAAATATCAATAACAAAACGATAGTTGGAAAATCCCCAAATATTTGAAAATTAAACAATTAGACTTCTATATAACCCTTCAAGTTATAGAATATGTCTTAAATATAAAAATATTTTGAACTACCTAAAAATGAAAATGAAAATGCAACTTATCAAAAATTGTGAGATGCAGCAAAAGCAGTGCTTAGAAGGAAATCTATAGCATTAAGTGCATAAATCAGATAGAAGAAATATACAAAGTCAATAATTTATGATTCCATCTTAGAAAACTACAGAAAGAAGAACAAATTAAGCCAAAACCAAAGGAAAAAAATAATTAAAGCAGAAATCATTGAAATGGAAAAGAATAAAATAGTTTGACAAAACTTTAGCCAAAATAAACAAGAAAAAATAGATAAGACACAAGTTACCAATATCAGAAATGAAAGAAAAGTCATCATACTTGATGTCATGGACATCATGAGGATAATAAAGGAATGTTGTGAACAACTTTATACTCACAAATTTGATAACTTAGGTGAAATAGACTAATTCTTGAAAGACGCCAAGTACCAAAACTTACAGAAGAAAAAATAGCCTGAATAGCCCTATGTTTCTAAAATTTAAATCAATATAACTTTCCAAAAAAGAAATCACCAGGCTGGATAGGTTCACTGGTGAATTCTACTAAACTTTTAAGGAAGAAATAATACCAATTTTCCACATTCTCTTCCAGAAAATAGAAGCAGAGGTAACAGTTCCTAATTCATCCGATGAGTCCAGATTTACCGCAACACCAAAATCAGATAAAGATATTACAAGAAAAGAAAACTATAAACCAATATCACTCATAAATACAAAAGTCGTCAAGAAAATATTAGCAAATTAAACCCAACAATGTATAAAAAGAATTATGTACTGTGACCAAGTGGGATTTATTCCAGGTATGCAAAGCAAGTTCAACATTTGAAAATAAATTAATATTATCTATCACATCAAACAGGCTCTGGAATAAAAATTATACAAATATATCAATAGATGCAGAAAAGACATTTGACAAAGTTGAACATACTTTCATGACAAAAATCATTGGTAAACTAGGAATAGAGGGGAATGTCTTCAACTTGATAAAGAACATCCACAAAAAACCTACAGATAACATCATACTTAATTGTGAGAGACTGAACACTTTCCCTCTAAGATTGAGAACACGGCAAGACTGTCTTCTGTTACTACTTCTGTTCGACATCCTACTAGATGTCCTAGTTAGTGCATTTAGCAAGAAAATGAAATAACACGTGTACAGGTCAGAAAAGAAGAAATAAAATATTTTCATTCACAGATAACATGCTTGTCTGAATAGAGAACTCTAAGGAATCTATAAAACAATTCTTGTAACCATGAAGTGAGTATAGCAAGCTTGCAGGATACTAGGTTGATATACAACAGTCACTTGCTTTCCTGTATACCAGCAATAAACAATTGGAATTGGACATTACCATTTACAATAGCACTAAAAAGACAAAAAAATAAAAACCTTAGGTATAAATCTAACAAAATATTTACAGTATCTGTATGCAGAAAACTATAAAACATTGAGGAAAGAAATCAAAGAAGATGGAAATAAATGGAAAAGTAGTCCATGTTCATGGATTGGAAGACTAAATACTGTTAAGATGTTGATTCTTCCCAGCTTAATATGTAGATTCAACACAATCCCAATCAGAATCCCAGCAAGCTGTTTTGTAGGTAATGACAACATGACTCTAAACTTCACATGGAAAGGCAAAAGACCTAGAATGGCCAACACAATACTAAAAAAGAACAAAGTCAGAGAACTCACGCTACCCAATTTCAAGCCTTACTAGAAATAGAGTTGGAGTAAGATACAATTCCTGCCCTTGTGCAGGAGACAGGCATTCATCAAATGTTCACACACCACAAAATAAAGATAAATTAAGTCCAAACAGTGGTCAGTAGTACAAAAGAAAAGCATGTGCTACCTGAAGGGGATTGGATGTTCTGGGAGCATCGGGAGGTGAAGCACAAAGACAGTCCAGGGAAGTCGGATCTGAGGGAAGGCACTTTGACCCTGGGGGCAGGAACGTGTTTGTCCTGAGCTCGGAGGAGGACTGGGCAGTGGGGGATTTTTAGCAGAGAACTGGGCCTCAGATTGGAGAGAGCTCGTTGGAAGGGAGCAATGGGAATGGGTGCTGGTAGCCGTCTCGGCCCAGGAGAGATGTGAGGGGCAAAGGTGTTACGTGTACTGGAGACAAATGGACACATTTGGGAGGTTGGGAGGGGAGATGGGTGGCATTGGCAGGGGGTTGACTTTAAGGAGTGTGGGGAGGGGAGTGATCTAAGAGAATGTGAGCAGTTAAATGGATGGAATTCATGGACACGGCTCCAGGGAACAAGAGAGGCACTCAGGTTTGTCAGGAAGGCCCGTGGGCTTGCATTTGGATGGGCTGACTATGAGATGTCTTTCACCACCATTTATGTAATATATATGAAGAGGGCCTCTAGAGGCTGTAGCTGGGAGAAGAGGCTGCTTTCAGTATTTGCTCTACACCTGCCTTCTTTGTGCTCTTCAGCTAGGTGACCCTCCTGAGCCTCAATTTCCAGGTCTGTGAGTTGGGGATAGCAGTAGTAACCACTACTGGGGACGTGGTGCAGGTTGGCTGGTGCCCTGCGAGTCAGACACACGTGGAATGGCTCTTTCCGTCATTGTCATGGTTGGTTGTCCTGGCCAGTGCTAAAGATGAACAGCTAACCTCTATGTGGCTCGAGTTTATCGTCTGTAAAGTGAGGATACTTCTTCACAGAGCTGTCACTTTCTCAGGTTTGGGGTGCAAGTGGGCTACTGTTACTTTTCTGAACACATCAGTCTCCTAACCCCACCCAGTGAAGGTGTCCACATGGCTCCTTCCAGCCCCGGCTGCTCAGGAGGGGGTTCCTTTCAGTCTTGCGTTTGCAGTGGTGTGTCTCTTCCTTTTGTGGGAATTCAGAGAGTATGGGGACATTTAGTAGATGCTTGAAAAGTGCCCCTGTCTCAACTTGAGGGAGCTTGTCAGAGGCCGCCTGTAAAGTTGCCTCTTTCTGCACTTTTGCCAGCACCACAAGCAGCTGTCTGCCCAGGAGGTCTGGGAACAGGGACAGAGAGCTGCAGCCTGGCTCAGGCCTTACACAGTGGCCTTGCTGCCACAGAGACCATCTCTGCGTGACCCTGCTGTCTCCTGGCTGGGAGTGAGCATCTGAGGTCTCCACCAAGGCTTTTTCAAGGATCTCCCTCCTGTGGGCTTCAGCCTTCTGGTGGAATTTGATACATGCTAAGACTTAGGACTTTTGAAAAAAATATAAAATAGCCAGGGAAATTTTGATCTACCCTACCTAGCAACTCAAGCCAAAGTTCATTTCCATAAGAACGCTCAGGAAAGGATATTTCCTGGCTGGCCAAGCCATGTCCACTGACTCTTCAAAACGAGTGAGGCAGGGGGTGTTGGAAGGGTCCACCTCTCATTACTTCGTTTTGAGTGTGTAACTCAAAGAGGCCCCATGCTGCTGGGGACCTGCACTTCTGCTTTCTGGCTTGTTTTGCATGCTGGCACTTTAAGGAAAAGGCACTTCCCTAATTGCAGACACTTGTCTTCTGCTTTCTCTCCGTTTCAGCTGTTTTCCTATGATACTTGTTTCTGTTTTGGTGCTTCCTCCCTTTCCACATTCCATGCTGCCCGTTGCCTGGGATTCCAGACCTGTGTTTGAATCCAGGAAAGGAAGGTAGGTCCAATTCGCAGGAATCAAGCATACTTAGAAAGCCTGACGGCAGGACTCTGTGCTTCCCTGGGTGCCCATAGGAGGGATTCTTGGGTTTCCCGTCTGTGTGCCTGTTTCCCCCAGTTTGCTGCCTGCATTCTCCTGCCGAGCACATGCCTGTCTTGAGCTGTGGGGCTCAGCAGTTTGCCGCCCTGGGGCCTGCAGTTATCATGTGGCCAAACCATCCTTTTCCCCTTCATACAGCCCTTGCCACTGGCTCTAAGCATTGGGTATATTCATGCCTCAGGTTTATGAAAGACACAGTTATGAAATTTCAGGAGACCATCATAACCTGTAATATTTTGCCATCACGAATCACCCGTGATTATTTTTTAACTGGCTAGTAAAAAAATGATAGTGATTTTTAAAATATAACATTCAGTTATACCCTGGATATTTCT
The DNA here is from genome assembly GCF_041146395.1 of Eulemur rufifrons. NCBI lineage: Eukaryota > Metazoa > Chordata > Mammalia > Primates > Lemuridae > Eulemur > Eulemur rufifrons. Next base: position 196,579,001 of record NC_090989.1, on the reverse strand, counting down.
TAATCCATGTTCAATGTGTCCTTTTTGCTTAAATCAGATGATTTCATCTCTCTGGCAGCTGCAGGGCCCCAGGGAAGGTCATGCTAATGAGAGGGAGTGATGGAAAAGTAAAATAGCGCCTCAAGCTGCACACTTTAGGAAGGCTCTGGGGTCAGACAGGAGAAGTCAGGTCTGCGGACCGTTGTCCCTGTGACCCGCCACGGCCTCACCTCAGGTCTCCCCAGCTGCCTCAGTTCTTCTGAGTGGGACGGGTCTTGGCACTGGATCCGGAGCAGATCAAGGACAGCAGCGTGACTCTGCGGCCTGCCCTGTTCGTCTTCCCTGTGTGGTCTACCCAGACGAGGACAAGGCCACTGAGACCCATCGGGCACTTTGACAGTGAGTTCCTTTCTTTACTATCTGGTCCAGAGCAGAGTGAGTGATGAGGTGGCACCTGGGACACTGGGAAGGCATCCTTGGACCCACACAGGGTCAAGGCAAGCCCCAGCCCCCTGGCTCCAACCCCACCCTGTTTTCTTCTGCTCAAGGCAGCTCAGGGACATTGCTAAAGAACGACCTTGGATGTGACCCTGTGCTCAGTTAATTATTTACAAAGGCTAGCTCTCTCTTTAATAACCTGTTCCTCCTTCCTCTCCTCTGGGCACACCTGTGTGATGCGGCACTCAGCTCTCCCCAGTGGAGGCCTGCAGAGATGACTCCCCTCTTGACGGAGCCCCACCTCTGGCGCCAGCAGGGGGGCCTCTCCCTTCCCTGCACATGGAGAGCAGCGGCCCACTGCCCCACTTCCGCTCCATCCCGCCTGCGTCTCTTTCTGATCCTGGAGGTGGACGTGACCAATTCTCTTCACTCTGGAGCAGTAGCATTTGGCAGTGAAATACTGGGTTATAGCAGAGGCTCTTGCTGTCAGAGCACTTAAAAATCACCCGGGAAACTATTTAAAACACAGACTTCCTGTCTCTGTGTCCTCTTTGCTGAGTCCAGCTTAGACACTCCTGTCCACAGGGGAGTCGGGCGGGCGCCCTGCTGCCCACTCCCGGGAAGCACTGGGCTCGAGGGCGTTTGTGAGCTGGAGCTCCTGCCAAGAAGCTGAACTTGCAGGTGGCTTTGGCCAGTCCCATTAAGAGGTGAGAAGAGGTGTGGGTCACTGAGAGCCTGGGGTCCCACAGCCCAGATCCCTTCTGCCTCCATGTCGTCAGAAAGACAAGGAGGCTCATTTTCCTGTCCCTTATGGCATCTGACGTAATGACTTGAACATGACAGGTGTTCAACAAGCATATCAAATGAGTCAATAATTTGGATTTTAAAATTAAATACACTTAGGTGGGCTGGTTGCTTATTCGTAACCACATATGTTGAGAGCTAACATTTATGTTGACATTAAGGCATAATATCTGTGATTTGTGTTAATTATGTCAAGGTGGGCATAGAAAAGAGGTTTTTGAGTGTCTCTTGTGGAGCTGAAAATGCCTACAATATGTTGGCTGAGATACTCGGCCTTGACTTGATGCATTTTCAGGTCTTTCAGGTTCTGAACACATAGCACAAGAATTTGATTTTGAAGGTTTGGTTAGTGTTTTCAAGTATTGGAACATTTCTACTTCTAAGTATTAGTAAAAATCACACTCACTAGCCTTAACTCTACTTTTTGTTTCTGAAATGCGGTCTGTGTGTTCTACGAAGTCCCCGTGCTTGCCTGCACATGTGCAGAGTGGCCGTGATGCGTGGTGCTGCCTGTGGAGCCCAGGTGCCTGGGCAGCGTGATGGACGGGAGGCCAGCTCAGGCCCCACTCCTGGCTTCTGCTCCTCCATGTTGAGGCCACAGGTCTGAGTCCACATGTTTACTTTTTTGTGCAGCAAAGTCCTGCCCCAGGAGACAGGGCCCCCAGCTCTTTGCAGACTGTTCGAGGGCAGTCATGTGCAGAGCCTGGTGCTGGGTGTGGTGGTCCCACTGCATCACCCTGTCCTTGGTTGTTTCTCTGTAACTAACCAGCCAGTCCAGCAAGATGATTCTCCCCCTGGCTGGGCTCATTCCTCTTTCTCATGAAAATTAATCTAACCCACAGATGAAGTTCCCTTTCACCCAAGTCCTCACACCCAATTTTCTTTGCTTTAAGCTGCAAAGGAAATTCCCAGGCGCATCTTAAGGGGCCGCTTTGCACTGAGGTGGCAGTGTGGTTTGAGTGTGAAAAGCCTGCCTATCTTTTTGCATCTTGCTGATTTTGTTCCCCTAAATGGTATGGATTTGGCAGAAGTTGTCCCCAGATGTTGTTTTCCCAGAGAACCACTTACTTCTACCACTGTCAGCCCGGTCCCTGTCACGTGAGGGGCTCCTGTGGCCCAGGGACATGGAAGTGCCACCTGAAACCGCTTGGCGCGGCTGGAAATGTTCATTACAGGAAGTGGGGGGCTGGGGGCACACCTGCAGGAGCCGTGCTCCAGTGGGCTCGAGAAAAGCAGCCGCCTTGGTCTCAGGTGTGAGGCCCTTCGATAACCAGGATGGACAGAGTCATGAAAAGGAGGCGCAGAGACTTGGGCTGCCTCTTCCACTTCCATGCCAAGCTCGAAAACGCAGAGAATAACAGATTTAGGGAACAAGAATAATACTGTAGGAACACAGTCTTATATAGAGAGAAGTGTCTTTTTCGAAACATCTAAGACAAAATTGTGTATCTTCGTGAATGAGGTTGGGCCTTCTCAGAGAAGGTGGTGGAGGGGGGAGGAAAATGACTTATGGTCAATCCTCATCATTCACGGACATTTACACGAACATTTACAAGTTCACCTACTCACTAAAATCTAGCTACAGCCCCCAAATTTGTGGAAATGACAGTCATTTGTGGAAATGACATGCACAAAGTGGTGAAAAATTTGAGTCACCCAACATGTATGCTGAGGTTGAACAAGGCGACACTCTGCCTTCTCGTTTCAGCTCTCGTACTATAAACAAGTGTCCTGTTCTCAGCATGTTTAGTGCAGTGTTTTTTGCATTTCTGTCTTTTTTGTTGGTGATTTTGCCATTTAAAATGGCCCCAAGCATAATGCGGAAGTGCTGCCCGGTGTCACTAAGCATAGTCAGGCCGGGATGTGCTTTACAGAGAAAATACACGTGTTAAAGAAGCTTTACTCAGATGTGAGTTGTTCTGCTATTGGCCCTGAGTTCAGTGTCACTAAATCAATAATATCTATGAAATAAGTTTCTTTAAATAGAAACACACATACAATAAAGTTATGTATTGATTTGTTGACAAAAATGTTGGGACCAGCAGATCGCAAGAACCTAACCCCGTATTTCCCCCAGGAGCAATGGTTCAGAACTTGTGAATTTGGTGTTTTTGGTGACTTTATAGAGCATGACTACCGTGAATAACAAGAACTGACTGTGTTTTGTTTCATGCAAAAGATGAAAAGAGAATAGAGCCAAGAGTAGTGAGAATGACAAAAAGGAGAGAGAAGAAAGAAGAGAGAGAAATGACACTGTGATGGTTGATAAGTTATCGTGTTGTTGGTGACAGTAAGTTAATCTGAACTTTGGCATCCGCCTTTGATCCCGGTTCCCGTAATCTGTAGGTGCCAGGCTCGGGTGCTGTGGCCGTGCGGGCTTTGGGGCGCCGTCCTCTACCCACCATCCGCAGCAGAAGTGGAGTTGCAGGAAGACCGCGCGGCTCGGGAGCACACACCAGGCACACGTGGCCGCCCTTCCTTCCTGATCTTTTTATTCTAACCCTGGCAGAACTCAGCCCCAGCACCTTGCTCACTCACTCCCGGCTTTTGGGCCCCGTTTGTCAACAAGTCACTCAAATATTTATTAAGCACTGGTTGCTTCTCTTACCTGGCTCTATTGCACATGCTGCATTAGTTATCTGTTGCTACATAACAGATTGCCCTAAACTTAGTGGCTTAAACCAACAGTAATCATTTATTATCTCTCATAATTTCTGTGGGTTGGCATGTGAGACCTCTGGGCTGGCTCAGGCTGTCCATGGGGCTGCAGTCAGGTGTGGGCCAGGGCTGCAGCCACACTGAAGGCTTGACAGAGGCTGGAGGATCCTCTTCCAAGGTGGCTCCTCAGAGGGCTGGCCAGTTCCTGCTGGCTGTTGGCTGGAGGCCTCGGTTCCTTACCACACCGGCCTCCACACAGAGCTGCTTGAGCATCCTGTCAACGTGGCATCTGGCCTCCCCAGCGTGAGCACTCCAAAAGCCAAGGGGAAGCTTTAGGGCTCTGTGGGGTGGCCTCAGACATTCTGCAGTCAGCCAGTCGTGTGCCAGGGCTGTGAATACTGGGACGTGAGGGTTGTCGGGCACCGTCCTGAAGGCTGCCTGCCGTGGGTGCCTTTTAGCTCTTCACCAGACTTTGCAGGCTGCAGACCCATTCCGGGGGTGCCTCTATTTTAGGCAGTAGGGAACAAGATGCATGTCTATTCTGGTGGCTTTGGGGAACATAAAGCCCTGGGCAGGGGCTGGGTGGGCATGGAGAGCTCAGCTCCTCTTCGTCACGTTGACAGTCACGCTGGCTGTGCCTCTGCAGGGGCTGCATCTTCTGCCACCAGAGTCGTGGGCTCTGCACACGTTTTGTGGCTGCTTGCCCAGGTGTGAGCCTCTGTGCCTAATCTTCCACTCAGACTGCCCCTACAAACACGATTTTTAATTAGCTCAAATGTTATCGGAAACATTGTGCACGCGATGGCAACCATGGAGCTATTGCTCTTAGCCTATAAAGTCGCTGTCTGATACACTAGAACCACACAGTGATATTTTCCAAGCTCACTGCATTTTGAAGGGCAAAGGTTGTACAATCAGCCCCAGTCCTGGAACTGGGGAAATAGACCATGAGAGTCTAGTTGGAACATGCCAATAAGTGCAGAACGACCCAGTAGAACTTAAATAAGATGTGTGGAAGGCATGAGGTTGCTAGCTGGTGTGATGGCCCCAGGCTCGTTGGGGATGGGGCAGATAGAACCAAAGCCTGAAGAAGAAATCTGGTTCCTTTCTAGAAGATTTAACCCCTCATAATGTACCGTGTGCTCCCTGACTGGCACGGGTAGGGTTGAGGTAAGGAAGCATTACCTTTGGTTCAGTTCAAGCCTCCATCGACTCCACCACCCTCATGTGGGCGTGGTGCGTCTGTCTCCCTCCCTCGCGCACACGCTCACACATGTTCCCTCCCGCAACGCGTGGGCTGCCTGTGCCTTTCTCTTCTGCATCTCGTCATCGCTTGATCCTTCCCCGCTCTGTTCAGAGCTCCCACTGTGAGGTTCCAATTGCTGTGGTCACCCCTGCACACTCTCTCTCATGTCTGCGATTTGTTATAGTGGCTTCGGTACCACTGTCGTCCCCTCTCACAGGTGAGGAGCTGGGGCACCACAGTGCCAGGTCACGCAGAGCTGGGATGGGTGGCCGGCCCTCCCAGCACGCAGCCTCTGCTCTGCACCCTGGCTTTGCTGCCCTCTGGGCCAGCGGATGCTGCCTCCATGGGGTTCCATTCTGTCCTGACCCCCCGCCCGTCCCTTGCTCATCAGCAGTGATGTTAACAAATCAGATAAACGAGTGCTTGTTCAACTTAATTTATTGGTGACAGGCTGGAGCAGTGGAAGGCACACATCAGCTTTGTGTCAGGCTACAACAGCTAACACAGTGGTTTCCATCAGGGATCAGTTTGCCCCCAGGGGCCCCTTGGCAGTGTCTGGACGTAGTTCTTGGTTGTCACAACGGGGGAATGGTGCACTTCCAGCATGTAGTGAGTGGAGGCCAGGGATGCTGCTACGCAGCCCGCAGTGGACAAGACAGCCCCACCGTACACACAGCAGGGATCGGTGCAGCCCAGTGGCAAGAGTGCAAGGTTGAGTAAGCCTAAGCTAATACAGTGAACGGTGCCAGATGGCAACAGGGTCATCGGAGGGAGGGAGCTGGGTAAGCGCAGCTGTCTTAGTATGTAAATTGAGGGTGGGGGACAGGTTTCGAACACATGTGAAAAAGGAAGCTTTTCATTCTCCTGAAGCCCAACAGGGATGCTGGACAGCTGGGGCCGCCCAGGGCTGGGCACCAACCAAGGAGATGGCAGTAGCATCATCAGGGGCTTGGGCACCACGGAATTGTGCGGTCAAAGTGACCAGGACAGTGAGAGCTCTTGAATAATGCGGAGTGAGGGAGAAGTCCCTGACTTGGAATGACTGCTGAGAGCAAGCATGCGCAGGTTGTTTGGGGGAGCAGAACGAGCTGTGTTCTGTGTGTCCTGTGCACAGATGGAGGATTGGGGCTGGAGAGGGACAAGAGTCAGATAAGAAAGCTTTTCTAGCAGCAGCGTCAGGCACACGCTGGAGTGGGTGCCCTTCCCTAAACTCATGCAAGAGCCAAGCTCCATCTGAGGCAGCCGCGGAGCTGGGGCATCCAGAAGGTCAGACGAGAGGGGCTCCTGGGCTCTCTGACTCCGGATGTGGGCCTCCACCTGGGCACACAGCAGTGCCCCTCCAGCACTGTCACTACGATGGCAATATGCAGTTGACCCTTGAGCATCATGGCTTTGTGTTGTGCAGGTCCACTGATGTATGGATTTTTTCTTTTTTCTTTTCCATTTAAAAAGAAAAGCTTTACGGTTTTTTGTTTGTTTCTTTCTTTTTTTCCAGAATATTATGGGGATACAAATGCTTGGGTTTGAATTTTTTTCAATAAGTATACTGGAAAATTTTTTGGAGATTTGTGACAATTTGAAAAAGCTCACAGACAAATTAAGTAGTCCAGAAATATTTAAAAAGTTAAGAAAAAGTTAGGTATGTCATGCATGTATAAAATATATGTATATTTTATCATTTACCACCATAAAATATACACAAATCTATTATAAAAAGTGAAAATGTTATCAAAACTTATGCATACAAACTCTTAGAGCCCACACACAGTGCCACTGGCAGTCGACAGGTGTAAACAAACGTAAAGATGCAGTATTAAGTCGTAACTGCGTAAAGTTAACTGTGGCACATACTGTCCTACTGTAATAATTTTGCAGCCACCTCCTGTTGCTGTTGTGGTGAACTCAAGTGCTGCCAGCATCCACCTAAAACACGGAATGACCCCAATCATCTCCATACAAGCAGGTCATCTCTCCAGTAAATTGAGTATCGCAGTAAAAAGTGATTCTCTTGTGGTTCTTGAGTATTTTTTATTGTGTTTAGTGTAATATTGTAAACCACGAGTAACATCATGGGACCCATATGCAGTGCCACTTAGTGATGCTGGAGGTGTTCCTAAGAAGCATAGAAAAGTCATGACATTACAAGAAAAAGTTGAATTGCTTGATATGTACGACAGATTGAGGTCTGCAGCTGCAGTTGCTAAAATTTCAGACAGACAATTAATCTTACAAACAGATGACATAAGCTTATGGTATCAACAAATACAGTACAGAACTATAAATATATTTCCTAGTCCTTACGATTTTTTTTTTTTTTTGAGACAGAGTCTCACTTTGTTGCCCTGAATAGAGTGCCGTGGCATCAGCCTAGCTCACAGCAACCCCAAACTCCTGGGCTCAAGCCATCCTTCTGCCTCGGCCTCCCAGAGTGCTAGGATTACAGGCGTGAGCCACCATGCCCGGCTCTTACAATTTTCTTAATTACTTTTCTCTGTAGCTACTTTATTGTAGGAATGCAGTGTATAATACATGTAACATAAAATACGCGTTAATGGACTACCTTATTGGGAAGGCTTCTGGCCAACAGTAGGCTGTTTGTAGTTAAGCTTTTTAGGAGTCAGAAGTTACACATGTATTTTTGATGGATGTGGGGTCAGTGTCCCTAACCCTGTGCCGTTCAAGGGCCAACTGTACATTCACCGTAGAAACTCTACAAAGGAAAAAAGCAGTGGATTTTGTGAGCATCTGATAAATCCCCAAGGATGAGCAAGATGGTACAAGTTTCCAGATCTTGGGGCTTCATTTCAGGATGAGGGCAGGCTTGGGATGATGCTGAGCAGGTAAGAGGTACTCCGTGAGGTTAAGTGTGAGTAGGGGCACTGGGGTGGGCAGAGGCAGCCAGCTGACCCTGGATCATCAGGATACAGCTTTCCGAGGGTGACACTGGGCTGAGACCACAGGCCTAAGCAGGAGGAACAACCAGGGAAGGGCAGCAGTGGGGACAGGAAAGGCCCTGACCTGTGAGGAGAGGGTGGTGTGGCGGGACACGGTGCGCAAGGCGGGGTGAGGGGCAGGCCGAGGCCAGGAGAGCCTTGAGGCCAGGGGAAGGTGGCTTGGGGTGCGATGTGGACGGAGAGGCACCTTGTGAGCACCACTCCGCCTGCAGGGGGGGGGGCAGACAGCACGGGGTGTGGGCGGAAGGGAAGGGGGAAGACGCCTCCACGCGAGAGATGCCGGCGACTTCCCCTAGTGCAGCAAGGGAGACAGGAGATGGGGTGGCCTGCGAGCGCGTTAGAGGAAAACTGCTAGAGAGCCCTGGAGACCAGCTTGTCTAACCTCCCTGGAGATTCCCCAGCCCCATGGCTGTGTCGGATGGAGCGAGGCTCCTGCAAGAGCTCACTGCTTCTCACGGGGAGGGAACCTGCTCCAGCCTGTAACTAACTGATGCTTCTGGAACAAAGCACATTCTTTCCTGGCTGGGTGGATTAGCCCTGAGGGATTAGTGAAGGGAAAAACTCCTGGAGCACCTGGTGGTAGTTGGTGTCACTTCCTCAATTAGGAGAGACCGAGGGAGGAACATGTTTGCTGGGGGTCGGGGGGAGTAGTGAGGAATCAAAAGCTCCATTTGGGGCACATGGAGGTCAAGCTGCCTGTCGCACACCCAAGTGGTCACTTCAGGTAAGCAGACGTCTGGTGAGCTGTGAGCTTTCCCCATAGTCAGATTTAACCAGTGGGTCAGCAGAAGTGGCAGCTGGGAACAGCCGGCTGAGTTCCTGGGTGTGCAGGGGGAGCACATGCAGCAGGGACATGGCTGGCTCCGTGCCTGTCTGGGTTGGGGTGAGGGGCTGCGGAGATGCCACAGCTGTGGCCAAGACTAAGGCTGACTAAGGCACTGGTGCTAACACTGCAGCAAAGCATCATTAAAAAATTGGGCCAAGAGGAAAAAGGGAATCAGAAGAGAAATAGTCCTTCCAAAAGACACATCAACTCCATTTTTCCAGAGATCTTAGATTCAAGAACAAATATGGTCTGTGCTTTAAAAAAAAAAAAAAAAAAAACTCTGCTGAGAGATGAACTTTTAGAAATTTGTTGGACAAAGAAAAATTAGTCATTGATAGTCAAATGTTATGAGAAGCAAGAAAATTATTTATACCATCAAATTATAATAAAACTTATTCTTTATTTGGGGCTCACCCAGGTGTGCTGATTTGAGGATATTGTCTAGAGAAAATGCTATTACCTGTATCAGGGCAGTAGTCTTATGCTTTGCCGCCCCTTGAAGGATAATTCATACTAAGAGGAAGCAGTTTAACATAACCATGGTGTGTGTGTGCCTGTGTGTGTGTGTGTGTGTGTGTGTGTGTGTGGTGTGGGGGTTCAGGGGATGATGGAGGGGGTATGCACTTTTCTCCCCATATGAGTGAATGGAGTCATCTAGATAATTTTCGACTGATAACAAGCCCTTTTTGGTTAAAATATTCACCTCTTCGGAAACTTTTCAGACTGGCAACATGTAACCTCATTTGTAGCCATGATTGAGAGGAAACACTGTCCATGTCGGAAATTCATGGACTCCCTTCATTTTTTCTCCTGAACTGTGTGGGAGAATGCAAGAAGGCTAATTCAAGGAGCGTCTCTTCTGCACCAGGGATCCTCAGCAGCTGTGGAACCTGCACTCTCTCTGTTACCAGCTGCGATGGGAAATGGTGTCTGCCCAGGAAGTGGTCTGGAGGGGCCGGGGAGGGGACAGAGTGCCCGCCCCAGGCCCAGGCCAGGGGACTCTGGGAGGATGTCTCTATTCATGCCTCAGGCAGCAGCTGCTGTCTGACCACCCCAGGCCGAAAGTGTGAAGGCCTGTGGTGACAAGTCACAGTTTTGCCTGGGCTACAGATGTGGCTCTTGCTTCAACTTTGGGGTTCAACTGCAGTGTATGACAACACGAAATGGTTACTCAGGTAGAAAGGTCTTTAGGAATGGCTTCCCTAGCAGTAGAACGAGGAGCGGGTTTTCTTTTTTCAGGAGGAGCATTTGGTTCAAGCTGACGCTGCTTCTGCCTCCTTTGTGCCACTGTGACCCTCAGCTAGAGCTCGAGCGTCCTGTTTTGCAAAAGTACTTCTGTTTATTTCTCTTTTGGGTATGTTTCTTCTTAGAATTCCTTGTCTCCACCAAAAAAAAAAAAAAAGTTAAATTGATCACTTTCATCAAATGCTCAGTTTGTAGGTTCAATATTCAGAGAACGTGGTGTTTGGCAACTATAATAATTATGTGAGCAGAAAGGCCAACCATGTGTTGAGAAGTCCAAAAAAGGAAAAGCTTCTGTTCTGAGCTGGAAGGATTTGTCTCCAGTTTGAAAGGCTTTGGGTGGTTTTAGCAAACGTGCCCTTCTGCTTGGATTCCTCACCAAAGTTCTCCATCTTTGTCTTGCCCAGGTGGATACCTGCTCAGGTGTGTGCCCTCTCGCCCTGAAGCATGGCCAGTGGCACGGCTGACAGTGCCAACCACCTGCCCTTCTTTTTTGGCAACATCACCCGGGAGGAAGCAGAAGATTACCTGGTCCAGGGCGGCATGAGTGATGGGCTGTATCTGCTGCGCCAGAGCCGAAACTACCTGGGCGGCTTTGCGCTGTCCGTGGCCCACGGGAGGAAGGCGCACCACTACACCATTGAGCGAGAGCTGAATGGCACCTACGCCATCGCCGGCGGCAGGACCCATGCCAGTCCGGCTGACCTCTGCCACTACCACTCCCAGGAGTCTGACGGCCTCATCTGCCTCCTCAAGAAGCCCTTCAACCGGCCCCCAGGAGTACAGCCCAAGACTGGGCCCTTTGAGGACCTAAAGGAAAACCTCATCAGGGAATATGTGAAGCAGACGTGGAACCTGCAGGTGAGCCATGGCTGGTCCTGCCACCTGGGCTCAGGGGGCCCTGTAGCTCCACACAACTTCCCGGTTACGGGCAGCACCCTGCACTGGTGCCCTGTGTGTCCAAATAAGCAACCATCTCCTTAGGCAGCAACTTTGGCCAAAACATGCCTTACTTCAGGAGGACAGCCTCTCCTCTCTCTCCCCTGCAGGTGAGGGAGGGCCCCTTCGTGCCAGCAAGGTGGGCTTCTCCACTGCTGGGAGGCGCTGTTGCCCAGTGCATGCTGGGCCCTTTCAGGGAGGCATCAATAGGTTGTTGACTGGTTTTTATCCACCTAACAGAGTCACACGATACACACTGATATGCACTTGATGTTATAGCTTCCTGACATCTCTTGCAGAACTTTCTGTATCAGCACTCACCTTAGCTGTGTCACCCTTTCTTTGGCCGCCTGGTATTGCCTGCTATGCACCGTAATGTCTTTAACTAGTACCTACTGATGGACACTTCCGCTATTTAGAAATAAAGCTGCTGATTACATTGCTCTAGTCCCATCATATGCTAAGCTTGTATGCAGTGTCTACAGGACAAAACTCTGAAAGGGTTAGTTAGGTTTGTCACAGCAGAGGATGGGTGATTTGAATACATTGACAAGTTACCACCCAGAAAGCTTGCAGGACTGTGATGATTTATATTCCTGCCACATTCTTACCAGCACTGGGTGTCAGGAGCCCGCAGGTTTGGCCAACAGTGTACTCTTGGGCTTGTATATTCAACCATATCTCCTTGTGTTTCCTGGACGCAGGCTGTATGCATTTTGCAGTATTACTTGATACATGCAGATTTATGATAGTATTGACTTTTTCAGGATTATATACAGTGACTCCTTTTATTCCCTTAAAATATTCTATATTAAATTCAGCCTTGTAGACAGATACTGCAATACTACATGCCCAGTATTGTTCTTGAGCACTTATTGGAGTTGTGTTAGACCATCCTTTTACTCTTTAAGTCAGATAAATTGGATCTACTGCGGTATAATTTACACACAGTCGGTTCATCCAGTTTGGGTGTACAGTTCTTGTGATTTTTAGGTGTACAGCGTCTTGTGACATCCGCCCGCCCCAGCACAGACGGACAGGAGCTGCATCGCCCCACACAGCACCTTTGCGCCCTCCCCCGCCACCAGCCCTGGGCAGCCACTCATCTGCTCTCTGCCTCTACAGTTTTGCCTTTTCAGAATGTCACACAGAAGCAAGTCCACAGCACCCAGGCCTCTGTACTGGCTTCCTGCACGTGGCATGAGACGCTTGAAACTTAGCTGTGCTGTGGCGCATGTCTGTGGCCGGCTCTTGCATGGCTGAGTCATGTTCTACAGCCTTTCACTTTTGGCCTCTCTGCTCACTTTGTTTCAGACCCCTCTGAGGTGTGTGACCTGTCACTGCTTTTGTCTTTCCCTTCGTCTGTGAAGCGTGATGCAATCACTGCGCGCTCACGTTCCCTCTTAACTTCCCTCCTCCTTCCACCTCCTGGTTTGGGTGGCTTATGTTTTCATTCTTGCTCGCGCTTCTCTTCCTGAATGCAAATAATCAAACTGGGGCTCCTCGTTAACTGCTGTAGAGAATATCTGTTTCTCTCCCACTAAGAAATAAGGAGATCCATTCACCTAGCTCTCTGCCCCTTTTCCAGTTTTTGATTTGCACATTGTTATTTCCACATGGTCAAGATTTTTCACCTTAGCTTTCTGTGATCACATTCCCCGAAGGCACGGGCAGGCATGTGTGGGTGCCCAACGAAGCTTTGTAGACGCGGGCAGGAAAACACGTGTGCCTTCATTGGCCGCATCTGGAGGCTTCTCAATTATTATTAAATCTGTGGTCCTCCACCTTTTTGGCACCAGGGACCGGTTTCAGGGAAGACAGATTTTCCACGGCTGGGGCGGGGGAAGCAGAGGTGGAGCTCAGGCGGTGATGGGCGGCACTGTCTCTGTTAATAACAGGCCACAGCCTGGGGGTTAGGGACCACAGCATTAAATGACCAGGTTGTGACACAGGACAGTCTGTCTAGTGGACACAGTGACCTGAAGGACCAGGGTAGGAACCTCATTCTCTAGGCCTCATCGGTTATCCCACATGGTTTTTCAAGTCTTGCCTCGCTTTGAGAGGGCCAATCTCTTTATTCTAAAATTGATTTTCTTATTTATACACTTGCTGGTGTCTAAGTAATATAGAAGGATGTTTTGGGTTTTATTTATTGAATGAATGAGTAAATGAACGAATGAAGTTCGATCCTGTCCTACCATGCCAGGACTCCAGACAGGTTAGAAACACCCGGGTCCTTCCCGTTTCCCCTGGCGTTGCTCACGCCGCGGTGCCCGCCCTGTGCGCAGGGGCAGGCTCTGGAGCAGGCCATCATCAGCCAGAAGCCGCAGCTGGAGAAGCTGATTGCCACCACGGCCCACGAGAAAATGCCCTGGTTCCACGGAAAAATCTCTCGGGAAGAATCTGAGCAGATCGTTCTCATAGGATCAAAGACAAACGGAAAATTTTTGTAAGTATTATGTCCTTCCCCTTCCCGCCTACCGCCAGCCCTGCCTGGACAGCTTCCCCATGGTTGGGCCTCACGTGACCAGGGAAGGGGCCCTAGCTTGTCATCTGACAACATGCGTGCTGGCTGGTCCTAAAGACATTTTGAACTGAAGCTGTCACATGTGACCTAGCATTTGTTTTGTCCAGTCTCACCCTAAGATTGACACTCTCCTTGAGTACTATTTAAAGAAAATGTCATTCAGCCCCGTATTCTTTTAATGGCAAGTACAAGATGCACAACAATTTCTGTGGCTATCCAGCTAGAAAAAAATATCACAGTTTGTTCACTCAAACTTCCCCTGTGATCTCACACTTTACTTCTATTTTTACTTGGAACTAAGTATTAACGGGACACATACTAAAGAAAATTTCTTGGGAGGAGTGTGTATGAGTGGTAAGTGCAGGTTCATGGATTTCAGTCTTATGAACTCAAAAGTTAGAAGGTAGGAATCCTGGGTTCTGTTTGTCGTTATTTTTAGTGGTTTGGTGTAAACCTAAATTTAGAAGGCCCTGAGATACAGGCAAAGCCCAGAAAGCAGTGGTCAGGGGAAGGGAAGGAGCCGTGTTTGGGTGGCGTCAAACTTCTTCCCCCAGGGGGTCTGGGGAAGGCCGCACAGCAGGGTGGTCTCCTGCAGGGAAAACTCCCACCTGCATTCATTACCTCTTGGTGTCCCTGCAGAGATGCTTACTGGGCACCACGGAGGACAACCCCCCATCCTGGCCTGGAAAACGTAAACAGAAACTGCTGTGCAGCCTCATCAGGCACATTGAGGAACACCCGGCTGACTCTGTAAACTTTTCCTAGAAATAGAAGTGTTTTCCCCGAGTATCCATCTATTTAAAGGATTTTCCTCAGACTTTACCATAGTATCTCTTAATGTAAAACTGATTTTAGCAAGGCGTGGTGGGTCTGCCTGTAGTCCCAGCTACTTTGAAGGCTGAGTGGGGAGGATTGCTTGAGCCCAGGAGTTCAAGTCCAGCCTGGGCAACATAGTGAAACCCTCGTCTCAAAAAGAAAAAAAAAATTATCTTAAACACAATACTTAAAAACTAAAAAGGAGCAGCCCAGGTTTCCAGGCAGCGGTGACTAGGGGGAGGGTTTCCAGTGGGATGTGGGATGCTGCGAAGGGGAAGACATTCCCCCCAGCCCCTACGGGCACTTACTAGCTCCTTTTCCCTGAGGTCTGGACTTTATCCTCTTCTCCGCAATAATTGCCAGCACAAATGTCACAGGGCTGCACACATAGCATGCTGGCATGTGAAGTGGGCCCCAGACAGCGTGAGCCACACGATGGGGACTGCTGGCCTCCTGCTGGGGAGGCCGCCTGCGAGGCTCCTCCGCAGACGCCCTGGCCATGCAGCACGTTCTCTTTGCAGACTTGTCTGTTCCCGAAGACGGCAGCTGCGCCTGCGTGGGCCCGAGTCTCTCTTGCTGTCCTTTCCCAGGGACGTGTGTAAACCCCATGCAGAAGGCAGGAAGCCCTGCGAGCAGCTCCTGTCTGATAAACACGCCTTGTTCCCTGTCTGCCCCGAACAGACGGACGTCTCCTTTGTGCTCGTGCACATCTTGCCCCCTCAGCACTGGGGCTCATGGTTTATACAAGAGATGGACAAACTTGCTGTGCTTCCGAGTCAGCTAGTGTCAGCGCTAACCAGGCATGGGCTGTGGGGAGGGCTTGGGCATTTGCATTTTCACCCACGCCAGCTGTTCTCCGGCACTGGTTCTTGCTCCACCTTACATTGCAATTGCCTAATTACCTGCCCTTGGTGCTAACCTCTCAGATAACAGTATCCAGGGCCTTCTCCCTGTGCTTCACAGCCTGTGCCCCCATCGGACCTGTGGGCTTGCCCATGGGCTGATGGTGCACAGCACCCCTGAGCTCAGGCCCGGCATCCGGCAGGGCATTAACAAGAGGGAAGAGCACAGTGTGGGAGTGGCCAGACCTGTCTTCAAAACCCAAGTTCCGAAGCCTGTTGCAGGACCTTAGGCCAAGAGGGTGACCTTCCCAAGGCTCCACTGCTCCAGGTCTGGGATCCGTGTGGCTCTTGCCGCCACTGGGTCTCCAAGATTCGGTGAAAACACACACCACTCGCACAGCACAGCGCGTGCGGTCACCACGGCGTGGCTTTTCCTCCCTCCGCTACTTCAGTGCTCTTTCTCCACCATCAGCACCAAGAAAGTCTCCTTGTCAGGACATCTCCTGGTGTTTTTAACAGGGAGAACGTGAGGCGGCATCCTGGAAGGCTTTCTACTTGGCGATTTCATCCCCTGGCAGCCTTTCGTCCCCCGTAGAGCCTAGCTAGGGTGCTGCCTGGGTGTGCGGACTTGCCCCTCTGAAGGACAGTGGGTGTGTTCTGTCGTGAGTGTTTGAATGTGGTCACGGACACTTGTGTAGAATGTGGAGTGTACCATTTGTGCACAGCCCAGATCTTCTGCATCAGTGAATACGATGTTTCCCAAGTCCAGGTTGCCTGGACGTTGGTCCAGATTCTTTAATCTTTAGAAGTGTTCACATGTTTCTTTCATAGGCAATAGAGCTAAGGGCTCTAGTGACCCTTACAAACCAGCACCAGATCCCCTGGCTGCACTCTGGTGTGAATGTGTCCGTTTCCAATCCACAGTGGGAGTCTGTCCACACTCCCTTGTTGGGTCAGGCCCGAGTTGCAAGGAGTCCTGGACCTGGTTTTGAATAATCCAGATCTGCCCTGCTTACAGGCCACTGCAGACAGTGTTGCCTGTCGGCGATGAATAGCCCAGCGCAGGGTCTTTGGAGTCAGAACTGGACTCCTGTCACTGCTGGTGTCCTCACGTACAGAGGGAGATGTCACCAAAGGGCACCTTCCCTGGGACAGCCAAGGGCCCTGCCAGCTATCAGTTCCTCTCCACCACTCCTTTCAGGCTTCCATCCAGATTTCCCTAAAGAATGTGCCTCATGCTTACTTCCCAGTCCTGAGCGTATCCGTCCCCACATTCGCTGGGGTCTGCAGTTGCGGGAAGCACCAGCTGCTGGGCCTGGTCCTGAACTTGGGGATTGGAGAGGTCAGTCCATGCGCATCTGCCCTCTGAGAGGCCACATGAGAGAGGAGAGGCGCTAAACGGCGGGAAAGAATCGCACCGCATGTCGAGGGCACGAAAGGGAACAGAGCACTCCTGGGTCGAGGTGCTGGGCTCTGTGTGTGCTGGCTGCACAGGAAGGGCCTCAGTGCGCAGGACACGTCCGAGCAGAGGCCCGAAGGTGGTCAGGAGCCTTCCCAGCTCAGGCGGAGCCCTGGGGCAGGAGCGTGCTGGGGGCCGTCCTTCCTCAGACCTCCCTGACGGAATGCTAAGAACCTCAGAGGCTCTCAGATCTGGAAATGAAACCTAATTTTTGTGATTCCTAATACTGGCTTCATGCAGTTGATTGTAAAATAAGTTCCTGTGTGTGAATGTGCCAGGCATAAAGCCAGGTGCTTTGTAGCAGCTTAGTAAACACAAGCTGGATTAGAATCATTGATGAATCTTGGAGTCAAGACCAAGAGATGCCCAGTGGGGGATGTTGAATGTTAAACAGTTCCCATTTAGGGAATACCACGGTAGTCAAATGTGAAAATTTGTTCTAGAACCTCTCTGATCTGCTTTATCAAATCAGAGGGGTGTGGCCAGGCCCCATTCTTGGGAAAACCTGCACCTCTGCAGCCCATATTAGAGGTGGCCGTCCCTGTCACCGCAGTTTGAGTGGGACCACAGAAGTGCTCGGTAGCACTGCCCCCTTCCTCCCCTCCTTCATCCACTGGCTGCGAGGGGGCCGCTTTCCCCACTACTGCCTCTTGCATGTCACGGCGGGAGGCCTAAGGCGGGGGAGGCCTAGGGAACAGGGAGAGGGCGCTGGACACAGACGGGCACATTTCCTTAGAGTTGCTCCTTCTGAGCTCCAGGCAGGCTCTCGCTGCATTTGTTGCAAAACGTAACTGGATCTGGGAGTTTTCCTTAATTTCTGAATGTCAGGACCAGAAAGGGTCCTAGAGAATCACCATCCCTGTCCGCTCTTCCCTGCTCATCTTTAAGAGGATGACGGGCCCTGTGTGCCCTGAGTGGGCCACCCAGTGGGAAACCGTCTCAGAGGATCTGAAACGAGGCAGGTTGTTGGCACAGCCTCTCCCTGGACACCCTGAGCCACCTCTGTCGGGATCTGCCCGAGAGAGCTGCACCCTCCCCTGTCCTCTGTGTGGGTTCTGCGGCCCACATGTGTGATTCAGGGTCTTCATTTGTCTTCATTCTCAAGGTTCTAGATTTCCACTCCGCTCTGCTGCTTTTCTGTGACTCCTCCCCAAGGACTTCCTTTGACTCCAGGGAAGATTCAGTGACTTGGCATTTCTGTTGTTGGTCAAGCAGCCGAAGTCACTTTGTCTCTGCTCTGGTACCCCCACCTGCTCCACTCCCTGTGCTTTGTCCTGGGTCCTCTGCAGGCCTGTGGGCTGGCCCATAGAAGGTGCTCAGTGAGTGTTTGTCACCTAAATCAATGAATTATTGTAGATCCATCCCCATCTCCCTTAGCTCATTTTTGCCTTCCATTTCCTGAAATACATTGTCAATACTGTAGTTCCACGCAGGGGCAGCTCCCCACGTTGGCGAAAGAATGATATTTGGATTCTTGAACCTCTCTGTGTTACCTATTAAATCATTACTGGTGGACAGGGCCAGGGACACAGCAACAGATCTAGAAATACAAAAAGATGACATGATGCCCTCTATAGCTGGAAGATTGACCTTCTCTGGGGGGAGGAACTGTAGCCCATTAGCAACATAGCATGTGGGTTGTCTGGACCCGAATGCTGGCTCTGCCTTATAACCAGCCATGTGACCTTGAGCAAGGTACTCAGTGGTCTATTTTCCTTCATTTGTCTGTAAAATGGGTTTAGTGTCATGCCTGCCTCTTAGGGTTACTGAGAGTTGCACACCATTGTAAACAGAAGGCGCTCACGTGGTGCTTGGCACTGAATGTCAGCAGCTGTGCTGCCCTTGCCCACAGCATCCATGAATGCATTTGGATGCCTCAGTAACACACATTTGAACAGCATGTCCTCAGTGCAAACCCTTCCCATCATAGGCATACCGTGACCTGTGCAGGTGAGTCATTCTGCAGGTGAGAAAGCCAGGTAAGTCCCTCTCATCCTTCCTCTCTGTTTCCAGTTTGCAGTAGCTGTGTTTATTTCCACTCTGGGGCTGTGGATACATAGAGAGTCCCTGTCTGGCCATAAAAGGATTCACACTGGCTTTTTCTTATATGAACTGACAGATTAAAATAAAGAATAATTATTTCACAGAGGCGGTTGGAAGTTTACTCCTACACAGCAAGCCATAAGCTAAGCAGGAGGAGTTTACCAGTTTGGTGGAATAACATGGGCAAGCAGACCCCAGCAATGACTCTGCATGCTCTCATCATTAGCACAAACATGCTGTTCCCACCATCGACACCAGAATTTCAGCCTAAGCATCACATTATGCTGAAAGCAATATTGGTAAGAATTGGACTAAAAGGTGAAAAAAAGAATTCCTAAAACACACATACCACCATGGCCATCCAGAAATGCCTTTACTTGGGCAGACTTGAGAAAACCCTGAGGGAAAGGCAGCATGTTTCAGAAATAAGAGACCTAGATCTGATTATAACTCCTCAGTAATATACAGTTCCAAATAAAGAGGGTGGACCCAGAAACTCCTAACCATTGGGATGGGTTATGTCTGTCCAACTCAGAGCCCACCTTTCTCTCCTCATGAGCCACGTGTGAGATCCATTCACAGTGATAGCACATGAGCCAGAAGGGACCTCACCACTTAATGGGCCTAAAGCCCTTGTTCTTCAGATGAGGACTCAAGTGTGGAGGAGTTTTTCCAAACTTGGTAGGCAGAAGGCAGGTCCCTGACATTGTCTAGGGCTGAGAGGAAACAGTGACCAGCAGCCCAAGCCATCTCCAGAGGTGCCACAAGCATGGACCCCACGCAGTGCCCCGGGCAAGGCGTGGCACCTGCGAGTGCTGGTGGAAATATCAGAAAACACAGAGGCTTCCATCAGCCTTCTCCTCTCTTGCCTCTTGTCCACACAGCTGCCCCGGACCATTCAGGAGTGACTTGGAGAAAGTATTAAATAGTTACCACGAACTTTGCACATGTGCTTAAAGAATACAGAATATAAACATAAAGACTCTTTTTGGAGGAGATGGACAGGGTGGGTCTGTGACATTTCTGGAGATTATGGTCATCACCTGGCCTTTGCTATAGCGACCCCTGCCCATATCTGGGGTACTGGCTGGCCAGAGGCGAGCACTGGACTTGGAGTCCTCCAGCCTGTGTTCCGTGGGCAAGGTTGGAGGTCTGCCTCATTGGTGATGCCAGGGACCAAGGCAAAGCAGAGGGCTTAGGTTCGGAAGCAGAGCTGTGGGAGGCATGTCCCTTGGCCTTCCAAGGCCTTATGTGACAGCACAGTTTGCTATTTTGAAAAGTTAATCACAGCTCAAGTGTGTAAAATAAATTCGTTAGAAAGGGAAACAAAGCCTATTTTCTAAAAATTATGTATTTCTTCCCCCAAAGGAAGTATCCGGGATTGGTGGGGCCCAAAGCATATACAATTTGAAGACCTTCTTTTTAAAAAACAATACAAAATTAGTTATAAAATAGAATATACTTTTTAGAATGAAGAAAAATCCCAATAAATTGTAATTTTTTTAAATTTGGTAAATGCTACAAGCATACAAAATTTAGGAAAAAATAATATATTTTAATTAACTGCCTTCTACATCGCCAAAACACCTTTTATAAATATTTTCTACATGTTTTTGATTGCATTGCATTTGACTGCCTCTTTGTTCAACAATATTATTTTTTACACATAGAAAATAGATAATTCAGTCCTTCCTCAAGGTTCACACCTCATTATTACAAATGTCATGCACATTTTTAGGATCCCTGTCACCTTCGGGAAGGGAAGTTGGAATGGAAGAAAGAGTGTCTTCCCTGGCTGTGACTAAAATATCTTTTACAAATTGCACAGAAACCTAAGGCTGTGCGGTCACACGGCTGGGCCCTGCGCAGGCGGGCGCGGCGGTGGGCAGCAGGCCGGGCGAGGTCAGCATGCCCCAGGCCCTCCCGACCGCAGGGCCTCGTCCCGCGGCTCACGCAGCGCAGTCGGCGTCGTCACGCACGCACGTCTCCAGCGCACATCGCGCTGGCTGAAGTGTAACGTGAGGTGTCCGTTGTTCCATCAGAAAAACCCTCTTAGGATGAAAATGCTCTAAAAATTCCATGTTGGGCAAAATTTAAAAAATGGAACTGAAGCCTTCCTTGGTGTTTATTATCCACGTAAATATTTTATTGTTTTTGGCTAAGAGTTCTTGCAAATCTTACAGAGACAAGAGCTAGTTCAAAGTGACCTTTAAAACGTATAAGCGGCTGCTTTCCAAATAGCTGAACTAATGTTGCAAATAAAGGGAATATTTCAGATTTGTGGAAGGAGGCATCCGACCAGTAAGTCACCAATGCCATTTTAACTGCAGTTTCTACTTTCTGATGTTACAAGTGTACACTGTTAAACAATTTTAAAAAAGCTAAAAAAATAGTCACTCATTCAACAAAATATTGCTGCGTTCAAGCAGACGTGCACCGCCGGGCCTTGTGACTGGCCCTGAGTCCCTGACCTCGCTGCTTAGAATGCCGCACGGTGGGGTGGGTCGTCACTCTTCACCGCCACCCGGTCCCCACCCAGAATTGTCTTTATTGTGCTTTCGTTTACTTGTTTATTGTCCCCACTACCACGAGTACACCGCGAAGGCAGAGACTGGGGCGTTGCCCTCTTCGGTGTTACCGTAGTGCCTGGAGCAGTGTGTCCGCCGGAGAAATTTTGCGGGGCCAGGGAACATTCCAGCTGCTAACTTGAATGGGACGGCCACCCAGGTGGGAGGAGGGACGGCAGAAGGGCTTAGGTGCGTGTGTGCCCTGTGGCGCAGAAAGAGTAGCGGCGCGGCAGGCCTGGACGCAGGCGCAGGCGGGAGAGAGAGGCGGGAGAGGGAGGGAAGCGGCGCAGGTAGATGCCGGCTGCAGGTAGATGCCGGGCGGATGTGCAGGGACCGCGGTCTCCAGAGCCCTCGGTGAGGGCTGAGGAAGGCAGGCGGCTGTGGGCGGCACAAGGTCGTGGCCGCGTGGTGCGTGACTGGGTGTGTTACTTGGGGAATGGCCCGGGAGCTGGTACCGCTGTGGGGCGGGAGGTGGAAAGGATTAGGGAGAAGATATGGCCAAAGCCAAGACCCTGGACGGGGGCAGGCTGGCTGCGGGGGAGGTGCTGGCCACTGCCCCGCCGCACCTTGGTGTGGAGGGTCCCCGGCTGCTCGCCGGCCTAGGCGTGGGGCACTGAGGGCGCGCAGGCACAGGTACCGGGAGAGTGATGCCCGAGGGCTGGCTGAACCTCTGCTCAAGGACTGGGAGGACGGGATTCCAGGTCGGAGCCAGGCAGCCCAGACTTTGTCGTCTGGCGGGCTGAGGGCGCAGAGCTGGGGAGTAGCAGGGTGGGCACGCGGCCTGTGGCGTGGCCGGGCCTGAAGTCGCAGGAGTGTGCTGTCCCCTGCAGCTGGACGAACCCCCAGCACTCTGCTCTGGCTGCGGCTGCCATGTGATCTGGGCGGGACACCGAGAGCTGCTCCTTTCCCATGGTAGCTGTTCAGTACATTAGTTAAAACCATCTCCAAGAAGCCCTTGTTCCCTGTCTGCAGGTCAAGGAAAATGCAAAAAGCAAGCCCTCTTAGCAGGGCAGCCGTTCTAGCCCCACGTGACGACGCCCGATGCCCGGTGTGGCATGCTCTTCTGCAGTGGGCAGCTGAAATTCAGTTACCCTCCTGCCCTTCTCTCCCCCGTCCCTTTTAAAGAGAAAAAAACACTTTAATCTTTGAGTCATCCCTTTTTTTATTAGCCATTTTCCATTTCCCTCCTCTCTATCACAACCGTACTCGCTCTGTCCTCTCACTTCTTTCCTCACACAGTCCCGTGCACCACCCCCCTCACTCACACAGTTATTCACCAACTCGCTTGTGCCTCTTAAGTTGGGGGCCCCAGGGAAGGCCCCTGTGGATGAACCAGTGAGTGACAGGAACAGATGGCCCAGAGAGGGTGTGCACCATTTTTTATGCAACTGGGGACTAGAAGATTCAATGACTCTGGCTCCCTAAGAAAAAGGGTTGTGTCCACACAGAACCCGGGGTGTGCGAAACAGAGCCCTGCTGTCCTTGCCCAGGAGCAGGCTGGATAGACCTGGTTTGGGGGTACCAGATGACATACCTGTCACCCTTGAATATCAGAACAGCACCTCTACGGATGGCCCTTGCCCTCCCTCTCCCCCACCCCACCACATGGCCTGGATGTCAGGTGGACATCTCACTTTGCACATAGGTATTACTAACCCTTTGCGGTATAAGTGGGACTTGGTGGAAGGTAGTCATAAAAAAAAATTATTCACAGTATAGCCCATTTTTCAGAGAAATTGAGATAGCTGCTAAGAAAACACACTTTTGTATTCTCTATGACCAAGAAATAAACCTAAATTAGGATAAAGGATGAAGAGTGGGCATAGTACCTTGGGTTCCACAGGTTGTACACAAAGTCCAGAGGAGATGACATCTAGCAGCAGTTCTCAAATGTTTGTGTACAAGCCACCTGAAGGGCTGGGTAAAGCACGGACTGCTGGGTCTCAGCCTCTGAGTTGTGATTCGCTAAGTCAGGGATAGGGATCAACAGTTTACATTTATACCAAGTTCTCAAATGATGCTTATGCTGCTGGTCTGGGGACCCTGTCTGAGCCTTTTTGAGATGCCTGTTACCTACCTATGCTAAATTAAGAACAGTAATAATTTCAGATTTTCATAGTTCATTGGAGGGTCCATAACCATATTTGCAGTTGGGAATATTCTTACTACATACCCCGAATTCTGTATTATTTGACTAGTTTCGGGAGAGTTAACCTTAAAACTACTTCTATGTTTAGAAAATTCAATGAGATAGTAAAGAAGCTCAGGCCGTGAGTCAGACAAGCCCTGCCACTTAATAGCTCTGTGATTTAGACTTAATTTCACTCTCTGAGCCTCAGTTTACTTGATAATAAAATAAGATATTTTATTTGGATCATTATGGAAACAAGGTAACATGCATAAAGCTAAGCTAATGGTTCTCACATACCTATGCTTCCTACATCCATGAATTATTTTCTTTCATTAGTTCTGAAAAACACTTAGCTATTTTTTCTTTCTTCAAATATTACTTTCCTTCCATCTTACCATTTTTTTCTTCAGAGGCTCCCATTAAACATATGGTAGGCCACCTCAGTTTATCCTCTGTATTCTATTTTATTCTTCATTGCCTTTTCTTTGTGTCCTGCACTATGGGTAACATCATTGAATTTGTCTTCCAGTTTACTAATTCTTGCTTCATCTATGTCTAATCTGCTGTTATACTAATTCACTGATTTTTTTTTTCCCATCAATTAAAAAAATTTCTAGCAGTTCTATTTGTTTGGCTTTTCTTTCATATATTTCTGGGCATTTTTGAGAGTATCTTATTTGTTGCTAATTTTTATGATTTCATCTTTATTTCTTTAAATATTTCATACATAGTTTATATTCCATATCTGTTTACTCTAATATGGAAAGTTTTAGGGGACACAAATCCCTATCTCTTCCCCTCTCTTTTCCTTCCTACCCCTTTTCTCGTAACTCATGTTTCCTTATGTTCTGCGTGATCTTTTTTGAGCTCATGTTTGATTGATATTCATCTGTGGGAACCCTGAGTGTCCTATGCTGGGAAGGCTTTCCTTCAGAGTTGAAGGAGTTTTGTTCTGCACAGGTCCTCCCTTTAATGTGGGTGGCTCATGTCCAGGTGCCCTCTGTCCTGCCGGCCTAAGATGCTGATACTGGTACTTGCCATAGGCCAAATCCGTTTTGTTTTCCCTTATTTGCCACTCACTTTCCCCTGTTCAAGTTTCAACCTACTTTTTTTTCCTATATTTAAATTTCAAACTTGAATTGTGGGCTTAGAAAAAACCTGCTTGTTCAATAGTGAATGAACAAGCCTCCTATGGCACAACAAAAGCTATGATCCCCCAGGCTCACACATCCACCATAATGGATCTAAGTATGTCATTTTATCTGACACACATGGTTTTGTGGCCATAGGTCAGCACAAAGAGTCATGACCTGTCTGAAGCTAAACGTTCAAAGGGAGTCGTGGGCTCATGTCAGTATCAGTTCATTGGTGCTGGTCAAAGTCTCTTTGAAGCTGGAAGAGAAGACTCGTAAACTGATTCCTCCTTCATGAGCTACAGCAGAGACAGTGAGCGAGAGGACGTTTTTAATGCAGGTTTTCAAAAGGCAAATGTGTCAAGAATGGCTTGGCATGGCCCCAGATATGGACTGTGTTCTGGGCTGATCTTGCTTCCGTCGTCTGTATGGGACACACGTGTGCCTCAGTGCTGCTGTAGTGCAAGGCAAAAGCACTCAGAGTTGCATTGTCTTTGGTCTTTCACAGATCAGCAGAGCTGGCATTTCTCCTGCCTCTTACCGGTGTGCATATTGCTGGGGATGTGCTGGCCCCCTCCTCCCCTCCCCCTCGCCCTAGCTCTCCTTGAGAAGCCAGTGCTGGGTAGATGGCTCTGGGTGGAGACCACTCCCCGCCAGCGTCAGCAGTCTTTGTCTATCTGTATGCCCACCCTGGCCACAGTGAATGGTTCATCCTGTGCACATCCTTGAATACGGCAGATCCCAGGCCTTCCCTTCCTGACTCTGATGGTCTGCCCTGTGATGCTCCTCTCTGCCATGGAAGAAAGGCATGGGAGAATGAGAACACCTAAGTGGGCAGGATGTGCCCAGCAGATACAAAGCAATGTCCCAGCAGGCCGCCTCGAGCGTCCCACCATCTCCTGGGGCCTCACTTGCCCCTCAGTGCCTGGCTGTCATCGCCACACATTCTCTCTCCCCCAGGAGGGTGCAGAAGGGTAGAGAAGGGGGTTCAGCCCCTCCAGGCTGTGCCTCAGCAGAATTAACACTCTCCCCCTCACCTCTGTGCAGTGCTTTGGTGCCTGTGAGGTATGAGACTTGCTTACCCCAGAGGCCGAGACTGCCCACCCCAGGAGAGCAGCAGGGCTGCAGGAAGTCAAGGACCATCTCAAGGCCAACTAGGATGACTTCTCAGCCTCATCTTGAGCGTAAGCCCTGGAAACCCCAGGCTTTGCAATAGCAAAACACAAACTGTTAGTGTACCCCTTCGAACAGAATCATTGGGAAAAATTATTCTAAAAATATGCAAGGACTTCCGTGATCAGCCAGCTGACCCCAAGGGTGGAAGGCAGCCAGCTGGATGGGAGCTGGGGGCTTGCTTTTGTTCTCACCCTCTCTGGGAGCCTGTGGGGCCGTAGACCTGGGTGGGGATGCCAAGGCTGCCAGCAAAGGGAGAGCCCTCAGTGACAGCAGCCAGCCAGAGGAGCAAGGCTTCAGCTCCACATCAGCCTTTGGGCTACATTACATTAAAAATAGCCCAGCCCAGGATCTGCCTGCAGCCAACAGATACCTCACAGTTGCTGGCGGTTGCTGTCGAGAGCCTTCTGGCCTTTGCCACCTCCAGATGCGGTCCTGTGGGTTTCCCTTCTCTGCTCTTATTTCCTGCCAGCTGCCGAGAGGGGCAGCTCAGGCTGCACGTCCACGGTCAGTAGCCCTCCCTGCCGGTTACCTGGGCTCTGGAGCCGGCCGGGCTGCCCGGGGGAGCACACCAGACAGAGGGAGTCTCAGTGGGACCTGTCCTCTTGGGGGCCTCAAAAAGGTGGGGACCTTTGAAGAACTCACTTTTCCAAAAGCAAGGGATGCTGTTTCCTCCTGGTACCAGCTCTCTTTTTATACTGTTTTTATTGTGAAATATAAAACACAATTGAAGAGTACACAACCACATAGGTACAACTTATTGAATGATTATCAAGCCAACACAGCGCAGTTGAGAAATAAGATACGCCCAGCATCAGTGGAAGAGCCCTCCCCTCGGGCCGCTCACACCCATCCAGCCTCCTGGGAGGCACCACTTCCTGGACTCCTGTGTTCATCACACCCTTGCTTCTTGTTGTTTTGTGTGTGTTTGTTTAGTTTTACCACCTGAGTGTACCTCTCTAAACAAAACTGTTGGCTCTTGTCTGTTTTGGGACTTCGTACATATGAAACTACAGAGTATATTTATGTTTGTGAGACTCACATATACTTTGTACAGCTGCCGTTTGCTCATTTTATTGCTTTACAATATAATATTCTAGTGTGTGAATTCCGTCTGTGGTCAATGACTGTCTGGGGCGTGTGCAGTACTGATGGCACAGAAGCAGCCTAGCGCAGTGTCTGGGGCACACGGCGCCATGGCGCCTGTGCCTACCTAGAAGGGTAGTTGCTGATCCACGGGGGCTTCAGTAGGTTCAACTTCAGGAGCTAATTCGAAACTGTCTTCCAAAGCAGGTAAACTAGTTTATAGTCCCACCAGCAGCCTAGGAAGGCTCCTGTTGCTCCCCATTCTCAGCGGCACTTAGAATTATTAATATCTTCAATTTTTGCCAGTCTGAAGAGTGTGGAATGGTATTTCCATTGTGGGCTTAATTTGTATTTGCCAGATTTCTAACGGGGTCGATTGCACCACCTCCCTGGGCAATCTGTGATCCTCCGACTCAGTTTGAACAAAAAAGTCAAGGTATGAGGCAAGGTGAAGCCATGCAGAAACCAGGGTTCAGGTCTACTTCTTACCTCCGTGACCTTGAGGGTGCACACGTGAAAGACTAACTCATGGAGAATACTTTGGTGTGGCCTTTCGTCATCATTCCCCAAGGCCAACTCTTACAGGCACGGGCGTCAGCTCGTAATGCCTTGGCATTTGTGTAGCTCTTTGTACCCCCCAACCATCCTGTTCACCACTGATGTATACAGAAAAGCAGAGCAGACATAAATAGTCCCACACTATAAAATAGCTTCTTTATAAAATAGATTCAGTTCTCTCTTTATATAAAAATATGTTTTACTGTATGGTTTGGTTATTTTTTTTTTATTTTTTTGGCTTAACAGTCACCAACTACTGGCTTTCGTTGGCCATGTTTCTGTTGGTTTGGGAGGAAGGGGCTGCTGTCACAGGAGCGGAGTTCCACGGAGAGTCTGGGTGTGTCCCGCACTCTTGCCGGCTGCCCTGGCCGTGTGCTGTGGACGGCTCCTGTCCACCGTGCACAGCCACATGCTGCTTGCTGTGCCCTAGTTCAGCTTCCAAGTCTTGAGTTGGTTGTTTGAGGTGAGTCTCCGTGGCAGGGAAAGGAAAGCATGGCCACGTTCTAAAGTCCATCTCCTCTCTCGCTGTGGCGGTGGGTCTGACCTCTTGCAACTGGGAGAAGGCATCAGAAACTTCCCCAGTACACAGTGGCCCCTGGCAGCTGGGCACAGTTGAGCTCTGTCCTGAGTACGGTGCATTTGGGCGCGTTGCTTGGCGTTTTGGGGGCCTCAGTTTCCTCATTTTAGAAAATGCGGGAGCCGAAGAGGCTTCCTGGTACTTTCGAGACTCACCATTCTCAGTCTCATGATCTGAAGGGCAAGAGCTACTGGAAAGGGAGGAAAGGGCTGCAGTGATAATGACGAAGAAGTTAAATTGGGGGATTCACACCCATTTCGTGCCCTTGGCCTCCACTGGACCTCGACCTCCCCAGATCCTACAGGTCTCCCTGGTGGGCCTCTCGTTCACCCGCAAGTCAGGTCCCCCCTCTTGTGCATTGTGGTGGGTGTGTTCATCTGTTGTCACCAGACTCACAAGTCTCAGCTCACCAGGACACAGGACGGGGGTGGCACTGAGGGTCACCCACAATGACAGTGGCAGCCGAGCCTTGGGGCTGCTCGGCTCTGGTTTCACCCGCTGCTCCGTCACCCCACAGTGGGTGTTGTTTTCTCCTTCTGGGGACTTACTGGAAAGTGCCATCATCTGCGTGATGTTTTGATTGCTGCCCTACCGTCCTTTCCCTGCGACCGAGGGGTGGGAGTGGTGAGGACGGCTGGGTGTGGAGCTTGCACCTCCCTCCCTCTGTGGAACAGAAAGTTCCTGGTTAAAACGCCCACCAGACACCCCAACTGCACCCCAGGCTAGGTGTTGGTGCTGACCCAAATGCAGACCCTAGTGAAGAAAGGTGAGTCCAAAAGGCTCCCCAGGTTCTCAGGGCCCCGGGGGGGGGGGGTCATCCCACGTGCTGGTCTCCCTGAGCAGCATTGCTGGCACTGAGCACCAGCCTCTCCTGACCACCACCCAGGGCACCACGGGCCCTGCTGGGCCTTAGCTGTGGTCCAACCCCAGCCTGCCAGCATCTCCTCTTTGTGAGCTCACCAGCGTCATCCCGAACCATAAGCTGGGCCTTCCTGGGTACGCTGGACAAAGCCCTTGACCCCGAGGCCCACAGGCTGCCTCACACAGCTGACGGTTCCAGAGAAGCCAGGGCGCTTTCTCCAGGCTGCCCCCTCGGGTAGGGCAGGCCTGGCGTGACGCGGCCGTGTCTTCTCTTGCAGGATCAGGGCTAGAGACAGCAATGGCTCCTACGCCCTGTGCCTGCTGCACGAAGGGAAGGTGCTGCACTACCGCATCGACAAAGACAAGACGGGAAAGCTCTCCATCCCCGACGGGAAGAAGTTTGACACACTGTGGCAGGTACCTGTCCTCCTCTCCCCTGCTCGTGTGTAGAGCGCAGGGCCCGTGGGTCTTCCTGCCCTGCACACACTCGCGGGGGGCAGGGGTCCCAGACCAGCAGCAGCCCCTGATCCCCACCCCACCCACCCCGTCAGAGCCTGCTTCTCAACCTCCAGGTGACGCAAATGTTTGAGAAGCGCTGGTGCACAGACCACCGTGGGAGGTGAACGAGTCTCCAGAAGGTTCCATAGTTCGTCCAGGGCCCTGCAGCCCACAGTGCCACGAGGCGATGTCCATTCGGGGCTGTGTTCAGAGTTTAACAGGACACCCTCCGCTGGGAGCCAGAAAGCATTTCTCTCTGAGATGCTCTGACTAGAGCAGAGGACGGCCTTTCGGACAGATGCGCGCAGAGCGAGGGTGCCAGGGGAGGCCTGGGCATAGCCTGGCACACCACTCCGGAGCCGGAGAGGCTAACGTTGGGTGCCTGCCTCAGGGCAGACCCAGTCTCTGCCTTGGAAACCAGGGCAGTTTAGGAAGTCAGCCCGTGCTTCCTGGAGTCCTGGCTGTGGCTCGTGTGGGCGGGTTGCAGGCCTGGTTGAAAAGGGGCTTGTTCTTGCGCCAGCTGTTCAGTGGAAGTTAATTAGGTGCTAATGAGCACTAAAAACAATGTTCCTCACTGCTTTTTGTGGATCTGTACTAAGCACAACCTTATTGTCTTAATTTTACGTCACAGCTACATTGGCTGACAGGAAGGGACAGGCCAGTCACAGTAGTACTTTGTGCGTGATTTTAGCAGAGCATCCTATAAACCGGAGTGGGTTCAGAGACAGGGAGAAAAGCAGCAGACATGGCCTCACTCAAGAAGAGCAGCTGCCTTGAACTCGCAGGGGTGAGGGACATAGTCGGGCACATTTGTATGTCCTCCACAGGCCTGGCCAGGTACCACATGTGTAGTCCATATCACGGAAAGTCAAAGTCCTGTCTTTTTAAAAACTGAGACCACGGACCCTCAGTCCCTTTGAAGCTCTTGAAGTAACTGCTGGCTAGTGTGATTTGGCTCCTAATGCTATAATTGGAAAAGAAATACTGCTTTTTTGAATGTCAGGTATTATAATATACTAACAATAGTCATGGCATTAACATTGTCCTTTGGTTTTGTGGCTCATTAGCATGTCTCATTATCGACCACATTCTTTGCTTTATTTTAGTGGTCTTGATTTGAAACAGTATTTAACCTTCCCTGCACTAGCGCCTGGGGCACGTCACGGATGTCCGTGGGGAACGCTGCCTTCTGGCGTCTAAGGCCCCTGAAACCTGTATGCCAGCCACTCCCAGTGCCACAGGCTCCGCACTCAGTGTGGTCTGAACATCTCTGATGGCTGGAAAGTGCCTTCCCAAGACCCTTCGCTATGTTTATTGGTTCCTCTGGTCAATCATAGCTTTTAGCACTAATTAAATATTTCTAACTGTATATTATCTAGGCACTGTGTTTAGGCAAGTGCATCAAAATGCCAGCAGTACCTTCCATTTTTATGTGCACGATTTCATTTGTTTATCTTGACAGCACTGGAAGGCACCTTTGTACCACACCCCAAGTCCAGGGCTCTACTGCTATTTTTCTGAGAGATGGTAATTTGAACACTACCCTATTTCGAGATTCTTTTCTTTAGACCAGGCAGGGCTCTGTAAACCCACAGATGAAATCTGGCTCTCAGCCTGTTGCTGTGTAGTCCTGAAGACGATGGTTCTTATGCTTTTAAAGGGGTTGTTTTAGATAAATAAATAAGTAAGGACCAGGTGACAGAGATGGTGTGAAGACCACAAAAACCTAAAATATCATTATCTAGCCCTTTACAGAAAAAGTTTGCTGACCTCTGCCCAAGAGGAAAGTCCCCGGCTGTGTGCCCACCTCCCTGCGCCCCTGTAGAGTGGACTATCTGCAAACAGAAGCATTTAATGTCCTGGGTCGCTTTGAAAGCCCAAAGGACAGTCAGCAGCTCTCAATCACGATTTCTGTTTCCTGAGCTTATTATTTACCGCACTTTCTTGCTTTCTTCTCTTTCAGCTAGTTGAGCATTATTCTTACAAAGCAGACGGTTTGATAAGAGTTCTTACAGTTCCCTGTCAAAAAATCGGCGCACAGGGTGAGTTACCGAGACATTGGAGTTTCTGTTTTTGAAATATTAATCCCAATCAGCCTCGTTTTAAATTTGGCTTATTGCAAATTCAGGTTAGATGAGGACTTATTTTTATTAATTTATTAAAATGATGTCAGATCACTGTAATTTAGTATATCATGAACCAGAAAGTAGCTGATTGCTTCAACTTTAAAAAACCAATTTGTTTTAATTGCATATGGGAAAAGTAAAGGAGGATGAAAAGAAACGTCCGAGGAAAGTGTGCGCACCCCTCACTCGGCAGCCTGTCCCAGCCATGCATCGAGCTGCGGGGGCGGGGCTGGGTGGTTTTCACTGATGGGAAGTAACTGTCCATGCTCTCCCTAACCAGGAGATGTCAGTTTTGGAGGCCGTCCACAACTTCCAAGCTCCCATCCTGCGGTGAGTGTTGCTAGAAATGCCTCTGAAGGGGAAGCAGTTGTACAGTAACACAAGCGGAAGGCACGCTGTAGCTCACAGGGCTGGTGGCCACTGTTCTGATTGCCCTTCACAACACACCCCTTGATAAACACTCGTGAGTGTTAGGCAGAATCAGCCTCTTATCAGTGCTAAACTAGCCACGTTTTCTTAATTTCTCAGCTAGGTTAAATTCTCCCCATTTTCAAAAAGTATATACAATGAGGATGAAACCCAATGTGAAGGCAGAAATAGGCCTCGTGGCAGATTTGGGAAATAGGAACATACTGTTCAAGTTCATCCTTGAACCGTCTATGTTAACACACGTGCTTAATCCATGGGACCTCACCTCTCTCCTCCCTCCAGACTCTGGGAGCTCATGTACGATTCATACTCAGTATGATGTAGCGCCTTTGTGGAGTCATCACTTTATTTCGCCCCTTTACGTGGGGCATGGCACCCTTGAATGTTCTGCGCTCCATGAAACAGATCCATTTTCCTTTAGATGGTTGAGGGCTTAGAGCTGAGAACTCTTAAAAGAATATCAAGCCCTATATTTAGCCATGCATGACACCATGGCTTCAAGAATTTAGATATTTTGGAATAACTTCAGTGGGAAATATTTCCCAAATATTTTTCTAGATCTTTCTGCCCAGGGGGTAGGCTTTTCTGGAAGCCCTCCACATGATCAGTGGTCTCCCACAGTGAGTCGCCCTGGCAGGGCCGGGAGGGGCAGCGGTGCAGTCACAGGGGCGGGATCTCGGAAGGCGTCCTGCACTTGTTTCCCGAAACACTTACTATTCCTCTTTGCCCTTGTGGTTTCTAGACTTGGTCAGCGGGTGGAATAATCTCAAGAATCAAATCATACTCCTTCCCAAAGCCTGGCCACAGAAAGGTGCTAAAGCGTCCCTGCTTGCTGTCCCTGACTAAGTGGTAGGACTGAGCCGCCCGCGGCTCGCCACGCTGCGTGTGCCCACCCGTGTGCCCGCCCGTGTGCCCGCATGTGCCCGCCCGTGTGCCACTCCCCCGAGCCCTGTGTGCCCTGCACACGCTGTGTCCGCCGTCCCTTCGCTCGCCCGTCCATGCGGTGTGCTTTCTCCGTAATCCGTGGTAGCTGCTTCTCGTGTTGGATAGCCTTTCCAGTGACAGCCAAGTTAGATTTCGGTGGCCGGAATCACACGTTGCAGTGTTCTGGGGCTTGGTTACGTAAATGACACTGCGACCCAGAGACCGCCAGGGTGTCGTGAGGTTGCCGCAGGTGAGGCCCCCTGGGCGGTTGGCTTTGCAGGCATCATTGCATAGTAACTCCAGGAGGGCTGTAGATGCCTAACACAGAACTTTAAATATAATGTGTAAGAAAGACATGGAATCTGAGGACTAGAAAGACCATTTTTCTTTTTGAGGCAATAATGTTGACATGTGATTGATTTCTGTATTTTGCTCAATGATTGACTTTTCAAGGAAAACAAAAAGAAGTCATTTTTTATGACTTTTGTTTCACTTAATCCCCCCACACAAAAAATGTATATATAACATGTGGATATCTTTTTTTTCCTTTCTATTTTTATCATTGTTGGGGTAAAGTTGATTCTTTTATTAATAATTCTTTTTATTTTTATGTCAATTGGTGCTCTTCCAAACATTTTAGCGTTAATTGGGAATCCACTCATGAAGTAGATTGCCTCAAGTACTTTTTAGAAGTACAAAGCATAAAAGCCCTGAGATTTTATTGGATAATAATTTTCTAAGTTGACAGTCATACTCTAGAGGTTTTTAATCTTGTTGACCACAGAACAGAGAAGTGAGTTTAACTCAGTGTTTGAGAGGGGGAAACGTGTTCTACACTTGAATGGAATAACTATAATAACTTTAATGCTTGCCCCAGGCGAAACTCTCCACGGATCACTCACAGTGACTAAAGGAAAACCTAGAAAATACATTTTAGTACATCTTTAGACTACAGGAGAGCATGTCTTTAAAAAATTGAAGATATAGTAAATATGACCACATAAAAATAAAGAAATATATGCTTGGATAAGAACCATAACATCATCAAAAGAAATAAGAAACTGGGAACAAGTACTAGTAATTATTACACGTGTAAGGTTAATGGCTTTAATATAAAGAGAGATTCCATAAATCAATAAGAAAAATATCAACTATCTCACAGGATAATGGGCAGAGAATATCAGTAGGTAGATTATAGTAAAGGAAATATAAATCGTTCATAAACATATGAAATGTTGTTCAACGTCATAAGAAAAATGCAAGCTAAAACTAAGATGCCCGACCATGTCCGCCTATGAAATAGATTCAAATAAAAAAGCTTGGTGACACACTGTGTAGCAAGGATGTGGGGAATGAGCACTCTCACACTTCAGTGGAGAATTGTGAAGTGATACAATCTGTAAAAAAGGCGATTTTGCAACATCTTTCAAAATTAAAAGTATATAAACCCAACTCTGCATTTTTATTTCTAAGTATTCTTCATGCAGATATTCTTGCATTTATATGCAATCATGTGTAGATGAAGGTGTTTAGTCCACCACTGTATGATTGACAAAGTCTAGTAATAATTTAAATGTACATCAGTGGCAAATAAATAAAATCAGTTACAGTAAAATTGCTACTATGGGAGCAATTTATTATGAAATTTTCATAATAAAAACTAAAGGGCAGATGCATTTTAAACTTTTCTTTAGAAATTAGTAACATATGTATGCTTGTAAAATATAAACGAATTTAACTAAAGAATACAAGTACTGGTCGTCCTTAAATGATTGAAACCCTCTCATTACTAGTCCTTAAATTTTTTCCTTTGCTGCTTTAAGTATGTAACCCTGTCCTTCTCTTAAGGAAAATAGGCAGAGTTTGAACAACAACATCCCTGAAAACTTACAAACAGCTTTTCAGCTTCACATTTCAGATCCATATCCCAGCATTTCAAATTAAAACCCATTTTTCATGTTTTATTCCAACACACACATTGATAATCAGAGTATCTTAAAACTTACATTTAAATATACAATTTACTAGGGGTCAGCAGGGAGAAGGAAAGAAAGAAAAGTTCTCAGGTCATACCGTTTACTTGGTGATGCCTGAGCAGCAGATCAGACCCTTAAGAAATAAGTTTCCATATAATTAGCACCAGATTTTAGATCTTTGCTGTAAGGTGAGAGTGAGAGAAGATTAATTAGAAAGGTCAAGTGATATGGATTTTCATGGATCTTAAAGCAAAGCTAATACTATCCCTGTCTGGGCCAAGGGTCTGCCCTTGTCTTTGGGGGTCTTGTTCCCCGCTGGACCTTGGTCATCCCACCAGAGACAGGGACCACACTTGCTTTATTGCAGCCAGTATTTCTAAAGCCACTGGCTCTGTTACTGCAGTCATGATGAGTATGTTGTCATCTGCATTACTGCTGTTGCCTAATTTGAAAATGTTTCGAGAATGTGGGGGTAAAAATTAAGATAAAAAAATGGACATTAGGACACATGGCAATACTGTGGAATCAGGAAACTCTGAATTAGCCTATCAGTTTCGTGCAGCAATAATTTTTTTCTCTTTTGCTCACTTCTGAATCTCCAGTTTTTAAACATAGACATTCAAAGAATATTTGTCAAATACATGTTCTATTTGCATTTAAGTGAATAAGAAGTCAAGGATCGTAACTTATAAGTGAACATATTATTATTGTGGAGTGATCTCTTATTACCTGAATTTATAAAACTTGAAAAATCACCAGTTGCTCTTTTGGAATGTAGAAAGCTAAGGTATGAAGTGCCATCTAGTGGTGTCCTGCAGGTTTGATCTCTGAGTACTGGCAAAAATGGCAAAAAGGTGATTATGCAGAAAAGATGACACTATTGATCGGAACAGAATGGATCACAAATGCAAACAGAAAGAATAATGGCAAATAATAATCATGTGGACCAGCAATACATTTTTCATTAAAATTAAAATTTCATTAAATTGTTAATTATAATTAAACTTAACAATTTGTCATTATGCCTTTGTGTTCATTCTTTACAAAGTCCTCAAATTGTTCTTTTCAGCTAGGAGTTTGTTTCCAGAGGTCGTTTTAGTTGTTTTTGTTTTTCTACTACACGGCATATTCATAGAGTACTTTGGGGAAGATGAAATTTGCATTTCGTATCTTCATCTTTATCATAAGTAACCACTGCTCTTTATGCCTATGTCCCCTAGAAATGACTTAATAGAAAACCTCCCATTTCTTCCACAGTACATTCTTCCAAGCATGGTGCCACACTTTGTTACAATCCCATCAGTTACAGAAAGGAGTGGGGGCAGGGGCCTGGCTAGGGGAGAGCTGGTGTGGGTTGAGGGGCATGCCAGGTCCTTTTGTAATTACAAGGTGGTCTGTATTGGGCAGCGTAGAAATAAATCCCTGAGCCACCTTGGCTGAAAATATGGAGCCCAAACTTCCAAGGGAGCGCCTCAGTTTGTTTCCTTATCCATAAACTAAGATAGACTAGGGGTGAACAACACATTGCCAATAAATTATTCAAGTCCAGGGGATTAGAATCTCTGTGTCCATCACTACTAATTCTTATTTCTCCTGATACCCTAGTATCTTTTTCAGCACATCTTTACAACTCCACTTCTATTTTAACATTCTTCCCCACAGGGATCATATGTCAGATAATTACATAATTACATTACATTTAATTGTAACAAACCTTTTTAAAGTCCTGCTCTGGAGAACAGGAGTGAAATCATAGCACTGGAATCATATGAAATGTTTAAATCATTTGGTGTTGTCCATACTTATTTTTCTCCATTAGTATGAAGACCTGAGAGATAGCTAATTTTTAAATCACATTAGTTTATACTTCACATCTCCAGGTTTAAGAAGTGATTTTCATTCATTCATTCATCCATTTGTTCAACATATTTTGATTGAGCACCAACCATGGGCATGGCACGGCTACCAATGCAGCCAATGAATGCCAGTATCCCCTAGAACTTATATTCCATTTTCATTCTTGCTGTATGATAGCTACTTCTGTTAAATAGTTCGGTAAGAGTGCTGAGATAGTCTGTGAGAAAATGCATCCAATGATATTCCTTTGACAAATAAGAGCAGACGTTCCTTGGTCTCATCCAGAGGGCTGGGTCCCCCTCGGGCGGAGCCTGCATCTGACAACGCACAGACAGCATGAAAGGAGGGAGTCCAGGTGCCTGGGGACAAATGGCCAGTGGTGGGAGTGGCATGTTGTGACTTCGTTATCCTACTTTTGGTTTCTGGGCTTGTAATATCAAGAAAGCAGACAAGGATTTAGTGTGTGCTGTAAGATAAGTGACTGTGTAAGCTTAATGTCTCTGTTTCTTTAAACTTTTCCAAAATCTGGCAGCATCTCATTTCTTCGTGGCCAGTGTTTGGGCACTGAGGAGCTATATGGACACATAAAATTGCTACTCAATTCACATCCAAAAAAAAAAAGAGTTTGAATTGTGGTTTTACTGTGAACTAAATTTAGTAGCAATAACCTTATTTTCATTTGGGGGTGAAAGTGGATCAGGAAAACTTTGAGATAAAGACTTTCAAAGGGGAAGGTCCTTAGGAATAAAAGAAGTAGATTTTTGCCCACTTATTTCATGATGCAAATTTACGTTATCAAATAAATAATCAGGAAGGCTGCCGTTAGTAACAGCCAGCAAAGCTCTGTTGGAGACACACTTCCCTTGCCGGCTGCGGGTGAGAGGAGGAATTCCTTCCTTCAGGTCCTCAAAGAGGAGTTCGGGTCGCACCGGATCCCTCATTACTGTTAGCAGCAGGCGCAGCGCTGTGGCCTGGGTGGGTGGCAGCTGGCCTGCTGGGACATGTAGCTCACTGGCCAGTGCCACCCTCTGGCGCCCACCCAAACGTTGCTGGGTCCCCACTGAAGATAAAGACGCAGGCGGAGACAGGAAGGCAGACGTGTGGGAGTCAGGAGGTAGGCGGGAGCAGCGGATGGGTATTACCTTTCCTCTTTAACTAAATTCCATGTCATGTGAAATTGAAGAGCAAGAGTTAAAGGAGGAAAATGAATCCCAGGGGCCCGTGAAGCCAGCCGGTGTCTGTTGGCGGAGTGAAAGGCTGCGTGAGAAGGGGGATTTCACCTGAGCAGCTGCAGCCCGCGCTCTCACCTGACCCCGAGAGCCTGGTGGCTTCTCTGCAGTCGAGGCCGCCAGAGCTTTCTTTGGCCCTCGCAGGATCCAAACAATCGCCTGAAGAAAGAGATGAACTTTGCTTTACTTCTTGTCTGTCTTAATTCTTTCCTCTGTTATCCCTGCATAAGTTAAAATGTGATTATTTGAAAATAAAAATAATTGTGCAGGTCAGCTCAACAGTGTATTGATGGAGAAAAATGACCTGTCGTCGTTTGTGTGCTGTAGGCCTCTGCTTCCCAAGGGAGCCGGCCGGGGAGTGCCGCGTCCTTCAATCCTTATGAGCCGGAAGTAGCGCCCTGGGCCCCCGAAGGAGGTGAGAGATTCACTTTTACCCACCGGAAGTTGGCAGGGTTGGCTCACTCATTCATGCCCCTGCTGTGACTGCAGTATAGCAAGGATTAGCCATA
This sequence comes from Eulemur rufifrons, assembly GCF_041146395.1. Taxonomy (NCBI): domain Eukaryota; kingdom Metazoa; phylum Chordata; class Mammalia; order Primates; family Lemuridae; genus Eulemur; species Eulemur rufifrons. The sequence goes on along the minus strand of NC_090989.1, from coordinate 196,540,594 downwards.
GTGACACTAATGTCTAGTGGCAGGTGGCACACGTTGCATGCCCACGATCAGTGGCAGTGCTGTGGAATGACATGGTCTTTCACCACCTCCCTTGCAGTAAATCAGCAGCACTGAAAGCATCCATGCTCCCCACCCCCACCCCAGCCCCCCCGCCCCCAGCACTTCTCATCCCCGTAATGCTGGCGCCGCTCTGAGCTCACGTTTCCACAAAGATCACGGTCTTGGAAGGACAGATCCTCCCGAGGGGTCCAGCCCGGGCTGTGTGTTTCCCGACTGCATTGCAGGCCCCCAGAGGGAAGCCCTGCCCATGGACACGGAGGTGTACGAGAGCCCCTACGCCGACCCTGAGGAGATCAGGCCCAAGGAGGTTTACCTGGACCGAAACCTGCTGACGCTGGAAGACAAAGAGCTGGGCTCTGGCAACTTTGGGACTGTGAAAAAGGGCTACTACCAAATGAAAAAGTAAGTCTGCGCCACGCTCACCCCACACAGGCTCACGGCCAGAAACGACTGAGAATACTTCTGTAACATTCCCTTAGTCCCAAACACGAATGTAACCTGGCGTGGAGGAGCCCTTTGTGGTCAGCATTCTAGTTTTCATCAGTTTCTGGTACAATTATAATGAGAACATCCATTATGTATATTAGCTGTGAATGTAATAGCATCTGTGAGTTCAGACATAATACATAAACCTTGTAGAAAATTAGGAAATAGAAGCCAGGAGTGGTGGCTCATGCCTGTAATCCCAGCACTCTGGGAGGCCGAGGCAGCAGGATTGCTTGAGCTCAGGAGTTCGAGACCAGCCTGAGCAAGAGCAAGACCCCATCTCTACTAAAAGTAGAAAAAAATTAGCCAGGCGTGGTGCTGCGCGCTGGTAGTCCCAGCTACTCAGGAGGCTGAGACAGGAGGATCGCTTGAGCCCAGGAGTGTGAGGTAGCAGTAAGCTAGGACGACACCACTGCACTCTACCTGGGGTGACAAAGCGAGACTGTCTCAGAAAAAGAAAAAAAATTAGGAAGTAAAACAAGCAGAAACCTAAGAAGAAAAGACGTCATATTTGTATTACCCAAACACTACCGCTGTTAATTAATCATAGTATATATATTTTTTAGATCATTATATGCACATACATATATATTATTTAAAATGAAATCATTCAACAATAACAATAGTGCTTTCACATATTTTCTTTGATTTTACAATTGTGTCTCATTCTTCTTACCCAGAAAATTCTTGATTCCAAATATCATTAGTATAATTATTTATTGGCTTTATGTATGATTTCAAATGACAATGCATATCATATACAGTAGTTAAAATTGCTAAATTCCTAAAATGTCTTTGCATTCATTTGGTCTTTGGCAAGCATCCCACATAGAATGTATAGTGAGAATACCCATTTCTAAAGTCCTTTGAAATAAACCCTCTCTTTGAATTGGTATGACACTAATACGAAAGTGATTAGGTTTAGTTATTTCATGCTATTTTTAATATAAGGGATTTTGTAAAAAATCTTTTTCATGCATAGATAATTTATATGATTTAAGAGTCAAAAATACAGACAAAAGTGTATCCAAAGAACTCTTGCTTCCTGGGCTGCCCTTCCCTTTGCATTTGGGTGTGTGTACACACGCATGCACACACACAGTCCAAATTGGCCATGGTGCTTATTTTAAAATATACGTATGTACATCATAGTCATTTCGTAAAGTGAATACCAATTTTCATGTATTAAGGCCTAAATTTTCTTGGTTTGTGAAAGTTTGTGATATTTAATTTTAAATATCTTAAATATGTAAGTTAGCATAGATGTGACTATGGATACATAATTTCAACTAGATGGTTTCGGGATAGGAGAGGCTCTCTGGGTCAATTTGAGGCAAAATGATGTCATTACAATATCGAGTCTTCCAGCCAAGAAACATGGCCCATGCTCCACTTAACTTAGGTCTTCTTCAACATCTTCAGGTTTCTCTCCACAGAGTTGTTTAGCTTTTAAATGTATGCTTTTAAAATGTTTTATTATTAAAGTTAAATGTATAATTTTAAATTCTATACCCAAAAATTTACTTTCAACTTACATTAAAAGAATTGATATTCATACTCATTACACATACTCTGAGATGGTAAACCACAAGATGACGCAGGAATCCATGTCTGTGGTAGCTGGTGAGGTTCATTTGAAAATTACTTACATAGCCCAGAGTTAGAGCTTTTGCTTGGTTGAGGCATTTGTCACACTATTCCACACCATTCTTGTTGAGTAAGGGGGACTTGCTCTTGTCTGCAGAGGGGCGAGTGGGCTGGAAGGCCAGTCATCTGTCTCAGGCCTCCGCAGGCACATTTTCATTCTGCCACACCCACGTGCTTTCACGACACTCTTTCTGCACAGGGATTAGGCTGCACAGAAGAGGATTATCTAGAAGTGAGCAGTTTGGGAAAGTTTCTTGTGATTGTGATTTCTTTTGCAGAGTCGTAAAAACAGTGGCTGTGAAAATACTGAAGAACGAGGCCAATGACCCTGCTCTCAAAGACGAGCTGCTGGCGGAAGCCAACGTCATGCAGCAGCTGGACAACCCCTACATCGTGCGCATGATTGGGATCTGTGAGGCCGAGTCCTGGATGCTGGTCATGGAGATGGCGGAACTCGGCCCCCTCAACAAGTATCTGCAGCAGAACAGGTGTCGTGGGGCCCCACCCTGAGGGGCAGGGCCCGCTTCCTGATGGGTGGGACACCCTTCCTAAGGGGTGGGACAGCCTGACTCTGCTGAAGCCTTCCTTCCTCCTGCCTTCCCCTGTGCGTCCTGCTCAGGGACCTTGAGAGAGGAGGAAAGGAGACATAATCTTTGGCTCCAGCTCCTTTAGCTCTTGTTGCTCAGACAAAAATTCTAATTTGACAATTTTGTCTTTCTTCTCTTCCTTTACTCACTCTGTATTGGTGCAGTGATGGAATCAGCCTCAGAATGTCTCAACAAGAAATCTCCCCTCACCAGGAAGGACACTCTGTTTTTAAACAAACATTTAAAATAAACATTTTCCAAGGGATAGCAGCTATGTCTTATATGTTGGGCTGACGTCTAAGCGCCCATGACTTCTGTTATAAAAACATCAGTTGCTGTTAATTGATTCCATCCATCGAGGGGGTAATCACACTGTGCTCATCTAAAGCCATTGCTGAGATGGGGAGCCCGCGTGGAATGAGACAGAACAATGGCGCCCCACTGGCTTGCCCCATTTGCTGTACTATGTTTGTACTGAGATGATGTCTCCAGAAGGGAGAAGTTGTTACCCCTACTTTACTAGTAGGAAATTGAGACTCAGGTTTGGTTTTATGATCTGCCTGATATTGGAACAGGGATTTGAGCTGGTGCTTGGCTGTCCATGAGCCAGGTCTGAGCACTCCACTTTGCTGCCTTTTGTGCGATTTAAAGCACGCCAGGAAAATCCATCCTATTGAACACTGAACGGCATTCTGTCTTGAGCATTTATACACTAACAAGGTTATTTGTCACCTCTTGCGATTCCTGATGTTTAAGAATATGGAATGTATGGATTCATCTTCTGTCTGTATGAGGAACGTGGCTGTTCTAAAATGGACCACTGTCTGCTATAGCTAATGACACTGTTGTGACTTTCAGGCACGTCAAGGATAAGAACATCATAGAGCTGGTCCACCAGGTTTCTATGGGGATGAAATATTTGGAAGAGTGCAACTTTGTGCACAGAGATCTGGCTGCAAGAAATGTATTGCTGGTTACTCAGCATTATGCCAAGATCAGTGATTTTGGACTTTCCAAAGCACTTCGTGCTGATGAAAACTACTACAAGGTAGGCACGACTTAGTATTCTGAGCAGCAGCTAGGAAAGTGAAAGGCAAATGTATGTCTTCTTTTATTTTATTATGGTAGGGTTTTAAGAAGCAATTTCACTAGTTAAAAATAACTATGTAAAAAAGGTCCTCAGCTTTGAGTCTATTGTTTAAAAAATGTAAATACCCTAATATAGCACACCTTGAGATGTGCTCAGAAGAGTGTCCTCCAAATTATGTTTCATGGAACGATAGGAAGTCAAGGTAGTAATTGGTGGTTGATTTTGAAAAAATGGGATTCCTTTGTTGAATTACTTTGGAAAATAGGATTGGGCAGATGATTTCCGCAGGGGTTCCCTGAGCCCTTTCATGCTGTTCAACATTGTGAATCTCAGCAGCATTTTTCTCTACTGAATTTCTCAAACCTAATTCATGATGTAATCCTTTTCCAATAGAACATCTAATGATATCTCATGGAACACTGTTACAGCGTATAGTTTGGGTCTACTCCAAAATAACCTTTTAATGGACACCTATCTACACATGTAAAAGTTAGAAAATGAAGATGAGAACCATCAAAGAATTCATCGTCCTCTTCCAATTACAAGATTAGGTACCACGTATTTCCGATAAATATGTGGAAATTTTTCTGTTAGTTTAATTGGTATCCAGGGGAATTGAAGTGTCAACAAAGAAATGCAGTTCTGGAAAGCAAAGATCAGGGTGGTTATGTGAATGGGGCCAGAAAAGAAATATGCCCCTTAGTTTGTTAGGGCAGAAATTATGGGGAATTAAGAATGGACTTTCAGCAAAATGGGAAATGGAAATCAGTCCTGGGTGCAGGTACAGACCTCCTAAAAACTAATCTCACAGTGACCAACCCCATTTGCTGATGTGACTTTACCTTCTCTTACCTCTCAAATGACCTGATACCAACTAAAGGAAGGGAAAAAAGATAAGAAAGCCCCCTCTTCATATGAACTCAACCATGGTGTACACGAAAGTTCTGTGTTGGCCAACTGGAAAGTGATAGGATAGGGGCCCATGAGTTGAAGAGGGTGCCCAGTGCAGGCTGACAACTCGGCAGGTCTCTGGTAATGTTCAGGGTGCTCAGGAATAGGTGACAAACCCTGAATGTCTAACCAGTGGATGGCAGGATGGGGGCCCGAGTTCCACACCAGGCAGTAGTTGGAGATGCTGCCCCACAGGCGACAATGCCGGCCCACTCACCCTTCCTCTGAAAGGCAGTGTGCGGGTCCCGGCATGTGACGGGGACAGCGGAGCTCCTGCGGTCACAGGGGCGCAGTGGAGCGTAGGCTGACTGGACGCTGCCCGCCACTGCCCTCCTGGCCCACTCTGCATGCAGCAGCCGCCCCAGAAGGAAGCCCCTTCAGGGAGGACCTCGCCACGAGCCAGGCATCAGTGCAAGCAAGGCGGTCTGTCATGCAGCCGCCAGCAGGAGCCCCAGACACGCCGGAAAGGAAGCCTGCTGTGCCGCCGCGTGCACTTCACGGCCATTGTTGCAGAGAGAAGACAAGGCACCCTGTCTGACACAAGGACGCAAAGACCAAATTCGGAGAAGACCAAATATGGATGCTTTCTCTGCTTCGTAACAGATCACCCCAAATGTAGCGCATTAGAACACCACCGAGCACCTGTTCACTCGAAGTCCTGCTGTGCAGGCAGGCAGGGTGTGGTGGGGATGGTGCCTCTCTGCTCAGGGTGGCTTGCGAGGTGGGGGGTGGGGGATGGGGAGTGGAGGGGGGGCGGCGGTGTGAGCCTCGTTCCCCCGCTGCTGCTCACACGGTAGGGACTGGCGGGATTCGTGTTGTGGTCTGGGACCTCTGCTGAACTGTGGGTGGCACAGCTATGCGTGGCCTCTCCCTGTGGCCCCTGGCTTCCTCCCAGCATGGCGCCGGGATCCTGAGAGCAAGCTACCCGAGAAGCAGGAAACAGGGCCTCCAGGCCCAAAAGGCCTGGCTGCAGAAACGGTGTCAGGGTCACTGCCACCTTATTCTGTTGGTCAGAGCAGCCATGGCCCAGCTGAATGCAAAGGAGATGGGTAGATAGACCCCCACCCCTTCAGAGGAGGAGTGTCAAAGAACTTGGGGCCAGTTTTAAAACTGTCACAGATATTAACAGCATACGATTGAAAAGGAAACCAGCACATCTCTGAAAATACATGAAGGAGAAAAAAAGGCCACTACATAAATAAAAGCCATGTTAGATGCAGCACGAAGAGACAAACACTATTGAAAAGACGGGCATGGGGGATTTCCTCACGAAAGCAAAGCAGTGTGAAATGGAAAAGAACAAAGAGTGAAACAAGAGCAGAGAACGGGAGCCACAAAAGCAAGTGAGCCGCGGCGCTTGGAGAGCCCAGCGCGGCAGCGCGGGTCTGTGCGGGCACGGCCGGCACACGTGCCCTTGACCGGCAGCTCCTTGCGGGAACAAACACGTGTTCAGTACCGTGTGTTCTAGCATGATCTGTGATAGCAAAAGCCTGGAGACTGCCTGACTGCCTCTCGGCAGGAGTCTGGTTCCGTCAGTCGTAGCAGATTCATGTGAAGTACACAGTGCCACTCCTTTCAAAGGGACCTCATTTGCATGTGCTGACCTGGAAATGTGTCCACAGCACAAGCTTAAGTAGAGAAATAGAAAAGTGCAAAAAGCCCCTAGTTTTATTACAAAAAAAGTATATATTTCCTATGTATACATATATGTAGGTTGTTCTGGAAGGATACAGGAAAACCATCCGAGGTAGTTGCCTCCGGGGAGGAGGAGCTGGAGTTGCTGGTAGAAAGAGACTAACTTTTGAGTGTATTTAGTATTTGTCAAAGGTTTACCTTTTTGTCAGTTTAAAATTCAGAGGAAGCTTTATTTTTTATTTATTTATTTTTTTGGAGACAGAGTCTGGCTCTGTCACCCTGGCTAGAGTGCCGTGGCGTCAGCCTCGCTCACAGCAACCTCAGACTCCTGGGTTCAAGCTATCCTCCTGCCTCAGCCTCCCGAGTAGCTGGGACTACAGGCATGCACCACCATGCCTGGCTAATTTCAGAGGAAGCTTTAAACACTATATTGTTACAACTTCTGAAATCAAAATCTAAAAATAATGTACAACATAATTGAAACAGAAATATAACCTGTTGTGTCACTTAGAGGAGAAGTGTTAGGGCACCTTAGGTGTCCCCCTGTAGTGCCATGAAGTTAATTTCCACTGAAATCACAAAGCCCCCGGTGCACCCCAAGGGACTTCTCCCAGGTTGAGGGGTGGCATCAACAGGAGGTGACAAGATTCAACCCTATGCCCCCCAAATCCCAAACCCAAAGGGAAGGGTTTTGCTACACACAGTTTTGATCCTTTTACTACCACTTGCTTTTTTAAATTAGGATATTAGAAAGTTTAAATCATTTTTAAAATGACACCAGCAAATAGTCTGTGGCAAAATAATTAGCCTTGGCTTGAAACTGTGGACAAATACACAGGAGAGTTAAGTATGCGTATGAACAGGCTGTTACTGAAGCATAACCATGAAGTCACATTCATGCTGGACTCTCATCCTCACGCCATGGAGGGCCACAAGCAGAGGTGACAGGAAAAGGCTTCAAGATGCAAGTTGTTTGACCTGAGTCTTAAATATGTCTTGAAATCTTAAAAAGAGTACATAAGATTTTAAGATTTAATAGTACTTTTAAAATTCAGACAACACACACACATATACACACAGCATTGGTGGGGCATGATTTTATTTTATTTTAAGATTGTGGTAAAATACATGTAACATAAAATTTACCATCTTAATCGCTTTTAGGTGCACAGTTTAGTAGTGTTAAGCACATTCACATTGTTGTACAACCAAAGTTCGGACTATTTTCATCTTGCAAAACTCAAACTCCTTACCCATTAAACACTAACTCCCCATCCCGCCCTCTCCCCAGCCCCTGGAAACCACAGTTCTTTGTGTCTAATTAATTCGACTGTCTTAGTATCTCGTATAGATGGCTTCACACAGGATTTGTGGTTCTGTGACTGGCTTATTTCACTCGGCATAACGTCCTCAAGGTCCATCTGTGCTGTAGCACGTGTCAGAATTCCTTCCTTTCTAAGGCTGAATGATATCCACCGTCTGCATAGACCGCATTTTATCTGCTCGTTTATGCTCGGGTTGCATCCACGTTTTAGCCATCGCCCGGCTATGCACAGTTTTATTCCTAAAGGAACGTCTCCATCGTTTGCCCCCAGGCCCAGACCCACGGGAAGTGGCCGGTGAAATGGTACGCCCCGGAGTGCATCAACTACTACAAGTTCTCCAGCAAGAGTGACGTCTGGAGCTTCGGAGTGTTGATGTGGGAAGCATTTTCCTACGGGCAGAAGCCATACCGAGTGAGCCACTCATGCGCTGTGTCCTCACCGTGGGGCCATTAGAACAGTAGCCCCACACTGACTTTCCAGGGACCTCTCTGGGCCTTTCATTGTCTTTTGACAGGGGCAGTGACTATGCCCTCAGTGTATTCCAAACCGAAAAAGAAATGTGTGGTGCTTACTGAATAGGATGTTGTTTTCCCCACTGTGTGTCACACACAGAACAATGCATAAAATATGCACCCAGATCAGCATTTGTTAGAGTTGAAATAGAAATAATAATTACTTGCAATATCATATTTGCAGCTCAGCTACATTTTTTAGATCTTTTAATCAAAATATATATGCCAAAAAGGGCATGAATCCCAGGAGTTAGCTAGTGAGTTTTCACAGGTGAAAATACTTGTGACACCAGCCCCCAGGTGAAGGAGCAAAGTGGAACCCAGAACCCGGCACCTCTGCACGTGCAGTCCTCCCCCAGGGTGACCTGTCCAACTCCGCATCCGAGATTAGTACCCCCGCTCTTCTACTTTATATTACTGAAATCGTGCAACGTGTGCACCTTTGGGTCTGGGGGCAGGGGTTGCTTTGTTTCATTTGTCTAGCTCTTTCTTTCCAAAGCTCATGTGTATCCTGTGTGTTTCAGGGGATGAAGGGGAGTGAAGTCACTGCTATGTTAGAGAAAGGAGAGCGGATGGGATGCCCCCCGGGCTGTCCCAGAGAGATGTACGAGCTGATGAACCTGTGCTGGACATATGAGTGAGTACCCAGCACTTCCTGCACTTTGTCCAAATGCTCTGGAGACAGCTGGGCATTAAAAAGAAGCATAAATTCTATCTTTTCAAGGTTAGGACTGGGCTCCCTGCTAAACAAACAATGGGGGGGACTGGCTCGGCCTTGAGGGACCTCACTTCCAGGCCCATGCACTTGCATGCATTAGAGTCTGAAGAACGAGTTTAGATGATTACCCTAATGCAAATGTCCCAATTCCAATGTGGACAACATTGGCGGAGGAGGGGGAGGGCAGGCAAAGTGCAAAGGTGTTGGGGAGAGTCGGGGCCTGCATACCATCTTTGGTAATGGAGGAAGGCAGAAGTGCGCAGCAGGGGAATGTTATACTGTCCCAGTTCCCTTTGGCCAGCTCACAGATGGATTGACTAAGGTTGCACTTCTCTGGAAGCCACCCAGTCATTTCAGCAGTGGCATGAGTCTACCCTGGCTGCTGTCACATATTTTGCCTAGTGGATCCCAGGTGCTGATCATACTTTTAAAGTACACCTGACATTGCACCCAGGTAATGTTCAGGGCAGCTCAGCAGGGAAGGCAAATGCATCACACCTGAGGATGAGGGGTGTGTCCTTTGCCCAGGCTCCGTGGCCTGTGTGTCCATCTCCAGACCTCTGGCACTGAAGTGTGCACGCAGAGCCCACATGGCTCAGAAACAGCTCCATCTGTGAGAGGAGGAGCTCTTCTCCTGGCCGTAGATGTAACACTTGCAGAGCCAGGTGTGCTCTCAGATACAGCTGACGATGCTGGAGCATCTGAAGGTTAAGGGATATTCCAAATAAATGCTTCTGATGCCACCTGGGATTCTGAGGCCTCCCCCCGGCACCCCCCCCCCCACCAGAGCATCATCCTGCCACCATTGGGAGTGACAGCAAAAGCTCTTTTTTATCTCAGAGCGACCAGGACAGCCACAAAGACAAAGGTCAACCCGCGGCAGCTCCTGCTGCTGCCCTTGCTCAGCAGAAGGGCCTGGCCGGGTTCTCTCCAGTGCCGCAGTTGCCTGCCTAGACCCCGGGGCATTTGTCTGGCCCTGAGTGTTAGTGCTGCAGAGATGGCGAAGTGTCAGCAAGAGAGGAATGTTATTCATGGGTTTTACGGGGCTGTCCAATCCTTGTAGCCTTGACTTAATTCTAATGCCAAACTAGAATCGGCAGAATCGGCAGATCCGTCGGCGGGCAGGCCCCAGCCATTTCTGATGCTCCCCCATAGGAGCAGCACCAGACTCTGCGGAGGGCAGCCCTGGGGCCCGTGGCAGCCTGTGACCCTCTGCTACAAGTGTCCTTGAGTCCTGCCTACGGCTTCCCTTGGAGGGAGAGTGGGGATGGACTTTCAATCATTCTGAAACAAATGCAAAAACTTGAAATCAAAATGAACTTTCAAGGGAAGAGTTAAAATTAGTGTTTCGGCATTTAATATTAATGCTGATGTATTCATTGCTGTTGGCTGCTGCTTTGTGGTGGATGTTCCACAGTGAGGAGTGAGGGGTGGGCAGGGGCGGGGCTTGGTCCGGATGGGCGTCAGGGCAGGGGGCCTGAGGGGGGACCTTGGTGGGCGGGACCCAGTGAGGGCTGCGGAACACCCTCAGCACCCGCCGCAGCGGGGCGGGCACCGTCCTCTGTGGGTACTGGCAGGGTTTGTGCTGTTATTTCAAGAATGATCCACCAGGGGGAGAATACAGAGGCAAAGCGCCTGTTCTTGGATTCGCTGGAGTTAGAGCAAAGCAGAGCAGACTTCTTCCTTCAAGAGACACTCTTTGGAAATACATTTTCCCACCTGGAGAGCTGAGATCGGACCCGAGTGAGGTTTGCAGGCCGGTGGTGTCTTCCCCGCCCGGCTCCCGAGTTCCCGGGTGTCGGCAGTCAGCTCCCGGGCACGAGCCTCAGTGGAACAGAAACTGTGAACGGCCCAGGCCCCAGTTAGAAGTGACATCTCTTTGTCAAACTTGGGTTTCCGTTTCCAGCAAAGCTGTATCTCTGAAGATTACAGACTTTCTAGTAGGGACCTCAAAAGGGGAGGGGCGAGATGTTCAGAGGCTTTGTCTATCCATAAGTAGTTCAATGAGGTTGCTGGATTATTAATAAGAAGAAAGATTTCTTAGAGCATGGCCAGCAAGGAGAATTCAGAAGCACCAGGAACTGGCCCGGTAACCCGGGTTCTGGCCTGAGGCTCTCTGGAAGGTGCTGCCTCCTCATCGGTTCTGGTGTGGTCCCAGAGGGCTTCGGAGGGACTTCTTGGGTCTATGACGGAAGCTTGAGGGGGCAGACGTCATCCCTTAACCTCTCGCTTTGCAAAGGGGAAACACCACGTTCAGAGCAGTGCCCTGTGCAGGTCACAAAAGCAGCGTGAAAGCCTGGAAGGAAAACAGGAATCTGTAATTATGTTTTCCAGAGTTGAGTCACGTTCAGGTAACTAAAGACACCAGTGGGAAAAGCCCTTGCAAATGGAGAGAAGTTGGGGCTTTTGGTCCCCAATATCCTGCATAATGGCCTCAGCCCTTCGGGGAGGTCCCTGCACAGAGAGGAAAGCCCCCAGGCCATCAGGATTCTCTCAGCCAGGCAGGGTCCAGGTGCAGCTCACAGACCTGTTTAAAGATCAGTAAATCGAGGCACGGCATGAATTCCCAGCCCCGTGGTGAGGTCTGCTCTAGCTCCCTGTTCAGCCTCCCCCCAAGTCTTTTCCCACTGAGTGGCACATCCTCTGGGAGCCTGGGATGGCTCACGTGGTCTGCACCCACCCGGCCCTCCCTGTGGCTGCTGTCCAGGCCGTAGCCGCACAGGGCCCAGAGCCTGTCCCTGCAAGCCCTCACGCTGGGGCAGGGCGGGCAGGCGTGTCCTGCGGCCCTGTGCGTGGCTGGGGAGGCCATGAGTCTGATGGGAATGCAGACCCAGGAGGGCTCGGGGGCTGGGGTGTTGCATGTGGGCATGTTTGGAGTTTTAAAGGACCTCTCACAGCGAGGGAGTTTGTCAGCAGTTGCTTGGGGGCACAGAAGCACATCGGAGCTTCCAGCATGTGGTGGATTCAGTGAAGTCACTATAAGTCGTCCCTGTATATTCTCTGGCTTTTTGTTTTTTTGTTTTGTTTTGTTTTGTTTTGTTTTTCATTTTTTCCTCCATTGTAAATAGCCGCTTTCTCCAAGGGGCTAGAGGGAGGGGAGGGTGGGGAGGAAGGATCTCTGGAAGGAGTGATGGAAGGAGGGAGGGAAAGGGGATGGAGAGAGAAAAGATGGACAGACACACACACTTTTAAATGTGTCACTAGACACACCTCTCCTGACAGTGGTCCCCACACGGAGCCCTGCAAGTAAGCGCCACCTGACGCTTCCCTCACGGAGGCTGCCCTTCTGGGCCTGCTGGCTGCTGGGGGGCAGGGTGCTGCCAGGCCAGGGCAAGGCACGCTGACCCTCCGTGGACGCGAGTCTGTGTGGTGCTAGAATGGTCTGGGGCAAACCACTGTCTAGGCTGCCTTTACTCACAGCGCTCTGGCCCCAGATGTGCGGGTTTTCCCCGCACCAGCAAGTCCTCCAACTCTCTGCGTACTGACAGCGCGTTCACGGCTCACTTCAGTTCAGTCTGACACTGACCGCCAGGCAGCACAGACCCTCCCTGCAGGCTGAGGGCTCAGTCCCACCAGAGTGCCCCCCCAGACGCAGCCACAAGCCCCAGGTCGCCACCTGCACCTCCTGCAAACTGGCTGTGAATCAGGGGTTCCCATGCCCCCGCCTCATGTGTGATAGTTTGCGACAACGGCTCGCAGGGCTCAGGAAAGTGCTTTACTTATGAAGACTGGTTTATCCTAAAGGGTATTAGACAGATGCAAATGCACAGCCAGATGAAGAGGTCCACAGGACAAGGTCCACAGGGTCCTGAGCACAGGGGCTTCTGTCCCCATGTCAGGGTGCCCTGCCTTCCTGGCATGTGGATGTGATCACCAACCCGGAAGCTCTTCGAGCCCCATCATTTGGGGTTTGTATGGAGGCGGCATTCCATGGGCACGACTGACTAAATCAGCAGCCATCGGTGACAACTCAGTCTCCTGCCCCCTCCCCTCCTTGGAGCTCTGGGCTGAGGCTGAAAGTCCTAACCCTCTAATCACGTTTGGCTCCTCTACCAATCAGCCCCCGTCCTGAAGCCCACCAAGAGCCACCTCATTAGCATAGACTCAGGTGTGGCTGAAAGGGGCTTCTTATGAGGAACAAATGATGCCCCTCTAACTGCATCACGCAGGAAATTCCCAGGGTTTTAGGAGCTCTGTGCCAGAACCCAGGAGGAAGAGCAAATGTATATATCTGTTATCGTACACTGGGAGCTCTGAGAGAGAATAGAGAATTATTGAGGAGAGGGATAGGGCCGTACTTCCATTAGGGGTCCAGATAGGCCACCGTGAGGAAGAGGCATTCAGCCAAGACCTGCAGGTGCTTGGGCAGGAGGGGCAGGGCAGAAACCGCACTTGACCTTGGACACTGTGTCACCCTCCTGCTGCTGAAGCACAGCCTTGTCCCGGCATCCTGGAAACAGCCTCTGCCACTGGTTTAAAGGAGAGATGTCCCAGGAGACCCAACCGGGTGTCTTTCCTGAGTGCCGGGTCAGTATTCCTGTTTCCCCACCTTTGTGGGCTGCTTGGCTGCTGGGTGGGCAAACCCTCAGAACAAGTCACGGGTGCCTTTATGCTGTTGGATCCCCACAGTTAGAGGAAAACCCTGTTTTGCAAAGATGATGATGTGTGTTCTCTTTGCCTGTAGACGCTCAGGAGCAGGACAGAGGCTGTCCTTGGGCAGACACGGTTTTGCCTGCATGCTTGCTCCTGCCCCTGGGCTCGGCCGCCACATCCCTCCCAGAGTCGTGGACCCACAGTGGAGCCCTGGGAGGCCTGTGTCCCCAGACATGACTGTAGATGGCTGACTGTACTGACAGACTTGAGCAGTTTTATCATGGTTTTGCTTGCTCTTGAAAGCTGTGGGTGAAACCATGTATTTTGATAGCATTTAACAAAACTACCTGTTTTGGTTCTGTAGAAACCACTCTGCTCTTGTAATGATGAGTGATTCTTGGTCCTCATGCCTGTCCTCCGGCTGTTCTCCTGCACCTGCGTTGAGCCATACAAAATTGCAGTTGCTGTGGGTCGAAACATTTGAATGGCCATGTTGGACATGGGTGTGTTTGACGGTTCAGTGTGGACAGTTTCCTGCAGTGTGACCTCACATTCTATTTCACTTATTGGGCAACTTTGTCCATTTGCAATATATCCAAAAAGTCTTGCAAAATAAGAAAAATAACTTCTAAAGGAGAATATATTCTCCATGTTTTAATACTTCCTTCCAACTGATCCATACAATATGTCCATGTTAGAGAAAACAGACATCTGTAAATATTTGTTTAGGATTGCAAATTGTTAAAGGTTTTACTCATAGTTTACTTACATCAGTACCTTACTTGGCAACAGTGACAGGAAGGCCTTGCTGTGTTAAGGTGTATAACAGACAAGGTCTGAGTCTTTGCTTCTTCCATGACAGGTTTGGTTGTTTTGTTTTGTTTTTGAGACAGTCTGACTCTGTTGCCCGGGCTAGAGTGCTGTGGTATCAGCCTAGCTCACTGCAACCTCAAACTCCTGGGCTCAAGCGATCCTACTGCCTCAGCCTCCCAAGTAGCTGGGACTACAGGCCACCATGTGTGGCTAATTTTTTCTATTTTTAGTAGAGACGGGGTCTTACTCTTGCTCAGGCTGGTCTAGAACTCCTACGCTCTGGCAATCCTCCTGCCTCAGCCTCTCAGAGTGCTAGGACTACAGGTGTGGGCCACTGCACCCGGCCCAGGTTTTGGTTTTGATAAGAACCCATATCAGTGGTCTATTTTCAGATAATCCAGAGCCATCAATTAGAGCGTGGGGAGGAAAGAGTTAAAGTTATGTTCATATTTCTTCTGTGAACAAGATTGAGTCAAACATTAAATATGTCTGCAGCACGTTAAGTATTTTCACACACCTTCCGTTTTGCTAGAATCCCAGCGTCACAGCCTCTGCACCTGGGGCTAAAGGTTCTGAGTTCCAGCGCAAACCTTGTCCAACTTTAAGGTGGACACACATCGCCTGGGCAGCATGTTACTTATTTATCTATTTTTTCTGTGGAGGATGGAGAAGGAGGGGGAGGACAACAGAAGGAAATGACCGAGAGCATGTTAAAATAAAGATTAGCTTGTGTCGGTCTGGGGTGGGCTGACACTCTATTTCTCACGGCCTTCTGGAGTCCCCTGGGGCTGGCTGCAGGTCACGCTGTGAGCCGCAGTCCCTGGAGTAAGCTGCCAGGGCACAGCCGCTTGTGCTCTGTGCCTGCGAGGGCCCCGCCAGTGATGAGCACGTTCTCACAAGCACGTCAACAAACAGTAACTCACCTCTTCCCTTTCCAGGGTGGAGAACAGGCCCGGATTCGCCCAAGTGGAACCGCGGCTGCGCAATTACTACTACGACGTGGTTAACTAACATCTCTCATCCTGTCCATGGCTGCCTTCGACCAGTGGAGCAAAGCACAGGAAAGTGTTTTCAGATCAATGGATTTTCAGTGTGTCCCTCTCCCTGCACCAGGCAGGAGAGCTGGCTTGCATGGAGCATGCCCGTGCCTCCCTCCCCAGGACATGTCCTGGGCAGCCCCCCACCAGGCACGCCCTGTCCCAGGGAAGGCGGACAGCAGGATCCCAGGGCCCACTGGGTTCGCTTGTTTGCTTGCCTGAGTGATTCTCATGACAGGTTGTTCTTAGAGTCTGTTTCCGACTCCCTTTGCTGTCTTCCCCCTCGTCTGGGTGCAGGGCTGCATTTGCGTACCCGGCAGGTCTGGAGGGCTTTATAGGTGGTATGCAGTGCTCTCACCTGACCTGGCATTTTCAAAATGTCAAGGATGCAGTCGGCATGTGACCCTGCAGTGGAGGGATGGAAGGCAAGGAAGGAGCAGTGTGGCTGCCTCTAGCGCATGGTTCCAACAGCCTGCAGGACTGATTCCTGGCCACTGAAAACCTTTCCCGGTAATAAAAAGTACTTTGAGTAAAAATCAAGTTTGACCACTGCAGTTTCTAAGCAGGTAGTCTGTTAAGGAAGAACAGAAATTGCCTGGGTGCTGCTTTCGCTGTCTGTGCTGTGAGACGGAAGACTCAGAGCTGTGTGAAGGAGGAAGACTATCCGACTGAGTTTGGGCTTCCTGTCCCCGACGTCCTCTCTGCTGCCGACCGTCCTGAAGACTGCACTTGTGCGGAGATGGCAGATACGGCTCCATGTGGAGACTGCACAGGGAGGCGGGATGCCCGTCACCCTGCGTCTGACCCAGCACAGCAGAGCACTGTGGGCTGTCGTCTCCATGGTGTGGCCCAGGCTTCCTCCCCTCCACAGGGGGTGCAGCCAGGATTCCCTGTCTTTTTCTGTGTCTGTAATGGAGGGTAACATGCTGACTGATGTCATCTAAACAAGAGATTCTAAGAAAGTATTAATTCATAATAAAGCCAAAGACCCTGACCCCTCGCCACAGATAGCCCTTACTGAGTGTGACTAAGAGGCCACTTTGGGTTGAGTATTCAAGACCTGAGAATCCTTTTCTAGTCTTCTAGTCTCAGCTAACCCTTGACTTAATGTTTGATCTTACGCAAGTCATCGCCCATCGATACCAGTTTTGCTGCGGCCCTTGAGAGTCAGAGATATTTAGCCATAATTCTTACGTTGGCAGACACGTGTGATCTTGGACCTGTCCCACCTTCACCTACTCCTGAGACATTTTAAAGTGCAGGGGCAGCCCGGGCAGCAGAGGGGGCTCCTGACGGGGACCGGGGAGCAAGGCATAGAGAGGGAGCCGTCGGACCCTAGCTCAGCCATGGAAGACAGGAGTTACTCACAAAACGTGTGCTAAGAAAGGTTTAGAAGCTGTGCACGCACTTGGGAATCCTACTACCTGGTGGTCTGATCGTTTTGTTAGAGAGAGGGTCCCTGAGTGCTGAACATGTTAAACAGATTCTCAAAACACACTAGAGTCCCTGAAATTGAAAAGATCAATGACCAGATCTCTGTGGGTCAAGCCACAGAAAGCTGGAGAATCATCTGTGATTGATTCTACAGTCGCAGGTGAGGGCGGGCCGAGTGTGCCGGACTTGGTGCAGCGGTGATCATGTGTGAGACAGTCTGTGCCGCAGGACTCCAGGTGCCTTCCTGCTTTTGCCCCCAGAATGTGTCTTTGATTCAGGCCACATGCTCATAGGAACGAGGGCACACGTACGCGGTCAGTGTGCAGAGCTCTTTATGCCTTCCTTCCATGTGATTTCCTGGCCTCTTAGCTACACCCGCCCCGCCGGGAGTCTGCGGAGGGCAGACAGCCAGAACTGGACTGGGCAGGGGGGGACGCAGGGGTCTCGCCTCCCTGCTGGCAGCCACCAGCCGGGCACCAGGTGTCCTTGATGGTGGACAGTCTCCTGGGCCTCTCCCTTGGGAGAGCCGGTCATGTGTACAGAATTCCCACTGTGCCAGTACCAGGAAGTCTTGTCTAGTGAAAATTTTGCCCTAGAAATAATTCTTCTTTCCCCTGGGGTCACAGAGGAGAGCAAATAGGGAAAGGCATCTAAACTGAAGAAGGTATTATAATGTGAAAAGGGCTAAATTTGGAAGGTTTGAGAAAGGTCTCTGTGGCCTCTTCTAGAGCACCTAGCTTGGGCTAGACTGTCACATGCACACTGCCCCTTGGATTGCTATAATCCAGTGTTTTGCTGGGGCTGGGCTCACTCCACGTGCCTTTTACCTTCTGGTCCTTCTTTAGCAGGGAACAAAGGAGCATCACAGACACACATGTCCCTGGCCAGTATCACATTGACTGTGGAGGCCGTGAATACCCTGTCCCCTGGCAGGACCAACTGTTTCTACAGCAGAACACAGTGCGTTCAGTGGGGAAAACCACTGAGCAGCGCTTTCTTCTGAGCGCGCCCTTCCCCCGCACTCCCATTGCCCAGCCCTGCTTGTGTTCCCAGTGGTGACCTCACACTGGCGTTGGCCCGCTGACGGCAAGTCCACCTGAATTTTCACTTGCAGAGGCGACTGCTGATCTCCAGGCCTCCCAGCCTCCCAGAGAGCTCACCACACCGGTTAGCGGTGTATCTTGTTTTTCATTCATTTCTGAGGAGCTCCATTTTTTCACTGAACGTTTTCCTAAACTGTGATTTTTAATAAAAATTTAAAATTAGCTTCGTGATGATTTTCATGGAAGTTATTAGCATATGGTAGATAACATAGTCAAATAGTGTCAGACAGCATTGTCACAGGTGCAACATATTTCTGAGATGTTAAATCCCCTGCCATCGCCTAAAAAGGCCGTCTGTGAACTTCTGCCACACAGAGGTGAGAGGTCCATCACGGAGGGCCCTGTCCTGCCAGAAAAGGTCTGTATCTTCTGTTCACAGGCAGGGATCTGCCCAGTGAGGGCCTGACAGCCCACGGCCTGCCCTAATAAAAGGTGGGCTGAGGAGACCCAGAAATCCCGATAGATGTGGGCTGTGAGCTGGCCCTTTCTCTGTGAAGACAGCTTAAGAGGCACTGTCAGAGACAAGGAAACGGTTCCAGAGTACTGATCTCCTGTTCTAAAGGAGGTACACACAAATGCACACAAATACATACACATGTGTATGTGCACACACACCCCCACATGTACACATACATATGTACACAGGCACACACACGTGTTTAAGTGTCCCCACACAATGCACACATACATGCATACATACACATGTTCATACACAGGGACATACATACATACACATGTCTGCACACATACATATACATGCACGCATAAATGTGTATGGATACACACATGTGCACATGTGCCTGTGCATGCAGTACACTTATGTATACATGCATACACAAACATGCATATATATGTGTGCACCTGTGTGCTGGCATATACATATATATGAAGCCACACATACATGCACACATATACATACCCACATGCACACACAAATACAACATGTGCACACATACACACATGCATACACCAAACATACATACACACACATTGCACAAACATACATACACCATGCAGTACATACAGACATCACACAAATACACCACCCAAGTGCATACACATAGACACACACCGAACCTTATCACAAATAACCACTTAAAAATCCACATGGGCCAGTCATCCTGCCGTGGACCCCTCCTGTCTGTGGTCAAGCACTGGGGCTCTCCTGCCGTACGCTTCTGTCCTAGTCCCACCAGGTCCTTTCTCCTCCTGCCGAGCCAGCTCAGAGGTTTGGAGGAAATGGTGAGGCTGGCTGGCCCGAGGCTCCTTGGCCAGCCAGGAGACAGCATGGGCACGGACTGCCCCCTGGCCCCTGGGCCTGGGGTGTTGCTCCTGCCACAGTGGGACGGCAGAGCACCGTGAAGTCAGGAAAGGATGCTGCAAACCACACACCGCTGGCTTCAGCACTGACCTCAGGCGTGTTACTTACACTGAGCCCCCAAGCTCTACAATTTCAAATGAGCAAGCCTGTGCTGACTGTGTCAGTGCTGTCACGGTGGCATTTCTAAAAATCCTGCAGATGCCATGGTTTGTGCTGTGCACACCAGCGGCCACCTGCTGGGAAGGCCTCAGCAGGCAGCAGGCGGCCCTCGCTCTGCTCCGTGTGGCTCAGGAAAGCAGGGCAGGTCTTTTCCTTCCAAGCCTTCAACCCCAGGAAGGGGGAAGCCTTTGCAATGATGTGTCACCGCACTGATAGCATGAGGTGGCTTTATCGCAACATGAACTCCAGCAGACAGGCAGTTTAAGACCTCTCGTCCTTCAGAGATTGAGAGGGGACTTCAGACCTGTGTGATAGATGTGTTTTCGTTTCAGGGAGGATGGAAGCGCTTTGAAAGAACCAAAAGGAGATTTTGGTTTTTAAATTATCTTTTAGTTTGGGATGAACAATGCAAAAGTGTCCCCTTCCTTCTCCTGGACACTGGCTTGTGGCCTCAGGGTGGAAATGTGTCCCTGCGTCAGGGAAAGCAAGTCCCACTGGAGTGTCCACAGCCTTTGTGTCAGGCGCCCAGCAGCAGCCTCGCGCTCTTGGGCCGCCCACCCACTCTAGGGCCACCTGCCCACTCTCCCCGCACCCTGTCCTCCATGGCCTGAAGTTTCCAAAGAGACGCCTGAAAAAGCATTTCACAAAGTGTCTTCCAGAGAATGACAGTCTGAAAAGAGGAGACATGCTGCACGGCAAGCAGTTCCCTGATTAAATAACATGACTGAGCACGTTCACAAGGCCACCGACCTGTTGCAAACTCTGCGGACGATTGCAAACAAGGCCTTTTCACAGATCTTATCAAGCTCAACGTTTTTCTGACTTCTTGGAACACAGAACCACTATGAGCTCAACACCTATTAGTGTGCTGGAACCGGTGTTCCTCAACGCACACCAGGAAGTGCTGTGCTCGTGGAGATCAGGGAGGTGTCTCTAAAGTGCATCACTGGGCGTTTGTGGGAGGGTCATTTTGTCTCTTGAAATCATGCCAAGGAAGCAGTTACCTTTCTTATTAACTGCAAAGGCAGCCCTGTCCTATCAGTTCTCAAAGGTTGGCTGTTTACATATCATATATTCTCTTTCCCTCTCTTTCTCTCTCTCAGACGCACCCCCCCACACACACACATACATACCCCAGACACATATAAAATGATCTTTCCTCCAAAGAAAAAGAGAAGAAATTATGGCATTTTGATAGAGCAAGAGGCTCCAGGGTCCAGAATTGGATGTTTCATTACAGAGAGCTCTTTTTAAGGCCACTTACTTATTATTTTGCAGTTTTGCAAAATTAACCTAGAGAAAGAACACTTTTCCAGAGCCCCTGCCTCCACCCCCAGTGAACACCGCAGTGCCAGCACGTCCTGAGCGAGGGACTCCGTGGTCCTGTGTCTGCGGAGCGCCCATCTAAGCCTGGTGCTGGTCACTGCTCCCTCAGGGGCCCCAGACGACCACGTGGTGCCCACAGCCCACATGCCACTCAGCTGGGGACATTTCCAGGAATGACTTCTTTTTCTTTTTTTAGCTAAGCATTATTTTACCAAAACCATGAGTCATAAGACTTTAAACTTTCGCAATCTTAGAGGTCTTTAATGACTCATTTTTATACAACTGTCATCAAACTGTGGAACAATGAGTGAAAAATGTATGTTGTTCATAAACAACGCTTCCTCATTCATAAAAATAAAGAGCCAGCGTCCGACTCTGTTTGTTCTCCACAGCTCATGTCAAATGACGTCATCAATTTCTATAAACCGCCAGGACTGACGAAGCCTGTCGCACTCCGCGAGCGGGCTGCTCCCCGCTGCTCTGTGTCATTCCTGCCCGCCGCTCCTGCCCGCCATTCCCGCCCAGCAGCTGCGGGAAGGCCTCGCCGCGGCGCAGCGAGCGGCAGCACCAGGAAGTGCAGGCGCCGCCATGTTGCTGGGTCACAGTCCTTATCAGAGGGGTTGTCCCAGAGGGAAAGCGGTTGCCGCGGGAGAAGGCAAGTCACCCTCATCACCTGCACGGGAAACGATTTTTCAATTTCATAATGATCCCGGAGCTTCTAAGATAATATCCACAGCAGTGGCTTCTCTCCGACTAAAAGCCCCGGGTGAAGCACACTTGCCGGGCACAGATGCGTCTCGGGGATGGCGGTGAGCTCTCGGCAGGCCAGTGGCCCGGGCAGGCAGCAACGTGCTGTCACTCTGGGCAGCGGCCAGAGCTGCGGGCACAACACCCTGCCCCCCGCCCCTCCCCTCCCCCCGTCCATCATGTCTCTCCGCCTCTTCATGTTCTGTCAACATTCAGCTGTGAGGGAAGAAGAAAACAAGTAGCCCCATCAAGCCAATGCTGGTCACCTAAACTTTGCACCTCAAGCTGTCGTGTTCCTAAAGGAAACCTCAGCAGAGAAGACGGGAGCTGAAGACTCCCTGGAGGGACGTCGGCGGGCTGCATCTGAGTGTCTTTGCTTGCCTCAGAAATGAGGCCGACCTCCCAAGGTGGGGAGAAGTTAAGCTGAGGAGACTTATGAAAGGAAAAGCGATGACTTGTCAAAGCATGGCAGAGAACAAACAGCCATTGTAATTGGTATTTTTTTTGCAATCAAAACATTTAGGCACTTGTTCATTCTAGAA
Organism: Eulemur rufifrons; assembly: GCF_041146395.1. Classification (NCBI taxonomy): domain Eukaryota; kingdom Metazoa; phylum Chordata; class Mammalia; order Primates; family Lemuridae; genus Eulemur; species Eulemur rufifrons. The sequence continues at coordinate 196,518,508 of NC_090989.1, read as the reverse complement.
CACTCTCCTCTTAAAAATTAATAAGATATCCATTACTTAATGTTTTTCTATGAAATTTTCTCTCAGTAACACCCCAATACTTTATTCTTGAGCACTAAATAGTCTTCAATGGAATACGTTTTTCATTTTGGGCTGGGGCTTCCTCTAAAGTGCTGCTGGGTTCATTCTATTCCGAGTTTGTACTTCTGTGTATCAAGATTTGAAAACACATGGTCTAAGGTTGGCCAGTGGGATGTGTATTCTTTTGTAATATGCTGCCAGGATTCTGTGTGTCTGTGTGGTGTGTGTATGTATCTGTGGTGTGTGTCTGTTAAACAGATATCTCTGCCCTTTTATTTTTCCAATCTTCTTGTACTCCTAATATTCCTCTGGACATGAAAATTACCTTTTATTTTTAACCACTTGATTGTTGCTTTTCCCTTTCTGGGTGGTGGCGTGCAGAGCTAGCCGTGTGCTGGCATTCACGGCAATTAGCCCTCCCTGGTGGGTCTGGGTGTGGGGCCTGGTGCCCCACAGCCCCATCATGGACCACCCACCGACTGGCTCTAGTGTAGACACCACTGTTGCCACAGCAGAACTAGAACTATGGAGAGGCCATTACTTAGAGCCTTAAAGTCCAAATCTGGCCAGTGCACTTGACCTAAGTCTCAGTAACACGTCTCCACTCACAGTGAAAGATCTGCCTTTCCTGTGCTGCTCAGAGATAGACCCCTGCCCTGGCCCTTCTCCAGAGTGGAGAGGGTGGGTGAGTTCTGGGGCAGCATCCTCTTCATACCTGTAGGTACTTTCTGAGTGGGGCCTGGACTTTCGCTGTCACTGCCTGTCCTCATTCAGACAGTGCCTGCCCCTGCCCGCCAGCCCCTAACAGGACTCAGCCCAGCAGGGGAAGCGAGCTTTGTGCCTACAACAAACTCCATCTCTCATGTTTCTCACATGGTCTTCTGGGGAGTGGCTCAGAGGAGGGGCACCAGCCCGATGGTTCATAGCACTCGGCAGTGTCAGCATCTGCCATGCCCAGGGTGGCTCAAAACCACTGTGCCAGGCTCCCAGCATGGCTGGTGGAACAGCAGGAACTCTTTCCAGGCCTCCACATGCTTCAGGCCACTGGTGATTCTTGGAGATACTTTCTTGAAGCCACAGCAGGCTTCAAGAGAAGAACAGTAGGAGAGAAAGCAAGATTAGACTATTCATCCACGGTGACATTAGAATTTGGATATCCTACACAATCCTCCTCTCCCCATTCTCAGCCTTTGGAAAGCACCCAGGTGAGTACTCAAGGATCAAAGGAAGCTCAGGGATGCCCTCCAGCAACCCATCATTCACGCCTCTGCACCACTGTGCAGACCAGCATGCAAAGCACTTCACTGTGAAAACATGAAAAGGTGTGAATGCCCAGAGCTCTGCTCACATATGCAAATGGTGTCACTCACTTTAATAGAGTAGATGTTCGTTATGTTATTTTTGAGCATTCTGTAATAGAATTTACATTTGCATAATATTTTATAGCTTACAAAGCCTTTCAGGTGTATTTTCAGTTGTATGTCTAAAAACAACCAGCTTTTGAGATAGCTGTTATTATTAACTCCTCATTTTACAAATGAGAAAGCCACTCAGAAAATAGTACCAAAAAGAAGAGTCAGATCCAGATTTCATTGTATAACGTTACTGCTTCCCATCCCTGACTGCCTGTTAGAATCAACCAGAGCCTTGAAAGTGCTGGTGCCAGGCCCAAGAGTCTGGCGTGGTTGGTCTGCAGTGGGCCAGGGCCCAGGCGTTGGAAATCTGTGAAGGTGCACCAGGAGGTGAGGCTTGCAACCCACCATGCTTGTGTGTCCGTCACTACTGCTCTTCCTTCTCAGTGCTGGGACTTCATGGACTTGGACCCTTTGGAGCCCTAGTACAGGAAGTGGAGGGTGTCAGTGGAAAAGAACTCAAACTCTGTAAAATAAAGAGGTTAGTTCTGAGCCAAATATGTGTGACTATGGCACGGAGAGCCAATGCCCAAGAAGCCTTGAGCAAGTAGTCTCACCGTGTTTGGGTTACAGTTTGATTTTATACATTTCAGGGAGACAGGAATTACACATATAGTCATAAGTCAATACATGGAAGGTGTACATTAGTCTGGCCTGAAAAGGCAGGACATCTCGAAGCAGGGGATTGCAGGTTATAGGTAGATTTAAAGATTCTTTGATTTGTAATTGGCTAAAGAAATGAAGCTTTATCTAAAGGCTCAGAATGTTTTAAGTTAAGATAAGGAAGTCTGTTAATCAGAGACAAGCCACTGGACATATACTGGACATACACCCAGACTCAAGTGATTTGTTAAGTAAATTAATTACTGTAGGTGTGGTTTAACCTTTGTTTTACATGGCCTTAGGCTTGTTAATGATTTTGTATATTATTGTTACAAAGAGTAATTCAAAAAGGGACAGAGCATAACTAGGCATGTCTGATTTCTCTTTGCCTCATGGCTGTCAACTCAGCTTTAAGATTGGTTTTCTTTGGAGGCTCCCCTTGGACAAGGGGGTCCACTCAGTCAGCTGTGGGGCTTAAGATTTTATTTTAGTTCACAAGGGTCAGAACCAGGCCTGAGTTCCAGCAGGTTGGGTTTCTCTGTTCTAGGCCAAGTGATGTTTCAAATGCTGGGTCATCGAACGCCTGCCGGAATGATTCTCTAAGGTACCCCAGAAATTCCAAACTGGCTAGGTGATGAGGGTCTTGGATTTGCTCGATGATAGAAAAGGTGACTCAGTAGTTTTCACTGTTAAACCCCATGTCCTTTTTGTGATTTAGGCTCCTATGTTCCGTGGAAGAACAGGAATCCACAGGCAATCTGTAGCATGGAGAGCTCATATCACGGCCAGCGTGTTGGCTCAGCACATCAGGGAACAGAGTTGGGACTTCACTCCTCTGTCTGCAGATAGGGGCTTGGGTGTCGGGAGGCCAGGGCAGATGGGCTTTCAGAGCCTGATGCTCACATGATTTTGGAGCCTTCTTTAAGAAAGAGAATTTTGAGGACCATTTCATCAGGAACCACCAGAACTGGCTCCAGTCAAGGTGTATCACTGAGCTAAGACTTGGTCCAGTAGTTGGGAGCTATAAAATGAGCATCCTCCACACACGGTCACTGAGTATAGGTCAGCTACAGGCTTGGGCTCAACAATGCAGGAGTTCCAGTAAATTCCTTTCTAGATGATTCTTGTGGAGAAAGAAAAGCAAAAGCATGGGGCATGTATAATTGTGTATGCTTCATTGTATCAAGTCTGTGCCTAAGTGGGTGAGGGCTTTTGCTATACTGGATGGTTGGCAACAATGTAACTACACATGGGAGTTCCTGTAACACACATGCTCACGTCCCACAGATCCCAGACTGTGTGTCCTCTAAATCTGCAGGTCCATTGTCTGTTAGGAACTGTTAGGGCCGCACAACAGGAGGTGAGCAGCATGTGAGTGAGCAAAGCTTCATCTGTATTTACAGCTGGTCCCCATCACTCACATCACCACATAAGCTCTGCCTCCTGTCAGATCAGCCACAGCATTAGATTCTCATAGGAGCATGAACTCTACCGTAAACTGCACATGCGAGGGATCTAGGTTGGGCTCCTTATGAGACTCTAATGCCTGATGATCTGAGGTGGAGCTGAGGTGGTGACGCTAGTGCTGGGAAATGGTTGCAAATATAGATTATCATTAGCAGAGAGGTTTGACTGCACAATAAATGTAATGCACTTGAATCATTCGAAACCACCCTCCCCCCCCCAGCCCTGTTTGTGGAAGAAACCAGCCCCTGGTGCCAAAAAGGTTAGGGATTGCTGCTCTAATTCATCTTTCTTTTACCTGAATCTTAAAAGGGCCTGTGGCTATTCCTGCTACAGCAGGAAACTTGGTGAGGAAAGAGACAGCTGTCTTAACAGATTGCAGATAAAATTTCTTACTTTGGGAACTTTTATTTTATTACAGAATCTTGGAAGGAGCCCATGCAAACCCCAGGTTCTGAAGTAAAATTACATTGCGTTAGCTTTCTGGTGAATCCACCTGTGCCAATGGCCAATAGGATGAAGAGAAACTGAGTGTTTGGAGATGGGGAGAGAAAGGAAGAGAGAGGGAAGGAGTGAGGGAGAGAGAAAGAGAGAGAAAAGGAGGAAGGGGAAGCGGGGAGGGGAGAGAGGGAAGGAGGGTGAGGGGAAGGGGTTGTGCTTGGGTGGAGGTGGAGTGGGGGTGGGAAGGCAGATGGGGAGTGACCCAAAAGAAGAGAGCTGTCACCTAGTAGGTACATGCTCTATAGAGCCAGCAACAGTTCTGCCTGGGCCCTTCCTTCTGCACCCCAGGCTGGAACCACTGGAGCTCAATCCCTGACAGCACATTGTCGGCTGCATGCTCTGAGCAGGCCTCCTGTGGGCTGCCTGCATTCTCCATTCACTTTTCCCCAGGCTTTCCCACCTGTGCATAGAACCAAGGTCAGATTCACAGCAAGGGTGGAAATGCCCCCAGCCTCTCCCCTCCCACTTGCCCAAAGCAGAACCCCCAGGTTCCCACCTGTGGCCCCAACAGACTCCATGCTCCTGAGGACAGGGATGCTGCCAGGACCATGCAGGACAGCCTGCCCTGGTGTCTGCACAAAGGCGGAGGCCCAGCCCAGCCACTCTGCACCCACATCTCACGGCCCTCCCCTAACGCGTTCTTCAGACTGTGTCTGCTGCACCTCCATGGAGCGGGGCGTGGTGAGCAGACCCAGCCTCAAGACTTTGTTTTATATTCTCACCCCGTTTTCCCAACATTCCCTGCACCTCCCTGTCAGCTTTCCTGTGTGTTGTGGTCGGCTAGGGCTGCCAGGACAGCGCAGCACAGACAGCAGACACTCGCTCCCTCACCCTTCCAGAGGCTGGAAGTCCAAGGTCAGGGTCAGGGCAGGGGTGTTTCTCCTGAAGCCTCTCTCCGTGGTTTGCAGATGGCATTCTCTCCCTGTCACTCGCGTGGCCCTCCCTCTCTCCCACCCTGCCCCAGGAAGGCCCCACCCTAACTCACTATACATGCAAAGGCCACATTCTGAGGTTCTGGGGGCTAGAACTTTCATGTGTGAGTTTTGAGGGGAGCACAATTCAGCCCATAAGACAGGGCAAGTGGACACTTTGTCCTTGTGCTTGGACATGGCACATTCCCAGTGGGCTCAGATAGAGGCCTTGCTCCCAGGTTGGAGTGGCTTCTGATTGATGGAGCATGGTTGGTTCCCTCTGAGCTGGTCCCCGGGGCTGTGTGACAACTTGGTGAGGACACCTCCTAAGGACCACAGGGGACTGGAGCAAAGCCAGAGCCTCTGGGGGACTTGCTGCATTGCCTGTGGCCTTGCATTCCCCTGGCAACAGAAGGAGGGCTGCACACCCACCCTCACCCTGGGACGCTCCTGGTGGTGGTGAATTGTGTCCCCTCAAAAGATGTGCAGTCCTAACCCCAGCTCCTGTGGATGTGGCCTTATTTGGAAATAGGGTCTTTGCAATGACCAACTTAAGATGAGGTCAGGGGTGGGTCCTAATCGAGACGACTGTGTCCTTAAAAGGAGGGGAAATTTGGACACAGAGGCACACACAGGGAGAACACCATATTCACATGAGGACGCCATCTGCAAGCCGAGGAGAGAGGCCTGGGAAGAAACAACCGTGCCCAGAAACCAGCCTTGCCACCCCCACAGGTGCGTGCAATTACAGACGCCTGTACTCAGGTGGGGCCCGTCAGCCTCCTCTGAGAAGAGGCAAATGCAGTCTCAGCCCCGCCCAAGATCACTGAGGCAGAATCTGCTTTTCAACAAGATACCGGTGATCTGCAAGCGCAAGAAGGTGCAGATGTGAGACCCGGAGCCCTTGCTGGCCTCTCTGAGTCTCCCTGGAACTAACCTCCAGGGCACGGGTGGGGGGTGAAGCACACAGCTGGCATGGCGGGGCAGCTGCCCTGCTCACTGAGGGACCCTGCGTTAGCTCTCTGGGCTGCTGCAACAAGGCACACAGACTTCCAAGGTCAAGGTGTGGGCACAGGAAGGGCCAGAAGAGCGACCGGGACCGGAGAAGGAAGCAGCCGCCAGCGCCGTAGGAGAAGGCCAGAGCTGACTGGAGACACACGCGGCATTTCGTTCCAGTGTGGGTTAGGTCCAACCCCGCAGGGCTGGGCCGATGTGGAAGCAGCGGACGAGGTGGGGTGACCTTCCCCCGAGTCCCCAAGCTCTCTGAGAGCGGGGCGGCCTCCCGCCACAGCCCCGAGACCGACACGAGGCGGGTCCCTGCCCCGGAATCCCGCAGTGTGGACCCGCGGGGCGGAGCAGACAGCGGTGCGGGGTCCTCGGGACGTCCGGGAACGGGCCGCAGTGGGACGGAACTCCCCTCCCGCCGGGGCACGTCTTTAGCTTGAGATCTAAAACTGGGGCAAACATTACCACGAAGCAGGAGGGGAGTGAAAAGGAGGGAAAAGGCAGGAAGGAAGGGGCGGCGGCGACACCGAGGCCCAGCACCGGCGCCCGCTAGGTGGCAGCGGTTCAGGCGGGAGGGGGCGGGCCCGCCGGGCGCAGACCGCACCGCCCGCCGGCGCCGCGAGGTGGCAGCCGACGCTCGCTCGGAGCCGGGCCGCCGCCTGGCCAGGCCGGTCCGCGGGTGCTCCAAAGCCTGAGAGACCAACCCGGCGCGTGGTTGGAAATCGCATTTCGGCAGGTACGGAAGTAACGTCCCCAGTGACTCTCGTGCAGCGGGAGTGAGTGGCCGGTGGCTGCGGGATTCAGGGAAGCGGTTTCCAGTCTCCGAGATGGAGGTGCGGCCAGCCAAGGGAGCTGAGGGCGTGCGGCCCCCGCGTCAAGGGTCCGCGTGGCAGGTTCCTGCGGTTCGACACGGACGCGTGGTGGCCGCGGTCTGTGGCCGCGAAGGCGGGTGCAGGACGTTTCAGCGGACGGGACGCCCGTCCCGCTGCGGGGCTGAGCGAGCCCTTCGCCTGTGAGGAGCGCGGGGCGGTGCGGGGTCGGCCCAGCGTTTGATGGGAAACCGGAAGGCGCAGTGACGGGTTTGGGTGCTGCTTGATCAGTGTGCTTTGGAGCAGCGGTCCCAACCTCTTAGGCATCAGGGACTGTTTTCACAATTTTTCCACAGACTGGAGCGGGGATGGTTTCGGGATGATTCAAGCGCATTACATTTATTGTGCGCTTTATTTCTATTATTTATTACATTGTAATACATAATGAAATAATTATACAATTCACCCTAGGTTGGGAACCCCTGCCTTAGGGTGTCTCTCAGTATTGCCATGCCCTGGGATTAGGCTCAAAGGAAAGTGACAACGACCCAGCCCAGGCGAGACAACCGAAGGCCCAGACCATCCAAGAATGGAGGTAAAATCCGTGCGCAGCTGCAGTGCTTGCTGAGGGCAAAGGGAATACAAAGTGAGTAGTGGAATAAGTGAGTTGTAAGTAGCAGCTGCGACCCGTGGCCAGTTACAGAAAGCAGGACTGTGATTGCCACACGCACTGTCTCCCTGCTGTGTTAAGAGCATGTTTTGTGTGTGCATACGGAAAGTAAGCAGATATCTTTGTTTTGGCTCCTCTCTTATTCCCTAGTCACGTAACACACAGTGCATTGACTTTATTTCAGTAATGTCAATTTTACATTATAGTATTTAAATTATGGGATACCAAGGAGAAGAATAAACATCCTTCAAGGACTTTGTCTTCTCGTGGGGAAGGGATTATGCAGGATAGTTGTACCATTTTTGGCGAAATTATGAACTTGGTATGGTCTTTCCTGAAGATGAAATAGGTTGTCAGAAGATGCACATGGGTGTGGAGCTGGCAGGGGTGGATTTATGACGATTAACTTTGTGTGTTTACTTGACTAGGATAAGAGCTGCCCAGATAGCTGGTAAAACATTGTTTCTCTGTGTGTCTGTGAGGGTGTTTCGGGAAGAGATTAGGGTTTGGATCGGTCGACTAAGTGAAGGAGATCTGCTCTCACAGACATGAATTGGCGTGATTAGGATTTGCCGTCTCTGCCTGAGCTGGGACCTCCATCTCCTCCTGCCCTTGGACACTGGTGCTGCTGGTCTCAGGCCTTTGGGCTCAGACTGAGTCACACCAGCAGCATCCCTGGTTCTCCAGCTTGCTGACGGCAGGTCAGGGACTTTGCAGCCTCCATAATCACTCAAGCCAATTTCTGTAATAAAGCCCCTCATATATCTATACATGTCCTCTTGGTCCTGCTTCTCTGGAGGTGAACACACCTTGTCTACTGCAGATGAGAGGAGAACACATCCTTCTAGAACTGCGGGGTTCTTCATGAGTCATAAGGTTCCCAGAACAACTGGAAAATTAAATAAATTTAGTGAAATAAAAATTGATTATTTTGCAGAGAAAGCAGCGTTGGGTAATTGGTGCTTTCACCTTTAACTTTCAGTTTTGTCCTGATGTGGATATCGCCAGGGGCCCTGGAGCTCTAGTTGGGGCCCCATGGTCAAAGGAGAACAGGACAGGACGGGGAGGGAAATGCGTCAAACCATTATCACAGGAAGGTGCACTGTGCCCTTGGGCTCCAGAACACCTCAATGAGGATCTTTTAACAATGCTTTTCACTGTCTGTGTGGCCTTGAGCAAGTTGCTTAACCTCTCGGGCCTTAGTTTCCTGCTCTGCACAAGCAGATGATGATGATAATAATACTGACTTTCTATGTATTTGTACATTTCTGCTGCACAATGATAACTCTTAGCAGCTACTATTTTTCCATGGCCATCCACAAGTGGCGTGGACTCTTGTGTGATGTAAGCCCTGTATAGGTTCTTCGGGAGGATTTCAGCTCCACAGGATGACAGGACCCAGATACGTGAGAGTGGGACTCGGTGGCCAGATGAGCTGAGCCCCTTACCTGTGGGGTGTGCTGTGTGCGCCGTGGCCCCTGCGCATGCACAGTTCATCGCAGAGTGCGCAGCCAGCCAGGACACAGCCAACTTCCTGACGGGGTGAGGACCTCTAAGGAACTGAAACCCTGGGTGGAAACCATCCTGGACCCAGTTTGCTAGTACCTCTTGGCCTAGCTCCCAGCAGGTGAATCGTAAGGCACAGGGTGTGTCCACGCAGCCCAGCTGGAGAATGAAAGGCCCCAAATTATGCCAGGATTGGATGCTCATGCCCTTCTAACCCAGTGGAACTTCTGAAGTTAAACATTCCCGTGGAAAGGGGCCCCGTGCAGGGACAGCAGCAGGATCATCAGGGTTGACTTTCAAAATGTCTTTGTACCATCCCGATGCTGAAGATCAAGTGTTGCAAAAGAAGGCCTTACTCGAGTGGTATTTTGTGTTTATTATGGGTAGGACTTGCCTTAGAATGAAGCACCCAGGGGCAAGAATTGAGGGCTCACAGGCTGAGTGAGGAGTGAGTCTTACGTATAGCTCTCCCTGTGGCTGGAAAGGGAATACACAATGGAGTCTCCAAGGCCAGTCCATCAGAGGCGAGTGTTTGTGGAGCACGGCTCTGTGCCGGCTGCTCCGGGCCTCCAGCACCTGCGGCACTGGGCCTGGTCACCCCTGGACCACCCTCTGAGCACCTGGCCCATGGCGGTCCTGGTCCCAGCTATGCCCTGTAGTCCTCAGCCCAACACAGATGTCCCTGTGGATGGGGAGCCGGAGGACACCCGGCTACATGAATGTCTGTGTTACCCCCACCCTGGTTCTCACACGTCCTGTGTGGAGCCTGCTGCACACTTGCTTTGCTCTGGGTGGCTGAGGACCTGTTCTCAGGTGGTGCCAGGACGGGGGTGAGACAAGGGGGTGGCTGGGGGCAGAGCTCAAGGAGGCTCAGTCACCTTGCCTGTCTGGGCCCTGCCGTGGTGATCCTCACCAGCCATGTGCTCATGTCTGTGTGTCTGTGTGACTGTGTGTCTGTCTGTGTGTTGTGTCTCTGCACATGAACCCATAGAGGAAGCACTCTGGGGACAAAGATTAGGAGGCAGACCAGCCTGGGTTCGGTCCTTTGAAGCCGACACAGGGGGGTTTTGTCCCCAGCCCGTGTTGACCTTGCAGGGGGGTGAGATGTGCTGCGCCCCCGGCTGGGCCTCCCCTGCCCCACACCGATTACGCCTCTGCCAAACAGCCGGTATTTTCCAGACTGTTGTGCTCAGTGGAAACGAAGATGTCCCACGGTTGAACATCTATGGAAACCTGTGTGGATTACGTCACCTTTGGAGATCCGGAAGTGTAGTGAGGGCGCACCAGTTTTCCTTCAACGCACGGACCTGTGTATGCTCATTTCCCCTCGTGGCTGTGCCACGCACCCTCCTGAGCCAGGGCTCGCGGTGGGCCCGACACGGACGCCCTCTCAGCCACGCTGCTCCAGCAAGTCCTCCCTGGGGCCTGCAGCTCCAGCCCATGCCTCTCCTCCCGTGTTCCCTCGGCTCCCACAGGCTCCATGACGCCATGTCCCTGCTGCTCTGAGTCTGCTTGTCCTGCGGGCACTGGGCTGTAGAGAAAGGCCGGAGCTCTGAGGAAACAGGGTCCACGTCCCCTGCCCTGGGATGGCTCTGGCCCGGCGTGCTATCGGGCACTAGCAGGGCAGTGCAGAAGGCAGGAAAGGCAAAGCCCTGCCCCTGCGTCCCCCAGCTCCAAACGCTGCCAGGAGTTTGCTTGGCCAAAAAGAATTGTTTGGATAACTTTTCTGTATTTGAAGAGCTACAGGAAAAATCTCCAATGCTGTGTGTCCGTGTGTGTGTGTGTGTCTGTGTGTCTGTGTAACTGTGTGTGTCTGTGTGTGTCTGCATGTGTTGTGTCTCTGCGCGTGAACCCACAGCACATGAAACCTGAGTCTCCTGAGTCTCCCCAGCAGCCTGGCCCACCCACCCTCTCCAGCCTCTTCGGGGCCATGGAGCCCAGGCTCTGGAGCAATGGGGCACGGGGACGTTGTGTTCCAGCATGTCCTCACGCACTGCAGCCCACCGCCCTGCCCTGCAGCGACAGCCCAGCTGAGCTGCCTCCCTGCACGTTCCAGGAACCTGGCTTGGCTCCAGGGCCAGCCCTGCCAGTTCTGTGCTGAGGAGCTCCGGACACGCCCCCAGGATTTCACAACCGCCCTGGCCAGTCTCCTCCACCTCCCTCTGTTTCCAGACGGGATAAAAGGCAGCCTGCCTGGACAGCCTCCCTGAGTGGAGCCCCTGCTGGGGCCCTCAGTGCCAGCGCTCACCACGGCTCCACAGATGAACTCTTCTTCCTCTCTCTGGAAACTTCAGAAACTCCTCTTTACCAACGAGTTCCAAAATAAACCTTTGAAAAATCTGTTCTGCCGTGACTTTGGTGGCCCTTTCAAATAGGGCGGGCCATCTGATTTGTAGAACCTAGTGCAAAATTAAAATGTGGGACATTGTTCAAAAAGCAGGAAGAAAGTGTAACAATACTAAAAGCTTTTTCCTTTTTCCACAGTTTTTTTTCTTGACTTGCTATGTTGTCTTTCAGTTGTTATTAATGTCCCAAGTAACATTAAAATTTTAGATTATTAGCATGACTTTTACCATTTGTGTAATGAATGCTAGTTTTAAATGCAAATTCAAGGGTGCTTAACTCATATAAGGAATCACTGGAATTATAGTTTGTACTCTGTAGTTCCCACGTGCGTGCCTATTTCCTCCTTACCAGAGCAGTGGAAATGCGGCACTAAGCTAACTCGATCATTTCCATGTCACTTCGTGCACACCCTTGGCTGACTACGGTGGCGGTGGCGGTGGCGCTGAAGGAAGGAAGGTTGCCCCCCCCTTTCCTCTCAGAGCTGAAGGGTAACCGGGAAGTAGCAGGTCAGAAGCGGTGGAAGGGAGCCAGGGTTGTTCTGCGTGTTAGGACATTGCCTTTTTCTGCATTTGAAGCAAGTTCTGGTGCACACAGATGGCGTGCGGCTTCTTGGGGCTGCCGGGGCTGCTCATACTCAGTGGTAGAGGTAGCACGCTTGCCTTGGACTCCCCACGCGTGTCGCTGAGCTCCACACTCCGTGAGCCCACCTGAATTCTGTGTTTATGGGCACTGGCAGTGCAGATGCAGCAGCAAGGATCAGGGACACACAGATCACATGTGTCCCCTCTGCTCGTGGGTGCAGCCCGTGGCCCCGTAGGACTTCACTTACAAAACAGGAGCACGGAGATCAAATTATTGAGAATTTCAAGATGGCAACAGCGGAGAGTCAAACGAGCACAGATCCCTTGGGAGCCCGGGGCCCACGTGACCGCACAGACAGTGTCCCCGTGAAGCCAGTCCTGCTCTTGAGCTGTGACGGTTCTGATCAGTTTTCTTCTATTCATTATTTTTCCTCCCTCGAGTCTCTCGGTTCTCTCCCCCTGGACCTCCTGGCAAGTAGATACATAACTTCCGGTCCCCCCTCATGGGCCGCATGTCCCTCTCACTTTAATTTCTTTGTCCTTGTGAACAACACTATAAGAACCTGTGATCTTTCAGTTCACTGGTCCACTCTTCAATCTTGTCTGTTTTGCTCTTGAACCTATTTTTTTAGGTTTTAATAACAATCATCTTTTAAATTTTAAAGTTTTATAGTTCTTTTTCATAATACCTCTTCTTGTTTTATGGATAGTTTGTACTCTCTAATCTTCTCAAATATATTAAACATCATTGCCATTAAAACTATAAACTGCTCTTTTAGCTGTTTCCTCGAGCAGGAAGAGTCCCATTTATTGAATATGAATGCCACTTTTTTTATGAGGTTCATTTTGCTCAAATGTTTTAAAGCTCTTAGCTGATCTTTGTTTGGGAATCCCTGATCAGCCATGTTTTCTGTCTGCCCAGGTAAAATAAGGGTTTCAGATAGATCAGTGGCTTTCAACTCTTTGTGGCATTTTTAAATGTTGTCAAATGAAAAGTTTTTTGAGGAAGCACAGTGTGGAAATTAAGATGGAGTGACAGTCATTGAAGCAGAGGTACCCTTCAACCCTGGAGGTGCCCACCTGCACCCCTGGAGTTCCCTCTGTAGCCCTCCGCACAGTGGGCCTTGCCCTGTGGCTGCGGGGCTGGGTGGTCCCAGACCCCTGCAGCCCACACAGCAGTGGTTAGTGAACCAGGCGACCCACACAGGCGTTTCAACCTCCAGTGTGATCTATCCCTTGTGGAGACGTCCAGATGTGAACTTCTGTGAAATCCCTTCCTAAATATTTATTTTGGCAAGGTTCTAGAAATGGAAGTGTCCTCATGGCAGATGGACTCACCACCATACTCTTCCATGGGAACAGAACTCCCATTAGCGGCTTCCAGATACAGTCTTGACAAAGAAAGCTACAAATAAAAATGATGATGCAAGTCAAAGAGAAGACAGAATTAATTTCTTTTATTTAACTGGACCTGCTGATTTCAAAAGAACCATTTCCAGAAAAGATTGGGCTAAGCTCCAGTCTTGGTCTCTGTGTATAATAATATAAAAGTAGATGCTGTAACTTAGTAAATTTGTGGCATTCTAGCATAAAAAAGAAGAAGAAATGCATTTTCTGTTAGACCCCAAGGCTGCTCTTCTCCTACCATCACGCAGAGCAAACACCAGGTGGGGAGATGGCTGTGTGGATACGCAATCCAGTTTCTGATCCAGAAATAGGTCAAAGCAACAATGTGCAAATACCTGTTGTTTTTAAAATAGGTCTTTCTGTCGTGGTGTGTGTGTGTGTTTTCCCCCTTAAGTGCACTTGAGATTCAGCAAAGAAATGAAGAAGTGAAAGTTTTGGATTGGTTTTTCCTCTTTTATCTAGGGAGGACTTAAAAAAAAAAAGTTTCTGAGAGGTAAACTGAACTTCTTCCTCAGGAGAGGTCAGTTTTGCATGAATCAAATTAAAATAATAATTTTTAAAATCCTGAATTAAAACTCAAAAAAGTTTGCAAGCTGGGAGCCTGTCCACTTGCTTGGGTCCCTCCTGAGGCACCTCCTCCTCCTGAGGTCTCTGCTCCTGGAATCCAGGTGGAGTACTGCCTTTGTGTCCCCACTTCTCTACACTCTGATCTCTGTCCTTCCGAGTACATTCTAGAAGAATCCCTGGATCCTCCACTTCAAGTGCCGACATGCTCCTGGGGGTTCCCATTGTTCTGTATAATCCAAAGTCTTAGTGTTGAAAACAACAGCCACCACCAAGATGTTTTTCTGTTGTCCCTTTCATTGGCAACTTCAAAGCCATGCCACCGCAGTGGAAAGCACTCGGGGACTCCAGCCCAGGCTGTGCTGGCCAGGGTTGGCAGCCTGGATCAAGGGCCAGGCCCTCCTGTCCCTGAGCGTAACATCCATGGCCCCCAGGAAGGGGACACAGAACCGGAGCATAGGGCAGCAAGAAAAGCGCTGTGGGTGAGGGCAGTGGGCAGTGGTGTCTGAAGATGGCCCACGTGGGTCTCTCCGCCTGCCTGCCCCATGGCAGAATCGCCCTCATTCTTTTATTATTTTGACATTTAAGATATATACACGCACACATAAATATAGCACAATTCCTAAGTGTACAGTTTATTGAATTTTCACACACTGAGCATGACCCGGTATCCAGCCCCAGAACAAGAATGGGGGCCACCAGCACTGCACGCAGAAGCCCACCGTGTGCCCCTTCCTGGTCACTGCCAGCCCGGGCCACGGCCATCCTGCTGGGAACAGGTGGTGGCTTAATTAGACGCCCACTGCTGATGGGCAGGCCTGTGGCTTCCTCCGCTTACCCCTTCTAGCTGGTGTGAGGCTCGAATACTTTAAAAGGTGTCTTCAGGTTCAGACAGCTGCTATTGTCCAAATAATTCAAGCAACGAGAAAGAGGGAGGGGATGGAGAAAAGGAGATGTTGGTCAAAGAGTACAAAGTTTCTGTTCAGGAGAAATAGGTTTAGTGATCTATTTTACAGCATGGTGACTACAGTTGATAATAAAATATCAGATATTTCAAAATCTCTTTTAAAAAGTAGATCTTAAATGTTCTTACCACAAAAAAAAAAAAAAAAAAAACAACCCCGGATAGAATGTGAGGTGATGCATATGTTAATTAGATTGATTTAATCATTCCACAATGCACATATATATTAAAACATCACATTGTACTCCATAAATAAATATATATACTTTTTGTCAGGCAATAATAAAATTTTTAAAAAGAAAGTCAGGACAAAAACCACACCCAAGTTTTTTGACAAAAAAATAAGAAACACACAAACAAACCAAGCCTAGTTCCACAAAATGTGCAATGTGATCAGCCTCCCCAGACAGCACAGGCGGGAACAGAGGTCGCTGTAGATGCCCTCATTCAGCACCCGCTCTCCCTTTGCTCTCCGGGCGGGCAGCGTCTATGGAGCTTAGGGAGAGCTTAAACTATGGATGGCCCTTGGCTTGCTGAAAGATCTTGTCAAGAGAGGAAAAAGGGGGTGGTCGGGACAGGGGAGGGGACATGATTGACCTCCTTCACAGGGCACTTCCGGAAGCACCTGCATGCTGGCCACACATGTTTCTCCCAGCTGGAAGACTGGGAAAACACATCAGACCACACGACGTCTCCCCGCTGCCTACCTCTCAGAAGTCCGCTTGGGTTCCAGGAGGCGGGAGCTGGTCTAGGCATTGATGCCAGAAACCTCAGTAGGATGTCAGGCTGCTCAAGGACGTCCAGAACATGCTGCACATATGCCTCCGACTGGAAACCAAATCTCCATGTCTAGATTGAACCCCAAAAGACAGTAAACCACACAGGCCTTAGAGGTTGGAGAATCCGAAAGTCTGGATGTTTGTATCTTTTGGTTGGTGCTGATATAACCCTGCCACCGCTGCTTCTGTTGAATGCACGTCAACTACATGCTATTATTTGGTATTTGCAGGCTCCAGGGCATTTTTTCCCCCAAGAGAGCACCATTTTGTAAATTAATTCAATAAATACAAAAGTAAATGAATCAGATTAAAGAGGGAGGCAGTTAATGTTCTCAGATTCCCCTGGACTCCAGCTGGAAATTTGATTGAGTTTCAAGATGTGATTCACTCCCTCCCCTGAAGGGCAGATGCCTTGAGGCCTCAGGTCCTGGAGGCACTGGCTCCACAGGGACACGGTGTCACCAAGGTCCTCACTGCCAGGTCTGTCTGCATTCAAGGAGACACTCCCAGGAGCACCCCATCCTCAGGCTAGGGCTAGTTCCCCTCTTGGGGGCTGTGAGGTGGCACGGACTCCCCGAGGGCCACAGCAGCATCGATGACAGCTCAAGACGTGGCTCCCTGTGGGTCCGGAGCCGGCAGGCAGCTCAGGCGGAGGCCGCCCCACTGGGGCAGGTGGCTCTGCAGTCGCCCGGTGCCCCCAGCCTGCTCTGTCTGGCCCAAGCCTCACCGTGTCACCCGCACCAGTGTCCGTCACCATTTCTTCCCGCAGCTACATACTGTTGCCTGCTTTTCTCACTGGCCTCAAGACAGAGCATGAAGCGATCAACAGAAGGCAGGTGTTTTTAATTTAAAGGGAAAAAAGCGTGTTTCAAGGTTTTTTTCTCATTTCCAAGCCAAGACATCTAAGGAAGGGATCTCCCGGACTTTATTTCTTCTATCTGTGAACAAGACTTGACCTTAATAAAGAGAAGAATCAGTCAGGGAGCGAGGAAGGCACAGGGTTGGAACGCACATTTAAAGGCCCACGCGCTGCAGAACCAGACCCAGCCCAGCCTCTGGCAGGAAGAGGGTGTTTCCCCGCCGGTCCTCGTACCCTTCTGCCTGTAAGATGTGTGGTGGCCAGAGAAAGGATTCTCCAAAGAAGAAGGAGCCAACGTGTGGCCTTTGGCTTCCAAACAGGAAGCCCACTTCGGAGACAAGGTATAAAGTCAAAGTTCTCAATCAGCAAGGGAAAAGTATTTTGAGATAAAAATAATAATAACTTAAAAGGTTTTAAAAATTCAAAGGCAAATGAGCAAGGATTAAAGTTATCCATGAGTAATACTGAAAAGACGGAGAACTGGTCTACCCACGGCTGGGGCGGGATGGGAGGAAGAGCTGTCTGGGCTTTGGGTCACAGGGTCAGAGGGAGGAAGCCGGTGGGCCCTGCTGGACACTAGAGGACTGGGCTGTGAGTGGCCAAGGGAGGGCCATCGCCATTCGGAAGGCAAGCCTGCGCCGGCCACGCTCCACCTCCCTGCAGTGACCGGAGTGCCATTCCGTGAGGAGGAGTCGCGTCAGCACCCTCTGGCTGCTCACCAGGAAAGGCTCCCTCGGCTGCCGCCCCACGTCCCACCTTGGCTGTCCCATGGGTGTGCCCGCAGCCCACCCTCAGCTTTCCTCGATAGCCAGTGTGGCCCAGAATGCTCCTGAGACCCCGGAGCAAAGGGTGGGCCCCAGACACCCAGAGGTCATAGCTGTGGACAGAAAGGAAGGTCTCTGTGACGGTTCCTTCTTTGTGTCAACCTGACTGTGCCACAGGATGCCCGGAGAGCTGGTGAGCATCATTCCTGGATGTGCCTGTGAGGGTGTCCTGGGCGAGGGCAGCTGAGTGCAGCAGGTCTCACTGCCTGCCGTGAGTGGGCACCGTGCGGTCCAGGGAGGGCCTGAGCAGGAGCATAAGGCAGAGGAGGACAGAGTTCTCTCTCTTTCCTGGCTGCTCCAGCTGGGACATCAGTCTTCTCCTGTCCCCGGGGGGCCTGCACCCCTGGCTCCGATTCTCAGATCTTCAGGCTCAGACCAGAACTACACCACCAGCTCTCTCGGGTCTCCAGCCTGCTGCTGCTGGCTCCGTCATTTCACCAGCCAATTCTTCACTTTATATGGTATATATATCCTTTTGGGTCTGTTTCTCTGGAAAACCCTAACCCCGACACAGTCTCCATCACTCGTACCAGTGGGGAGAAGAGGATCAAGCTTAGCTGCCCTGCTGAATGGGATGAGGATCAGTCCCACCCCCCATTCCACACCTACGTACCCTCTGTCCTTTTGCACCTCTGGTGGGGAGAGGCAGAAAGGAGTGGAAGTGGAGGAAATATGCCAAAGCTCATGGCCACGGCTTGGCTGATCAAGTGCCCCATGGGTCAAGGTAGCCACACTTAAGCTTTCTTCCTGGTGCGCCACCCAAATGTCTGCTGCTGGGCCCGTAACATTCCTGTAGAGAAGACAAGGGTGGACTGTTTTTGCGAGGAGAGGCAATAGCAGAGTTGTATCCAGCAAGACCTCCCAGTCAGGGAGCCAGAAGCTGGGGGCCTTCCCAAGACCCCACCACAACTGTGCTCATGAGGCAGACACCCCTTGGCTGTCCGCCCCCGGGAAGCCGTGAGCGAGGGCCAGCCAGAAAAGCAGCAGTGACCAACGACAGGACCTGCACCTCCCGCCCCGCAGTGCCAGAGCAGCTGCGCTGAGAAGATGGGGGGCGAAGGAGTGGTCTGAGGGCCAGATGCCCACCGTCTGCGCCGCACCATGGCGCCGCAGCCCTGCCTGCCCAGCGGGGGAGGAGAAGGGCTCTGCCTTGGGAGAGAAGATGTGACATGAACGGAACTGAATCTTGGTCACTGAAATGACGCTGTTGTAACATCCGAGAGTGACTGAAACGTTGCAGAGTCTGGTCAAGGAGGTCACCCTTAGGGAAAAGGGGATAGTGGGAGAGCAGTTCATGGGAAAATGGGAAAAGTAAACATATAATGTTTATGGCCTCATAAATTAAGCCATTTATACACTTTTTTCCCCTTTTCTAGGGAATGCTTCACAAATATTAAATAAATCAGTGCTGTGCAAGATGGCATTAAATGGGGTATGTAGGTATCAAACCAAAAGATGATGTCACACTTAATAGTGAAACACTGAGTCCTTTCCATTAAATTCAGGAACAAGACAAAGATGCTCCGTTCCACTCTGTCCCTCAGGGAGTGCTGACCAGTGTGATGAGACAGGATCGTAACCTGAGAAGTACAAGCACTGGCAAGGAGAAGGCTATTACTCGTTGCAGACAATGTGATCATATACTTGGAGCCAAGAGAAAACCCTGAAAAGCAATTAGAAACACTAAGCGATAACAATAAAAGGTGGCTTTTACAAAATTAATGTACTAAAATAAATAGATTTTTAATGTATAAATAACAACTCTTTAGAAAATATAATGGAAGAAAAATGTCACAATAACATTTAAAAAAAGTCTTAGAAATAAACTTAATGAGAAATATGAACATGTGATAAGAAGAAAATGTTAAATTGCCAGTGTAGACATGAAAGAAGATTTGAATATATGAAAATAGCTTTTTGTTGAATAAAAGGCATAATATTGCAAAGTTGTCAATTGTTTCTATGTACTCTATATCCTAAACAAAACACTAATAAAGCCTAGAAATATATCATTGTCAGTGCGGCCAGGACAAGGCTGAACAAGAAAAGACCTGGGAGGGCACTAGTGAGAGAGACACGAACGTTCGTTATAAAGCAGGGGGTGGCCCGTCCAGCTCGAGCTTGTGTTTGTATGTCCCATGAGCTAAGAATGGCTTTTACTACTTTGAAGCATTTTTAAAAAACCTTATATGACCCTATGTGGCCAACAAAGGCTGAAATAGTTACTTACTATCTTGTCCTTTCCAGAAACAGTTTGCCAATGTCTGTTCTGTTCTAGAGCCTCAGCAATTGTAGCAGTCTGGTAATGGAACAGAACTCGGCGACAATGAAGGAAGTGGTACGTGGTACAGAGATGCACAGCGACCGGTGGCAGCTCAGCACACAGACTGAGTGGCCACTAGAGATCACCGAGAAAAGGTGGACTGCCAGTACCCGCTCCGGGCTCACCTAGACAGCCATCTGGTGGGAAAAACAAAACTGGATCCCTGTTCTTCTGTTAACTTTGGAGAAGCAGAGCCTTTTCTTAGTTGCACACAAAACCCCAAAACATTAAAAGAGAACATTAAGAATTATGACCACATCAAAATCAGAAACTTCTTTGAGAGAAAAATGCCTTAAACAGATTTAAAAGTCAGATAACCACTGTCATCCAAACTGAAAGAAACATAGAGCACAGGGCAAATAATTAATTTTTTTAATATAGCATGAGTCCCTATGAATAAGTAAAAAAAGAGTAACAGAAAACAGAAAATGACCTAGAAGTATAAATAAGCAATTTATGAGGAAGCAAAAATAGCCAAGAACTCTGTTTAATCTCAGGCATAAAGAAATGCAGATTGAATTATTGGATATATTTTTTCTTTATCAAAATGACAGAAAATTTTTGGTAATGTCCAGCGTATGCCATGAAAGGCTTTCTGAAGACACAGTGCCCAGGCCGGGCCCTGAGGGCCGTTTCGGTGTTACCTGGGCAGAGGGTGGACGCGCCGCGGCAGAGAGAGCGCTGTGCCCGGAGGCCCCGTGCTCAGGTGGTGCGGGGCCTTGTTGTTCAGGAGACTGAGGGGTCTTGTGCCCACATGGAATGAGACAAGCTGGACACATGGCAGGAACCAGGCTCAGAGGCAGAAGTTGTGTCTTTGTCCTAAAAGCCATGACAAGTACTTGAAAGGGGCTGGCAAGACGCCCAGAGGACTCTTGGACTCAGTCCCCAGGGCTGCAGGAGAGAGCAGGAGGTGTCCACACGGGTTCATGCTTTCCCTTCCCCCAGATCAGGACTGGCCCTGAGAGCGCCTGCTTCCTGCGCACCAGGAAGGTCAAACCGTGAGTCCACTCCAAGGGCTCAGCCTCACACACGACACAGGAGAGGTGCTCGCACCTCCTGTCCTGCTCAGCAAAGTTGCCCAAGATGTAGGAAGTGCTAAAAGTTACAGCGTAGTATCTGTTCTAAAATCCCACGTGTGTAAAAGTGAAAATAAAACAAAAGAGTATGCTTACAAATAATTGTATATGCAGAAATATTTCCTGGACAGATCTGCCTTGGGAAGCAGGGGGACCTGTCTGGAGTGAAGGAAGATTAACTTGTTACACTTAAAACATAAAAATAATAATGTGTTTATTGCAGTAAATTTGGGAAACACTGAAAATCACTTGTTATTCAAGTTAGATAGGCTGAATGGCAAGCTTGTTTAGGACTTACAGTAAATCCTTTTAATAAAAGGAAAGATGATTCCAAGTAATTCAATCTATGGGCTGCCTTTGTGCTCTGGGAAGGAAATTATTTCATGCGGAGGAAAGAGAGGAGAAAGAATTGGACCCACCTAATGCTCACCTGCCTACGAAGAAACTTCCAATCACTAACAACAGAGAATATTCCCAACACTAGAGCCTCCGACTTATTGTACATAGGGGAGACTTACCAGCTCATGAGATATGTACCTCTTTTGAGAAGAGTCCACCAATGGATTCAGTATTCATGCTCACAAGATGGGGTTCTACTGTACATAAAGCTACTCCAGGCAGCCCAGAAGAAGTGCCGGAAACCTCCCCATCTATCAGAGAAGAAGGTGTATACACACACACACACACACACACACTTAACCAAAATGCTGGGAGGTTCTCATTTAGAGCAGGAAGACCTCCTTTTCAAGTATTGCTAATTCTCATTCCAAGTGCTAGAACACTGGCTATTGTAGCCTTTTGCCATTACCTTTACTCCACCATGCTTAAGGAAGCCCAAACCAGCCACATCAAGAGGCCACAGGTAGGTGCTCAGGCTGACAGTCAGTCATGCCCAGCTCCCAGCCAACAGCCAGCAGCAATTGTGAGCCAAAGGGATGGGCCCTCCGGGCTATCCAACCTGGCTGAGCCTTCAGATGAAACTGACTGTACCTGCAGCCCAAGTAGAACCACCCAGCTAAGCCTAGTCAATCCACAAGACTCTGAAAGACAATTATAAGTTGTCATTTTAAGTCACCAAATGCTGGTTTTCTATAAGCACTAGATACCAAAGCAGAATTTTGTGGTTTATATCATGTACAGACGCAGCACAGTGGGATGCAATGTTTTCATGGCTCCTGCACATCTACTCTCCTGCAATGTCATGTGCGGCAAGCAAGTAGTTCTTTGTAAACTCTCTTGGTTTACTTTTTAACTAAAAAGAACAAGAGAGATATGTGTGTGTGTGTGTGTGTGTGTGTGTGTGTATCTCCCCCAAAGAGACTGATAGACTGTAAGAAGGAAAGATTTGCAGCCATTCTTTTACTTTTTCAGTGCAGATTTAAACTCCACTTGTTCAAAGCTATGGTCGGTAATTTGCTTTATAGCATTGTCAGGGCAGAGCGGCAGATGGACAAGACATTGAAAGGGACACTAGAGCACATCAAGCCAAACAAGATTTGATATAGGAAATTAGATGTTGCCTAACTGGTTGAGAGGACCAAGAAACAGGCCATAGCGGGGCCTTCCTGGAAGGCAGAGCAGATGGACCCACCAAGGCCTCTGTCGCTGCCACTAGTGGGAAGTTGTATGATGGAGTGGGTGAGGGGATGCTGGGCCACCTCTGGCTCCCAGGTCAGTCCAGCAGTCAGAAAACTGCCAGCTACAACCAAGTGCTTCAAGGATACCTCACCCCAGCTGCAAGCTGGGGATCAGAAGAGGCCCCCAGAACTGCAAGTGCCTGCTGCTTGCTCACCAGCACAGGGGCTGCTGCAAACCCTGCTCTTGACACTCACAGAGCCACTGGCAGACACCCAGGCCTCTGCTCAGGCTGCTGCAGAACACCGGGGCCTCCTGACCACACTTCCCGACGAGAACAGCAGGCACAGCACAGCCCCCTCTCCCTCCTGCCCCCCAAATGGCGAGCACACACACCCAGTCGAACTGGAATAAAATTATGCCCAGAATCTAGCTGCAAAGGAGTTTGGGAATGTCATTTTTAACTTCTAAGCCTCTGCACGCTGGGAGGAGAGTAGCAAGTGTGTAGCACTCTGGTCCACCAGGGTGAAACAGAACTCAGAGCGCAGATGCAGTGATTTCCAAACCTGGATCCAAAGCAAACTCTGGGTCTCATGGGACCACACTAGTCTCTCCTCTCCGGGCACAGGGTCTCCCCCAGCTTCTAAGCCCAGCAACGGCAGCCCATGCAGCAGGTTCTGGGAAGGAGGGTGATGATGTCAAGGAAGAATCATCAACCTCAGAAATGACTTTAATTGCGACTAATCACAGAAGCTGCCTGGGTGGCACAATGCCTGTGCGCTCTTATGCGCATGGAGCAGGCAGTGCGGAGGCCGCCTGCCGATCGCTGTGAGTTTGCCTGATGCCGTTTGCCTCATGCCACTGGCCAGAGAGCTGAAGCTTCAGTGGTTTTGGTAAAACACCAAGGCTAAAATGAGTCTATATAACAGACTGTTTTAGGACAGGTGATCAATGTAAAGAGAATTAAAAGAAAACAAACGATCTGAAATAGTTCGGGGGGAAATAACTCAGGAGCAGAGTGACGGGGGAAGCCCTCGGGGTCCTCCTCCAGAGGCTGGTGCCTCAGAGAACGGGATCGGCAGCGGCCGCAGGGTGACGCTGCTGTGGGACCCCCGGGTGCCGGCTCTGAGCCCCAGGTTGCTCAGCCTCTGCAGAGAGCAGGGGTGCGGGGACTGCTGAAGTGACATGTCGGTGTTCTTGCTACAGCGGGAGGTTCCTTAGGGCTGATGCCGGGGGCTCTCACTGTCGTATTTCCAGCCGCTCAGCAGCATTAGGGCCCCAGGATGGTAGATGTCTGCCCAACATGTGAGCCTACAGGAGTGACCAGGAGGGAACATCTGTACTGATATTGAGCTATGGTGCTGAGAAAGCTATTACAGAGCGCTGCAGTTACCCTTAAATCACATCATTCTGTCCACTGAGAATGTGGGGTGTCCAGCTGGTGGGTAAGAGTCCAGCGATTTTGCTCTAGGCTGACGAAAGCCGTGTGACGTGCGATATTTAGCTCCACAGGCAGGCACGTCCCTCCTGTAGGCACATCTGACATTGTGCACACGTACTCATCTTTCCATCCCCACCGCCTCACTCGGGTCCTCACGGGTCCCACGTGAGCCCAGCAAGCGCTGCCTCTCAGACCAAGTCCCCGTGAGGGACGGGGGCTCCCCCAGATGCACTTCCCCTCCTTGATACGCAGTCGGTCCCTTGGGGAAGACAGTCTTCAAGAGGACAAAGACGAGCGCTGAACCCCTGCTGAATTCAGAGGTCTGCAGAGATGGCAACAGTCTGTCCAGAACCCGGAAGGTAAAACAGCCAGAAAGTCAGGGAAGGAGGTTCTAACCCAGCGGCGTTGCCTCAGTCAGGTGTTCAGGGTTCCGCTGCCGCCACAGCAGCCCCGAGCCGCAGGGCTGCAGATGCACAGAGGTTTGCTTCGCACCCGTGTCGCCCCCCACAGAGGATCGGCAGGGTCTCTGCCGGTGCAGTCATTCCAGGACCTACGTCGGGGCCAGAGGAGAGGCTGGAGGGTCTCCCAGCGGCACTTAAACTGTCCCCCCGGAACTGACGCACTTCCACAAGCTTGGAGGGCTGAACGGGGGAGATATTCAGTGCACAGCACTGACTGCTGTGGGGACCAGATGGGGGCCCACATGTGCATCTGGGGAAGGGGACATAGGCCCGAGAGCTTCATCCAGCAGAGGTGTGGGTTTGGGGGTGGGGGGTCCCCAACAGAGCTCCTGGGAACAGCCCCAGCCGTGCGTGGGCACCGTGTCGGGCGGCAGGGAAGCAGGGCTGCACAGCCAGAGACTGAACTGTGGGGCCCAAGGAAGGGCTCAGCTGGGGCACTTTGGGCTTGTCCACAATGGAGGCCATGGGGCTGGTCTTCTGTGTGCCCCCCTGCAAATGTAATTGGTCGGGGGGGCCTGAGGACTGGGGTAGACCCTGGCTGAGGACAGGTTCTGGAGGCGCGGGCTGAAGGCCTTCGCAGTTGCACTCCCAGCCTTGGGGCGTGAGGGCCTTGTAACAAAAGGGCCTTTTGCGGAGCGCCACAGTAGCCGGCACAGCGGGGACAGCCAGGGTCCTTGAGATGCCAGCCTGGAGACTCTCAAGCACTGATTCTCGTATGGTTGTAGAATCACAGGGAAGAAAATTCCAGAAATGTCAGTGGAAGGCCCTTTCCTGTTGCCTTGTGCTTGCAATGAAGATATATAGCATAAGGATTTAATAGCACACAAGTGACAGCTGCACCTGGCAACAAAAAAAGTGACACTCTGTCATGTATCATCTGCATTTCAGGTGTAGGCCAACTGCATGCAAAAACAAAAAAGAAAAAACAGAAAAACCCCAAAAGAGCCTGGATTTCTGCCCCATCATAGTCTGCGGTAGCAGACAGCCCTGACACACTGGCACCCAGAGTGATCACTGCCAACTCTCATCTGTCTGCTCTGTGACGCAGAATCATCGCCAGTGGTAATCACGCAGGAACTCAAATCCGAACTTACAAATAAAAATATTGCACCTCACAACTCCAACTCTATGTCACTGTCTGGGATTTTAAACACAGATGCCACCTCTAAGCGGTCACGTTGAAGGAACTTCATTCTGTTGCTTTAACTTCACCGCCGCTGTGCCATTGTGTAGTTCGGGCCTGCTGTTGCCGGCAGGACTGCGGTGGCTCCTCAGGGCTGGGGATAGCAGCAGTGCCCAAGGTGAGCGTGAGGGATTCGAGCCCTTAGGAAGGTCTCGGGTGAGCGTGTGGAGGCCCAGTCCAGGTGTCCACGGAGGACTGCATAGCGGGGAGCTCTCTGAGTTAGCGCAGTTTTATTAAAGGATCAGTAGTCACCATATACTAATTTGAAGCTTAGGTACCTATCGCTGAAGCTCCGGCAACCGTGGGAATTGTTCGGAATTTTCACCAACACAGACTTTTGGGGGAAAGAGTAAGTCACTGTTGACACCATTGAGAATTCTTAGTGCCTGGTGACAATAAAAAGCGGACTCATTTTAATTGGTTTTATTATTGCTTTTAAATTCGGGCGGACCACTCCCCCAGCCACCCCATCCTTGGTCCTCTGTGGGGACGGTGCGTCCTCCCTCTGGGAGTCCCAGCAAGGCCTGGCTCTTCCCGCATCCTTAGGACACGTGCTGGCCCCAAAGTTGGGCCAAGCTCTGGTGTGACAGGTCCGAAGTTGAGCAGCACGTCTCAGGAATGCAAGCTGCAATGACTCAGAGTCATGACCACTATGGGCCCACTCCCTCCCCCATGTCTAAACGGGTGTGAGAGAGTGCGTGTATGAGTGTGTGTGTGCGCGCGTGCATGGGTGAGTGCGCCTGTGTTAGACATCGGTGGAACAAAGGCTGGGAGGACAGGGTCAGGAGAAGGAGGTTTTGTCAGAAACTTGAATTCAGTAAGCAACTGGACTCCCTTACCACTTGCTTTCCTCTTCTGCAGCTACCAAGGGGTAGTACAAGAATGAAAAGAGATAAACTTCATGAAGGCCTCTAGCACTCTGGCTGTCGGCAAGCAAGCACTCAGGGAAAGCTGGTGCTACTGCCAGACTGAAAGCGTCACTCCGTCACTCTCATGGGACCGAGACCACCAAGGCCACTAACTGGGGAGCCTGCCGTGCTGACCAGGAGGCCCACCTTATTCCATCTTAAAGGTTTCTCTGCCAAGCACGCCCCAGACGTGTTGTTGCCAAGGTGCCACCAACATCCTGTACATCCCACACCAGCCGTGATGAGGTTACTCGTGACGGCAGGTGGCCAAGGTGGCTCACACAAGCGGAGCGAGGTCTCTCAGGTCTGGAGGGCCAAGAACTAGACAGGTGCAAGCACAGTTTGAAAATCCATCCAGGAGTCAGGTCATTACATTTCTATGGAAGTTTCTACATCTGGATTATGAAACTAACCATATTGTGATGTAAGGAATTGCTAGGAGGCAATGATAGCACTAACTGCTAACCCTTGCTGGGTGCCTTCTCCAGAGCCCCAGCAAAGCTTTCATCTTAGTTCAGGTGCCCCAAAGCAGATGCTGCGACAAGGCCTTGAACGGAGCGGTTCAACTGGACGGTGACCTGGGAAGCCACAGTGGGGCAGAGGAGGTGAGAGGCAGGGACAGGAAAGAGGCCATAAAACACACACTGAGGAGCAGCAGCTGCTGGGGCAGCTGGGCTCAGTCCCCGGGGACCCTCCCAATCATGCCCAGCCTGCCCATCCCCGAGTCATGCTGCCATGGGGTGGATTCCAGGGTTACGTGCTCTGTCTCGTCCCTCCTTGGCCGAGGTCGCCTCTGGAGAGCCACGTGGCTGGCACTCCGGGTCCCTCACACGTGCTGAGCAGGCTCCAGGGCAGCCGGAGCAGGCTAGGGGTGGAGTGTCGTGAGGGCCCCGGGAGTGTCCACCTGGGCTTCAGGCCGGCTCGGGTGGGCCGTAGTGGATTAGACAGGACCGTACACTCTGCCACGTCTCCCCTGACAGGTGGGATCCAGTTGCCCCCTGCCACGCTGCCTGGCCTGTGGGCTGTGAGGGCAGCGCTGTTCCAAGGCTGCTTGCGATTTCCACCCAGGCTCTCAGAGCAGCCTCTCTTGGAGCCTGGAGCAGCCACGGAGGAGGAGGACTGTCCTAGGACCCCGTGCTGTGCAGACGCCCAAGCCAGCCACGGGGAGGGGCCGTATGGAGAGAGAGAAAGTGAGCATCCCCAGTTTGCACGGTCTCGGATGCAGCCCTGGGCACCGCAGCCCGGTGATGAGGCAGCCCAGCCGTGCCCTGTCTGAGCTCTGACTGTGGAATTCAAAACACGTAACAATAGCACGTGGTTGTTTTAGCCACCGGGTTTTAAGGCAGTTTGTTCGTAGTGGTGGATGACTGCGTGCAGGCTGAGGGGACAGGAGGCGGGGCATGGCACAGCACCGGGAGCTGAAGGACCATCAGAGACTGTCAAGCCCAGTCCCCTTATTTCAGAGGCGAGGACATTAAGATCCATTGACACCAGCCTGGGAAGCAGCTCCTGAGGCCCTGGGCAGGAGGGTGACGCTGTGTCCAGTACAGTCACCAGCCCTGAGTAGGGGACATGAAAGGATCTGTGATTGAAGTGGGAGGAACCTGAGGACAACCCAAGCCCCAGCTGACACCCTGCACGCCAGGTCTCCTCTCCTCTCCTCCTGGCTGGTGGCCACACCCTGCTTCACGTTACCCGCAGTGATTCTCAGGCTCCAACACCCTGAGAACCCCAGTGTAGCGGAAACGTGAGGGACAGCGCGGCCTGCGGTGGCCGGGCGCCTGGCAGAGAATTTCCTAGGCAGACCTCACGCCGGGCCCGGAGGCCCAGCCGCCAGCCCTGGTCATCTGAGTAAATCACTTCCCGCACATGCGGGGCTCCCTGTACACGCCCGGGGGATAGGGTGTCCTTCCTTCTAGAGTCAGGGTCATCCATGCGAAGGATAGGATCCAGGGCAAGTGGCCAGGGGCATGGCTGAGAGCAGGGCCATGTCTTAGCTGAGTCCCTGAGGGGAGCCTCAGGGAAGCAGTGCGGGGAGGGCTGCCCAGGGGGCCCTGCCCACTCAGTGCAGTGGGGAAGGAGGCCTGTGTCCCTGGTGGGGAAGGAGGCCTGTGTCCCTGGTGGGGAAGGAGGTCTGTGTCAGTTGTGGGGAAGGAGGCCTGTGTCCCTGGTGGGGAAGGAGGCCTGTGTCACTGGTGGGGAAGGAGGCCTGTCTGTGTCACTGGTGGGGAAGGAGGCCTGTGTCAGTTGTGGGGAAGGAGGCCTGTGTCCCTGGTGGGGAAGGGTGGTCTGTGTCACCGGTGGGGAAGGAGGCCTGTGTCACCGGTGGGGAAGGAGGCCTGTGTCACCGGTGGGGAAGGAGGCCTGTGTCAGTGGTGGGGAAGGAGGCCTGTGTCACTGGTGGGGAAGGAGGTCTGTGTCACTGGTGGGGAAGGGTGGTCTGTGTCACCGGTGGGGAAGGAGGCCTGTGTCACCGGTGGGGAAGGAGGCCTGTGTCACTGGTGGGGAAGGAGGCCTGTGTCAGTTGTGGGGAAGGAGGCCTGTGTCACCGGTGGGGAAGGGTGGTCTGTGTCACCGGTGGGGAAGGAGGCCTGTGTCCCTGGTGGGGAAGGAGGCCTGTGTCAGTGGTGGGGAAGGAGGCCTGTGTCACTGGTGGGGAAGGAGGCCTGTGTCCCTGGTGGGGAAGGAGGCCTGTGTCACCGGTGGGGAAGGAGGCCTGTGTCACCGGTGGGGAAGGAGGCCTGTGTCCCTGGTGGGGAAGGAGGCCTGTGTCACCAGTGGGGAAGGAGGCCTGTGTCACCGGTGGGGAAGGAGGCCTGTGTCACTGGTGGGGAAGGAGGCCTGTGTCAGTTGTGGGGAAGGAGGCCTGTGTCCCTGGTGGGGAAGGAGGCCTGTGTCAGTTGTGGGGAAGGAGGCCTGTGTCCCTGGTGGGGAAGGAGGCCTGTGTCACCGGTGGGGAAGGAGGCCTGTGTCCCTGGTGGGGAAGGAGGCCTGTGTCACTGGTGGGGAAGGAGGCCTGTGTCAGTGGTGGGGAAGGAGGCCTGTGTCACTGGTGGGGAAGGGTGGCCTGTCTGTGTCACTGGTGGGGAAGGAGGCCTGTGTCAGTTGTGGGGAAGGAGGCCTGTGTCCCTGGTGGGGAAGGGTGGTCTGTGTCACCGGTGGGGAAGGAGGCCTGTGTCACCGGTGGGGAAGGAGGCCTGTGTCACCGGTGGGGAAGGAGGCCTGTGTCCCCGGTGGGGAAGGAGGCCTGTGTCACCGGTGGGGAAGGAGGCCTGTGTCACTGGTTTATCTCCCAACTGCCTTGGCAATAATACTCAGGGGATAAAGTCTCTCCTCAAGAAGGACCTCGATGTTGTCTCTCCAGCCCACAATCCCCCAGTCCCAGGGCTGCTGTGAGTTGGCAGCCACCACCTCAGCCATGCCACAGAGCTGCGTCCTCTGCCAGCGGAGGCCGCGCAGCACAGACCCCTCCACTGTGCAGAAGGGGAGGCAAGAGGCCTGTGTCACCTGTAGCTGTTCTGGTCTCTGCTTCCTCTGCTCCATGTGAGCGTGTGTCATCCTGGGTCCCTTCCAGGGCCCTGTGTGCGTTTGACAGTCCCTAACAGCCCAGGCCGCCAGCCTGCGAGGACAGTGGAGCGCGCTGGCTTGCACTGGGCTTGCCTCAGTGTCCTGAGGATGTCCTGCTCGCTCGGCGCGTGCGCATGGGGCCCGCAGGAAAGGGCGCCCCGGCCCGCGACGCCCAACTGCAGAGATGTCTGAGCGGGTGCTGCCAGCTCCCTGCTGGGGACCTCCGGTACCAGGAACGGCGCCTTGTTTTATATCCTGCCAGCCTGACTGTCGGATTGCACAGAAAGGACGTTAATCATTTCTCTTCCTAACTAACCCCCTCAAGGCTAGAAAGCAGTGGGACATTTTGACCGCAGTCGTCCCTCTGTCTATGCAGGTTTTGCATCCTGCACGTTTGATTGGAAACATCCACGTGCAAGTCAAGCAGGTCAAGCAGGTGCTGCTCAAGTGGCAACCGTGATTCCATCCGTAACATCACTGCACCTGCAGACCCTTGATTTTCCCAAAACCTTACCTTCCAGCAAGTGCGGAGCTGAGCAGGCGTCTGAGGGAAAGCACTGAGTGGGGTCCCCATGCTCCTGCCACCGTCGGGGTCTGGAGCCCACAAGTGTCCCCACCGTGGAGAAAGGAAACTGACCCTCCCTGTCGGGCAGGACTGGAGGCTGTGGCACCTAGCAAGCAACTGCAGTCCCGGCGAATCCACAGTTGCCATCCGAGGTGCTGGAGGGCCGGCGATGACACCCTGCTCGGCGCCAGGCCTCTAGGACTCTTCTCATTCTGTCCGCTTTGCCTAACCACGGTTGCCGAGTGTTTCCTTGCAGAGTCCGTGCAGAGGACAGGACTGTGTGCTTTCCCTGGTTTAAGGTCATCTTCCCTGTGACTGCTTCTGCTGGGGTGTGGCCCTAGTCCTTTGGCAGGGACTGCCCAGTGCTGCTCAGAGCAGTGGCCCGGCGTCACTACCTCTGTGAACTGTTTTAGGGCCCCTTCCTGGACCTTCTGAAGCAGCAGGTCTGGGTGTGGGTCCAGGAGTCTGTGCTTTAACAAGTTTCCCGAAGTTCATGTGGACACTGAGGTGGGACAAGCACTGATCGATGGCCCCACTTGTGCCCATTCCTTTTACAGCGTCCCTTTTGCTGTGATCTTGCGAGAGTCAACATCATCCCAGCCCCAGGACAAGCCAGTTACAGGACCAGTCAGAAACCAGGTCATACGCGGGCAGTAGCCTTAGTGTGCGTTGAACACGTCCTGAGACTTACTCTCCGAGGGTACTGAAGCAGCGCAGGGCCAGACTAGGCAGAGTGCTGTGGCCCGACCTGCAGCCACACCCCAGAGGTCACAGGTGGAAGTGGCAACTCCCAGTGCCTCCGTGTGTGACTGCACCTGGAGACGGGCCTTTAAAGATGTGATTACATTCACACGAGGTCACCGGGGCGGCCCTAGCCCAGCATGACTGGTGTCCTTCCAGGAAGAGATCAGGACACAGACACATGCACAGAGAAGACCACGAGAGGACGCAGCGGGAAGACGCCGTCTACAAGTCGAGGAGAGAGGACCCGGAAAAACCAACTCTGCTGACTCCTCAGTGTCAGACTTCCAGCCTCCAAACCCATAAGGAAATAATTTCTGTAGCTTCAGCCGCCCGGGTTGTGTTACTTTGTTACGGCAGCCTGAGCCGACTGGACACAGCAAACGTCCACTTGCCACAGTACAGTAAAATCCCACATACAAAATGTCCTACTGAGAGGTGGCTTTTGAGTTAGACCACACAGAAAGAGAAGCAGAGGGTGCTGCAGACCACCTTGCTGCCGCGGGCAGGCTCTGCAGACCCCAGGCCTGCAGCACGGGCAGCGGGAGTCTCTCCCCGACAACTTGCACGTCGTCGCTCCACTCCTGACAGTGAGTTCATCCGCACAGTTAAATAAACGAAGACGGCAAAGCCACTGGATCCGACAGCTTATCTTTAGATTCCTGATGCTATTGGGCATGGACAGTAAACCTTCATACAAATGGCTTCAGAGTGTTTAATCTGAATTCTTATCAGAAGCCGTGTCAAGCACAAGCCATTCCCCATGAAACCCGAAGTGCCACTTAGACCTTGTTTGTCCCCACTGCGGCTTTCCAAGGCCACCGGGACGAATTGCCGGGGACCAGCACCGGGCAAGGGTGGGGTTGGCAGGGTGCAGCTGCCTTCCGTTTCAGCTCAGCTGGCCCCCAGAGTTCCAGTTCACCGAGATGACCCATTCCGGCATCGTGGCCTGGCAGAACGAAGTACTGCTCCCCCGTGCACCCACACAGGCCCAAACAAGGAGTCTGAGAGCAACAGCCTCCCCTCTGCACAGAGGTGCTGATGAGGTTGCTGTACAGAAACTTACCCGGTGGCCAGCTGACACAAGGAGGTCTCGACTCACTATGTACTGCGAACCACATCCCCATCTGCAGAGCACGGAACACCAGCAGCATCAGGGGCTCCCCGCTTCCGAAGCATAAAGCCGATTTTCAAGAAATGAAAATACTTTAAACCACATTACATAACCGACATCTAGTCAGTAAACATATTTGAAACTTGGCAAAAATTAGAGCTCGCCAGTATTGAACCTGCAGTCACACCGTCCCCACACACGGATGGGTTGTGAGTGCACTCTCAGAGGGCAGCCCACAGCCACAGTGTGTCACCGTGTGGACCCGTCCACATGGCCCACCAGGGCACACAACTGGGTTATGCACAGTGAATATGAGAGGTTGATCATGTGGGTTTATCAATGACAGTCAGAAAGAGAAGCCGTCTCTGTTGTGGGCATTGACTTTTCAGCAGTGACAGTGCTGGGGCAGGGTGGACGCAGGCGTGGGTTGTGCTGGCCTCTGTGCTGGCCGTCGGGCAGCCCTAAACCATGACCTCGGTAGTGGGGATCACCCGAAAGGCGTCAGGCAAAGCCAAGATGACAGTTCACCACTCGCTATTAAACTGGAACTACCGACATGCACGCCCGCGCACAGAGGAATGTAAAACTCAGTGGAAATCAGGCAGGAGGAGGGGGAAGCGGGGGATGGGCAAAAACCCACCTAACTGGTACGATGAACACTACCTGGGTGGTGGGCACACTTACAGCCACGACTCAAGCATTACAAAGGTGTAACCAAAAACATTTTACCCCCTTAATGCTTAAAAAAAATACACCAGTTCAATCTCCACATAGACAAGGTGCAAAAGCTGTTAAAAGCTCTATAGTGATCAGTCGCCATTTCAGAGACTTCATGTGCCCAGCAAGTAGGAGCTGGCCAAGAGGGGGGAAAGAGAAGGTGCTTCTCAGGCACCAGCCAGTGTCAGCAGCGAAACCACATCTCATGTTGCACCACAGGCAGGAGTAAGAGCCCATTTCACAGAGGAGGAACCCGAGACAGGGGACACGTTTCTTCCGGGTGGCAGAAGCTAGTGCTGGACACAGATGGCCTGACATCCAGCCGTGTGGGTGGCGCGACATAATCCTCCCCACAGGAAGGCACCTCAGCGCCCTCCCCACCAAGGCTGAGGATCAGAGCATGCCGTGGTCACCTTGTCTCCTGGCTTCACCCTCCCGCACTGAACCGGGACTGGCCCACCATGACTGACAGGTTGTGGCAGGAGCCTGCTAAGTGACCTCCACGGCTGGGTCGGGTCATGAAAGGCACTGCAGCCCCCCTTGGCCTCGTGGAGCTCTTCCTCTGGGCAGACAGGTGCCCTGTCGTGAGGCCGCCGGGGGTGGGGCCGAGGCCCGCGGCCACAGACTGCTGCTCATCAGCCAGGTGAGCACCTCACCTTGGAAGACAAGAGCGCAGATGAGCCCAGCCCCGGCTGGCACCACCGCACTTGCGTGAGCGAGATTCTGCGCCAAAACCACCCAACCAAGCTGCCCCCAAGCCTCCAACCCCACAGACTCTCTTTAGGGGTGACTTGTGGCCCGGCAGTAGATTGTTAATGCACATAAGCCTCTGTGCCCCATTTCCAAGTATCCAGTGTGGGATGTCAGTGAGCCTTGGCACCATGCCTGGCGGTAGGAACCAGGGGGGAGTGGACAGCACCACCTGCCCCACCAGGCCGGGGCAGCGCAGCAGGGTCCCTGGGAGCTCCGTAGCGCTCCGCCGGTGGTAAGACCAGCCTACAGGTTTTCAAGAGCCATGGGTAGGGACTAAAAGTCCGGTCTATTCTGATAGCCCTGTGCCAACATCCTGTACCGCCCTTGGCCTCTCGCTCTCTTGCATGTTGGAGTGCACCTCGACAGCACCTGCGAAGCTGCCTTCAGACTTACCCCAGCTGGCCTGGTCTTCCCATCTCACAGTCACCCACGTCTCTCACGTGGACAACCGCAGCAGCGTCCCGCACGGCGCCGGCCTCCCGCCCTCAGCTCTCTCCACGCAGTGGCCAGAGGGCCATTCACGTAACCGCATCACAGCGCTCCCTTCCCCTGGGAGCTGCCACAGCCTCCTGTCACCGTGGAGGACTCCGTCCGCCAGCCTGGTCGCGGCAGAGCCTTGCCCACAGCCCTTCCTCCTGGACACTTCCACGCATCCTCACTGTGATTCTGCCCATCATTTCTTCTCACCTCATTGTCACTCGGCCAGCGAGGTGAAGTAGCTGTCTGATCACGTCGTCACTTCTCCCGACACCACGGTCTCAGTCTGCTGGGGCTGCTGGAACAAACACCACAGCCTGCGTGGTCCACACAGCAGACATGCGATTCTCACGGTTCTGGAGGCTGGAAGTCCACAGCCAAGGCTCCAAGCGTTGGTGTCTGGCGAGGCCTCTCTCCCTGGCTTGCAGACGGCCGCCCTCCCACAGGGAGCTCGCGAGGCGGAAAGCAGGCCCGGCGTCTCTCCTTCCTAGGAAGGAGCCCCCAAACGACTTCATTTAACCTCTGTCCTTACAGGTCCCATCTCCAAACGCAGTCGCATTGGGCTTGGGGCTTCAACATGCCACTGCGGAAGGACAAACATCCTGCCCACAATACTTGTGTCTTCTCGGTACCCTTTTCACTTCGGCTCTCTTTCTTTGCTTTATTCATTTATTGATTTCCCCTCTACCCGGCCCCACCCCAACATCCCCTGTGCCTAAAATAGTGCCTGGCACACAGGGGCTAAAGCAAACACCGGCCGAGTGTGCAAGGGATGAGTGTGTGGGCCTGGAGTCACCTGCAGCCCAGGTACCAGGAAGAGGGCCTCGAGGCCTTCCTGTGCCGAGGGGCGTGGGGTGAAACAGCTGACATTCATGCACATTCAGGACTCACAGAACATTCTAGCACACATGCCCATTTGCTCCCGCAGCACTCTGAGAGGGAGCAGGCACCCCTGAAACAGCTCCGGGAAGAAGACTGTCCCCAAGTTTGCCAGCTTCAGATGGCCATTCATTCAGCTTGTGGTTCAGCTGGTTGGCAGTCCAGGTTGAGCAAGCCAGGCGGTTACTGAGGGTCGGGCTGAGCCTCCTCATGCCACGCCTCTCTGGCACGCTGGGGCCGGCCAGGCCGTGGGCCAGGGACCCCCGCTGTCAGCTGGGACACCTCCGCCCTCCTCCCTGCTGGGCAGCCCAGGCTTGCTCTCAGGCAGAGAGAAAGGAGTATGAGCCCACAAACGAGGAGTCGGAACCAGCACCTGGGGCTTCTGCCTCACCCTGGTAGCCAACGCGAGCACAAAGCAGCCCAGCTCCAGGGCCGGAGACTCTGTCTGCCTCTCACTGGGAGGGGCTGAAGAGTCACACTGGAAAGGATGCAGGGAGCAGATGGGAATTGGGGACATTTTTGCATCAATCCATCATATTCACATTTTACAGAAAAGAGGGGTTCAGAGAAAACGTAGTGATTTGCCCAAGGTCATGGTGCTCAGAGACTTGAACGTGGGTTTTCTGCCTCCAGGATCACTGGTCAGTTCTCAGCGAGCAGTTCTGGGGCTCGGGAAGCACTCAGCTTGTGTTAGTGGCCTTCTCGTCCCTCGCCAAGCTACTGGCCACTAAGAATTCTCCCCTCTACCTCTTCATCCAGGCTACGGCCATGACTTCGTATCCCTTTGAAAATGGTGCACTAAACTGACCACATCCCAATGACACAGAGGCTGTTTCTCATTGAGCAGAAATACCCAGCTTTGGTTTAAATATTGGTGCCGGGTGAGGAGTGTGATGCTCCGGGCTTGGACACGGTTCTCCATCGCGGTGGTTCAGGCAGCCTTTTGGCTCTGCTTCGGTGACACTTGATTGGTGTCCTTTGCATACCTTCAGAATGTGTAGGCTGTGACCGTGAAAAGTGCAAGGCCAGTGGGTACGGAGAGAGTAGCGAGAAGCGCTCTCCAGAGAGCACAGGGGCAGGAGCAGAGCTGGCCGAGCTGGCCCACCCACTGCCGCTCAGCGGACGCCTCCCCTGAAGCTGCTGCGGCAGCAAATTAGACTCAAAGGAACTGATGCTAAAGGATAGGTTTTTAACATAATCGCTACAAAAAAAATCAGTTGGTGAGATGATGGATATGTTAGTTAGTTTGATTTAATCTTTTTATAATATATATAGATAAAAACATCACGTATCCTATAAATATGCACAATCCTTTGTCAATTAAAAATATATCAATTGATTAATTAATTTTTTAATTAAATTAAAAGACCAGATGCCTTATTTGGCAGGAAAGAAGATTTGAGGCCTTTCCCCACTGTTAGCCAATTAGAAAGAGATTAAAATGTCATGCATTGCATTTACTAAAATTGGCAATTAAAAACCGTCATTAGCAAGTGTTTAAATCAAATAGTGAATTAAGATGAAAGAACAATTAGAGTATAATTTTACCAAGTTTTTTCTCCCATAGAAAATAGCATTATGGTTTAATTTAGATTAGTGGTTGGCAAACTATAGCCTATGGGCCAAAACTAGCCACTGCTTGTTTTTGTAAACAAAGGTTTGTGGGCACACTGCCTTACTCATTCATTCGTGGTTTCCTATGGCTGTTTTCATGCTACCCGAACAGCCTTGGGGAGTTGGGATGCAGACTATATGGCTTTCAAAGCCTAAATTATTTACTCTCAGGCCCTTTACAGAAAAAGTTTGCTGGGCTCCGATGTCCCTGGAATACCAAGTTCTGCGGCATGTTTGGGCTGTGGGGGTGGGGCGGGCTTGGCCAGCCGTCAGTGTGCGTGGTCCACGAGGCGACACGCTAACCTCCAAGGCACCGGAGCAGGAGCAGTGATGCTCCTGGGGAGAGTTTGCTCACTTGAACGGCATAGAATCGAGATCCAGCTGATCCCCAGGTTGGGGAAGACTATGACATTTCGATCCAGTTAGCTGGAATCTCAGAGAACCACTTTAACCCAGACCCCAAAGATCTGCCCCCACCACCAAATAAAGCAAAGCCACAGTCTGATGCTCCTGCTTTTGCTAGGGCACCTCTGAATCAGGTTTACTGCCCAAGGCTCAACTTGCCCAGACTAAACTCCATGGTGCTCAGGGAGGGCCCAAACTGCTAGAGGCCAAAGGACAGGCCAGGCTGACCCTTCAGAAAGCTCAGCTTGCCCCCGAGGCTGCACCCACCCTAGAAATGGCCAAGAACTAAGGTCCCTTGTTCCAGACACTCCCATCCTGTTGGGGTTGCTGTCCTTTACTATGCATGGTTGTGGTTGAAAGGGCCAAGGGACCAAGGAGTGGCAAGCGGCTCCTCCCAAACTTAATGTGGTGGTCCTGGGCTGTCACTGTTGCCGCCCCAGCTCACGGGCCACCCAGTGCTTCTGTTCAGTGTGGCTGATTGTGCCTCTCCCAAGCCTCTGGGTCTGCAGACTGGAGTAGGATGGAACTGCCTGCACAAGGGTGTGGGCGGTCCGGGGCCAGAGCCCCGCAGACTGGCCCTGTGGAGCTTCACAAGTGGTGACAACAGTGACAGGCAGAGAGGCTGAGAGTATTGTCCCTGGGATGGAGCAACTCTGCGGTCAGTGGCCTCCCCTCGCTGGGGCTGTCCTCCGTCCCTTTCCTGCTGCTGCCTTCCTGCCTCTGTCCCTCCCCCGGCCTCCCTTCCCTCCCCACACTGTGGCCCCAGCCTCTGGCCTGGGCCATGGCAACAGCCCTTTGTGTGTCCAGGAGCCTCTCAGGCCTCTCCTTGCCTGCCCATGCCTTCCTCCAACATGAGGAACACTCTCATTTTGCCCACTGCCCACTTCTCAGCAGCCCAGAGCAGCTCTTTGGGAGATGCTGGCGGGCACATCCTGGTCCCAGAGGACGAGTCACAGCGTCAGAGCCAATCACGGTGGCCCTCTTCCCCTCACCAGTGCTTGGATTAGGCGTGGACAGGCCACATCATTCTGACCCAGGAGACACGAGGCGCCACCTTCCGGAGGCCTCTGGGGAAGGTTGTCCTTGCCCTTGAGAAGAGACACCAGGAGAGGATGGAGAAGGACCAGCTCCTGCCGCTTCACCCCCTGCCACTTCACTGCCCGCTGCTGAGGCTGGCCGCGGTGCCCGGACGGAGGGAGCTGGCCCACCGCAGGCCAGCACGGGTGGGAGAGGGAGACACCTGGGCTCTCGACAATGTTGGCAGGCCGATGAATTAATCCACTGTGGAATCACCCTCATTCCAAACTTTGCAATATGTGAGAAGATACACGCTTGTCATTTGAGCCATTTTGAATTAAACTGCATGTTATTTGTGGCTGCAGTCACCCAAGATCAAACAAGATCAAACAAGCTTGGAAGTACCTGCCACCCGGGAAACACTGTCCTTGGACCCTGGAGCCTTGCTTCCGCCAGGCACAGCTGCCTGCCCCGCAGAGGTCCCTCCTGGTCTTCCACGCCTGAGATTCCTCCCCTGTTGACGCTGCTCGATTCTGAAGCCTTCCCATTGGCCTTCATTGTCCCTCCACTTTCTCCTGTGACATCCAAAGACATTGTATGTTTTATTTGAAACTGAATACCAAACTTCTGCTTCTGGTAATGATGAATTAGGTCATTTGAAACAAAACTCCTGCTGAGGACAGCATAAAAGCTGAACACAATATGAAATCATAAGTTTAAGGGAATCAGAGATCTAAAAATAGAGAACAAAGTACAGCCAGGATCTGAGCGGAGCGGAGGCCTCAAGAGGCTCGCTCTGCGCGGCTGTGCTCCCCGGCGGCGTTTCCCGGTGCAGGGGGGGCAGGTGCGGCAGCCTCGGAGAGAGAAGCTGAAGTCAGAACACAAACAGAGCATAAAGCAAAGGAGATGCTGACCCGCGCAGACAGGGGTGCTGGGTCTGGGGCTGAGCACCACGGTGGTGCAGCATGAAAGGAAATCGTCCAATGAGAGGTGCTGGGTCAGCTGAGACCCGCGTGGAAATAAAAGACAAGTGATGCTGCCGCACACCACGCACACATATGTGTAGTCTAAACGTGAAAGACAAAGCTTTTGGACAGAAATTGAAAAGAATATTTTCTTGAACATGTGCTAGAGAAAGACCAATTAAACAAGAAGTAAAGAGTATTACCCATCAAGGGAAAGCTTGATAAATTGCTCTACAGCAATTGTAAGACCCTGTAGCCATCAAAGACCCTGGGAACAAGGGCGAAGGCAGGCCATAAAGTGGGAGGAGATATTGGTAACATGTTTGTTTGACTTCAAAAGGATTTCTATAAATTAATTAAGAAAATGACAGCCAAGTAGCAAACTGAGCAAGAGACTTCAGGTGTTCAATAAAGGCATAAGCCACCACCCTCGGCTCGAATACGTCTCTATTATTGATGCGCCGTGAATAGGTAATCAAGGAAAATTAAATTAAAATCATAGTGCAGTCGCCCTACACACAGCAGAAGCGCCAAGGCTTTGGTGTGGTGTAACAGGACAGAACCCTCACAGGCTATGGAAAGGGATTCAGGCAGTACAACCACTTGGGAAAACAGCTTGGCATAATTTATTAAAGTACAAATCATGAATAATGAGTGTCCAGCAAACTCACCCCTGGGTATGCATGTTCCCAACAGAACTGTGTGGACATGTGCACCAAGAGACAGAAACAGTGACATTCTTTGCAGCAGTATTTGTTACAGCCTCAAATTGAAGATGACCCAAATGTGCATCAATAATAGAGATGGATTCGGACTGAGTGTGGTGGTGCATGCCTGTAGTCCCAGCTACTCGGGAAGCTGAGGCAGGAGGATCGCTTGAGGCCCTGAGTTCAAGACCAGCCTGAGTAACATAGCAAGAACTTGTCTCTAAAGGAAATAATTAAAATTTAAAAAATGAGTTGGGCATGGTGGTATGTGCGTGGGCTGTAGTCCCAACTATGCAGGAGGCTGAGGTGGGAGCATCGCTTGAGCCCAGGAGTTTGAGTCCGCAGTGAGCTGTGATTGTGCCACTGCACTCCAGCCTGGGTGATGGAGCAAGACACTGTTTCTAAAATAAGTTAAAAATAAAAATAAAGAGGTGTATTCCTAGGTGTAGTACTAATAGAAATGATTATAGCTAAACACAGCAAGCCAGATACACCAGAACCCTTGCATGGTTTCATTAAGGCAAAGATCAAATCCAGCAAAACTAAGCAGTACTGTTTAGTTGCTAAAGGAAAGCAAGGAATTGAGCTCCATGAAAGTTGGGATGATTGGTACCTTTAGGGGCAGGTCCTCCAGGAGTAGCAACATTATCCTCTTCACCTGGATACTAGTTACACAGGTGTCTCCTTTGTGATGAATTATCTTGGTTCTGTGTACATTTCTGTGTTTGACATTTCACAATAAGAAGAAGATTTGAGGAAAACTTGCACTTGACCACCACTCAATGACGCCTTCTGGGAATAGCCTCGCCCGGCTTCCTACCTGACACCAGCATTGTGTGCACATCGGAGCCCAGCCCCACAAACCGCTGTGTTCATATCTTCTGGATGCTGGATCTCTTGCCTGATCATGTTCCTGTGTTTGATTTCAGCGCAGGAAGCTGCGCACCACCTGCAACCATCTGGGATGCGACTGCGAGCCTTTCTGTGAGCGGGACTTACTTTGGGTTTTATTATTTCTTCTACTCCCAATTTTCCTACATAACCTCCTCAATGATCCAGTTGATTCCTATTATATGTATTTAGATAAGTAATGTTACCCTTTTTTGCATTTTATTATATGCTTTCAAAGTTGTACTGTCTTAGTTATCTATTGCTGTGCAACCCAAAATTGAATGAGTTGCAACAATGATGGTTGACTATTCCTGGTGACTCAGCAGTATGGGCTGGGCTCAGCTGGAACGCGCAGTAGTGTCTGTGTGGTTGGAACATTTAAGATGGGTCCTTCACGTGTCTGGGGGCTGCCCAGGCATTCTTTCTCTCCATGTTTTCATTTCCCTGCAGGGTAGTTGGATCCCTTTACATGAGGCTGAGGGCTCTAAGAGAGGGTGTTCTAGGAAAATGAGCCCAGCGTGCAAGCCCTTACCAAGTGTGGGTCAAGCTTACTGACATCCATTGACCAAAGCAAGTCAGATGGTCAGATTCGCTGGAGGGTGGCACAGCCGTGTGGATGCCAGGACTCACAGGGCCACCCAAATACATAGGAATATCACCAATCCATAGGAATAATCACATGCAGATATTTAGAAATACATACAGCAATGAAAAGACTTTGAAAATGTTTACATATTTCTCTACATTTTTTCCCTTCTTTGCCAATTTGACCAGCAGCTCACTACAAACAAAACCTCCACCAATTTTAATACGCATTCTCTATTCATAGCATCGTTGCTTAGGAAGTTTTCCCCAGGAGTAGGCGTTTTATGAATGCTGTAATGCTCATGCACCTCTGACATGGGAGATCCCAAATAAGTCTCAGGTGTCATGGGCCTAATATTAAAGGACACGGCCCCTCCAAAACATGTACAGTAAGCTGAGAATTTGAGGTGCCTGTGGCCTTGCTCGGGGCCTGGAGGCTCCGACCACCTTCTCTGCAGCCGGGCTCTGCCCCGGCACCTTCCTGAACTCAGAGCATCCTCCCTGCTGCGTCCTCCCCTCGGCCTGCCCCGCTATTGGAAATCACGGTCTTGGTATTTTGATATTTTGAGAGTAGCAACCACGAATGAGAGTAGGAACTGCTGGGACATTCTCCCAAACACACGACAATGTGAGAAAGCCCAACAATAAGGCATCACCCTCAGACAAGGGAGCAGTGTGGCCTGGGGAGCAAGTGTCTGGATCGCTGGACACTTTGGATTGCTAATGTTCAACCTCCAGCAGCTACTTGCATCCCTTCCCTCCCGCTTCCCTCACAAGCAGTTCTAAATTCGGGGCCTGGCCAGGGCGCTCTCAGCTGCTGCTGCTGCTGCTACTGCTGCTGCT
This sequence comes from Eulemur rufifrons, assembly GCF_041146395.1. Taxonomy (NCBI): domain Eukaryota; kingdom Metazoa; phylum Chordata; class Mammalia; order Primates; family Lemuridae; genus Eulemur; species Eulemur rufifrons. The sequence continues at coordinate 196,476,436 of NC_090989.1, read as the reverse complement.
GCTGTTTAGCGGCTCTAGGCTGCTAGGTTGGTCCTCTTGTTGGTTTCCTGTGGAGCCGCCATCAGGTGCTCACCTTCACTCCACTCTCCTACCTGCCGGACGGAGGGCTTAGGTAGCATCGCTGTCCCGCGTTGGACTGGTCTTCATTCAGGGCAAGTCCCAACAGCTAATTTAGCCTATGCTTCAGGACTGGTGCTGGGAGCACTGTTTAAACAACAAATAAATGTGCTTTAGAAGCTCTTTTATTTTGCCAAAAGGAAGGAACTAACCATTTGTGAGGCCTTAGCAAATGCCAGATGCTTTGTTTATTACCTGACTTAATTCTCGTAACAACGTTTGACATTTTCACAGTCCCGAGAACTGCAGTGCAGGAAGGCTGAGCCACTTGGCCGAGGTCACATGGCCAGTAAGCAGAGGAAGAAGTGCTCAAACCAATGTTTGTTATAAAGATACATTTGTTTTCTCCTAAGCACATGCCTATAAGTAGGTGCGGGGACAAAAGGGAAAGTCAGGTATGGTTGAAATCAGTCAAAAATAATGCACCACACCTCCCACAAGTTCACAAATCAAAGCTGGACGCCTCTTGTCCAGCCTGGGCTGGAGACAGGATTGTCATCAGTCATTGGGATTACTGAGACCCAAAGTCCCCAACGTCCTGGTAGTGTTGGGAGAATGTACTTGAAAATGTGTTTCCAACAAATGTTCCAATCTGCCTAAAATACTTTAGTTATTGTGAAAGAAAGAAAACTCTGGTGACTTGAAATCTAAGGAAGAAAGTACTAGGAGCTTGTTTTAGGCATATGTGACATTTGATAAGGATTATTGGTCTCTGGAAAGAGACAATTGGTGTCAATAAATAAGACCTATATGGCTAAGAAAAGTCAGTGCTAACTCTGATTGGGAAAAAATAGTCTCCGTGACAATGATTAGGAAGAAGTTCCTGCTGTGTTTTCTTAAGGGATTTTCTTTAGTTATCTGTGAGGCAAAAAGGCAGAAAAGCAAATGAGAACACAAAAGCAAGGTTAGTCAAGACTCCTACTGGTCTCACCACAATAGGAGGCGGAGCTGCCCTCCTTCACGGGCCTTAGAGAAGTCAGGGAGATGCAGTAATAACACAAGCAGCAGAGCAAATGCGGCTCCAGTGTCCTTAGAAACAACCAGAGAATGGTGCCCTGTGCAATTGTGCAGAAGGAGGTTTGCAAATCAAATATGTGTTACAGGAATGGATAAAAGTCAAAGTATATGTATTCTTATATTTATATATTTATATTATAAATGTATAAACATATTTATATGTTTATATTACAAATGTATATTTACATTTATAGACTTAATAAGCATTTATTGAGCACCCATCATATGCCAGGTTCTAGGTGCACAGATGCAATGATGCCATCCTTAAGGAATTTAGAATTGGCCAGGTGCAATGGCTCCCACCTATGATCCCAACACTTTGGGGAGGCTGAGGCAGGAGGACCACCTGAGGCCAGAAGTTCAAGAGCAGCCTGGGTAACATAGCGAGTGAGAGCCCACGTCTTAAAAAAAAAAAGAATTTGAAATAAATTTATGAGTGTTACAGTCCTAATTATTTATTGAGATACACTGAGTGTTTGTTTAATTATATCTCAGGATATAACTATGACTATTCTTACAATTTTATTTTAATTATAAATGAGAGTTTTATAGAAAAAATTCCATTTGGCCTTATTTACCTTCCCAAGTTTATTACTTCTTGATTAAATTTATCGATGGGGTTTATGTGACCTTAGCAACTATGATGATTCTCCTAGTGGGAGCCACTTCCGTGGAAGAAGTGCTGTCTGGGACAAAGCACTCGGGCTCTATGACGTATTTGCAAAAACATTCCTGCTAACAGATAGTGGCTCTAATAAAAACACATCGAAGAATGAAGTGGTCTCTGCCTTCAGGCGTTTTGTGAAGGATCAGGATAGACGTGGAGCACCAGCAGGTAGAGGGATCCACTCTTCACTAGAACCAGTTATTCTGGACCTGAGCATCCCAGAATCTGCTTCTAACATGACGGCACAAAACTGTTTCCCTGTTTCCTTGTGAGAGCTCACTCAACAGCAACATGGAAACGAGAACAGAAACTAGCTCTCGAATGAACCTGGAGACAGACAGATCCCCATACTGTGAGGTAAGAGGAAGGACAGCCAAGGACAGAGGCCCGAAGGGGCGAGGGGACGCAGGGTGGGACGAGGTCTGGCCCTGGCGAGGAGGCCTGGGAGCAGCTGGTGTTCCCTGAGGCGCAACCCCATCCCTTGTTGGCACTCATGGGGACAGAAGGGCAGACGTATAACATGCTGAAAAGTCAGCAGTGATTTAGGCATCAGAAAAATAAGCCGTGTTTGAAAATTGCCAGAAACAAACAAAGAAACAAGCAAACAATCCCTATGATCTGGATGTTTTTAACCCATTTCTTAACCAACCCTTAAAAAGAAAATTAAAACCAAACAGCAGAATGTAGAGTATGATGATGATAAAAGCGCGACATACCAGAACCAACGGGTCACACCTAAAGTGCTCAGAAAAAATTGTAAGGCCTTAAATGACATATCGTATTCCTCCATTTGGTCAGTCAGTTGCATGTCTTGCATATCTACGCCAGGCACTATTCCAGCAATACGCAAAACAGGCTGAAACGCCTGCCCCCAGGGAGTGTACGCTCGAGTCAGGACAGACAGGCAATAAAAAAAAGATGCTCTGTGTTTACATGGAAAGTCATGTGATGATAAATGCCAGAGAAGAAAGTAAATTAGACAAGGGACTAAAGTGTGCTGGGGCTGGAGGAGGAGCAGGTGGCAGTTTTGAGCAGGGTGGTCAGGAAGGGCTGACTGAGAAGGTGACATCTGAGGAAAGAAGTGCAGGGCTGAGCTGAGTGCGTCTCCCTGGGGGGAGAAGGCTCCCTGTAGAGGGAGTAGACATGCAAAGGCACCGAGGTGGGAGAGGGTCGGACGCCCAGGAGCTCCCTGCTGCGGACAGGGCATGCTGCATTCCTCTCCCGAACAGGTGTCCGAGGGGGCCTCTCAGGGTGGGGTCTAGACTGGGGCCCTCTGGCAAGGATTCGGGCAACAGAGCTCCCAGGCGTCTGTGTCCTGGAATGCAGGGAAAAGCACAGAAAATACCCATCACAGGCTGTAGCTGGAGATGCCTGTGAAGTCAGAAGTTTGTTGTAGTTATTGTTTTTCGTTTGAATGATAATAATTGCAGTGAATTTTTGTGTTCATAATAATGTTCCACTCCTGTGGGAAATTTTTATTATGTAGGAAAGAGAAAGGGGAGAATTTTCTAGAGCAGAATGCTGGAGGGTTCCGTGAGCGAGAGGAAAGGCTCACCTGGTGAGAGGACGGGCAGTGGTGCTGCCAGCCTGGCGAGCATGTGGGTGTACGTGGCATGGCGTGTACGCGGCGACGTGTGCTGTGATTGCTCCTCTCCCCCAGTGAAGCAGGACGCCAGGCGGCCGCGGAGAGGGGATGGAGAGGAAGGAAGGTCTGGAAGTGTGAGGAGTGCTGAGATGATCACAGGGGACAGAAGGCCGCCCTGACCAGGAAATGTGCTGCCATGCTGCAAACTCGAGGGCCACTGGCTGCTGAGACTGCAGGGAGGCCGGCAGCCCACTGGGGGTGTTTTCTCGCCAGGAGCAGCCGGATGCGCCGGCAGAGAGGCGGGAGGTCACTGGTGAACTCCAAAGCGTCCAACCGTGCTGGCTGTGGTGGCACAGGAGTCAACCAGCCAGGACGGACTGTGGCCCTGCCACAGAGAGCCTGCCCAGCACCAGTCCTGGGGAAGTGGGCTCGTCCAGTCTGGGGCGCTTCCCAGGAGCGTGTGACAAAGCAGAGGGGCCCTGTTGGTGAAGGACGCAAGGAAAGGTGTGCTCGTGGTGCAGGTCCCTCCGCTGCACGGAGGCTGAGGAGTGACAGCAGCATGCCGGGTGGCAACAGTGGCGGAACCGTAGGCTGATCCCATGTAACTCACAAGTGACAGAGATCATGGCCTGACCCTGGAGGAGAGCACCGAGGGGCTGGGGAGGACAAGGGCCCCGGGAGAGAGGAGGCCTAGGCCTGGGGGCGGGAGCGGTTGAAGGATCTTCTCTGTGGCAGTGAAAGCAGCAGGCACAAGACAGGAATGCGTGGGAAGGGACAGTGGCCCAGAGATGCACCTCTACAGACTGAGGGCGAGCAGGACAGCGTCTGAGGGTGGGAAGGGGACTGCGGAGAGAGGAGGTGGAATGAGGTAGGACCTGACCTGCAGGCCGGGGCGTGGGCAGGACGCGGGAATATCCCGGCAGCAAAGTGCCACGCAGGCTCAGGCTCCGGCCCCTTCTGAGCAGACCTACCCAGAATCCCTTTGATATGCAGATGCCCTCAATTTCAGCAAGGGTACAGTCATTTCTGTTATGTCGAGCCTATGACTTCTTTGTGGGTAACTGTCTTGGTGCAGTCTGTCCTCATTCCAAAGGGACACAGTGGCACAGACACAGCTGCCGGCCGGGGCAGGGCTGGCCCGGCGCGACCAGCCTGCACAGTATCCCGCTCACTCGGGCAGCTCTTCCTCCAGGGCAGCGAGAGCTGCTCACAGGCCCAGGCTGGCGTCCACACAGTTCACCTACTCTTGGTCGTGGGCTCTTTTCTTCACCAAAGGCAGACATGGGGGAGAGCACATGAATAATGAAATCTGACGTGCCTCATTGTTGACGGTTCACAGTCTTTGGTTAAATCAACAGGATTGCCTACAGTGTTCTTGCTGGTACTAGAACGAGCCATTTATGCATTCAAAATGCATTTAGCAGTTCATTTATGCATTCATTCACAATATATTCACAGCGTCCTATTCTGCCAGACATGCTGTTAGGGACTAGAACTGTAGATGTAAATAAGACAATGGTTTTCTGGGGCTTCCGTCACGATGGGGCCAGGACAACAGTCAGTCATGGAGCTTCAGGTGGTGAGAGGGGCTGCGGAGAGTGATGCAGGTGGGCAGACAGAGCGGGGTCTGCCCCAGACAGCTGCAGGACGCCTCGCTCGGAGAGCTGGGAGGAGAGATCCAGGCAGGGCCATGCGGACCTGCGCCCGATGTAGCCAAATGGCCAGTGCGGCCGGAGCATGGGCCGGAAGGGAGACAGCAGCAGTGAGGACTGCCACAGGGGACGTGTCTCCACTGTGGTAAGGAATTTAAATTTTAACTCTATGAAGTGAGAAAGCACTGGTGTGTCTGCAACACAGACATGTGTTTGGAAGCTCACTCTGCCTGCGGCACAGAGAAACACCCAAGGGAGGCCAAGGAGAGGAGGCACAGGGACGCAGTCACAGCTGGTGGCAGAGACCTCGGTGTGGTCCCAACTAAGTGGCAGCACCCTAGAACTGTCTCCAAGGCAGAAAAGAATCAGGAGCAACTCCTGTTTCGGGGTTAGCAAGTTCTGACACCCAACAAATTTCAGGCTAAAACTAGGTGTTATGTGAAATTGTACCTCGGCAGATTAGCCAGTATTTTTCATTAATGTTTCACTGACCATATGCCAGGCAGGCACGTCCTCCACTTTGCAGGTTGCCTTACTGAATAGTGACAAAGCACCGTACGATGAGGTAGCCACTTGCCTTCCTATTTTCCAGACGGGGACACAGAGGCCGAGAGGCTGCGCAGCACACCCCACGGACCCGGCTGAATGCGGGTGCAGCGTGGAGCCCCGCCACCGCCTCGGCTTGTGGGGAGTCTGTGCCCCCTACAGGAGCCCTCAGCCCCGGGAGGGGAGACGTGGTCTGCTGCTTCCACGAGAGAGCGTGCGGAACACCTGCCCCAGCAGGTGCCACAAGCCGTCCCAATTCACCCACAGATAACTTAGAGGGCGTAAACAGTAAATTCAGGCCTACCCTGACACATGTTTGGGAGGTGGGGTGGGGCTCACCTCGGCCACAAATACAGTGACCTTCTACTCTCAGCTCAAAGAAGAGAGTGGGAGAGGTTCCAGAACCTTGCCCTGATTGGCAGCTTTGTCCTTGTGGCTGGAAGAACGAGCCCAGAGTCTGGGGGGCTGCGCAGCCATGGAGATTTGGGTTTGCGTCAGCACAGTTGCTGCACAGCCCAGAGGGCCCTGTTCTCCTGGGGAGCTCTCAGCATCCGCATGGCGGGGACTGCACCACCCCCGCACCTGTGAGCAGCCTCAGGGTGGCCTGAGAATGGCCGTGACAAGCAGGTGGCCTGCTGGACAAGGGAGGGTGGGGCCCACCCCACCAGCCTCAGGGAAGGCGAGGGCCGTGAGTGAAAGCAACAGGTAAGGGGCGTCAGTGCTTACTGCACAGAGTGTCCCACAGACCTGCCCAGAGGTTGGCAATGCAGCTCCCGAAGCACCTGCGTGGCAGTTCGGTGTGCGGAAGGCCCCTTTCCCCAGGGAAGTGACGTAGCACTTGCCCTAGGGACACACATGGACTTCAAATGCAATTTCACCATGTGCATCTCCTAAACATGCGTAATTTCAGTTCTTTTGCGGGGGACAAACTGCTGGCAACCGGGAAGGACCCCAAGGTCAGTATGGCCTCATCCTCCCATGGGAATAAGCTTCACGGGAACACTGCAAAACAAATGCCCTACTTAAAAATTAGATATAACAAAGGAAATAAAATTATACGCCTATAAATTCTCCAGTGAAATTTGCTGAAACAGATCCATTCTTCATATCAAAGTAGGATTTCCCGAAGTTATTTGAGATGTTACGCGGGCAAATGTTACATCCTAAGAACAGTGTATTCATTGTAGAGCGTACTATAAAAAGTGAAACTAGTGCATGGAACCTATGAGTTCAGATGGGATATAAAGTTCTCTTTACAGTTTTACGTAGAAAGAATGAACCTCAGGTAAAACGTCAGACACACGAGGATGAAGTTGGCATGTGGCGTGGTGCACGCTGGTCTGTCGCCCGTGGTGACGGGGAAGCGCAGCTGCCGTGAAGTCCCCCGGCAGCAGCTCCAGAGCACTCCGTCTTCAGAGAGACGCCTGACGCTGCAGTCCCCCTGGGAACAGGTTACGGGGAAGCAATGCAGTGCTTGCTAAGTGTCGGTTCAGAGGCTAGAGGAAAACTCACGGCTGAAGATTATTTAGACACATGTCAAATACTCATAATGTCTTTAAAACCCATTTTGGGTTGGCCTTTCTCCTTACTCCATTGCCAGGGAACGAGCCACTGGTTGAGCCACTAGTAGCACGTCTTGGGGAACAGTAGGGGCCCAGCGAGGGTCCCAGGAGGGAGCTCTGTGCTCATAAGCACACAGCCTGCTGTGGGGAGGAGTAGGACCCGAGTGGGGCAGGCCAGCCGCCCCGGACTCAGCACCCCTGACATCCTCCAGAACAGACAAGGCAGACCCCCACATAACAGAGGGCCAGGCCATGTGCAGAAATTTGTAATTTTTTTCTGAGCACAGAAAATCTCCAATTTGTCCACATTCTGTAAAATTCAAAAAATGTGAAAAAGGCAATTTGATGTTCTGGGGCACAAACAACTAAATCCAGTAACCCTGGGAAAAAGATCTAACACCCAGCATACCTGGGGGAATGTTGGCCAATAACCTGTTCCCAGACCCGATCCCGCCGATACTTGCGGAGGCAGGATCCTGAGACGGCCGGGGCCCCCACCTCAGCACTGATCTGCGCAGTCCCCTCCCCAGGAGCACACTACCCTGTCATTATGGCACCTTCTGTAGTCCCAGCTAGTTCCAACCTAATCTGTGAGGTCTTTAAAAGCACACAATTGTCCCCAGCTGAAGGCACAGAAAGAAGCCAGAGAGGCACTCCTGCTGGGCCAGGAAAAGAGGCGACAGGCATCTTGCAAACTACCTGTGGGGCAGCCCTAGGATTGGAAAGTGCCCCTGCCCACGGCTACAAAGGGAGCAGAGACCAGCTGCCCCGATTTCAGCCTGCGAGATGCTGAGCAAAGGCCTGGGCGACCTCGCACTGCACGCAGATGAGATGATACGTGTGTGTTGCCTCATGCCACTGAACTTGTGATATTTTGTTATGTAGCAAGAGAAGATGAATACAGTAACCCATCCTTTCCTCACCTGAGATGGGGCCCAGGTGTGCTCACCAGATTTCCATCTAGGACGCTTGAGGACAGGTGGCGGAGAGTTTCCTAAGGAGGTTCTGTTGAAGGGACTTCAGTCTTTGCCTTTGAGGGTGTCCACGATCCTAAGGAAATCTACTGGTCATCTTCATGGACCACCCAAATTAACTTTGGCAAAACAACTCTGTGCCCTGCTCTTTCACAAGCAGGGTGACAATGACTTTCTCCGTGTCTGAATCCCGCTAAGTTACATAGTTTTTTTAAAAGCCAAATTTTAAAAGGATACACTTCGAGAAGCTTGTTTGGCTCCTGGACTCTTTCTGCTGCCGCTGCGGCACCACGGACCGGCTTCACAGGCCCTGGCAATGACGGGCAGGGGCGCGCCTTCTGGCTGAGCTGTGAGCTATCCCACCACACAGCTGGCTGGAAGCCCGGTGACATCGGTTGTCGTCGCTGACGGAGCACAATGCGAGGCAGGGCGTGCTTGTTTACAGGGGCTGCTCTCTGTGCTTTCACACAGGACCCTGAGAAAATCCTGACTTTCCCGGGACACGCCCCCTGCTGCCCCTCTGCGTCTGGGGTGGCTGCCCCGTCAGCACACCCCTCCTGAGAGCCTGAGCCCATACACTGCTCTCTTCCCTTCGGTCCCCACTGTTACTCCGGGGCTTCTTAAGTTGTTGTGCCCTGCCCACAGTTCTGCAGACTTTGGGATTCGCTTTTCGTCACACATCTCATTTTTCAGACTTTTCTCCACAACCTCTGTCTAAAGCCACCAATGATTGATTCAACTGTAAAAAAAAACAGGGAAGAAGGAGCCCTGCTCCACACTGCGTCCTGTGTGCATCACACAGGGAAGTGCTGCCTCATGGACCCCCATTTCAGGAGGCAAAGCCCCTCCCTGTCCCCCACTCTTGCGATGAGACTGCTGTCCCTCAGCACCTCACAGCCCCAGAGTGGACCAGCGCCCCTCCCTCCCAGCTGGTGCTCAACTGTTACAAAATCACCAGGGGAGAGCAGACAGGACCAACAGGAGGGGGCAAAAAGGAGCCTAGGGTCACAGTGGCCACTCTTCTCCCACCTGGAGCTCCCGGGGATGCCTTGTGGGTGCACAGCCTCATCCAGACCCCTCCAGTGCAGGAGCCAGCCTGGTTCTTCCTGTGTGGCAGCTACTGTCTCAGTACATTCATGCGACTATAACAAAATACTGGGGGTGGGGGGGGGGTGGCTTGTAACAACAAATTCACTTCTCACAGATTTAGAGGCTGGAAGTTCAAGATCAAGGCACTGGCAGATCCAGTGTCTAGTGAGGCCACTTCCTGGCTCGTAGACAGCCTCTTCTGGCAGCATCCTCACATGGTAGATGAAGGGGTGAGGGGTCTCTTGGGCCTCTTTTAGAAAGACACTAATCTCATTCATGAGGGCTCTATCCATGACCTGATTAGGTCCCCAATGCCGCACTTCCTAATATTATCACCTTGGGGGTTAAGAGTTTGACATATAAATTTGGGGGAGACACAAATATTCAGACTATAGCATTTGTTCCCTGACCCCCCTAAATTTATGTCCTTCTCATGTGTAAAATACATTCATTCCATCTGTCAACTACAGAATGGTAAAGTTCATAAATTTGGAAAGGAGAGTTTTATTTCTCATAAAGTGTTGTGGCCTGCAGGGGGGCCATTCTGAGAAGCTGAGAAACAGAGATTCCAGCCAGAAGCTGGAAACATGTACCTCAAGGGAGGGGCAACAAGAATAGGAATTTATGCCCAACAATGTGGCCAAATACACATATTTAACAAGCTATAGGAGAAGGCATGAATATTTACAAAAGGAGAAACATGCATGTGCACAATTGAGTGTCATGCAACTTCATGGGATCCATGTTCAAAAAATGGCAGTGTTAGCATGATCTGAGGATGGAGTTTTCAGCCCTTTGATCAAAAGATGAAGCAAAAGACACAACAATCGTCTCTGTGCAGCCTCTGTAGACTGGTCAGAACCACTCCATGGTAAGTGGTCCCTGACCAGGAAGAAATGCTGGTCAGTTGTTGTTCTGAAACCACAAAAGGGAGGAGCATCATTAGGCAGTTGGTTGAAATCAGCAGTGGAGCAAGTCTTTACAAAGCGCTGGTTCTGCCCAGCCCTTAGGGAAGAAAGCCTGATGGCCTTAACCAGGGAGGGGGTATAACGAGGTGTGTCTGACCTCCCATCCCATCATGCTGGGATTCCAGTTTTAAGGTTTCTCTGGGGTCCTCTGGCCAAGAAAGGGTCCAGTCGGTTGGTTGAGAGGCTTAGGATTTTATTTTTATTTCTCACATCCCAAGATCCCCAAAAGTCTTAACTCATTCCAGCATCGACTTGAAAGTCTAATGTCTGTACTAAATCAGATATGGGTGAGACTCAAGGTACCATTCATCCAGAGACAAATTTCTCTCTAGCTGTGAACGTCTGAAATCAAACTTGTTATGTGCTTCCAAATTAAAGGGATGGAACAGGCATAGGAATGTCTATGGGTCTGCGCATTCCCATTTCAAAAGGGAAAATAGGTTCTAAGTAAGTCCGAAGCCCAACAGAGCAAACAATATTAAATGTTAAGACTGGAGATCTTCTTAACTCCTCTTTGGCTTAATGCTCTGGACCCACTGAGGTGGAAGTCCCACCTTCCAGACATGGGGCAGTGGCCCTGCCCCGTGGTGGCTCTGGACCTGGGCCTGCTCCTTCCACGGCATCCACACTAATCACCTTGCCAAACAGTCTCCCGGCCACATTTTCGTTCTCTCCCAAATAGACTTTTTCATTTATTCCAATAGGGATAGGCTGAAAATTTTCCACATTTTCAAGTTCTGCTTCCTTTTTGATTAACAATTCCATCCTTAAATCATCTCTCTCTCCTTGCTTATTATTGTAGTCAGGCAAGAGAAGCCAAACCACACCTTCAACACTTTCCTTAAAAATTTCATCTGCCAAATATCCAATTTCATTGCTCACAAGTTCCATCTTCCACAAAACACGAGAACATAAACACAATTCATCCAAGTTCTTTGCCACTTTATATTAATAACAAGAATGGACTTTCCCCCACTGTCTAATAGCATGTTCCTCATTTCCATCTGAGACCTCACCAGAACAGACTTTCCTGTCCATATTTCTATCAACATTCTGTTAGGACCAGGAGGGGATTCCCTAAGACAATGGAGAGTTTCTCTGCAGCTGCCCCCTCCTCTGAGCCCTCACCAGAAACACGGACAGGCCCACTGGTGGCGATCTGGGCTCTTTCAGCCTCTCCCCATCACCAGTTCAAAAGCCACTTGCACACTGCTGGTGTCTGTCACAGCAGCACACCTCCCCCATTTTCTGTCTTAGTCAGTTTGCGCTGCTATTACAGAACACCATGAACTGGGTGGCTGATAGCTGGGATATCCATGTGTGATAATTGAGGAATATGTACTTAGTCTTTGGCCCCATTTCCTGGCATACAACTCCTAAAACATTTAGAATCTCCAAAGTGAATTTTTTGTGTATTAATGTTACCTGATGACTGGAAGCCCCTAAGTAGCTTCAGGATGGGGGCTGGTCACCAAAGCAACCAAGGCAGGATTCGAGGGTTGGGACTTCCAGCCCCACCCCCAGCCTCTAGGGAGGGGAGAAGAGCCGAAGGCTAGGTTGATCACAGTGGCCTATGGTTTAGTCAATCAGGCCTGTGTATTGGAGTCTTCACAAAAACCCAGAAGGACGGGGTCTGGAAAGCTTCCGGGTGGCTGAGCGTGTGGAGGTTCCTGAAGGGTGGTGGGCCTGAGGGGTGCAGGGGGCTCTGCCCACTTCCCACACACCTCACACATATTCCTCTGCGTCTGCACCCTGTGTAACAGCCATTACAATAAACAGTAAACACAGGTGTTTTCCTGAGCTCCCAAACCCAAGGAGAAGGTCGTGAGAACCCCAACTTGGTGGTCAGTCAGAAGTTCTGGAAGCCAGACTTGCAACGGCTGTCTGAAGGGGGGGAGTCTCATGGGACTGGGCCCTCACCCTGTGGGATCTGACGCTGTGTCCAGGTAGATATTATCAGAACTTCATTTGAGGACACCTAGCTGGTACCTGCCACAGACCTGCTTGCTTGGGAAGAACCCCATATATCTGGTCAGAGAAGTCTTTCATGTTGACCGTTGGGTGGTGTGAGAGCAGAGGGAAAGCAGTTTGTGTTTTTTCCACTCTCAGACTATGTCTTTTTAAGGTTCTTTTAAAGAGGCTACTAAGGGTGTATTCATTCCTCCCATCCCATTCAGGAAGCCGTCACACCAATTTCAGTTGATCACCACTGTTCAGGTTTTCGTATCATCTCTGTAAATGTCAATACATCTCTTTTACCTGTTTTCCTGTGAAGACTTGGCTGCCGTGGCCACCAGTATGAGCACAGAAGAAAACAGACCACACAAGTATGGCAACAGACAAGGGCCTGGCTTTTTTTAGAGAAAGACACTGGGTTAATTTTTCCATCTGAAGCTGCTCGAAGTAGTCAAATAGCACGCAAAGCAGACGGCTCAAGGCAAGTCTGTGACCAGGAGCAGCTGCAGGCAGAACTTCGGTGTTCGGGCCTCTCTCAGCACAGTCACGCAGAGAGGACTGCTGCGTGCAATGCGGTCGTGGCGGAAAGGGCCAAGCCCTTGAGGTTTCTGTAGCAGCCACCAGGCCACAGACTCCGGCTAGCAAGATCCGTGGGCTAGAGTTTCATTCCGCTTCTGTTGTCAGTTAGAAATCAGTATCTGGTTAAACGAAATTTCCATGTTTTACTCAAACCATTCCTGCCTGATTATCACAGGTATCTAAAAATGTAGATGGCGTTTCTTGGTGGAGCCCAATCCCAATCCTTATTTATTTTAAGAGTAACAATTTTCCAGACACAAAATGTTTTATGCTTTAAAAGACATGGTAACATCTACTGGATGCTTAGAAGTGGGGCTTTACAAACATAACTCATAATCTCCTAGGCTAGGCCAAATAGCATTACTGTTTTACAGATAAGGAGACCAAGGCACAGGAAGGTGAAGTAGTTTATCCCTGCCTCTCGCAGCAGGACCGCGTGCTGCAGAAGAGAGCCACCACGGAAGGGTGCCCATGCCAGCCAGGACTCGGCTCTCCTCAGCTAAAAAACGCGAGCCATTTTAGCATGCTCCACTGTCCCCTGTTGTGTACAAACAGCCAGACTACTTTCATGCGCGCGCGCACACACACACACACACACACACACACACACTCAAGGAAGATTTTTCCAACTCGGCCTCACCCTTCCTCTCTCACACTGAGCCTCCATACGCAGCCCTGTCCCTGGTGTGTTGGTGCCGCAGCGAGGGATGGAAAGACCCTCCACAAACCACCAGACACGCAGTGTGGCTGGAGGTGCAGTGTGGGGGGAGCACGGCCCGCCCTGCTCATCCCTCCCAGGGGACAGAGCAGCCCCTCAGCTCCCCTCCCCAGGCACATCCAGGTGTCCTTCCCCCACCCCGACTGTCTTTTGCAGGCTGAGGGGTGTGCGCCTGCGTCAGGGGAAGAGAAGAAAGAAGACAGGTGGAGGATGGACTGGCAGGTGGCTGGATGGGCACAAGGGAGAGGTCACAAACCCAAGCTCTCCCTTGAGCTTGGTGTGACTTTGGTCTAAGGGGACAGGGACAAAGTCAAGCCTGGTTCTCCTTTCAACTGTGCTTCCCTGGGGCCTCCAGTCAGGGCCACAGCACCCTGGGAGATGAGCCGTCACCTGCTGCTTCCTCACCAACATCAGCAGGCCCAGGACTGTTCTAGAACATTACTTCTCTTTCCACCCCCAGCCTGCTCATGCTGCTGGGTGTTAGGGTCACAGGATGCATGTGTGTGACCCAGCAACAGTGCCTGCCCCTCCCCCCACAAGACCCCACGTGGAAACACGGGTGGGGAAGGGATGTCTCCCAAGTCCTTGTTAGGAAAACGTTTACACACACTGAAAAGTCCAGAGACTGGTACAATGAACCTCGCACAGCCACCTGGATTTAGTGTTTCCTGTCGAGCCATAATTCCTTCTCTCTCTCTCTCTTTCTCAATGAACCCCCTGAGAGTTAGTTACAGGCACCATGACAATTCACCCGTAAATTCCTCCACAGGCATCTCCTAAGGATAGAGACATAAATGCTGCATTAGTTAGGGCTCTCTAGAGAAGCAGAACCTGCAGGAGGTGTGTGTATATATTCATAGAGACAGATTTATTTTAGGGAACTGGCTCCCGTGACTGTGGGGCCCGGCAAGTCCAAACCCCAGGAGGCAGCCCGGCAGGCTGGAACCTGGGGAGAGCCGACTTTGCAGTCAGAGATGGGAAACCGCAGGGCAGCGGCAGCCGGGACACCCAGAGGGGATCTCTGTGCTGCATCCTTGAGGCAGTGCCTCCTTCTCCGGAAGCCCGGCCTCTGGGCGTGAGGCCTTCAGGGGTTGGAGGAGCCGCCGACGCCCCCTGATGGCTGCTGATAGACATGTCAGTCGCATCTGCAAAACGCCTCCCAACAACCCAACAACCGAGCACCATAGTCCAGCCAAGGTGACACATATGATTAACTATCACAGTCACATTACCAGTAAGAGTGATATTATGCCCATACAGCCTGAAGCTTATGGTTCAACACTCCCTTGGAAACAAAGGCAGAGAATCCTGCCCTTGGTGTGAAAGAGGGAAATAAAGGAAATGTTACTGCATTTGCCTGGTTTGCATGTAGAAAACTGGGAGAGGGTCACATGAAGTTGATGAAAGTGGGAACCCAGCTAGAGGAGAGGGGGGACAAACTCTCTGAGAATTTGTTTTGACTTATGCACCACACAAGTGTGTCACTTATTAAATAAAAACTAAAACATCAAAAGGAGTCGAATTGTAAGCAAATTCTTAGCTAAAACAACAACAGAACAAAGCTTTTTGTTGTGCACTGCTGCTCCAGGGAATTCAGCATACCCTAATTTCTGCTTTCTCCACTGGAGGATTTGCCTACTCAATGATGCGAATGTATCCTAGGGAAAACGAAACAGAATTAGAATTCAAAAGCATACAAAATATTGGGGATTGAGGTTTTCACTGATCCTTACGAAGTGAGGACAGCACCTGGGAAGCCCTGAGCGGTAAGAGGTGACCAGCCAGGGCCCTGCTCGCACGCCCTGGTCCCCGGGCCTGTGACAGGACTGAGGCCAGCAGGCGCTCCCCACACACCCCCTGTACCCGGCGGCAGCCCTTCTGGATCTGGAAGCCTCAACTGCAGAGGCAGCTCCCAGTGTCTTGTGCGGAAACTCCTTGGACAACCCCCTGCGATGACTGCCCTTTGACCCCTTCACCCACCAGGCTGGTGTCCCCCACTCTCCCGACCGGGAGCCCTGGAGGGTAGGCAGAGACATGTGGAATCATTGTGGGTGAGAACGAGGGTGTTTTAAAGAGTACATATAAACAGTTCTCAAACCCTGACATCACGCTGCCCTCACAGACCCTGTGGGCCCCCTGTGCCTCCGGCCTGGTCACGATGCCCTGCCCCCCGAGAGACCACACTGGGAGGGGTGCATAGAGAGCACACTGCGTCCGAGCGCACCTGAAGAGGTCCTTTTGCTATTGCCACTTGATACTTTCCTTCCATCCACTGAACAGCTACATGTGGGATGATCTTTCTACCCCAACACCTTAACCAGGGAATTTCCAGATGACTCAAGGCATGTTTTTCAAGATGTGCTTTTCACTTCACTCTAAACTATGCACCAGTTATTACTGTGGTATGACAAACCACCCCAAACTTAATGGTATAAAATAACTCATGCTCACAGGTTCTGTGGGTCAAGGACAGTGTTAGGGAGTAGTTAGGGGAGCTGCCCCTTCTCCAGGACTCCTCGTCCTCAGCTGGGAAGACTCCAGTGGCTGGGGCTGGAATTGTCTCGAAGCCTCTCTCTTGCGTGAGGCTGGGCTCACCTGGGTCTGTTCACCAGAGAGCCTGCGTGTGGCCTGTCTCGTGGCTCGGGCTTCTCACAGCATGACTGCCACAGGGAGCCTCTGAAGACTAAGTTTTCCAGGGCCCCGAGGTTGAAGCTACATGGCTTCATTTGCCTTGGCTTTGGGAGCCGTGTGTCATCACTGGGGGAGGGGGAGCTGGGGAAACAGTGAAAAGTTCTCTTACTAATGATCCACTTCAGGTCACCTTTCACCGTTGGACTCTGTGAGTTAGGATATAGGCTGAATAGCCGTAGCAAAGACCTAAAAATACAGAGGCTGAAATATATTTACCTCCCTCAAATACACGATGACAAAGGGCTACGGCCTGGGCTGGTGCCACAGCTCGGCCACTTTCAACACGTGGCTTCCATTCCTGGGTTCCAGGCGACTGCTCTGACTTGCTAGGGTGGGGGTGGGGGAGAAAGCAGTGGACAGTCCCCTTCTGCTCTAAGGCACACGTCACTTCCTCTCCCATCTCATTGGCCCAGCCTTGGTCACATGGTCTAGCAGCAAAGGAGGCTGGGAAATGCAGTCTCTAGATAAGAGTCCACATACCTAATTAAAATTCTGAGCGTTTCTATTCTTAAAAGGAAGAAAGAGGAATGAATATTGGAGACATCTGGGTGTCTCTGTCCTGCACTCATACATTTCCCTTCTTGGTCTCCCGTGAGGAAGCAGAGTTTCACCATTGCCGTGGCAGTGGACACAGGGAAGCTCTCGTTGCTGACCACAGGCACAGGTTGCCACAGCAACCTCGCTGCCTGGCTGGTGCTACCCACACTGTCATCCTTTCTTCTCCATCCTTTGCACAAATGACTTCCCTAAACGGACAAGTTTGTAAGAAAGAAATGCTAAGAATGAAATGTCGAGGGACTGTTTCTTGGTTCTTTGTGACATTCTTTTCG
This sequence comes from Eulemur rufifrons, assembly GCF_041146395.1. Taxonomy (NCBI): domain Eukaryota; kingdom Metazoa; phylum Chordata; class Mammalia; order Primates; family Lemuridae; genus Eulemur; species Eulemur rufifrons. The sequence goes on along the minus strand of NC_090989.1, from coordinate 196,459,485 downwards.
TCTTTAGAGCCAGACACACCTGGGTCCAAATCCCAGCTCTGCCAGCAGCTATGTGTGGGCCTCCCTTTCCTCACCCACAAATTAGATATCATATTACTCACCACCTAAGTAATATGGTAAGTGGTATGATAGATAAATGATATGGAAGAATGTATGTAAATCACAGTGCCTGGCCCATAATAGAAACTCAAAAAAGGGTCTTACCCACTAATTTTAACAGGAAGGACGCAACCTAAAAGGGCCTGGTTTGCCAGTCCAATAAACAGATTTGTGTCTGGTGTGGCAAAGGAGACACTCAGGTCCCTCTAGGGCCCTTCCCATGCTGATCCTACTAGTGTTTACTGGGTCTACTTCCAGGGCCAGCCTTACCTACCACACTGGCTTGGGGTGGACCAGGAAAGTCTGATTAAATTCATTCTTCCAGGGCTGCCCCCCAAAGGGGGTACAGACGTCTCACTAATCCCTGCCTCACTTGACTTATGCTGTCCTGGCTTAGGCTGAGCGCCCTGGGAACACAGCAGGTGGCCCGAGCCTGGCTTCTGGGTGCAGTTAGACGCATAGAGCCAAGCCAGGGAGTGCAGACTTCCCTCCTCCGAGAGCCACGTGGAGGCATGTCGGCTACTGCAGTGTTCGTTAGACACCAGCTTCGTAGGAGTCTGAGATTTGGGGATTGTCTTCTTCAGGTCCTCATGGCCCTGGTTTAGAATCTGGGGTCCCCCCAGTTGGGCTTGCCATCTTTAAAAGACACTTCAGCCAGTTTAAGGTATCAGCTTTGATGGTCTCCATGACAACCCTGGAAAGCCCAGAGTGAGCAGCCAGCAGACTCTGCCAGCAAGGAGGACTGTCTACTGACTGGCTAATGTGCATGAAAGAGCTGATCCCACGTGGCACCTAAATCAAAGGGTGAACTCGCCAGAGGTGAATCGTGCCAGCCGTTTAAGTAGGCACAAGCGTCTTTACTCCTGGCCATAGAAGCCGCCCTGCTTGTAAGTAGCCATCATCCCTAACGTCTGTCTAATGCGCATAACACCCCCAAGAGCAGCTGTGTCATTCTTATTTTATAAATGAGTAAGAGACAGAACTTAATCAGAACTCAAGTGTTCTATTTCTTGGGCTATTTAAGCTGGAGAGGATGTTTGTTTTTTACTGATGAATATAATGTCAAAATGCAAAAAAAAAAAAAAATGGAAGAAGGAAAGGAAGGAGGAAGGGAGAAAGAAAGAATGAAAAAACAAACAGTAGTTAAACAGTGCGAAATCAGAATCTGAGACAAGAACGTGTCTTCTCAGAATGTGAGAAAAAATAATGAAAGTCCTAAAGGACAGTTGGCAACTTTGATGCCATTCCTCCAGAGGCCCCGATTTTCTAATTCCCCTTAGGCGAGTTACGACTGAGGCACCTCCCGAGTGTGAAAGCCGAGGGGCAAGCCCACGGCACACACTACTCGCCACACTGGCCTCTCGCTGCTTTGTCACAGGCTTGCATTTGCCTCGAAGGACGTCCAAGGCCCTGGGAGCCAAACCTTCCAACCTCAGGACCTTGTGAGCTACAAAATACGGATCAAGAATTAACCAGTAACAAACCATAAAAATATATGTATATGGTTTGGAAAAGATAATGTATTTTAAAGTGATGGCACAGACTTGGCACCAAGTGAAAATGAAAGATCTTTGTTTGATGCACTCTAAAAATAGAAAAACAGAAAGTAGTGTCTGATAGATTATGGATGTAAAGGAAATAAATCAATCTTGGGCAAAATGATCTGTAGCAAAGTTTTATAGCTGACTCACAGATTCTTAAAAGAAAGAAAGGTAACATTGTGGAGATGCCGTGGAGCTATCAGCTGTGCTGGTGGAATTCTAAGACGGTTAACACCTGAAAGGGGCCATGGAGCCTGAGCTCCGGGTTAAAGACTAACGCTGCCCTTCACCCAAGGAGCTCGGGGTCTCACCCCCGCCTCATGAGGCAGCCACACATGTCCGTCTACACCTGATGCACGTTGTTGGCCTAGTGGTGTCGGCAGGCAGTGCCATGTGACGGCCTGGGAGCTGCTTGGAGAGGACCCACAGCAGCCTGCTCTCGCCCAGCCAGCCTCCCTCCAAGCCTCGTCCTTCTGTACACAGAAAAGGCCTGGCAAGTCTTAACCGGGTTTAAAGTGGCATCTCTGCTCCTGCAAATACAGAAATCATTTTTCTCTAGTAGCTAAGGAAAGCCCGATGCAGCATCACAAGAGTTAATTCAGTAAACACTGGAAAACTGAATTACACGTAGATGCTTTCTTTGGGGATTCTGTTATTTGTTTTATTGTTTCCATATATTTTGCAGAAAGATAGCTTTGTGTTCACTCAGAGCTAAACAAAATCACAATAGCTGCCATTTCTTGAGCACTTGTTATGTGACAGGTGGCTTACATGCATCTTTCATTCAATCCTATGTTTACTTTAATCCATAAAGAATAGAATAGAATGTTCCTGTCTGCATTTTACAGATGAGGAGACCAAAGCCAGGGGCAGTTGAATAATGAACAATATCTCACAGCTAAGGAATGAGACCCAAATGCATCCCTTTCTGGGCTGGGGACGCCCTCCTGGACGCTTCAGCTGTGGCCTGCCCAGCCCAGCCAGGCAGGCGACAGACCCTCCTGCCCCCTCCCAGCAGCTCTCGCTGAGCCCTCTTCTCTGTGGAAGGATTAGGTCTCCCGACATTTCCCCCGACTTGCTGTTCAAGTTGAGGGTAAACCCAGAGAGGTAAGAACTTATATTGCACCAAGAAGAGCCAAAATGTTCTTATGCAGGTACAGAAAAAAATATTGCAAGGGGACTTGGAAGAAATAATTGCATCCATTTTTAAAGTATTTACTGCGAAAAAAGAAATTGCTAATTTGAAGTGCTTAAAAGATCAATCTAAATTGCTAGCTGTGTTTAGGGAACTTCTTTAACTAATGGAAAAGGAAGACCTGTGATTAATACTTCATCGTTTGCGTACTGAATGTGTTAACACTGATCTCTCTCCATCGTGGTTGCCATACCTGCAACACGCTACCGTGTGCGCATTACTCGCACACGTTAACACGCACTGTCATAGAAACCTGGTTTCAAATAAACCCTGTGCCTCCTCAGTGGCCACGAGAAAATGTGTCTCGCGTGACCGTGGCCTTTTTCTTTTTCTGGCTGTCTAGGGGACAGGGGGGTGGCCCAGGCCAACTGCACCCTGCGACAGTTTCTCCAGGAAGACAGGCACAGGAAGTGCTGAATGGCCTGCAGGGACAGCGCGAGCTTCCTCTTTGCAGTGATTCCCGTCTTCAAAGAGAGCTGTGAGAACCCAGGTTGGATGGTAGTTTCTGTGCTCGTTTCAGCACTGCAGTGTCTTGCAGAAAAGGCCCCACAGCTTTCTGACGTGGATGGCAGATGCGGTAGCCAGAGGGAATGGAAAACAAGTCTCTGAAGGAACGACAAGACTCACTTCCCTCCCGCCTCCCTTGTTACCTTGCCTCCTGATTTCTCTCTTCTGACAAACGGACTCTAACCAGCTCTGCTGCTAAACAGACGGCCCTTAGGCTGCCCTCAGCGCCGGTTGATGGACTCAGCAGAGTCCCAGGGACAAGCACGAGAGTGTGTCTTTTTTTGAGAAAACTGGAGTTCAAGGGAGCTGGGGACTGGGCCCTCCCCCTAATCCTTTCTCTGCCCTGGGCAGACCTGCGCTGAGCCTGAACCCCTCATGGCTGCCGTGAAGGCCCTGCCTGTCGGCTGGCCGAGCCCAGAGCCTCCCGCCGCTTTCCTCACGCGCAGGGGAAGAGCTGGCGGAAGACGCAGGCCGAGGGAGCCCTTGCCAATGCCTGTCCCGAAGCTTGGACATGTGTGCACCCTGCTGGTCAAATCAGCTTTGAAAATGCAGCTCGGTTTTGTAAGTGGTTAAACTGGTGACTAACTTGGTTTTCAAAGTAATTAATATTTGTGATTTTGTCCCATACCCAGATTTACGTAGGCAGGCTCAGGATTTGAAGAATTCAGAAAACGTAAGGTGTTGATGTCTGATGCTACAAAGGGCACTAGAGTGGCAATAGAATCCCTCGTTGTCCAGGTGTCGTGGCGAGGCCACACGCGAAGCTGAGGTCCCCAAGGCCCGGCAGTCGCTGAGGGGCCATGAGAGTCCTCACACCCAGGCTGTCCCCACCGCCAGCTGGCAGATCTGCAGGGCGGCACCGCTGCACCGCTGCTGCCCACAGCCGTTGGCAAGGCAGCGACCTGCGACCTGTCCTACAGGCGCGAGCACAGCGGCGACTCCCGGCCAAACCCGTCACCCAGGCAGAAATGCCCTTCTATCAGGAATCAGAAATCAAGTTCTTTTGTATTTTTTTTTTAAAGCAGAAGTAGCATTACCAAGAATGCTAATCGCCCCACCCTTATCCCCGCCCCACAACTGTGAGATGGTCTCCTCAGGAAAAATGAGAAACTGATACCCACAAAGCTCTGCACCCTTCTGTCTCCATGACCAGCAGAAAGCTTCAGACCTGCAGGGAAAAGAAACTGGCGCCGGCGAGCGGAAAGGGCGCTGGGAGTGCTCCGGCCCGGCTGGCAGAGCCCCAGGCAGGGCTGCACTGCACCCGCCCGGGACGCTGCCCTCTCCTCTTGCCCGGGCGTCTCTGCGCGGACTTCCGAGGCCCCTTAGCCGAACACTCAACAGCCGCCTGTCCCAGCACAGGGGCAGCTAGAATTCAGAAAGTCCTGTGAGGAAAAGGGCTTGTGGGGGCGAGAAACGAGAGAGGAGGAATCATGCCGCAGGTGACTCACGCAGACTTGACAAGAGCCTCGTCTGCCCGGTGCAGGCACGTGGTTTAGCAAGCGGGTGCTGCGTCCTCATACTGTTCTTATCAGCTCTGTAACGACTGAGAATTGCCTTTTTAAAGCAAAAACACAAATAAAAATAAAAACAAGAACATTCAGAGGCACAGAGCGTCTGTCTAATGTGTCTCCCTCCCAGATCCAGGCCGGCCGGGAGGGGCGGAGATTGGATCCCGTCCTGCAGCGGGGGCGGTCCGGTGCGATGAGTCTGGCTCGCGCCGGGCACCCGGGCTCAGCGCCACGGGCCACAGCCTTAGACCACGGCAAGGTGGGTCTTTCTCCCAGCCCGGGAGGGCGGAGCCCGACCAAGGGCGCTCAGCACACGGTGGGAAATCGGGCCACGCTGCCCTCGGGGGCATCGCCACAGGGTAACTGGCAAGTAGAGGAGGGTCCCATTTTCGACCAGAATCCTGTTAAATAAGCACTGTGGGGGAGACGTGGCCTCAGGAATGAGTGCAGCTTCCTCCTGCCAGGAGCGTCCTGGGGGGCGCGACGCCCGACAGTGCCAATGGCAGCCCGTGGTGCCGTGCAGCCCTGGGGGACACCCTAACACGGGAAGGGTGTGTTGCCCTAAAGGGTTCCCCACGGAGTCTTCCTTAGAACAGTGAAAAATCAAAAACCAGATGAAAGTTCTCGGCAGAGCGGAGCTGGGACGGCAGGATGGCGGGAGCAGGGCAGCGGTGCTCTGAAGACGACGCCGGACAGCGTGTGCGGGCAGCCCACGCCGCAGGCGAAAGCCTGTGTGCACAGCGCCTGCGACAGCCTGAGAACGAACAAGCCTGTCCAGAGCAAGGGACACCGGAATGAACTGGGCTAGACCGGGCCATGAGGAGCCAGGGTGGTGCTGGGAGAGCTGTGGGCTCCTCTCTCTCTTTCCGTCTTTCACAGGCGCGTGCCAATGTCCAGCGCAGCCTGCACCCCGCGCCCCCGCCCCGCTCCCTAAAGCCCCCGGGAGCGTCTGTAAATATTAATGTCCCGACCCACCTTAGACAAATTGGCTCAACATTCCCGGGCGGCGGTCCGGTAGGCGCTTTGGTAACTTCTTCCCAGCGGGTCTGAGCCGCAAGGGTGTCGCCGGTCTGTGCAGGAGCCTGGCTCCAGGGCTTCCCATGGGAGAAACTGTCCTCCGTGGGAAACAGGTGGGCTCCTAACTGGGTTGATTTGGCTTTAATTTAATTTGGGAAAAACTCAGGTATGGTGCCAATGTTTATGGTCGTCTCCACTTTAATACCTTTCCAGAGCCTGTCTTCCTCAGCCCCGGGAACAGGCAGCACCCAGGTCACAGAGGCCGCCCGCCACCCCCTTCCCACACCACAGGCCGCCCCCACTTTGAGGGCGGACACCTTGGTCTCTGAAGATGGAAATGCCCAGTGTTTTCAGAAGGAGGAGCCCAGCCTTTGTTATTTGCCATAGAAAATGTAAGGAGTGTGTTTGTGTCCTGGAGATTCGGAATTGCCCTGCCGGCTCAGGGGCGCCTCACACCCCAGCCTGGACTGGGCTCTGTTTCTGTAAACTCCAGCCGCTTCCTCCCGCACTCTCAGCACCTTGCTTCTCTCTCGCCCGCGAGGGACCGGACCGGAGGGACGTCCTGATGCGGGAGAGGCTTTCGGGCTGGAGGCTGTGGGGTGAGGAATGCGGGCTGACCCCCACCAAGACAAAGAGCCCTTTTTTCTCTGAGCAGGGTGTTTTACCGCTGCATGAGGAAGGGAGCGGGGAAGCCACTTCCATCCGGGGCTGCCGAGTCAAAGCAAGAAGCCTTAGCAACAGGCGCAGGCTCCTGCTTAAGTCACAAAAGTCACACGGATAATGACTCATCCCCCTAAGTCCTTGTACGTTTTTATTCCTGTCATACCCCACACCTTTACAGTCGTCACCAACACAGGATGACGTGCTGGATGTCCCTTAGCCTGCCTGTGGGAAGCATCCTTCCCTCCGGGGAGGATCTGTGTCTGGAATTTTCCACCAAGCACAGGGATGGATCACCTCGGGCCACGCCCCAGGCACGTCCTTCCCAGATCCCATTCTCAGGCTCTGTGAGCATCAGAGCCCCCAGGGAAGAAGCAGGGCCCCCCAGGGAAGGCTGTAAAGGGATCGGCTTATGTCTTCAGGTGGGAACTGAAAAATCCCTTTGGGAAGTCGGCCACGATAGGAAGGAAGCAGCCACATGCTGCAATTCTCACTGCGTCTGCGGTAGCAAGGCAGCACTTACCCCTCAGCTAGGGGAGTGTCCTCTACAAATAATTTTAAAAGTAAGAAAACAAAAAAGCTCTCACTAAAGATAAATAAATTTATTTCATTTTACTCCTTAATATTTGACTTAATCTAAATGGCCAGATAAAATGATCCACTTAGTGTTTTCCTTATCCAAACTTACAGAGAGATGACGCTTCTAATTCCCACATTCTGGCCCTGGGCTCCGTGGGTCCCCGGCAGCTGTGAGTAGAATGGGGGGCAGCACACGAGCACAGATCCTCTCCGCCAGTCTCCAGCCGAAACCTGGCACTGCCTTTGGTCCTGAGTGTCAGCAACAAAGCACAGCAGGCTCTGCAGCACCGTGATCCTGTCGCCATAGAAATCACAGGTGTCTTCCTGGCGCTGCAGCTCTTGCAAGCACGTACGTGGTTGGTTTCCTTTCATACACATTTAAAAATATTATTCCAAGGACTCCCTAGGCTTTACACCCACCCAAGTGTGTCCGTGGCTCAATAAAACAGAAATCAGTCAAGCTATGAGATGACAAGGGCATGGCCCAATGGGGCAGCAAACATGTTTGCAGCCCTGGAAACTCCAGTTACGATGGAACTCACAGGGTACAGTTTACTTTCCAAAGTATTTTCAGACTTTATTCTATCCTCATTGCAAACCTGCCAGGGAGGCAAGGTCAACACACCGTGGGTTTTATTCCCCTCAGAGCCCTGAAGCACAGAGAGGCTCAGTGACCTGACCAAGGTCACACAGCTGCCGAGCAGAGAAGGGAGAATTCACCTCCTTCCCCGACATCCTCTCAGCAGACACCGGCCCCTCCCAGATGAAGGTGAGAGGGGCTGCGTCCTCCTGTCTTTCTGTCTGTGGTCTGCCCCTCCAATGGGAACCTGACCTTCTATCGTGTTCCTCCTAGACCTTGGGTGGTGGTCATTTACTCAGCCCCCCAACCTGCTCCCCTCTCAGCCGGTCCTGCACCTTCGAGGCCTTGTGGCTTTGCAGGGAGAACCACAGAGCCCACTTCACAGAGGCAGCCTCGAAGCAGGTCCCGCTGGGAAACAGGGCTGCTCAGGAGGCGGCTAGCCACACCGGGAGGAGAGAGAGGGGTGCGGCCACCAGGAAACAGAGCGGAGCAGGGAAGAGGGAGGCAGGCCTGGCTGCCAGGCAGGAGAGTGCAGAGAGGCAGCAGATGCAGAGCTGAGGCCCCAGCCAGCCTGGCCTGGGTGGGAGGGGAGGCACAAGGGGAGAGACAGGCCATGGTGGATTCGTCCCCACCCCCGCTGTACCTCTGGGGTGCATGTTGTGCTTTACAGCCATATAACCCACACGTCTGCCAGGTTTGAAGTCCTCTGGTTCTGTTTTTGGAGGAATTGTCTTCCCATGTGTCCCTGCAACATGCTTTAGGGTGAAGGAGGCCTCGGCTCAAACCCCTCACCACAGTCTCGGCCCCTCTGCCTCAGTTTCCCCATCTGTAAGGCCTCGGCCCCTCATACAACCAGGGCTGTGAGAGGGAAGGAAGGAACGTGAAGCCCCCCGCTGTGCACATATGCCATCTCGTCACCCTTCTCTGAACAACGTGCTGCCCATGCCACTCGCTCCTGCCCTGGCCGAGACTCCCTCCCCGCTCCCTGTCCTTTCCCATTTCTCCAGGGCGTGTGGCACCATCTGACGTGCTGTGCAGGAAGCTGACTGCTCTGTTCACTGAGAGGATTCGGCCCGGCCCCCGCACGTGTGCTCTGAGAGCAGGGCTTTCCCGCCTCGCTCTCCTGGCCACGTGCCTGCCTGCCACCTGCCCGGCCCTCAGGCCCTGCTCCACGGCATCTGTTGAAGGACGTGGTGGACCAATGTGAGCTCAGGGCGCACAGTGGGCAGCTGTGGTGCATGTGGTGGCTACAGACTCCAGCGCTGTCACCCAGTTCTGCCCTCAGCACCACTTGGCACGAGGTGGAGAAGGGAGCTTGGACTGCAGCCTGCTCCCTTTATCAGAGGCCTGACCCCACAGACACCCCACGCGACAGGAATCTGAGAAGAGGCCTTGCTGGACGGGCCAGGGGCCATCTGGATGAAGGGACCCACTGGGGGTGGCTCAGATCTGCCTGGCTCTTTCCAGGCCTCAAGCTGGGTGCCGTCACCCTGCTGCTGGCAGGGCACACTGAGCAGACATTTTTTTACGCAACCATTTTTGTGGTGGGCTCTCCTGCCTGGTATCTGGGACATCTGCCGGAAATCAGGCCCTGTCTGTGGGATTCGCAGCCATCTCAGCTGGTATCCTGCTGCCGTTGACTGAAGCCACAGCCTGGGCCTGCATCTCAGGCAAAGGGATAAAAAAGGCAGCGTGGCTTGGGCCATCAATCAACCTTGGCGTCCCATCCAAGGTGAATCCCAGGCAAAAATAAAATCAAAACCCCAGGTCTAAAATATCCTCCAAGGGGGCGAGCACGAGCCCTGCCTGTGGTGGGCGAGGCCGGGACCGCAGCATCTGGGGTTCCTAATTATAGGGGACCCAGGTTCGAATGTGTCCCATGTGAGCTGAGACACGCCTGTCGGTCAGCAACTGTCACCCCACCGCCAGCTTCCTTCCCTGTCCCCAACAGCTTTCACTCACACCTATAGGGCTGCTGTGTCCCTTTCTTAAGGATCAATTTCAGATTCCATGTCAATCATCACTCCACGCCTGTTCTTAGATGAGGCCCATAAGATTCCTCTTTTAAGTTCTCAGGGCCAGTAAAAGATATCTTGGAGGAAAAAAAATATTTATTGACAAATGTGTTGGGGAAGTCACATTTCGTTTGTCTCCTTTGTCTCTTCCTTTCATGTTTTCTAGACCAACGTGTTGGGATATGGCCAGTGGGCAGCAGGGAGCCATTGAAGGTGTGGAGACAGAGCAGTGAAGCACACAGAGGGTTCTAAGGGAGGCAGACAGAGCAACGGGTGCCGCTGGCCCTGCTGCAATGAGGCCCGAGGGAGGAAGAGCTCCCAGGCGCTTGATGGGACGAGCCTGGCAGGTCCCTAGGGTGGAGACAGAGAGGGTGAGGGACCTGAGAGTCACTGAGGGGAAGACCACCTGCCGGCCTGGGGTGGCGGAGACCCAGAGCCATGGAAGACAACTGCAGGAGGAAGCGGGGAGACAGGGGGTGCAGCTGAAGGGAGCACGGGAGCAGGAGCAGCAAGTCCTGCAACGAAGTCCGTTCGCAAAGAGAAGCAGGTGGTGGAGAAGAGGCCAAGTGTGCCCTGGGGACTCCTGAGGCAGAGACAGGGGAGCCGCAGACCTGGAGGCCGGCCCCAGAGCGGGGCAAGCTCTCTCACTCTCTAAGGAAGTGAAGATGGGAAAACATTTGATTAAAATTTCGCTCACACACTTCATTCCTCTTGTCCCCACATTCTCTGATATAACACGAGTTATTTAGAAAAATGAATCTGTAAAAGACAGCAGAAGGGAAGAAAGCACCATCAGGAAGCCAGAAGTGACAGTGACTGTCAGACAGAAAGGGAGAGCAGGACACTGCTGGGGAAGAGTGGAGACCGCAGCGCCCAGCCCTGCGGGGTTGCCGCGGCCCTGAGGGTGGGAGGCGGTGGTGGCGGGGGCGGCCTGGCCGTGGGGGCTGGGGCGCTGGTCAGGGCTCTTCAGAGAAGCAGACCCAATAGGAGACAGAGCACCCTGAACCTCCTCCTGAATACACACAATACACACGGGCAGGTTTGTGACAGCAACTGGCTCATGTGCTCACAGAGGCCGCGGGGCGTCTGCGGGCTGGAGACCCAGGGAGCTGGTGGCGTGTTGTGTCCCGCAGTGCAAGGCTGAGGGCCTGAGAGCCAGGGAGTGCACACAGGAGCACGAGTGTCTGAGTACAGGAGAGGATGGGGGTCCCTGTTCAAGAAGAAAGAACGTGAATTGGCCCTTCCTTCAACTTTTTATTCTGTTCAGGCACTTGGAGGAGGAGGAGGTGTTCAGCCACAGTGGCGACTCTCGACTCCTTACTCAGTCTACTGGTTCAAATACTAATCTCTTCCAGAAATATCTTCAGACACATACCAAGAATAGTGTCTTTCCATCTGTCTGGGCATCCCTCACCCCAGTCAAGCGGACACACAGACTGACCATCCCTGCGCCCCCCGGGTCCAAGCCGCGCCATCCGACCCCGCCTGCTGGGCCGGGCGGGGACAGGCGACGCAGACGTGCCCCTCCAGAGGAGGAGAGAGTCAGAGCGCAAAGGAGCAGTGGGGCTCCACCCCAGGGGCTGGGCCACCAGCTCACCTTACCCGTCCAGATGTTGTGCCCACAACCACCAGAGCCCGTTCCTGAGACCAGAGCTCTCCTTGGCGGAAGAGCAGGGATTGTCGACTCGGTGAGCTGAAAATTGATGATGACCACCACACACCGGATAGAAACGACCATCGTGAAGAAGATACACCAGCCCAACAAACCAGCAAACAAGAAAATGCCCAACAATGGGATTAACCAAGCAAAAAGTAAAATGCTTTAAAATTAGCCTCATCGATATCCTCAGAAACAATTCACAGGAGATTGGGTCCAGGACCCCCAAGGTGGCAAAATCCGAGAATGTTCAAGTCCCTGAAGTAAAATGGTGCAGTATTTGCGTGTAACCTACGCACAACCTCCCGCATACTTTAACTCATCTCTAGATTACTTAAAATACCGAACACAATGTAAATAGTTGTTAGACTGTATTTTTTATTGTTGTATTATTGTTCTTGATTGTTTATTCCAAATATTTTCAATCCATGGTTGGTTGACTCTGTGGGCGCAGAACTCCAGGACGCAGAGGCCTAACTGCACACACGCCTGTAGGGGCCCCGTCCCCGCGGGGGCCCCATCCCCGCACACACTGTGCACTGTCCCGGCCCCTAGGAGATGGCACTCCCATCCCCCTTAGAAGGAGATGCTCACCCTTACACACCACTCCACTGTCCTCTTCTGTGCCCTTCTGTGAAAAGAAAGACCTAAGCCCGAGTCCTGCTAACCCACTACCTGTTTCCTGTTTCCTCTTGACCTGTCCCCAACACGTTGCATCTCGCCACCCCACTAAGATTGCCGCAGTGAGACAGTACTCAGCACATGATGTCAAACCCAGAGCTGGGCCCAGCAGTCAGCCCATTCTCCTCCCCCACCCCTGGCCCTCCCGGCTGTGCCCCGCTCTCTGCTGCTCCCCGGCCTGTGGGCCAGACCCCGTCTCCATGCAGCTCCGATGTGCTGCCCTGCCTGGCCCAAGCCCCCCCTCCTCACCGCTTCTCCCTGCCGCTTTCCCTGCTTGACTTCAAGTGTCCCCCACACACCAGTGATGTCCAAGCCTGCCCGGCCAGCCCAGTCCCCTGCACTCCACACTCTGCATCTCTAGCGGGGTGTCCAGCAGGCAACACAAGCACATCCAGACGTGAATCCCTGATTCTCCTCACGCCCACTCTGCTTCTCTCCAGCCCCCCACAGTGAATGGCGCTCGGCTGCTCAAGTTGAAGCCCTGGGTCATCCTTGCCTTTCCCCGTCATGTTCCAGTGTCACAGCCCAGGCCGGCACCACGCACCCCCTGGGCTGGCGCAGTGGACTCCAAACTCGTCTCCACAGTTTGACTCATGCTGCTATGGAGTAAAGGTTTGTGTCCCCCCAAAATTTACATGTTGGAGCCCTAACTCCTAGGATGATAGTATCGGGAGGTAGGGCCTTTGGGAGGTGATGAGGTCAGGTGGTGGAGCCCTGGTGATGGGATTAGTGCCCTTGGAAAAGGGGTCCCAGGGAGCTGCCTCATCCCTCCAGCCTGTGGGGACACAGTGGGAAGGTGCCATTTGTGAACCCGGAAGCCGCCCTCACCAGACACTGGGTCTGCCGGTACAGTGACCTTGGGCTTCCAGACTCCAGCACTGTGAGCAAGACATTTCTGCTGACTAAGCTGCCGGGTCTGGGGCTGACCTCCCCCGGCTATCTGTGCAACACAGTCACCCCTGTGTCCTTCTCCTGGGTGCTCCCGTTCCCACGTCGGCCCCAGGGAATGCCCACAGGGAATGTCAGCTCCACAAGGACAGACTCTTCCTGCACCTTCGGGCCTGTCCGTAAAGAGCGTGAGGAATGAAGAGGGAGATGTAACGGCAGATTGGTTTTATCCACCTTTTGTTGGCTTGATTACATTTGTTCCATTTTTTATTTTTAAAAAAAACTTTTAATTCAAGATCATTTTAGACAGAAGATTGCAGAACGTACCCAGAGTCCCTGTACCCCTGTGCCACTTCCCCGCACGCACACCCTCCCATTTAGCCCTCCCAACAACCGGGGGACACTATCTGTACCCCCACTTCACAGACGAGGAAAGTGAGACACACTGAGGGTTAACTGTGCCCGAGTGCACATGCCTGGTAAATAAAACCACTGAGGATTTGAACCCAGGCCGTCGAGTTCCGGAGCCTGTGCTCTCAACCACAAGGCTGTGCTCTGTGTCAGTGAGACAGGAGAAAGAATGGGAAATCAGCACTGGGAAAGAACAGAAAAATGCAGTCATCACCAGGGACAGAATGACTGCGTCCATAGAAAATCCAGGACAATCCCTGACAAATCATTACATCCAATAAGAGGGTTCAGTATGTTCCCCAGATGAAAACTCTACAAATAAAAATCAAGCTCTACTCTACACATCAATAATCAAGGTCCATAGAGAATCCAGGACAACCCCTGACAACTCATTACATCCAATAAGAGGGTTCAGTATGTTCCCCAGATGAAAACTCTACAGATAAAAATCAAGCTCTACTCTACACATCAATAATCAAGTAGAAAATGTAATGGAGAAAAATTCCATTCACACCAAGAACAAATCATACGATACAAACCAGAAATGTGTAAAACCTACAAGAAAAAAAAACCGAAACTTTACTTGAAGGCAAAAAACGGATCCCTGAATATAAGGAGACACAAACATATATCCTAATGAAGAATCGATGTTATAAAGATGCTGATTCTCCTCCAGCTAAATATGTATCATAAATTTTGCAGAAGACCAGTCAAAATCTCAACATAATTTTCCCTGATATTTTATTGTGAAAAAATTCAAACGTAAAAATGTTGGAAGAATTTCACAGTGAACACCCATACACCTGCCATGTGGACTCTCCTATTAATATTTTACCATATTTGCTTGATCACAAACTATTTATCCATCTCCCTAGCCACCCATCAAGCCATCACGTCAGTGCCTATTAAAGTTGTAAGCGTCCGCACACTTCACCCCTCAACACTTCTTATGCATGCCATTAACTAGAGTCAATATTTGTTTACAGTTTTTTAAGGAAAATTTACATATAGTTAAATGTACAAATCTTAAGTGAACATTTCCTAAGATCTGAGATGGGTGTGCCTGGGTGACACAAATCAGTGTCAGGTCTGAAACATTAATGTAACCCCGGGAAGATCCCCCATGCATCTGTCAATCAATCCCCCATCCTACTGTCAGGCTACCATGTTTCTGATTTTTTTCCACTGTCAGTCAATTTTGCCTGTTCTAGAAGTTTGTGCAAATGGAATCTTACAGTATGTGTGCTTTTGCATCTGGTTTCTTTCGCTCAGCATAATTATTTTAAGATTCAGCCAAGCAGTTGCTTGTATCAGTAGTTTGATCCTTTTTTATTCCTGTGTAACATTTTACTGTATAAAGCACCACAGTTTGATCATCCATTCAACTGTTGATGAATACCTGAGCTATTTCTCAACCAGTTTTTAAATGGCATTTGGCAAGGTAATTCTAAAATACATACGGGAAGGAAAAGCACAACAATGGCCAAGCAGAAATTCCTGAGCAGGACTTCACAGATAAGAAGCATATCTTATAGCCATGATAGCTGGGAGAGAAGGTTTTGGCATAGAAAATGCAAATAAATCAAGTGAATAGAATTTACAAGTCCAGAAACACATTGATATATATAAAAGAAATGTGTTTAAATAAAATTGGGCATTTTAACAGGCCTTACCATTTATTAGATACAAATTTGAAAAAAAGAGATAAAGAAGGAAAGAGGAAAAGAGAAAAATACACAGAACATGAGAAAGCTTCCCTGAGGAAAGTGCAAAACCCAGAAGCCATGAAGAGAAAAACTGACTAATTTAACCACATAAAGTTTAAAACCATCTGCACAATAACAAACAGAAATTAAAAAGATAAGTGATAGAAAGAAAGCATAATGTGCATAGGTATTTTTTAAAGCTTTTACAAATCAGTGCGAATAAGAAAACTCCTAGAAAACTGAGCACGTGAAATGAACACGTGTCACAGAAAGAAGAAACACAAACGGCCAGCTCGCTTCCCTCCACGATCAGTCTCACTCATGATTAGCGAATGGTGAACCACAGGTCATCAGTCGAAAAAGAAACTGTTTAACGTAGTGTTCTCACATATTTTGCTGGAGGGAGTCTGAGCAGGGAAAGCCAGACTTGTACATGGGCATGTCCTTTGACCTTTTCGCTGGTACTTCTGGAGTCTGGCCTTGTATATCCGCAAAATACTGAAACACAAACATGTGGTACTGAAAAGTTGAAAATAATTAAAATGTTCATCAAGAGGAAGATGGTTAAGTAAAATACAATATCCCCGTACTACAGAATGTTATTTAGCTCTTTAAAATAATGAAGGAGAGGTTACAGACTACCATGGAAAACAGCCCCAAGCTCTATCTTTACAAAGAGATACTGAAGCATCCTGTACCGTACGACCCGTCACGTGTAACACGTGATCCGTGCGTGTGCACGCGCACACGTTTATCATGCAGAGGAAAATGTCTGAAAGCTGCATGACGGGAGCCCTTTCCAACAGGTGCGTTTTTATTCTATTTACTTTTCCATTGCTTGGATCTTCACAATGAGACTGTTACTTATCTAATAAAATGCAGTTTGTTTGTTAATTTTTTAAGAGTGGGGAAAAAGTGGAGGAATGCCCATAACTTATCTTTCTATGACTCTTGAACTCAGTAATTACAACTTATTTGGACCATTTATAAATAAGGTCTTGGTCATCACTGTCATCATCCTGGCTTGCAGTCGCAGAGCACCCCCGGGCAGAGGCACGTTAGATATGTCATATCTGGTGCCCACCATGACCCTGCAAAGCAGATAGATTATTCTTATCTCCATCTGACAGATAAGGAATCTGGGGCTCAGGGACATTACACAACCACCCAGGGCCTCACAGCTGCACAGCAGAAACTGAAGCCATCATCTTGTCAAAGCCCATCCTGGTTCCTCTCCCCGTCTCGTGGCTTCCCGGAGGCAGTCATGAGTGGGACCCCTTCACAGGCCCGTGCTGTCACAGGACACACTAGGGATGCTGTCACACCACGTCTGCGCCGGAGCCGAAATCCGCAGGGGCATTCAGCTGGCTGGGCCTTCCCTTGGGTATTATAAAGTCACATTGGCCATGGGGTGTCATCTGGGACACCACCATCTTTATATGCATATACATGTGTGCATACACACACGCATGTACACATACATACACATAGATACACACACTTGTGTATACACACTCATTACCAGAAGCTCATACTCTCTGGGCACCAACAGCAATCATGTTGAATGGAACTGGCCATGGGCAAAAGCGTGAAGAATAATCAGGCATGCTTACATTGTCTTCCCATTTCCCATTCAGCACATGATGCCATGAGATGCCCAACCCGCGGGCAGGAGATGAGGGTATGAGATGACCCCTCGGATGAACTGGACCAGGTATTCCTCCAGCCCTCCCTCCCCATCCTTCTGTGCAGGGGCATGTGCTTGGTGTTGTGGAAAACAGCACGTCTGGGCTAGATCCCCCCCACACCCACCCACGTCTCCTCCGTGCAGCCACGTACTTCTCTCTCCCCAGTTTGCCCTCGAGAGTCAGCGAGTGACAGCTGTCCCCCACCGCAGCACGTGGCCTTTCTTCTGATTCTCAGGCCACCTGCACTGCCTCCTCCTCCGACCACGGCTCTTTCTGCCTTGGTCGGGCTACTCCCCACCACCACCCTCTCGAGAAAACTACTTTTCTACTGACACACTGATGCCAGACAGTGGCTTCCGGCAGTCCCCACCATGAAATATATATGTGATATGTGCTTGAAACCTTCAAAGCCAAACGCAGGAAACTCTGGTGCCAATGGGTACCAGTGAAATCCACAGGAAGGACATATGTAGGGGAAGGCGAGCCTTTTGGCCCCCAGTACCATCCCTCCCCTCTTTTGATATCTGTAATTGCTGCCTCGATATTGTACAGTTCAAATGAACATGCACAATGCAGACTGTCGTCAGAATTCTCCCCAGCCATGGCTCCCTGTGTCTCATCGACTTAAATGCAGAAACAGACACTTACCCATCTCCAAAGCCAAGTGTTAGGAACCTTGGTTGGACATCCCATTGTCATAGGGATTCTAGAATCTAGTTCATTCATAGCTGTCCTGCATCAGCAATGCATGGATGCATGAATTCCTCCTGAGTTTAAAATTTACACTGGTGCCTAGCAGACGACTCTCAGAGAATTTGCTCGGGTTTCAGTCAGTCAGGGGTGCCAACGCCTCACCCAAGACGAAGAGATACAGAACGCACTATTGCAACAGCTTCTTGTAGGAAGAGCAAAGGACATTCTCTGCAGCTGGCGTGGGAGCCACGTGAATGCACAGAGGAAGCAAGAGTGAGAATGTGCCGCTTGCAGCGCCTGCACGGTGGTTGAGGCGGCTCAGGCTTGCTCCGGCCCTCACAGCAGGCAGGGCTGCGGCACCAGCAGAGGGCGCCCTCCCCTGCCTTCTGCCCGCG
The DNA here is from genome assembly GCF_041146395.1 of Eulemur rufifrons. Lineage (NCBI taxonomy): Eukaryota > Metazoa > Chordata > Mammalia > Primates > Lemuridae > Eulemur > Eulemur rufifrons. The sequence goes on along the minus strand of NC_090989.1, from coordinate 196,441,665 downwards.
GAGCCGAACCTTTCTGTAAATACGTGCTGGGCAAATGCAAGGTCTTCTGTACCAGGACGGTTCATACCCGGCCCAGCCCAGAATTACGCAGCCGGCAGATGCACACCCTGGCCCGGCTGCTGTTAGCTCTCCTCCTTCATGGGCAAGAGCGTTGGCTTTTCCCAAAGCGGGGCTTTCTGTAAAGATCTACGCGGACACCCGCTCTGGTCTGGCCAGCTGACGATCCTTCCCAAGGGAGTTACATGTTCTTGCATATTCTGGAACTGGAAACACCTTGTCTTGGGAGGTGTCTCACACACTTGGACTGAGCATATGATTTCCCTTCTCGGCTTTTTTATGGTGGGTTCACAGACATGTGGTTTCTGTCCGAATGTGCAGAAAACAACTATCTCATCCCACCCACTCGTTGCCCGGCTGTCAGTACTTGCCCTTACAAGTCCAGATCCAGCTGTGTTTCTTCTCCAGTTGCAACAGGACTGACTTAGAGGACAAGCTATTTCAAACTGCCTCGGGGCAGAAGGCACAGGGAATCCACCCTGGATGTGTGTTTACCTTGGTCGAGAGGGCTCGTTTTTGTCAAACCGTGCTGGGAACGCGGGAGTGTAGGCGGGAAGGGAAGCCGCGCTGCGGCCTGCCGCCTGCCGCCTGGGTCTGGTTCTGCTCACGCGCTTCCTGGTTCTTGTGCCCTCTTAGCGCAGCACAAACTTACGCATTGCTGTCTTCATGCTTTTCCTTGGACTTGAAAACAGTTTTTCTCTACATCCATCTTTGTGGGTTTCCTATTCCTTGACACTCTGACATCAGAGTCAGCTTCTCCCCAACCTGCCCACGGTGCTCTCACTCCTCATCGCACCATGGCCTCCACTCTCACCAGATGGCAGTCGTGCCCAGGACAGAGTCCTCCGCACGGACACACACACACACACACGCCCCTACACACACAGCTACAGCACACCACACACACATACACACAGCTACACCACACCACACACACGCACACATATACCACACCACATACCACACACCACACCACACACACACCACACACACACTACACCACACCATACACACACAGACACCACACACATACACGCACACATATACCACACCACACATCACACACACAGACACCACACACACCACACACACATACACACCACACACACCACACACACACAATTACACCACACCATACACACACACAGACACCACACCACACACACACAGCTACACTACACCACACACACATATATACCACACCACATACCACACACCACACCACATACACAGACACCACACACACACACAGATAGCACACACACCACACACACACCACATACACACAGACACCACAGACACCACACATACACACAGCCACACCACACCACACACACACATATACCACACCACATACCACACACCACGCCATACACATCACACACACACAACCATACCACATCACACACACACCACACACACAGACACAACACATACCACACACACACTGCTACACTATACTCCCCCACACACATGTACCATACCACATACTACACACCACACCACACACACAGACACCACACACACTACACCACACCACACACACACTACACCACACCACACACACACCACACACACAGACACCGCACACACCACACACAAACTACACCATACCACATACACACACAGACACCACACACAGCACACACACCCCCACACACACATTTACCACACCACATACCACACACACACGACATACATACAGACACCACACACCACACACACACACAGCTAAACCACACCACACACACACATATACCACACCACATACCACACACCACACCACACACACACAGACACCACACCCACCACACACACACAACTATACCACATCACACACACACACACCCCACACACACAGACACTGACACAACATACACCGCACACACACACAGCTACACTATACCACACACCACACCACACACACAGACACCACACATACCACTCACACACTACACCACACCACACACACACCACACACACACAGCTACACCACACCACACACACACATACAACACCACATACCACACACCACACACACACACACACACACAACTACACCACACCACACACAGACACCACACACACCACACAGACACATATACCACACCACATACCACACACACACCACACACACAGCTACACCACACACACACAGCTACACCACACCACACACACATATACCACATCACATACCACACACCACACCACACACACAGACACCACACACACAGCTATAGTACACCACACACACACAACCACACCACACACACACACATATATCACACCACATACCACACACCACACTCACACCACATACCTATGCCACACACACTGTACATGCATACTCACAATACACATAACACAGACACCCCCACATACCTGCACTACACACACCACACACATACACACACCACACACACCTACACCAAGCACAGCACAAATGCACACACACATGCACACACCACACACACAGACACACACCCCCACACTGTGAACTAAAATAAGATCCTAAGCCCCCCACTGAGCAGATCCCTCTTGAAGAAGGGGAACGTGGGGCAACGTTGAAGCTGAGTGCCCAGCCAGAAGACGTGGGAGGTCAGACACACCTCACTATGCCTCCTCCCGTGCTAATGGCTGTCTGGCTTTTTTCTTTAAGGGCTGAACAGAAACCCATCTTGTGATCTACTCCCCCCCATTTGTGACGTCAGGACTATAACTAACCAGCATTCTTTCCTGATAAGAGATCACCAGCCATGGAGTGGCTTTAACTGGTCGGCGGAACGCAGACAGAGAGGGTGTTCGTGTCCTTGCTTCACTTTTGACACCAGCGGGCAGCCATTTTCTGAGCATGGACCCCACAAAGGGGCCTAAAGCTCGACTACGTATGCGCGTGTTTCTCCTTTCATAAATACTCACGACTCCTCCTGTAGCTTGTTAAAGGTGTATATTTGGCCACCGGGCTCAGCATAAATTCCTGTTTCCATTGTTGGTCCCTCCATGCACATGTTCCTGGCTTCTGGCTGGGGCTCTGCTTCCCAGCCTGTAGGAATTGCCACCCACAGGTTGCAAACTTTTATGAGAAATAAAGCTCTTCTTTCCGAATGTATGAACCTCATCATTTCTTCAGTTAACAGCACACACTGCACCCCCCACACACACGTGTCTCCAGGCATCTCCAACCGTCCGCTGGCTTCACACATACTACATCGTAGTCATCACAGTGCTGTTTAGGGTGGGGGTGAGCATCTCCACTTCGTCCATCCAAGAACCCAGATGAAAATATAGGGATCATTTTATCAGATCTAAAAGCAGAAGCCACAGTCTTAAAAATATAGGTGAGCTTATAAGGAAAATGGAATGAATGATTTTAAGCTAAATGTGAGTGTGGAAATCCAAGGTCTATGATCACTTCCTGCACAGTCTCTGTTAATGCCTCCGGCCCACTGTTCTGTGTTTACCGAACACCTCAGAACGTCTCTGCTTGGCTATGAAAGCCTGACCATAGCATGTCATTCTGGAGCGTGAGGGTCACAGGTGGGATGCTGGTTCCCCAGGAAGCAGAATCATGATCAAAATAAATGATTGTTTGTGCTTTAAGCCACTAAGTTTGGGAGTTTGTTGTGCAGTAGTACTGAGGTCTGGGTCTTTCCTGTAAGCTCCCTGTCTTCCTAGTTCGACAGAGTATTTTCTTTCAGTTCCATCCTGTTCCTTCCTTTGACCATCAGACACGACATGATCACAGAGCATGATACAAGATGATCCAGTTTATACACTCAGGAGTCTCAAAAATTTGGCTACAAAAACTCCTGCTAATGTGAAAAGCATAAATAATCATAGCTTCATATAACTACCAACTTAGTTCACATTTTAAAATAATTTTAAGTGGGTATTTTAAAATAATATATATTAATATGTTATGTTATTACAATATATTATGTGTTAATATGTTAATAATTAATATGAACAACAATGACATTTAATATGGAAACTTCCCCTGAAGCTCCCAGTAGAAAACAATATTAGTCCACATTTCCTGGTAGGAAATAAATGTAGAGTATCTGGATTGAGTTAGAGCCACAGGAAATACCGTATCACATGTCTGCTGATATCTGATGTACATGTTGGCACACATGAGGACATCATAGTTTTCTCAAAACGAATGAGTGTATCTTTGGTTGAACAGGACATTTTATCTAGTTAGCAGTCCTTACATGGAAAAGTGTGAAGACACCAGACAGGACACGCACAATAGCCACCCGTGGTGGGGGGTGGTGGGTTTTCACAGACTCCTCTCCCTTACAGATGTGTGGACTTGGTGCAGGCGACGTTGAATACTGGTGCATGACAGTGATGAGTACATAAAGTAAAGGGAGGATCTATTGTTGTCACTTGTCTTTTCATCTCCACCTGCAGAAACACAGCACCACAGCTGTTTGGGAACGGTTCCCGCAGTTCTGCAGAACTAAAGGACGGTGAGATAAAGGGAGGTTGGCAGGGGGTGACTTGATTAGCTGCTGCGGTTAAGCACATGTGAAGCCCCAGTGGATGACAGGTCCACCCTCCCCATAATGACCTGGTTCCCTGTGTGTGCATAAGGTGGGACCTGGGAGGGGAATGCTTTGCCATCAGCGTCGTGTGTCTGAGCTATTGCCCTTCAGTTTATTTCAGATATTTTCTAACTCTCAGAACCCAGGCATATCCTTGCTACTCAAGAAAAATTTTTCTCAAAGGACTTTATTTTCCAAAGACAGCCAAATCATATGCTCCCAGTCCGCAGATCTCCTGCACTGTGACGGTGAGACCCTCTGACCACTTCGTCCAGTAGCACCCAGCTCCGGGAACACTCTTCCAGGTACGGGTGTGTCCTCAACAGGCCTGGCAACTCTCTTCCTGCTTCTTAGAAGCCACATGCCATGGAAGAAGTATGGCTGTCCTGAGACCACCATCTGTGAGTAGCTCAAGCTCCACAGAGAGGCCCTGAAGGATGAGGATGTCACTTGGAAACGGAGCAGCAAGGAGCAGCATCACGTCACCAGACGTGGGAACAAAGGAGCTGACTTGGAAGTGGATCCTCCAGCCCCAGCCAGGTGGAGCAGAGAGGAATCATCCCAGACAAGTCCCTTCCAAATTCCAGACCTACAAAATCATGAGTTTTAAGCCATTACGTGTCAAGGTCGCTTGTTACTCAGCAATAGATAACTGAAACAGGCTGCACTGTGTACCCCAGAGTTTGCCCAATCCCAGCCTTCTGTGAAGGGAGCTACCTGATAATCTATTAGGCTCCGCGTCTTCTAAGGGCAGTGTGCACACAGCAAGCCTGTGATCAGATGCTGCCGTGAGGGTCAGGGCTCCCGCAACACGTATGTCTTTATTTTACAATTAGGGTGACCATGCTTTCTGAACTACAGACCCAAGCACATGGTTGGACAATTATAAATGCAATTAGGAGGCAAAAGAGCTGAATATTTTAAATCAACACTGCCCCAGAAAATATGGAAATGGTGGTGGTTATGCTTAATATCTGCCTTGTTTTATGTATGAATAAACTTTGGACAACTTATATACCATCTCGAAGCCTCATTTTTCTTCCAATAGTAATAAAATTACTATTTTTTTTCACAGATTGGGGGTATTAAATGAGATAATTCACAGAATCATGAGAATACTTGGCACGTTGTAAAAACGTTCCATAAATATCAGCTAATTATTATTTTTGCAATTGCTATCTCTTTATATCCCTTTCATAGTGCCTTAAATATATTAAGTGTTCAATAAATATTTGTTTATGGTAGTTAGAAGTGTTCATTGGAATTATGGAGTATATTGGCTTTCTATTGCTGTTATAATAAATTACCATAAACTTGACGGCATCGAACAACACATCCATTATTATCTCACAGTTCTGCAGGTCAGAAGCCCAGGTGGGCTCAGCGGGGATTTCTACTTAGGGTCTTGCAAGGCTGACCTGGGCTCTGAGGAAGAGTCTGCTTCCACACTTATTCGGTGGATGGCAGAATTCAGTTCCTTGCTGCTGCATGACTGACTGCTAGCCAGGGGCCACTCTCAGCCTCTGTGAGCCCTTTGCACTCCCTGCCCCTAACCCTCTCCATCCTCAAAGCCAGCAACGGTGTCGAATACTCTTCATGCCTGGAATCCCTCTGACTTCCTCTTCTGCTCCCGTCAAATAAAACTCTACCTTTAAATCTGATTGGGTTAGGCTCACCCAGACTATGCTTCCCTCTTAACATCGAGTGCTCAGCAGTCTGAGTCACACAGGCAGAGCTCCTTTGCGCTTTGCAGAACCATTTAGCCTCATCCCGGGAGCAACACTGGAGCGGTGGTCACGAGGGCCGCCGTGCATGTCTGGCCACCACAGCACAAACTCTGGCCCCATAATTCACGTTCCTCTCCCTGAAAAATCCATTCACCCACTCCCAAGGTTTCCAATGACCTCATCCCATCATCACACCAGTCAAAGTCCAAGATCCCATCGAAAGTCCAGACCGACCACCTAGGCATCCAAATCAGAAGCAGGCAAGGCTGCTGAGTGTGGTCCCCACACAGCTTCTGGGCATGACCCTTCCTCCCTCCCGCAGACATGAAGCAGAGCCAGAGTGGTGCCTCCCCAGTACCCACAGCACACAGCGCTGGAGGTCGACAGTTGTAGACGTCCAGTCCAAAAACCGGGAAGGGAAGTCTAAGGGCGTGTCGGTGCCAGTCGCTGGGCAGAACTGCCAGCTCCCTCGGCTTGGTAACCCATGTCCCCCGTGTCCCTCGGCGCCTCTGGGCTTTCATCTCTTGGTTCAGTGCTCTGAGCCAAGCTCCTTTTTTACAAAGGTGACATGTGTATGCAGCTGCAGGATTGTGTGCTGTTTTGTGCTATCTATATTCTACCTAGCCTGAATTGGCAGTATTTCTGCTAATATCATTTTTTCAAAAAGCTTGTGGGCCTTGAGTGTATTTCCATTAGACAAAAAGGTACACACAAATCTTTTCCTAATAATCCTTCTCTGTCTTTGGCTTCTGCTGAGGGTGCTGAGGGACGGTGCCCTTAGCTCCCCAGAGATCCCTGAGAAACACTTTTGCTCTCTGGGGGCAGCGTCATGTGGCCGAGTGCCCTAGACTTCGGGCCTTCCAGGGTCTCAGGGAAGAGCTGTGCAGTCACACCCTCAGTCCTTTCTCCACGTCATGCTTTCTGCATCCATTATCGACTTCTAGAATTTTTCACCCTCCAGAGAGGCTGAGCACTTTCAAAATCAAGTCCTTGTCCCTTCAGTAATTCTTCCTTCAACCCATCTCTCTTTACTATAAGCAGCAAGAAGAAACCAAGCCACACCTTAGCATCTTGCCTGGAAATTTCCTTAGCTATAACTCCAGGTTTATTGCTCACGAGCTCTGCTTTCCACCCACCTGCAGAACACCGCTTCTCCGAGTGTCTGTCACTGCACAGCCAGTCCTCCCTTCCAGCAACACGTTCCTCACCTCCGGCTTTGCCCTCACCAGCAGTACCACAAGGTTCAGATTTCTACCAACAATCTGTTTAGAGCAATTAGGCTTTCTCTAAGGCGATTCCAGCTTTTTCCACAATGCTCCTCACTTTCTTCTGAAACCTTATTGGCAGAGTCTTTAACATCCGTGTCAACCAACAAAACTGTCAGAGCCCTTTCTGACTCACCACATTAACACCTGAACCTAGAGACTTTTCTCAGTGAGCCCGTGTCCACAAATGCAGGCTGACCTAACATTACATTCCTTCCGCCTTGATGCCACACCCTTCAGCTCCATTCCTACACATAGTCCTCAAGTTTCTCTCAGCATAAACTGAAATGTCACACATAGAGCTAGCCTCCTTGCGGGTGACACCTAGTACCCGGCCTTGTAGGGCCTGCCGGGACTTGAGTCCCACTGCAGGTCTCCCGGTTCGGGGGGGATCGGCAGTGCCTACAGGGCCACTGTCCAGGACAGGACACCACAGGCAGGTTAACCTCAAGCAGGGGGAATGGGATGCTTCTGCTGTGGTATTGGGGGTCCCTAAAATCATCCCCCATTTCAGTGATTAGCTAGTGGGCTCTCAGGACTCAGCACATAGTAGCTCTCACTGCTGTGGTTTGTTACCTCCAAAGGGTAGGAGCCAGATCAGCAAAGGAAAAAGGCACAGGTAAGAAAGTCTAGAGAAACCTGGGCACAAGCTCCCAAGGGTCCTCACCCAGGGGAGTCACATAGGATGCACGTAATTTCTCCAGCATCAACCTGTGACAACATGTGTAAGATGTCATCTCTCAGGGAAGCAGAGGCTTAGTGACCAGGGTTTTTACTGAGGGCTGATCACACTCTGCCCATCACATACCAAAATTCCAGAGTCCCAAGGAAAATATGTCTTAGCATAAACCCAACTGTTTGCACAAGAGGTCAAGCAGTGTGAGCACCTTTATCGTCCAGGGAGCAGGGAGAGCCCTCCCCAAACCCAAGTTTCCAGAAGTCAATCAAGGCTAAACCTGCCCAGACCTTGCTGTGTTAACTCTTTCCCACACAGTTGTCAATGAGGATGCGGTGGAACATGGGGCTTCGAGGTCCCCAGCTTCACTGCATCTGTTCACACGTCCCTATTCCAAAGATCAGAACCCCATTTTAGCCCACTCAGTGCTCTAAACTTAACAACAGAGAAAATGTGAGGTTGAGAACTCAATCAGCACTGTGATTCAGCCACTGCAGAATGCGGCTCTGGGTTTGGTTGGTGTTACAGCAGCTGGAGGGGGCTTCTGGCACTTGGTAGGAAGAAATCAGGGGTGCTAGACATCCCACAGAGTGACAAATTGCCCCTCATCTCACATGAGTTTTGAATGTCCACTTGGATTTTTGCATAGATGGAGCAACCTGTTTGTAATTATCTGAGTCAATAATCTTATCCTTTAAGTGTAAACAAATTCAAGGGATATTTTCATGTGGGTTTAAAGTACATTGAAATTTCTAAGAATATATCTACTGTGTAAATTATTAATAAGAAGATATTGGTCAGAACTTTATCAAGAGTAGTTCATCATTTTAGAAAATCACATTCCTGATGACAAAAAAACTGTGGCACTTGAGTCACAAAAACAACACCTATATCATCAGTCTGCATTTGTGGCTGGGGCATTCAGAATGATTCTGTGTGTGTGTGTGAGTTTATTTCAAAATGTCAAGTATAGAGACAAAAATTTTCAGTTGAATATTGGCTTCCTTCTCTCAAATCCAAACTTATTTAAGTAAGTAAAATAATCTAGTTATGTCCTTCTCTCTTAGTGATGTACATGCTGTGATGAATTCGTTCACATGCTGCTTCGGCTATCTATTTCTATTAATATGTAACAAACCACCCTAAAAAATAGTAGCTCAAAATAAAAAACTATTTATTGTCCTGTATGATTTTATAAGTTGACTGGGATCAGCAGGGTGGTTTTTCTGACCTGCGTAGCGCAGCCTGCAGTCAGCTGGGCGGGAGCGTCTAGGGTGGAGCACACTGTGGGTGCTGACTGCATCAGCTGGTAGCTTCACTTTTCTGGGGACAAGAGTGCCTCAGTTTCCCTTCTCATGACCTCTCTGAGGTGCTTGGGCTTCTCCAAATATTATGGGATAGTTCAAAGAGACAGCATTCCCAGTATGGAACAGTGCAGCCTTAGAAATTATAGAACGTCACTTCCACTGCCTTCTGTGGCTCAAAGCAAACCACAGCCCCAGCCAAAACTCAGGAGGGAGGGAAAGAGATTCCATCTCTCAAAGGGAGGCGTGGCAAAGCATTTACAGCAGTCTTTAACTCACCACAATGCAGAACAGATAAATTGGGGAATAAAATTGCCAAAAGAACAAGAAGAAACAAGCAAACAATATAGCCACGATATTTTCCATGAGGGAGATTAGCTTTGTAGTATACGTGAGAAATGCCACCAGCTGCCGAAGACCTCACCGTCATGCCCACCAGCCTGCCCACGCGGGAGCCCCGCAAGTGTTGGCGTGCTGTGAGTTCCTGATGGAAGTATCCACGGCAGAATCCCAAACACGAGCAAGCATTTTGGTTGTAAGAATTCAAGTACGGATATCAAAGGAAAGCCTGGAACGTGGAGAAGTATCTGATATAATAAAGTATTGGTGTGGCCAAGGGCAGCGCTGCTGCCTCCTGAGACTCTGAGGTCGCTCAGTCTCAAAGCAAATGCCCTGATGCACTGTGAAAAAACTTTTTAAGTTTTTTAAATAACGTATTTGGAAAGACGTAGTGATCATGTGATATTACGAGAGGATCACACCTATGGAAACCCAAGTTACACAGCATCAGCGAAGTGGCTTTGGTGACAGCAATGAGATGGAATGGAATGAAACAGTGCAGTTATCGGCTGTCTTAGGGCCAACAAAAGTCACATGCAGCGGGCGGAGGAGGACGGCTCTGACGCTGGGTGCAGGAGGAGCCCTGCCATGAGCCAGCGCGGCCAGACACAGGCCGGCCCCACGCTGCTTTGGAGGCACGTCCTGTGAATGACAGGCCTTCTGGCCCCACCGCTTTCCAGAACATCCCCACCCTGACTTCATGTGCCTGCCAAGGTAGATGGCATATTTATGTGTACTTTCTTACTCACTAAAAATTTGAGGTGTTTCAAACTGCAGCAGAATTTTAATAGAATTTGTTTATTTTGCAATAAATTATTTATAAAATTGTACAGCAGGTATAACATCCTTTCATTCAACATCATTCTGTTCTAATGCTAAAGAGAAAAAAGTCGCCCCCAGGCCAGGCCGCCGTCTGTGTGGAGTTCGCAGGTTCTCCCAGGTCGGCCTGGGTTTCCTCGGCTCCGCGGGTCCCCTGCCACAGCCCAGAGCTGTGCCCGAGAGTGACGCGGCTTGTCTGCAGGGGCAAGTGTGAGCGTGTGTGAGCCGCCTGCCACGGGCTGGCCTCCTGGCACCCTGCGCTGCAGGGACAGGCTCCAGCCACCCGCCACCCGCCACCCGCCACCCGGAACTGGAATCACTGGAGAAGTAATGTTGTGACTCGTGTTTGTTAGCCTTTCTTAAATGGAGTGTACCTCACATTTATTTCAATGTTTAACACTGGCAGTATTTGGGTCTTTATTTAGAAGTTTGGTGATGTTTTTGTGACCAGAAACACACCATAGGAACTTGACTCTCAGGCACATCAGTTAGCCCGTGGTCGCACTGGCCCCATCACACGTGGTGTGGGTCAGAGTTGCAGCTCCCGGCAGCACCGGACAGCAGGAAGTGAGGACTCGCTGTGTGGGGCTGAGTGTTCTGTTGCTGACCTTATTTCCCCATAAACCCAGTTATTTTTTATTACACAAAATTCCGTAACATAGTGATTTTTAGGAAAACATATCCTGCATTGTAGAAGAAAAAACCATATATTGATTTTATGTCATTTTATTAAGAATTATTTTCCTTTTACTTCTCCATATTATGGTTAGGTATATAAATAATACATCCATACATGAATAGGACTTCATATGTATGTATCTCACACATCTAGATCTGTTGTATTAGCTATGAATTTCATCACAGGACAGCAAAGGGAGCATTAAAAGATATGTTTTTAAAGGAGAAAATTGGAAATAGGGCTGTGGAACCTGATGATTTCTGAGGCTTACCACACACGCAGCCAGCTCCCTGGGCAGGGATGTGAGAGGTCCCTCTATTATTAATAGTTATCTTTTGCTGCCTATCAAATTCCTCACAAATTTAGCAACATAAAAGAATCACCCTTCAACAGCTCTCACAGTTCCTGTGGGTCAGGAATTCGGACTGGGAGCGGCAGGAGGGCTTGTCTCTGCCCCATGGTGTCTAGGCCTTCTGCTGGGGGACCATCTGAAGGCTGTTCCCGCCGGGGTGTGACAGTCCACGCTGGCTTTTGGCTGGAACACTACCTGTGGCCTCTCCTCGTGGCCTGGGCTTCCTCACAACAGGGAGGCTGGGATCACGTATACAAATTATTTAACTCCTGCTTATAAATAAGAACGAATATATAATTTTTCACATAAAAGAAATTTTTATTGAGTCTGTGCTGAGGCAGACCAGCAGCAGGTAGACTACCAGACAGTGTCACTTTTGGCTAAAGGAGCACCAAAGACCCCACAATCTGGAATGCCCAGGACCGCTTCCGTTTAGTTTTCTCTGGTTTGTAGAATTGCACCCTTGCTTCTCTCATAGCCAGTTTCCTAGCAGAGAATTTCTTTCAGAGTTTCTGTGGCCACTTTTACATGTTCATCCTTTACCAAGACAGCCAGGCAGACCATGCCACCTTCTGTGGTCTGGCTGAAGGTCCCACAGCATCACTGCCCCTGCATCCTCTGGTCCGGGTAGTGACAGGGGTCCCTGAGTGTCAGGGTGGGACTGCCTCACCTCTTGGAGGTCAGCATCGCATCGCAGGAAGAGTTTGTGGAATGGAATATATACTGGGGTGACCATCTGCAAAACACAGTCTGCCCCAGCCCCTGAGCAAGGGCTTTGGGTCAAGCAATGGCCAGAAAGAGGAAAAAAGATATATGTGAACTAAGAAAGCAGGAAAACAAAGCAAAAGCTCTGTAAGGGGTCGCACAGAACTAAAGCCAGAGCAAAGCTGGATATTCCTGGAATGTCACAGCAGATTGGAATCTCCCAGAGTCTGTGGCAAACATTCAATGCTTATCTTGAAAGAAAAGAGTTTGCGAATTCCCCAAAGATGGCATCCTGTGTACTGTCCCACACCGGGATGTTGTGCAGAACTGAATCTTCATTTGGCAATTTAGTTCTGGTGCGGGCTTCAAAAATCATCTCTTTCCACATTTTTGCAATTGTGAATTGTGCTGCTATAAACATTCGGGTGCAGGTGTCTTTTTTATAGAATGACTTTTGTTCCTCTGGGTAGATGCCCAATAATGGGATTGCTGGATCGAATGGTAGGTCTACTTGAATCTGTTTAAGGTATCTCCATATTGCTTTCCACAGGGGTTGCACTAGTTTATAGTCCCACCAGCAGTGTATGAGTGTTCCTGTCTCTCCACATCCACGCCAACATGTATTGTTTTGGGACTTTTTGATAAAGGCCATTCTCACTGGAGTTAAGTGATATCTCATTGTGGTTTTGATTTGCATTTCCCTGATGATTAGAGATGTTGAACATTTTTTCATGTTTTTTAGCCATTTTTATATCTTCTTTTGAAAAATTTCTATTCAACCCAAATGCCCATCAATTCATGAATGGATTAGCAAAATGTGGTATATGTATACCATGGAATATTACTTAGCTATAAGAAATAACAGTGATATGGCATCTCTTTGGTTCTCCTGGAGAGAGTTGGAACCCAGTCTATTAAGTGAAGTATTCCAAGAATGGAAAAATAAGCACCACATGTACTCACCAGCAAACTGTTTTCCCTGATCATCACCTAAGTGCACATTTGGGAATAACACCAATTGGGTATCGGACAGAGGTGGGGGCTGGTGGGAAGTGATGGGTGTATACCTACTTGATGAGTGCGATGCGCACTGTCTGGGGAATGGACATGCTTGAAGTTCTGACTAGGGGGGATGGGGGTGGGGGGAGGGGATGGGTGCACACCTACGAGATGAGTGCGAGGTGCACTGTCTAGGGAATGGACACGCTTGAAGCTCAGACTCGGGGGGATGAGGGGTCATGGGCAATATATATAACCTGAATTTTTGTACCCCCATAATGAGCTAAAATTAAAAAGAATTAAAAAAAAACTGGTAAAAAAAAAAATCATCTCTTGTGTCCTCGTATCTTTTGGAGAGAGCGTGAAGAAATCCAGTTTGTCTAGTCAGTAGCTCCTGCCCTGGGTTCAGAGGCCGGGGGGAAGAGATTACGTGCATGCACATGCGTGTGTGCACAGAGCAAAACCAAATGTAATGAAACAAGAAGAAACACGTTCAATTGCTGAGTCGCTCGCTCCCAGTGCGAATAGCTTCCCTGCCCGGGGGACTGACAGGCCAGGGGCAGCTGAGCCAACCACGTGCCATTCCACAGCTCCTCCTTCTGTAAAACGGCGAAACGACACTGAGCACCTCAGCCCGTGCCACCGCGTGGTCACCCAAGCTCAGTGCCTGGAGTGTCACAGAAAACCTAGGTTTTCCAACTGCCAAGACTGGAGCGCACTTCTGCCCGCAGCGCCAGGTGGCATCAGTGTGGCCAAGGCTGCGCACCTGCAGCCGATAAGAAATGTTAGCCTCTGGAGCTCGCTCAGCACACAGAAGGCATTTAATAAATGTTTGTGAATGGTGACTCCATTCCTAGCTGCCGCCCTGGGTGGCAGAACACAGGCTGGAACAGGCCAGCGGGCCTGCGCTTGCCAGCGGGTGCGGGTGAGCGGTGCCAGGACACGCGGCGAGTTCTGCCCGCGCGGCGGCCGCCAGTGCAGACACCAGACACCGGCGTTGCAGACCCTTTGAATGAAGCAAAAACGCCATCCTCAAGGTGGCTCCTGGCTCTTTGCCATCGCGAGCTTGCGTGACCCGTTACCGGGGAGCATTAGACTGCAGGGCAGCTCCGGGAAACCAGCCGGGTAACGGCCTCTTCGGGAGTGAGGGCAAGACATGGCATTTCACCTGCAGGGCACCAAACAGAGTCGACATTTAATTTTTACTCTGCTCCCACTGTCCTCCTGGCTCTTTGCTTGAAAGTGTCTTATGAAAATATGGCATTAAAACAGCTAGAAAGCCCTGTCAGAGCCCAGAGAAACAAGCGATGGTTACTGAGCAGCCCAGCCAGAATGGTCTTTGTAGGGTACGGCTTTTGCTGCCACCCTTCCTCGGCTTCCTGCTTTATTTGTAAGTTCCCAGGCCCCCTTTCTGTTAATTTGGGCAAGGCTTTCACTGTGCAGCTGTAATCGCATGTGATGTCAAACCGATCTCGGGGACCACCGCCGCTTTGCTGCGGCTGTGCATGGGCCGCCTACCACCACCACAGCGTGTGGGAGTCTGATGCTCATTGTTTCCTCTTTCTAGAAAACCACGTCCCATCAGTGGCCCAAATGTGTCCCATTCAGGTAAGAATGGAAACCTCTCCTCTGGAATATGCTAAACATAGATTTTGTTTCCAGGTTAACACATCATGTACTTATATCATTATGTTTTCCAAAGAATAAGTTCTCAATATTATATTAGCATATTTTATATTAAGCATTACATTAAATACAGATTCTATGCCAAAAGAATGGGGGTCAACCCGCTATGTCTATTTCCAGAATTAGTCTTTTCTTGCTCTGGGGACGACCTTTGAGGAACGTGCTCTTTTGCCCTCTAATGCTGTGAAGGACAGTTAGAGCTCTCAGACAGGAGGTCAAATGAAAGAGAAAGAAGAGAAACTCAAAGAAACCTAGACTCTTAAGTCTTAACCCACATATTTTTGCAAAATAATCGAATGACCTGGTCCCAAATTTTCAGAGGGCCCTCTGTCATTTCCTGGCGATTGGAGAGGCGTGGAGGATTAGGGGCGGGCGGCGCAGGGGGACTTGTACTTGCTCCGGGGACTGTGTCGGGAGCTGCCTGACAGCACAGCACTGGGGAGCCAGCCGGGCTCTGGCAGGCCACGCCCAGCCCGCCCCAGGGCAAACTCAGAGAACCAAGCTGGATCTTCCTAATCAAGTGCAGGACTGAAAGCACCTGGCATGGAAGCCCTGACGTCATCGCGTCATAATTGGCTTCCAGCTTGTCTCCCTCAGCACTTTTCCTGTTGGAGCGGTGTTTCTCCCCAGTCAGAGACACCGAGCTGGCAGACCAAGCCACTGTCAGCAATGACCTAGCAAGGAAGCCGAGTCGCGTTGCAAAACAGCCTCCCTGTTCACCCACCTCCACTCTGTGCAACAGGCCCCAGGGGTGGGATGGGGCTCACACCTGGTCAGGAAGGCCTCTCTGCAGCCTTTCTGTGCCTGCCAGTCAGAACTTCCCACCAAGCCGGGACCAGCCGGGCAGGTGGCCAGAGCTTCAGAGTCGGGGAAAGCTGGGGCCCCGTGACTTTCTGAATCAAAGCACTCTCAGGGAGATTTTCCATTTAACCTGTTACAATCGTGAGATAAAGTTAGTCTTTATCTTTTAATTTATTAAATTTAAAAATATTGCAATATCCTCAGCAAGTAAAAAAATAGTGGTATCTTCGGCACAGTCTTCACCTGTGATTTCTATGTCTAGCATATATATTTGTATTGTATATTACAAATAGTTGATATATACGAAGAATTCTGTGTATTTGTGTAAATGCCAATAACTGGTACACAGACTTGACACATGTAGTAGTCAGGATTCAGTTTAGGAAACCAAAATAATTCCAGGTACTTGATAGGAAAAAGGTTTAATGCTTGGAGTTAAGTGCTTAAAATAATCGTTGAAGAAACAAGTTTTAGGCTGCAGTTCTTGGAATGGCTCTCAGAACAGCAGGAATCAGCCAGTGTGGGAATCGCTGCTGCCGAGGGCATCGCCGGCGCCAGGCCAGGCCACGGCTGGAGCTGCTGGGGCCAGTGCCCAACACATCAAGAACTGACTTTCTCGGGTACTCAGGAAATCAAGGGTGAGCATCGGAGACGTGGGGAAGAGATTCGTGACTCTCTGAACCCACAAGGAAAGACGGAAGCCCCAGGGTGGGCTGGCCTCAGCCCTCTCCCTAGCCCTGCTGGGTTGAACTAAACTAAATCCCAGCAGAAGTTCTAATCCTCTGCGTTTGAAACACCCTAATCCAAGCCACATCCTCCAAAAGCATCCAAAATGCTGCTGCTGAAAGACATGCGCTTGGTGCCAGCTGGAACAACCTGTGGGGAGCTGTCCCCCTCACCCGTTTTCCTGGGATGCGTTCGGGGTTCTCAGGCTACCCTCCTTCCACAGATGTTTCCTCTGAGCTCAGGGGACCCCAGCACGGCAGCCACATCCTCTGTCTTCAGGTGCAGTCCGCGCCGTGACCTGTGCTGGTCAGGGACATGGGCTTGGTGCAAAGAGACACACACGCTCTGGAGCCATATTAGATGGGCCAGCAGAGCTTTGTCGGTGTCAACACACTCTGAGGACGACTCGAGTAGCTCTCAGTTCACTGATGGAACCGGAAGCCTCCCCCCAGGCAGCAAAGGGGCCCTCTGAGGAGGAAGGACAGAGAGAAGAAGACGGCACACGGCCACAGGGGACTGGCTAGTCAGCCCAACCTCCTCACGAGAACAACTAGAAAAGACAGAAAAATTTTTTTGTTAAAAAGCCATCTGCTTGATGGGTACCAGAGAGCAAACAAACTGATAAATAATCACAGGACAAGATCTGGCAGCCGAAAGAAGGACAGGCCAGCGTGTGAGGCCAGTCTTCGCAGAGACGTTTGCCGCCTCCCGCAGCGGCGGTGAGAGGCGGCCAGAGGATCCGCAGGCCCCGCAGCCTTGCAGTGCGGGAGGTAGATCCGGAGTTGGGGCTCCCAAGGGGCCGGGGAGGCTCAGACACCACCCTCTCTGGGCCAGGACCATGCAGGGCCACAGCCGAGGAGTGAGCGTGACCTGCAAGGCATCCCTTGTGGGGGCTGAATCCCAGCCTCGTGTCGCCGTGAACCTGGGTTATGGCGACTCCAGGCTTCTCAGGCCCCAGCCGCCAGCCAGGGGAGAGCACAGGTCCTCCCTGGAGGACGATGGCATCGGATGGGGCCTGCGTCATATCTACCACTTTTCATAGTGTTCGGCCTTCAATCAAAAATAACCATGCACCATCAAAACAAAACACAGGAATGTAAACCAAGAAAGGCAATAAAAAAATTAGAAGCAATATCAAGTCATCACATCATACACCTTAAATATATACTTAATATTACATTTACATTTAATATATAAAATATAATTTTTTTAAAAAAGAAAGAGTATAGAAGCAAACTCTAAGGGATTCCTACCCCAAAATGGAGTTATCGGAACCAGATTTTAGAAAACTTTTTTATTTTCAAAATTTTTAGGCATACAACAAAGAAAGAATACTATAATGACCCTCATGTACAAATTATATATACCCCAAAATTATACACACAGACACTTTTCTAAAGCATTTTAGAACAAGTCCCAGACACAAAATCATCTCATCTCTAAGAACTTGCATATATAATTTTAATGACCTACCATTATGCCATTATGATACCCAACAAAATTAACAGTAATTAACAATAATTTCTCAACAGCATCTACAACCCAGTTTGAGTCACAGACTTTAAATTAACTATCTTGGTATGTTTAAGCAGATGATAAACAAGATTGAAAATTTTGACAGAAAACTGGAAACTTTTAAAGAAAAACAACGGACATTCTAAATCTGAAGAATAAAATTATTGCTATTAAAGCTTAATTAATGGGCTAACCAGCAGGTTAGATACAGCTACAGAGAGAATGTGTGAACAGGAATACAGATTAGAAGAAAAGATTCCGAATAAAGCACAAAGAGATAAATAGACAGGAAACACGAAGGAAAGAGCAAAAGATGAGAGAATGCAGTCTCCTGTCCAGTGGTGACACACACAGACTGGAGCACATGTGATATTGAGAGATACTGGATGATGGTCTCCCCAAACTGATGAAAGATATTTTATTGAACACAATTTATGGCCCTTGTCACATTCACTCAGCCTCTCCCGACTCCAAGGACCTGAGTCCCCTTGTTTGTGGAGATTCCTAGCAGCTACCCCACCGCCACGGCCACCGCCACAGCCACAGCTGCCACCATGTCACCTCCAAGGGCCACCAGCTGTGTCGGCCTTACTCTGAGAGGCAAGGGCTGGCTCCTCCTTATTCTGTGGACTTGTGTGATCACTGCTCAATTACTCTAGAAAATAATAATGAAATGATAACTAGAAAATTCCCATATGTTTGTAAGGTAAGGAATAAACTTCTAAATAACTCAAGAATCAACAAAGACATCACAATCCAAATTACAAATTATTCTGAACTTGATAATAAAAATGCTAATACTTGGGAGATGTAGCTAGGTGCTTAGCAGGGAATTTTAAGATGTAAACAACTATATTAGAGAACATAGATAACTAAATACCAATGGCCTAAGCATCCACCTAAAAAACTCAGAATAAGAACACCAAATCAAACGTTTTTTTTTTTTTTTTCTTTAAGACAAAGTTGGAGGAAGGAAATAAAAAGACCAGAAATTAATATAATAGAAAACAGATATCTAATACAAAGACTCAATAAAGCTAAAAGTTCATTGTTTTAAAGAACCACTGCTTGAAGTCTAGATAAGATTTGTCAATGCAAAAGAAGACGCAAGTTACAAGAGTCAGAGCTGGAAAGGGAGTTTCCATCATGTAGGCCCTAGAGGCAGTGACGTGGTGACAAGATGATAATTCCAATACAGCACAATATGTTTTAAATTTTAAGAGAAAAGTAAACAAATTCCTAGAAAAATTCAACCTGCCAAAGCTGACTCCAGAAGAAATAATAAACATGGATAATCCTGTAACTGTTAAAGAAATTAACACTATAATTTAAAACCTCTCCTTAAAGAAAACTCCAGACCCACATGGCTGCAGCAGTGAAAGCCTAACACCTTAGTTAGTTACCTTGTACCAACTCCCGCAGAGAACAGAAAGCCCCTGCAGTTCATTTTATGAACCCTGAATGACCTTGATACCAAAACCAAACAAGGTCATTACAAAAGAGAAAAATTACGGGCCAACTTCTCTAAGGAATAGTGATATAAAAAGTCTCTTTACTGGGAAGGGAAGAGGAAGGAGGTATGAAAAGAAGTTGGTTATTGGGTACAAAAATACAATTAGAAGGAATAAGTGCCTGTGCTTAATATCACAGTAGGTGACTATAGTTAATAATTTGTTGTATATGTCAAAATAGCTAGAAGAGAGGATGTGAAATGTCCCCCATGTAAAGAAAAGATAAATGTTTGAGGTGATGGATACCCCAGTTACCCTGACTTGATCATTACATGTTGTATACATGTATCAAAATATCACATGTACTCCCAAAATATGTACAACTATAATATATCAATAAAAAATTCTTTTAAAAAATAAACTAGTGATGATTGAGAGAGAGAATTTCTGGAGCAAAATGGTAGAATTCTCCTCATCTGTTTAGGAGGCAAGTTTTGGCTGGTTGTTATTGAGAGTTCACTGGATGCTAAATCTTGGGGTCGTTCCACCCTCAGAATGCCTTGTCTTCCCTCACGCCTGCCCACACCGTGCCCGTATCACACACGCCTTGCTGCTGCCCACGATCTGACCCCACTTGCTTATATTTGGAGCCTTGGGACACACCTTATTGCCTAGTTTTGTTATGGATGCTGGCCATGGATACTGTTTTGTTATTATTATTATCTAAGTAACTTGGTCTGGATTTGTTGAGGGGATTCTGGCATATTCCACACTGATGCACACTGCTGCCTTTTTGCCTGGCATCTAACCCATGCCTTTCATATCACCATGCTCGTACGTGGTATGTAGGCAGCACAGTTTTTTCAGCAATTCCACTATGGATGGTTATTCAGAAGGTTTTCTATGTTTTTCCGTTATAATGAATGCACAAGAATATCTTTGGACATATTTCTAGGTATTGTTTTTTAATTTTTGTAAAACACATTGCTAAAAGTGGAATTTCTACATCATAGAGTTGACAGAGACTGTCAGATCACTTCCCCTAATAGTTGGGGCAATCCACACTCTCATTTGTAAAATGAGAGAGTTCCAATTTCTCTATTCCCTTTATAATCTTGGATCCTATCAATTTTTTCTAAATTGTTAAAATGTGATAGTAAATTTAGTGTTTTGTTGTTTTAATTTTAATTGTCCTGATATGAGTGAGGCTGAGAGTTTAATGTTCCCTCACTTGCATTTTCTCTTACCTATTCACATCCTTTGATATTTTTTCAACTGGATCTTTGTTTTTTCCTTTTCTATAGAAGTTCTTTATATATGAGAGATATTCAAACTTTGTCCACATATATTGAAAATGGTTTACCCTACAAATTTCAATGACTCCTATATGTTTTTTATAATCTTCTCTGTTAACTACTTGATCTTTTGAGTTGTTTCCCAGAAATGGTGGATTTTTTGCAAGACAAAGGAGCTGAGATTCTGAAGGGCCCAGGGCAGACTCCCTGAGGCCAAGATTCACCAACCCCACAACCTGCCCCCAACACAGGCAGCTCCTTGTGAGTTCCACCACGACCTGCCCTGAGGCACATGGCCCCTCCCTTAACAGCCCAGGACTGCCATTAGTTGGAGTGGTTCTTCCAACAAGATATCTATCATATTAAAAAATCCCTTTCTTCCTTGGCAATCCTCGTTGTCTCAACAATTGGATCTCTGCCATACAAGCAACTGGACGTAGGCTGAAACCCCCTTGTGGTTTTGACAACAGAAATGTTAACTTCTGTGGTGAAATCTGTCACTATTTGCCTTTATTCCCTTTTAGGTTGGTTTGTTGCTTGAGAAGGCCTTTTTCAATCCAAGGCTAGGCAATGTTCTTCTAAATGCTCTTCTACTATTTTTGTGGGTTTGTTTTTACACTTAGCTATTTAAACTTTCTGGAATTCATTTGTGCGGAACAAGGTAGGGTTCTATCTTTGTTTTCTTCCAAGTGAATGATTGTGGTTTATCCAGCCAAATCCATTTCCACCTCTTCCTTCCTAATATAGTTCCAAACTTGTTCAGGACACAAAGCTTTCTGCCACATTCTTCAGAAGAAGTTGATCCCAGTTGAGGGATTATGTTAACTTCTCTCAGTCCATTGTCCTTCCCAGAGATTAGTTCAGAAGTGGGCACCCGACCTAGTTCTGCAGAAAGGATGTGAAGGGGTTGTGCTGTGGGATTTGGGGACAGTTCTTCCTTGCTCTGCTGGGTTAACATCAGAAGCTATCGTCTTTCTTCTTCCTCAGACAGAATCCTGAGTAGGTGTGAGGCTCGGGGGTGCCACACCATCTGACCACCTGAAAAGGCAGCCTTGCAAAAGCTAACAAGAAAATATCTAATCCTGCACTTTCCTGGTAACAGTTAAAGATTAATCCTATGAGTTTTCACACTAACAGACACCCTGCACAAGTTCTGTTTTGCACAACTTCTGAAAAGAGCTGAACAGACTAAGAAGAGACGTAAATCTTTCTTGTAGAGCAGGAAGGAAAACAGGAGTAACTCCATGACAGACTGGACCTCTTAGGAAAGGCCTAAGTTTTGGTTTCCCCAACGCAGGCCCTCCCCCTCCCCGGAATGCCGCTGGTAACAACTGAGGGCCCTGGCTTGGAAACTGGCCAATTAGGAGCCAAAGCCCCGGCTTGGAAACTGGCCAATCAGGAGCCAAAACTATCGGCCACTTTTGAGGGAACAAATGAACTAAAAGGGGGGTGGGGGGGGGTGTGCCCAATACATGTAACCTATCGATAAGTATAAAAGCTTTGTTTCCACCCCAGGGCAGGGTCCGGGCTCGTGGAGAGACCACTGCGCTGGTGCTCTGAGCCTTGGACCCTAGCCTAGGCTAGAAAATAAACTCCTTTGTCTGTTGCAGCCTTGGTGACTCTGCCTATCTGTTCCTGGGACTGAGGGAAACCGGTTCTTACATTCTCTTTCAAAATTGCTTTGAGAATCTGCTTTTTTACAGCCTAAAGCGTTCCTGAGTGAACAGCAGGGTGCGAGCTTCAGGCCTCAGCCACATCTCAAGGGCAGAGTCACATCTGCGATAATCCCTTCTCCAAGGACAGACAGGGAAGCCAACTCTTGGACTTGGACTTCCTGCTGCAGTTTCTGTTATAAGCTGCCACCAAGAAGAAAGAACAGAGTGGATGAAGCAGTGCCCTGTTGATTTGGTTACAGCCATAAACCTTCTTCACTCTCTAAGTAAAAAGCCTGAATACCTGGTTCTCTCTGCCAGCGTTCTCTGCCTCTTTCACTTCTGTGTTGGCCCTTTTTCTGACCAAGAAAAAGTAAATAAACTTCTTCTTTCTATCCCAATCTTTGTCTGGAGAAATCTTTCTCAAAACCCACATGCACTAGCTCTCGCACCCTCACACTCCTGTGGAAGGGGCTGGCCCAGGAGAGGCCCAGACAAGAGAATCACAGGGAAATGGGGTCAGAGCCGCCAGACCCGGCCAGTTCTGAAGACCATACAGCTCCATGGTTTCATCCTCCTTAAAATTGTATAATGGTCTCCCTGTATATTCTAAACATGTCTTGTTAAATTCACTTCCATTTATTTGATAGCTTTTATTATTATAAATGGGCAGCTTTTCATTTAATTTATATTTATTGATTTTTTTAAACTATTGGTTTTTATTTATTTTGTGTGCAAAATATATTTTAATTAGTTGTTGTTTTTCTTTTAAATTTGGTCTGCTGTGTTTTTCAAGCCTGCAATCCTATCACTTACAAATAAAGGTAATCTTGATCCTTCTGTTTTAACCTTGGTATGACTTATTTACTTTTTCTTATTCTATTACATTAGCTAGACCCTCCAAAACAATGCTGTTTAATAGTGGTGATTCGGGCATTGCAGTCATGTTCCACATTTCAGTTGTTTAATATTTCACAATAAGATTTTTGATAAACTACTTTTATTATCTTTCAGTAGTTTCTTCCTAGTTCTATTTTATTTACAGCTTTCGTTATAAATAGCTAAAAATTACTCAAATGTCATTTTTAAATCTGTTGATATAATTACATGGCTCTTTAATGAGTTCATATAATGAGTTTGCTAAGCATGTTGAATCATTTTTACATTTCTGGAATAAGTGCTGCTTGGTCAAGCAGGATTCATTTTCTAATTTACTGTTGAATTTACTTCACTAATATTTTATGGTTTTAAGGTTTTGCATTTATATTTACAAATGGAATTGAATTGTTGTTTTCCCTTTTATTTTGTTCTTTTTAAAGTCATATTTTAGCACAAAAATTATAAATAAGTGAAATATAAAATAAATGAGAACTCTCCTTTTTCTGTGATCTGCTGCAGTGTGAATAAGGTAGAAACTATATTTGATTAATTGAGACATGTCCTCTAGGGGCAAGGTTCCTGATTGCCACCTGCTTCCTGCTGTATATAGCACCACAAAGGTGATTTCTTGCCTGAATAAACAGCTTCTTTGAAGAAGCTGCTTCTGTGAAAAGTAACATAGACCCCAAAATTTTAACATTTGGAGAAAATATACATTTACAGACAGCATTCCAATTCTCCTAAAAATCAGACAATATTTCATGCTCAAATTATATTTTCAAAACAATATTGTTCTTCACTTAGAAAGTATTAGGTGGCTTTGTTGAAACAAATAAATATGCACTTTTGAGGCAATGGAGAATGCACTCATAAAGGATCCATGTGGCTCATCACAACAACAAAAGCCACAGTAAGACAAAAACTGTATAACTGAAACGCACAAGAATGGCCCAATTTGCTGAACCTGAGGAAACGGCCATTTGACACAAACAATTACTCATCCTTTTCCTACTTTACAAGGATACAGTGAAGATAAAAAAGATTTCCATGAGAATGCTTCAGGGTGTTTCAAAGGAAGTTGCATTCTTTGTCTGATCACCATTATTGTTTTGACTGCCAATTTAAAAATGACCTATCTCTGGGGTGACCAAAGGGTATGGCCATTTATGGTGTGGTTTGCAAAACCTTCTGCTATGAAAAATGATTATTATTCTTGGCTCTGCTATAAAATGGAATTATTCAATAGGTACCATGTGCCAGAAAAACAGTAGATTTTCCAGAGAACTCTTGGGCTAAAATTAGATGATAGTTGCCCAACCTTAGACCATTTATTAAATAATGAATATATAAGCATATTGCTAAGCTATCCCAGCTGAGAAAAATTCGTAGAGTTTTATGAATCGGATTTGAAGCCTCATATATAATCATGTGATCTAGCTCTAGTGTTTTATAGAAAGTAAGCTGATTCTCAAGGTGAAGTAATTTGTACAAGGTCTCATTTATTCTTCCTTTTACCCTGCAAGTGCATCAGAAACGGTACAAGAGGTTGGGGAAACAGTGGTGAACAAATAGAAATCATCCTCGCTCTCAAAATATTTGCAGCTCAAGTGAAGAACATAAAGATCAAAACAGATGATAATGTGATAAGTGGTTTTGTAATGGACCACCTTTTCAAACATGGTCACATACTTCCCACATCCTCTTTTCTTTTGTAATGTAAAGTTATCTTTTCCCTATCAAGACACAGAATCTTCTTCCTTTCCCCTGTGACTTCTTTCAACCAATAATAGGATGTGGCCGAAGTGATGTTAGCAACTGCAAGGCTGGGCCGTGAGAGCTCAGCAGCCTCTGCCTTCACTCCGTGTGGCTGTCCTCCCTGGAACACAGCTGCCATATTAGCAGGAATCCCAAGCAACCAGATGGAGAGAAGCACGTGGTCAATCACTGAGACCCCTAGTCAACAGCCTTAGCTGAGCTCCTGGCTGTAGCTAGAACCCACCACCAGCCATGTGACTCAGGTCATTTTGAAATTTCCACCACCACAGTGCCCCAGCCAACACCACCTAAAACAGAAGAATCACCTGGTTCACCTATAAGGAATCATGAGAAATGGTAAATTGTTATTTTAAGCCTCTACATTTGACATGGTTTGTTGTGAATCAATAGATGACTGAAAACAGGTATGAG
This sequence comes from Eulemur rufifrons, assembly GCF_041146395.1. Taxonomy (NCBI): domain Eukaryota; kingdom Metazoa; phylum Chordata; class Mammalia; order Primates; family Lemuridae; genus Eulemur; species Eulemur rufifrons. Next base: position 196,416,001 of record NC_090989.1, on the reverse strand, counting down.
GGCAGGAAAAAGAGTTGCAGAGCATGGAAACCTAATTAGAAAGGGGATGGGGAATTAGAAAACTCTGAATAGGCATTAACTTGTCAGTGACTGGAGCAGAAGCACTGTAGGCAGGGGGAAGAGAACCTTGAAGGAGGTAAGAGGGCTTTGCCCAAGGAACTGGCATGCCCTGGTATGGCTGGAGAGTCTTGATTCGAGGGGAATCTGGAGATGAACCTGGGGAGGGTGGCCGTGCCTGGCAGGAATTCCCTGCGGCCGAGAGGAAGCCACACAGCTTCCCGTGGACAGAACCCTGATTAAGATCCAGAATCACTGGCTCCCAATTCGGTGCTCTTTCCTCTACATGACATTATTCTCAACTGATAGCTCTGGGCTTAACAAAACTGCACAAGCAGCCACAGAGAGAGGCTGCCATGTGCTCTCTGGGCCGCCCCCTGCCCCGACACTCAGGGGTCTGCCATCAGGAGTGCAGCCCCCCTGCCTGTCTTCCCCCACCCACACCTACTTCATTTCCTTTGGGTATATACCAATAGTGGGGTTGCTGGATCGTGTAGTTATTCTGTTTTCAATTCTAATTCTTTATTTATTAATAAAATGTATATTTATTGAGCACTTACTGTGTGCTTGCCACTGCGCTAAGTACTGTATATCTGTTATCTCTTTGGACCTTGCAGAACCCCTGTGCTATAGGGGTGGCCATGATCCTTTCCATTTTACAGATGCCAATAAAAGATATTTAGTCACTTAGTAGGTTACAGCTAGCAAACGAGAGAGCTTGATTGTGATGATGGTTTTTATGGGCATATCTATGCCAAAATTTATCAAACTGTACCATTTAAATATGGGCATATAATATATCAATTATATCGCAATGAAGTTATTAAAAATAAATAAAGCAAGTGGAAAAGTAGTAACTGACTAGCAAGGTGGATGAAGTCACAAGCCATAGGCCGGCAGAGGAGAGCTCTGACAAATGGAGCCAAAGGAAGGGATTGGTTAATGGATGCAAAAATACAACTATATGGGAGGAATAAATTCTAATGTTCTATTGCACCAAAGGGTGACCATAACAAACAATAACTTATTGTATATTTTCAAACAGCTAGAAGAGCAAATTTTGAGCATTTTCAATACACACACACAAAATGATAAATATTTGAGGTAATGGTATGCTAATTACCCTGATCTGATCATTACACATCATATACGTGTATCCAAATATCACACTGTACCCCATAAATGTGTACAATTATTTTATGTCAATTTAAAATAATAATAATTTTTTAAAGTTAGCCAAATGCTCCACAAGACATCAGAAAGCTTCAGAAACTTGAAGCATGAGGGCTCCTGGAAGGCTTAAAAGAAGGGTGTGGATCAAAGTGTTAGATGAAGCATGAGGTCCCTTCCCCATTGCCCAGCAGACACTGACCCTCTCCCGGTCACCCCAGCCCTTTGCTGTAGTGTCCACTCAGCACTTCTCACCACTCTGTTCCTCAAGGAAAGACAGTAAGGCTTGTCCCTGGCCAACTATTGGTGCATTTCTCTTTGGAGAAGAGGAATGGCTGGCCCCACAGAGGAAACTGGGTTCCTACTGGCAAACAGGCACAAGATCTAGCCCGCCATGCTGTCTGTCTGCAGGGCAGCCCCCAGATGGCATGATCTGGCCCTGTTTGTTACCAACAAGAGTTGTAAAAAATCAGCTCTTTGCTCACTCTTTCTTTAACAGGAATAGACAAGGATTTCCCAAACATTTAAGGACATTTTCCAATATGAAAGAGAGAAAGAAAGGGGTGGGCAGGAAGGAAGGAAGGGAGGAAGGAAGGAACGAATGAAATCAGACAAAAAAAACCAGAGAAAATAGAGACAAGACAGAAAGCAAAACACAACCTCAGTAAAATTGTCATTAATATCTTCAGAGAAACAACAGAAGACCCCACATCTGAAGTCAAGAAAGGGTAGTATAAAAAACAACAATTTGAGGTTGGAAAGGGCTACTGGGAATTAAAATTATGACAGCTGAAGTAAACAGTAGATATATTGAAAGATAAAATTGTGGAAACCTACCATATAGGATACCAAAGGACAGGTCTACAAGATGGTACACTAAATGTACACCGAATAAGATAACCAAATGAGAGAACCAGTTATGTAGGTAGGCCCAACATCTAATTAGTAAGAGCTTTAGGAAGAAAGAACAGACAAAAAAATAGGAGCTTCCAGACAGCTAAACACACAGAGGTTCCTAGAGGGTGCGTGCCCAGGCAGGGCTTGGAAGCCCCAAACCCTGCCTCCCTGCCTAGCCCTGCAAGTGTCTTAGTCTGAGCTGGAAAATGCCAGGCTTTGGCCTTAGCAGAGGCTCAGGAAGGGCTGCATCCCAGCACTTGTGTGAAGAGAGATACCTGGGAGACTGAGAAAAATCACCTAAGGAAGAACTCAGTCCATTTTGCTTGCTTGGAACTAAGAAATTGACTGATCAACATCCTTAAGACTCAGGCTTTACTGGACCCCAAGAAAGAGAGAGGTGAGCTTTCTAGCACTTGGGATTGTAGGACTTTTGCTGCCAAAGTCTTTGTGGCATCTAGAATAAAGCAGATGGCCATCTGAGACTGGGTGCCATGTTGTTAATATCGATGGGTTAACCCAAGAGATGAAGCATCAGAGGGACAGAACCAGACCACAAAATGTGCTGGATTTGGAAGAAGAACTGCAGGTGAAACTCTCAGCATCAGCCCTTCCTCTAGGGTAGTTATCAAGACACATACTGGGTTACAGTGGAAAGTTAGATTTTAGGGACACAGAGATCAGGATTAAAACTTAGACCTTGTCACATATTACTGTTACTAAAACCTAGACACTTGTCCATGAGGCCACAAGGACCAGTGGTTGAGGAGAAGGAAGGCGAAGTTTATTACTTTACCAGCAAAGGAGGAAAATGGTAGACTTTCCTGTCTTAATATCCAAGTTCCCAAACATAAGCAGAAATATAGAGCTTTTAAGGGGAGGGCCCTCAGTTCTAGGCTATCACCATTAATGACTCTAATCGTCCCGTCTCTGCCGAAGACAAAGCCTGTGACCTCCCCCACCCGGAGGTGGGAGAGGGCCTGGGCTGGCTGAGCTGTCTCCTGTAACACAAAGAACAAAAGGAAAACCTGCCTCTCCTGACCATCTTCCCAAGGCAGGATGCAGGCCAGTCCACAGTTCCCAAAAAGAGACTGAAGTTTGAAAGAGACTGAAAGTACATTTGCTGGTTTTTCCTTCCAGGTCATTACCTCTGTTACATTCCTGTGTGACGCACTGGACAAGACACTTTTCTCAGCCTCCACTTCTTCACCTGTGAAATGGGGATGGTAATAATCTACCGTCAGGTTATCGCAAGGATTGAAGGAAAAAATCAACATTGAGAATCTAACAAACTTTCTGGTTTGTGGTAAGTATTAAATAAGTGTTCATTATTACCAGGTGTCTAATGGGAAGGTAATGAGGTACCCCTTCCCCAAGGTAAGCAAGAAGAGACCGGAGCAGACATCACTAGCTACCTCCCCCCTCACTGCTCTTCCCTCTTCTTTATTAACAGAGAACGTTTTTCTTTCCTAACGGGCAGCACTCCCAGTGGTAGAACTGCCTTCCCCGGCCCCCCTGGCAGCTCAGGGCCAAGTGGGGCTTCTGTGAAAGTCTCCCGGCCTTTCCATCTTATCTTCTCCTTGTAGCTTCCTTCCACTTCCCTGGCAGCGGGTGTGAGGTTGGGTGCAGGGGTCATCTTCTGATCGGAAGAGACTCGGGTGGGGCAAGCAGGACAGAAGACAGAAGATAGAAGAAACCGGAGACATGGGGGCTGCGACAGAGCCGCTGCCCCTCAGGACCACCTGCGTCACTCACCTGTGTGATGGAAAAAATAGAAAAGGAAACTGTCAGCAACTGATATGAAAGCATTTCCTGTAACGAGATGACTCTCCAGATGAGGAGGCCGGTGGAGGACGCAGAGCAGACGGAAGGCCTGGACTGAGAAGCGGCATCGCGACAGCTCACACCCCTGTGGAATCGGGGAGGGGCCCACTGAGTGACAAAGACATAGAGACATCAGGCTCTGGGCGCCCTGTGCCTGCCCCACTGGCTGATCCTAGCACAGTGAAGTTGAGGGGACAATAACACCCGGAAAAGTCAGAGGGAAAACGCTATGTCAGCAATTGGTTCTGGTCAGCATCACTGGGTTGCAAAAGCCGGAAGAAGAACTTAGGGGACGGGGTGGGGGCTGGGGTACCAATACTCTAAGAACCAAAAATGCTGCAGAATTGGGCCAGAATAGAACTGTAAAGCCACTGGGAGTCGTCACACCGTCCGTGTCTCGGGGGCCACCTTCTCTCCCTCTCCTCTGCTTCTTCCTGAGCATTTGCTGCCCTGGCCACTCCGTCTGGACCATGAGCTTGCACGGGGTCCAAACTGGCCATCCACCCTCCCCACCTTTGCGTTCACCACCCCCTTTCTCTCGCTTCTTTCAGAGCTTTCCAGTTAGGGGTATTTGCAGTTGCAGTTTGACGACCAAATGATGATTCACATCTGTGCCTCAAGACTTGAGGCCCCAAGGGAGAGAATATGATGTTGTACCCAGCTGTCACGGACCAGAGGGGAGGAGGGTCGGAAAGCAGGAGACCCTCTGACAATGTCCTGGCAATAGGCACCCTGCACACGGCAGCCCACTGCCTGTTGGCTAATCCAAACACGCGACCACCCGCTGTGGAAGTACGGGGTTGGGTGAAACTTGCCGGGCTCCTGTAGCGTTGCTGCTACTGGCGTGTGCAGGTGTTGGGCCTTAGATTTGCACAGCTGCTCACCTCGGTTTCTCCACCATCTCTGGGTGGCCTGTTTCCCTGCCCCCTGCCCTCTGCCCTCCCTGAACCCACCGCTTGCATCTCTTCTGTGTTGCATGCAGTGAAGAGCTCAGTGTGCTGTTTACTTGCATATTTATATTTTGCACTGATACGTGCACAGGTGCTGGCCTAGTCTGAGTGCTCAGGCACAGTTGTTTCCATAGATACCTGATACTAATTGATCAATTAACAAAGTATTTCACAAAGCCTATATAGATAGCATCTCTGATGTAATAAAATCCTGACTTTTTATTAATGTTTCTTCATTCTCCTCATTAAAGGTATCAATAAAAGGTCTGTACATCCACTAATTGAAAATAAATGCACAGATGTCAGGTTGTTTTTTATTTATCTTTCTATGACATTATTGGGCTAACATATGAGAGAGCACTGTATAAACTGTAAAAGCTCTACAAAACAAAACTTCTGTAAAGCCCTCTGTAATACAATGGGTGTGTTCCAAGGACTTCGGTGGTGTAAAACATGGGCTGGCATCACAGCAAAGAGGATGAAATGTTCAGGGCAAGCAGGGACAGTTAGCGCCTGGGGGTTCCAAAGATGTGTGAGCCTGGAGCTGGCATTGCACCACCCAGAGGTGCTGGAGACAGTCTGAGACTCTGAGACATCCAGGGTGGTGGCTGAAATTCCGGAAATCTTTTGCTTTGTTGGTGCCCACTTTGTCAAACTGCTCTGGAGATATTAAGCAGAAATACTGAGGATGCAGGAACTCCCCATCCTCCCCACCACTTGAGAAGGGGTTGCCTTCCCTGTCTCCACTATGGCAAATGAAATCTTCCCAGATGGCCATGGCATCGTCTCCCACATGCTCTTCTGACAATGTGATTTCGATACTTCTGCATCTAGAGATGGGCTCTGTGAACCTGGGGGCTGGTGGCTTGGGGAAGTCTGCCGTGGGACTTCTGAGATTAGTCATTAAGGGTGATACAGCTTCTGCCTGGCTCTGTTGGTAGCGGTCTGACTTCCCTGAGGCCACCATGCTATGAGGAAGCCCAATGAGTCTGCATGGAAAGACCACACCGAGTGTCCTTGAGCCTTCATGTAGAGAAAGGTGCCTGGCCAGCCCCGAGCTGCTCCGTCCTGCCCCTCACTGTTGCAGCTGGACCCACTTGGGAGACCCTGAGTCAGCCTGGCCAGCTGAGCCCTTCCCAAATTCCCAACCAGCAGGGACCATAAGAGATGATGCAATATATGTGTTTTTTTTTGATAATGAAATGATTGTTGTTTCAAGGCAATAGCATCCACGGTGCTTGTTGCACAGCCATGGACAAAGAGCAGAGACTCCCTATCGCTCACCTTCTGCCCCTTGCCCTCATCCCTAGACCAGCCTCGGGCTCCCTGAGCTCGCACATGGCCAAGGAGCTGTGCTAGAAACCAGAGCTGGACTCTGTTTCACGTTTTCTCTGGGTCTTTTTTCTTGCATTGTAATTTTCCTTAATATAAATGTTCAATACCATCAGGGAAATCCTTACCTCCTTGAGTTGGAGGCTTTGGGGAATTAACAGAAAGGCCACATCTGTACTTGAGGGATGGTTTCCTGAGGAGCAGCAGAAGGCACAAGAGGTGAGTGGCCAGGACGTTGATCCCTGCCCGAGGGGAGGGCAGGAAGCAACCTCAGGGACGTGTAGACTCTCCCAGAACCCTTGGACACACTGGGGCAGGGGCAGGACTTTCTGTCCCCTGGGGGACTATTAGCTGGTCTGAAATGCATGTTACATACTTCCAGCCCCAGGGGCTGCTGAGGCCCCGCTGGAGAGCACTGCCCTGGGGCTTAGAGGGCACCGGCCTCTGCTCCCCACAGAGCAGCCTTCTGCAAGGGCCTTGGCTCTCCTCGGTGCACAGCCACACTGGAGGGTCTCTGAATCAGCAAAATAGAGACGAGAAGATCATTTTCATGGATGAGATTAGACATGTGGAACGGTGTTTAAGAAATGTGAATTGACTAGCAATGTCATGAAAACAGTCTCACATTTGCATGCATTGAACGTAAGAACACAGGGAATCCGGTGGTCCCAGTGAACATGTCCTGTGCATGGTGCTGGGGGGACAGAAGCTGGTCTGAGACCTACCTGCTTCGTAGCATGTGGTGACGGTGTTGGGGAGGAAATATAAAGCTCACCAAACTTCGGGCTATTGATACTAAAATGACAAAAAAGAAAAAACTACAAATAACTTTGTAGCACTTATCTGGTTCAGGTCCTTTTTAAACATAGATTTATTTTATCTTGGTATTAAAAGAAAGAGTAACCACAGGGAGCTAAAAACCCCAAGAACCATCCAGTTGCAGACCTCAGTGGAAAGCCATGTGCTGTGCTGTAGTTTGGAAATTTGTCCTTTCCAGTGAGTATGCTAAAATTCAACCCCCAGCGCTGGAAGTGGGACCTAACAGAAGGTGTTTAGGTCATGGGGGCAGATCCCTCCTGAATAGATTGATGCCTTCCCTTGGGGGTGAGTGAGTTCCTGCTCCACTAGCTCCAGGGAGAACTGATCATTAAAGAGAGCCCCACACTCCCCTCTTCTCTCCCCGTCCCCGCTCCCTCTCTCACAGTGCGATCTCTGCCCATGCTGGCTCCACTTCGCCTCCCAGCCTGAGCCCCTCCCAGAGGCAGATGCTGGCACCATGATTCTTGTACAGCCTGCAGAACTGTGAGCCAAATAAACCTCTTTTCTTTATAAATTTCTCAGCCTCAGATACTCCCTTATAGCAATACAAACCAGACTAAGACACTGTGAACGCATGTGTGTTGGGAGGATGTGCAGAGGCTGACTCGTTCTCTCACTGCATCTCCACGGGGAAATGTCAGCTGGCACTTCCAGGCTGTGCAAACACTTATGTGCTCACTTTTCTTTGCTGCTGTGATGTCTCATTGCCATCCTGGGAGTACTGATGATATACAAGATGAGGAGGAAGACAGTATCTGACAGATTCTCAAAAAGCACGACGGGTAGCCTTTAGCTCTAGTTCACCGCTGGGTGTCCCAACTCTTAGCTTAGCCGAGTTTGGGAAGGATTCTGCCAGCCCACAGCCTCCACCCCACACCGCGGGCCCCACCGGCTCTCCCCAGCTCACCCCGGCACTGAGCAGTAGTATTTGCTCCAGCCACACCACGGGGACCTGGCTCTGGGCCAGCAGCTGCCTTTTTGCACATAGGACTGCGTGGCCTGATGGTGGTCACCACCCAGGCTCTGTGCTCAGCACTTCCACATGGTACCTACCCTTGGGGCCGGGTTTTATTGATCCATTTTATAGATGAGACATGCAATCCGAGAAATTAAGTGAACAACTCCAGTTCACAGGCTTGCTTTCCTTTCCATCCCTATCTGCCCTGCAGCCAAGAAGACTGAAGTGTTAACTCCCTGTTCTCGCTTTCACTAAGCTGGTGGGACTTGCCTTGAATCACAGCCAGATGGGGCTTGGCCATGGCAGCAGCCTCCCCCCCTCAGAGAACCCCGGGCAGGCAGGTGAGGTTGTGCAGGTGGTGACCCAAGCAGACACCTGGGAGTTCTGTCACTGAGGGCTTGAACCCCGTCCTCAGTCACATGGTTAGAGGCAGTGTCCGCAGGCTGCCAGGGAAGGAGAAAGCTGTCCTCCTGCTGAAGGGCAGCACACCTGGCACAGCCGCAGTGGTGGCATTACATCCAGCTGGAAAACCAGCGGCGGATTCTCTCTGGTGTGGTTCCAGGTTGGAGAATGTGGTGAGGTCTGTGGCTTTGCCAGGTCTATACTTTCCCCGAGTCACAAAAGTAACACAACCCCGATGGGAATCCCTCTCCATGGAGTGGCTTCCGATGTGTTCACTCTCATGTGTCTCACTTGGGTCCGTGGTCACTTGCAGCCCGGGCTCATTAGCTGCCTCTGCTGAGGATAGTTTTTACTTTCCAGAGGGCAGGGGCTCTAGTGTCTCTACACAGCAGGCCCTACACACCCAGCCCAGGGCCAGTGTGGAGCAGGTACACAATACAGTTACTGCATCAGTGAGTCTCAAAAGGCTGGGAAAACTGGGACCACATTCTGTGCCCCCTAAGAGTAGCCATTGTAACTATTCTTTTTATGATACCTTTACAGATTGTCATAAAGAATTCCAAATTCATTTTTTTCACCTGCAAGGATGCATTTATTTGCAATATGAACAGACTTATGTGCAAAGATAAAAGGAAAATGACTTGGTTCCAACCATAAAAGTAAGACTCACTTTGGGAGTTTCAGTTACAAAGCAGAGGAAGAGCGCATGGCCCATCATGGAGGATGCCCTCAGGCGACTGAGCAGGGCATCGGTGCGACCACCACGTGGGCGCTGTGCACTCCAGGAGGAGCAAATCAACGTACATTCCCGCGGTGCCGACCTCAAGATACCCAGCGGCTGGTGAGGAAGGACAGGCAAGCATCCTCTCCGACCTCAGCACGGCAAGGCAGAGGAGCAGGGCCACCCGGTGAGGAAGGGCGCCGGCTGGCCCGGCTGAGCCACAGTCAGGCTAAACGTCCAAGTCAGGAAGCCGCAAGTAGCCACCACGGGCTAAATCCAACCATGGCCGTATTTGCGCAGCCAGCCAGATAACAATGGTTGTTACATTTTAATAAGATTCTTTACAAAACAAAAAAGAACATGCTACAGAGACTATCTGGTCCACAATGACTGAAATATTTCCCATCTGGCCCTTTACAGAAAAGGCCTGCCGACTCCTGGTCTAAGGACCGAGCATGTCCCTGGGAGGAGAGCCTTCCTGGACACCGGTACAGAGAGGGTGCACGGGGTGGGCCCTGCTCAGTCCAGTCTCTACGTCTGCTATAAAGCAGGCATGGCCAGCACCCTCTGAGGTCGCGGCTGCCTGGGAACGAGGGCCTGCCTCTCTCACCCCTCCGTGTGACCTGGGAGAGGAGAGGCCACTGCTGCTCCGTGGTGGTTGGCAGGCAGGTGTGGGTTCCACACCAACCACCCTGGGGGGCTGAGAGGCTCTTGGGTTCTGCAGAGACTTTGCAGCCGGCCCTGGAGAGCCGCCCTTCCTTGCAGTAGGCAGAGATGTTGGTGCGAGCTTCCAGGGAAATGCTCAGGACCATCGCCGTTCCCCTTCCCTTCCCAGCCTCGCCAGCGGCTAGACAGGCACAGCTGCCTGGGACAGGCCAGGCAGCTTCCGTTTTCCCCCGGGGCTGGGGTGCCCCATACACGCTGGCCACACTGTCACAGGCTGCTCCCTTCCTTCCTCCTCGCTCATGGAGGGCTTCGGGTTTGTCCTGGCCTGTGTGCTCACGATGATGCTAAGAAGCAAATGAGCTACGAAAGCGCTGGGCGGGCCTCATCCTGAGTCTCCAGCCTGACCCTCCCGGCTGCCCAGCGTGGCCAGATGACCCAGGCGACCCTGGCACCTTTCAGTTTCCTCCTCCGTAAACAGCAGCTGCTGGCGCTTTCTCCTGGGTGCTGCGAATTGAACAGTCCAATGAGCGGAAAACCCTGGCTTCCCTCAGTCAGCCGCCCTTGGCTCTCCTGAGCAGCAGAGGCCCAAGGACAGCTCCCTGTCATCCCTCAGGCCTCTCCCTCCTGGGGCTGTCTTCTCCGCTCTTCATGTATCCACCCAAACGCTGCACGCAGCCCACAGCAAGAAAATTCCTCTGAGCGTCAGCCCACGAGGACAGTCGTGTGTCCCAGACTTTCATGAAACATCCGGAGGCCACCAGACAGCACCCTGCATGTCACAGGCCACATTGAGAGTTGGCCACCAGACATTGATTCCTAAGAGCCTTGGGCGCTGGCCACCAGAAGTGTGCAGGGCCATTCCACCCTGTCGCTGCCTCTCCGGCTCCTGGGGCTCCTGGGGCCGATAGCGGAGGACATGCCCTGTAAGCAGAGACTCCATGTCTCACATTTGGACCTTCTAGACCATCTTTCTTCAACCAAAACATCTCATTAGGCTGTTCTGCTAAACAAAACAGTTTTCTCACCTCTGCCAACTTTAGAAAATAATTTTCTCCTGTCTGCTATATAATCTACCCCCACCCCACCTCAACCTCAAAGTGCATAAGAAAAGTCTGAACAACTTTACCATCAAATACAGACACGGACTCTCTGGCCTGTAGGACTGTCCCTGCCCCAAAGCCACTCCCAGCTGACCGCAGTGCCAGGGCTTCCCCAGGCTTGGAGGGAGGCATGGCCATGGCATCTCCAGGTCTCCCTCCCACGGCCAACACAGACAAACCTGGGTCCCCCTGCCCAGGGCAGAAGACACTGAGTAAAGCCATGATGTTATTGTGCTCACTACAGCAAGGCACGGGCTCCAAAATGACTTCTGTCCTGACCAAAGGCAGGCGGACAGAGAGAAAATATTCCTTTTCTATCTTTACTTGGGAACAAATTCCTAGGGAGGGTGTTCTGCTGCTGTTTCCCCCTTTCCCCTCTGCCCCCGCCCCACGCCCTACCCCCACCCGCCACCACCTTCCTTCCTTCTCAGCGGCTGCGCTGCCCTCCGCTCCGCTCCCCGGGAGGGGGGCCCTTCGGGCCATGCGGGGGTGGGGAGTTCAGGGCAGCTCCCGTGGGAGCAAACAAAACCTGCGCTTCTGGATGCCACCGAAGCCTGGCAGCGCTTGCAGGTCCGGCAGATGGGCACTACTTTCCGGAGTCCCTGGAGGCCACCTGGGAGACTGCAGGGACCATCAGCTGCAACCCTCAGCCCTCGGCCCTGTCCCTCCCCGATGCCCAGGCTTGAACAGCGCCCCTCGGAGCGCCACACCCGCTGCCTGCCCCTGGGGTCTCAGCCCACCGGCACCCACCCAGAGTGGCCTTCACCTCCACCTCGCTCAGGCCATTCCCAAAGTCCTAGCCTGGCCCCCTGAGTAAGAGTGAGGCAAAATCCACCCACTTTGAACTTTTTTGAGGATCACATCCATCGCCTCTGTGGGTGGGCGGTGGCTCTGTGGAGAGGTGCGGGCAGGGCTACCGCGGAGGGGGTAGTTTCTGCTCAGCCGCAGGGCTTCGCTGCCTGGGCCCCGCACGGCTGCGCCACCCCAGGGAAGTCCCTGGGACAGCGTTTCTGTGATTCCTGCGCAAGTGCCCTGGACCAGCAGGAGGCCCCCGGGGGCCGAGCAGGCAGCCATTTGTCACACTCCACCAGGACGCCACGCGCTGCGCCTGCCGGCCACTCGGTACTGTGGCTGTCCCTGGGAGGGGCTGCGGTGTGTGACACATGGCGGTGCCCCAGAACCGCGCCAGAGTCCTCCAGCGGGCAGGCGCCCTCTGCCTCTTCCCACTTCCCCCGGTCTCGGCCCCCACGCGCCCCCCACGCGCTCCCCACGCGCCCCCCACGGTTCCCTGGGCCCGGTCCCCTGTCCTGGCGGCGCCCACCACTCTCCGTGCTCATCTCCGACTTCCGCGTCACCCGCCCGGCTCTCTGTTCCGGGGACAGAACAGGGCTGTGCTCTGCGGGCTCCAGACGCCTGGAGCAACGCATTGCAACCCGTCCACGGGTGCTGTCGCTTGCACTCCGGGTGGCTCTGGACAAGGCGCGGCCGTTAGAGGAGCGAACCTCCACGGCAGCTGGCAGGACACAAATCGCAGCCCCGGCTCCATAGACAGCCAAGTCCGAGACTGGATTAAAGTGGACTTCGGGAAAGACAAACACACACACAGACACTTTATTTACTTGTCATTCCTCCTCCCATTCTCTTAATAACCCCTGGTACACCTCCTCTCTCTGGGAAGGAAAAGTGTATGGTTTCTCTGTTTTAAAATGAAAAGGAGGGACTTGCAGCTTTGCTTGTAAATACCCGACTCTGAGCGTGTAGGGAAACTGGATCTAGCGGGTGGGATGCTTTGTCCTTCCGCCTGCATTACTCTGGCTGCTACATTTGAATTAACTGGAAACAGTACCGGAAGGCAGTATTGTGAAAACCTTAGAACTGAACGTTAATAAACAGAGACAATTTGCTTACAAAGTGGCAAGTTAAAGGAAAGCCAGGTCAGCTAATAAATGGGCCTAAGTTCAAAGGCTGCCAGTGACTTGGAACCCACAATGACTCACATCGCAGCCAGGACTTTGGAAAACAAAGGGGTGGTGGACGGCTTCTGTAGGAATGGCTGTTAAAGTCCATAAAGACTGACCCAGGACTGGGACCTCCTGGAAACTCCCCCAGGAGGGGGCATTGCTACAGAGCCAGGGTCCCAGGACTGGCTCGGGAAATGACACAGCACCTGGGTGTTACACTTGCAGGTGACCGCTCTTCCAAAGGCAGTGACCCCACTGCAGGTGATCGGTTGTAGTCACTATGCAGCCCCGTGTGATTCCAAGCGCAGGTCCCACCTTCAGAAGGCAAAGCCAGTTTTGTGGGAGGGAACTGGAGTCCTGCCGAAGCTTGGCACAGGTTTCTTCATCGTTATGATGGACTATTTTCAGATCCACGCGCAACTCCTAAGTTGTGTGCCGTCCTGAGAAGCATGACGGACTCTCATGCTGTGTGTCCTGTCCCAGCCCTCGCAGCACTGAAATCCTCCCGTCATCCAGCGCATCCAGCTACAGACACTCCCTGCCGGTTAGTCACTTAGTGGTGGCTCGGTTACAAGACCGACTGTGGTGTTATCACAGTGCTTGTTCTCAAGGAACCCTTACTTTACTTAATAATGGCCCCAAAGCACAAGAATAGTGATACTGGCCTGTTGTTATAATTGTTCCATTTTACCAGCAGTTATTGTTGGTAATCTCTCACTATGCCTAATTTAGAAGTTAAGCTTTATAACAAGTATGCATGTGTAGGAAAGAGCACAGTGTATACGGGGTTCAGTATACGCACGGTTTCAGGCATCCACTGGGAGTCCGCCATGGATGTGGGGCAACTGCTGTGTTTAAATGTTTGATTTTCTAAATTTTGAAACAGATTTAGACTTACAGAAAAGTTGCAAAAATACTATAGAGATTTCCTGTATAACCTTCACCCACTTCTGCTGTCAGCACCTCCCATACCATGGGCAGTGATCAAAACCAAGAAATGAAATTTGGCAAAATGCTATGAGTCCAACTCCAGACCTTATCTGAATCTCAGGGGTCTTCCCTCCAGTGTCCCGTGTTGCTCCTGCGCCTGATGCATGCTGTCGTCGTCGTCATCCTCTCCTCAGTACCCACCTGGAGGCGCCTGAGCCTGTCCTCGGCAACCAGGCCCTGACCATGGAAGAGAACTGGGTAGGATTTTACAGCCCATCCCTCGGGGTGTATTTATCTGATGATCTTCCTGGTTAGATTAGATTGTGGAGCAAAGATAGGCTCTGCTACTCTGTCTTTATTTAACCATTGTGGATTATTTGGCGTTAATTTTGATTTTTATAAACAACTGCATTAAAATACTGTTGATCTTGATGACTGAGTTTCTTGGTCTGCTGTTAAATTTTGCCCCAAGGTGAGTGCCTCACTCACCTCACCCTGGTCTGGGGCTGCGTGTTGGCCAAGACAAGGCCCAACACCAGCCTGGATTTGTGGGAGGGCAGCATGCTTCCCTGTCCCCCACCACCGCTGGGACCGTCCCTCACCCATCCCTTCAAGGTCTGTTTCCCACTGTGTCCAGAGATGTCACACCTCTACTGAGATTCTCTCCCATCCCCCTTCATCCAAAGCAGACACAGTGCCTAGACACAGATGGCAAGGAAAGTCTCATCCCAGAGAAGCGCTAACTGGCCCTGATGCTGCCTCTCCTGCAGGCTCATGCTTCTGGGACCCCCAGGATTAAAGCTGGTAAATCCTCAGTTCAGGAAGAAAAGAAAGAAAACTCAGGCCAAGAGCAGAGCAGGTGCTGCCTGGACGCTTTGTCCTCCCGTGGCTTCTCCAAGAACGTTCTGTTCTGCATCCTTCTCCATCGAGGCTCTGCAGTTATGGGAACGATAAAAGAGGAATTAAAATCTGAAAGCCAAGTGTGCCTGCCTGCCAAAGGGGCTCCGGATGGAAACATGGCGGCATGCCTCCACACCACCGTGTGGCAGGACCGCACACCATCTGCAAACACCTGGAAAAGGCATGTGGGTGCTTTCCAGAGCCCCCCAAAAGCTGCAAAGAGCCGGTGCCCCTGCAGAGCATGTGGTGTGACTCCAAATTCCTGCACTCCTCCCACGCCAGGAGTCCCACAGCCACTGCGCAGACACCTCCTGCCTGCCCTTCTCTCCCTCAGCCTCCGCTGCCCCACCTTCCTCCCACCTTCCTGGTGATTTTCTTCCTTTCTTCCAGGAGGGGTCCCTGGTCGATTCTAATGCAAATCACATTAGCTCCTATCCTGCCATTCCCTGACTGTGCAGCATCAGGCCCACACAGGGCCTGGGACTGGAGCCGGGCAGCCCGACCCTTCCTTAGAAGGCAAGAGAGGAACTGTGATGCTCATATCCCCTGCATAGAGGAAAGGCCAGGCTGAGCCTAACCCATGCACCTAATCCTCACTGCCAGCCTCCAAGGCAGTCCTTGGATTATTACTGCCCCTTTTACAGGGGAGGAAACAGCGGCTCAGAGATCAGCATAGCAATGCTGGCGCCACGTGTAGCACATACAGCATCCCAGAGTGAGCTGGCAGCGCAGAGGCAGCACTCAACACTCTGGCTCCTGGGCTGTACCCTTAAGCACAGTGTGTGCCCCTCCATGCCACCCAGAGACAAGCCAAGCCGGGGACGCCCACAGTACACACTGGCATTGCCAGCCAAGGCTGTTGGGCTGAGCAGCGGCATCACTCTGAAGGGGAGCAGGGGGTCTGGGCAGAGCCCCTGGGCCTGGCAGAGGAGAAGGCAGCAGCCGTTGTGGTATGAGTCTGGAACCCCAACCTCACCTCCTGCAAACTTACCCTCCTCAGCCTACGACTTTAGGTTCCTTGTGCCGTGCGTTCTCTTAACAGGAACAAAGCCTTTCCTTTCACAATCGATGACAAGATGAAACTGCAAATCCCTCTGCAGAACCCTCCCTGAACTGTCCCTAAATCAGTGGCCAAGCCCCCCTTTCTGGGATCTCCCCTTGAGCCCCAAACTTCTCCGTGTGGTGCTTCCCAGTTGAGTGTGTTTTGTTTTGTTTTGTTTTGTTTTTCTGAGACAGAGTCTCATCTCACTCTGTTGTCTGAGCTAAAGTGCCGTGACATCTGCCTAGCTCACAGCAACCTCAAACTCCTAGGCTCAAGCAATCCTCCTGCCTCAGCCTCCCGAATAGCTGGGACTACAGGCATGCACCACAATGCCTGGCTCATTTTTTCTATATATTTTTAGTTGTCCAGCTAATTTCTTTCTATTTTTAGTAGAGACGGAGTCTCGCTCTTGCTCAGGCTGGCCTCGAACTCCTGAACTCCAACAATCCACCTGCCTTGGCCCCCCAGAGTGCTAGGATTACAAGCGTGAGCCACAGTGCCTGGCCAGTTGAGTGTGTTTAAAGAATAATTTGCTTTGTCAAAGATTAGATGGCTATATGAGGATGGTTTTTTCTCTGGGTTCTCTGTTCTGTTCCACTGGTCAATGTCCATGTTCTTGTGCCAGTGCCAAGCTTTTTTAACTACTATAGCCTTGTAGTACAGTTTGAAGTCTGGTAAATTGATACCTCCCATTTTGTTCTTATCGCCTAGGATTGCTTTTGCTAAATGGGGTCTTCTCTGGTTCCATACGAAGCATAAAATTATTTTTTCTGTATCTGTGAAAAATGATGTTGGTCATTTAATAGGGATTGCATTGAATCTGTAGATCCCTTTAGGTAGTATAGACATTTTAGTTCTTTTTTTTTTTTTTTTTTTTTTTTTTTTTTGAGACAGAGTCTCACTCTGTTGCCCGGGCTAGAGTGAGTGCCGTGGCGTCAGCCTAGCTCACAGCAACCTCAAACTCCTGAGCTCAAGCGATCCCCTGTCTCAGCCTCCCGAGTAGCTGGGACTACAGGCATGTGCCACCATGCCCGGCTAATTTTTTCTATATATATTTTTAGCTGTCCATATAATTTCTTTCTATTTTTAGTAGAGGTGGGGTCTCGCTCTTGCTCAGGCTGGTCTCGAACTCCTGAGCTCAAAGGATCCGCCCACCTCGGCCTCCCAGAGTGCTAGGATTACAGGCGTGAGCCACCGCGCCCGGCCAGTATAGACATTTTAACAACATTGATTCTGCTGACCCATGAGCATGGTATGGTTTTCCACCTGTTTACGTCCTCTGCTATTTCTTTCCTCAATGTTTCACAGATATCCTGTAGAGGTCTTTTACCTCCTTAGTTAAATATAATCCTAGATACTTTTTTTTCTTTGTTGCTATTGTGAAGGGTATTGAGTCTTTGATTTGGATCTCAGTTTGACTGTTATTAGCATATATGAATGCCTCTGATTTGTGTGTATTGATTTTGTATCCTGAGACTTTATTGAATCTTTATTCAATAAATGGTGCTGGGGAAAACTGGATAGCCACATGTAGAAGACTGAAACAGGACCCACACCTTTTACCTCTCACAAAAATCAACTCACGGTGGGTAACAGAC
This sequence comes from Eulemur rufifrons, assembly GCF_041146395.1. NCBI lineage: Eukaryota > Metazoa > Chordata > Mammalia > Primates > Lemuridae > Eulemur > Eulemur rufifrons. The sequence goes on along the minus strand of NC_090989.1, from coordinate 196,398,677 downwards.
TTAAACCTAAGGTGTGAAACTATTATAATTCTAGAAGAAAATGTTGGAAAAACTCTTATAGACATTGGCCTAGGCAAAGAATTTATGAAGAAGAACCCAAAGGCAATCACAGCAACAACAAAAATAAATAAATGGGACCTGATCAAATTAAAAAGCTTCTGCACAGCCAAGGAAACTATCACGAGAGCAAACAGACAACCTACAGAATGGGAGAAATTTTTCGCATGCTACACATCCAATAAAGTTCTGATAACTAGGATCTATTTAGAACTCAGGAAAATGAGCAAGAAAAAAATCAAACAATGCTATCAAAAAGTGGGCAAAGGACATGGACAGAAACTTTTCAAAAGAACACAGAACAATGGCCAAAACACATATGAAAAAATGCTCAACATCTCTAATCATAAGGGAAATGCAAATCAGAACCATAATGAGATATCACTTTATCTCCAGTGAGAATGGCCTTTATCAAAAAGTCCCAAAACAATAAATATTGGCGAGGATGTGGAGAGATAGGAACACTCATATACTGCTGGTAGGACTGCAAACTAGTGCAACCTCTGTGGAAAGCAATATGGAGATACCTTAAAGACATACAAGTAGACCTACCATTTGATCCAGCAATCCCATTACTGGGTATCTACCCAAAAGAACAAAAGACATTCTATAAAAAAGACATCAGCACCCGACTGTTTATAGCAGCACAATTCACAATTGCAAAGATGTGGAAACAACCCGAGTGCCCATCAATACATGAGTGGATTAATAAAATGTGGCATATGTATACCGTGGAGTTTTACTCAGCCACAAAAATCAATGGTGATCTAGCACCTCTTGTATCATCCTGGATAGAGCTGGATCCCATTCTATTAAGTGAAGTGTCACAAAAATGGAAAAATAAGCACCACATGTACTCACCATCAAATTGGTTTCACTGATCATCATCTAAGAGCACGTTTAAGAATAACATTCATCAGGTGTCGGGCAGATGTGGTGGGGGAAGGGAGGGGTGTATACATACATAATGAGTGCAATGCGCACCGTCTGGGGGATGGTCACGTTTGAAACTCTGACTGGTGGGGGGGCAAGGGCAATATACGTAACCTAAACATTTGTACCCCCATAATATGCTGAAATAAAAAAGAATGATTTGCAGGTATTGGAGGCACACTTCTACTGAAAGTTTACTCCATGTTCATCTGGGATGCAAACATATTTGGGCTTCCTGCTTTCCTCTGCTGAATCTGGCAACCTGTAGCTCTGTCTTCTTATGTGTGTTCCCCACTAGTTTATCAGACCATTTGTTTGTTTCTTCTTCTTATTTTGAAAAATGTCATAAGCAAAGTTGCAATAGCACTGCAAACCCCTGTGTTCGCTTCACCAGATCCTAGCGCTGTAGTTGTTGATGTTTGGCCACATTCTTCCAGTCCCCCTCTTCCCCTCTCCCCCTCCATCCCCTGAGGTCAATATATCCCTGTGCTCATAGGAACCAGCACCAGGATTTGAACACTCCTCTCTCTGAACCCATGTCCTTGAGCATTCCTCTGTCACCCCCGTGCACCACCGAAGTCAATGGCTCAATCTAAGTGTTGTGTAGCTGATGTGCTATTCTTCAGTTAGACTGGCCTTCCACGGGGCAGGGGACAGTTGTCGAGAGCACCAGCCATCTCAGGTGGACACAGCCATTGAAGGATTGCCCGTGCCTGGGGCTCCCAGAGCCCCTACTCACAGAGGCCCCAGCAGGCACCAGGAGCTATTGGGAATGTAGCTGCCTCCCAAGGCCCGGCCCAGCCCTGCCGGGCCAGAACCCGCTTCGCAAGACCCCAGGTGATGTGAGCACCGGAAAGTCATCCCCCTCACTGAGCAGACAGTGAGAAGTCAGAATTAGCCAGATCTGCCACCCACGGATGATAAATATACAGAATATTATGTGGCGGTCTCTCTGGCGGGAAGGCTGGCAGGGGAAACTAGGGGTGATTGGTGTGTTTTGCTTAATTCCATTGTCAGCCTGTCTGCAAGGAGATTCTGCTGCTTGTGAATTTGTTAAACTTAAATATAGGCTCTAAGGGGCAGTAGACATTCTTTTCCTAAAAAAATAGAGAGCAACAAATAGAAATCAACAGTGACAGGACAAGAAGACGCATATGTACTTTCTTCTCCCTGAAGACAAAGACAGTCTTCTCAAGGCGCGTTCTGCCCTAGAGGAGGCATCTGGGCTGCCCAGCCGTGGAGGAAGCTTGTTGCAAGGATCTGGAGTCCCCCCTGGGGACCAGGATAGTCCCCCCCCAGCCCTGGGGGACCCCTGCTCTTTCTGGGGCTTTTGGGCTTCCCAGTTTGAGTCTCTGTAAACAGCTTCTCCCCACCCCCAGACGCCCACAGGCCAGCCAAGACTGTCCCCGCTATCCAAACGCCTGTGGCATCCAGCTCATTCCCCCTGACTTTCTATGGTGAATCCCTGGCGGAGAGAATCTGCTGATCCCTGCTTGGGTCAGAGTCTGTTCCCAGGACAACTTGGTGATGGCCAAGGGCAGGTCACTAATAAGAGAAGGAGCGTACAGATGGGAAGGAGGGGTGGGCATGTCTGCATGTTCAGACTTACTCCTTTGAGCAAATTACCTCCTTCTGGCAAGTATATTGAAAATTCGGTTTCTGACCTCTGGGAGTCTTGAGTTATAAACGTAATCACAAACAGATTCTGAAGTGTTAGAAGCCTTCAGATGGTTTCTAGCACTTAGCACAGTGTCTGGAACATACTAGAAGTAGATGCTCAGTTTTTTAAATGAATAGCTCTGAGAGACTATAGAAATCCCAGGATTGCTATTTCAAATTATCCCCATAACCAGGTAAAACCTTCTGTATCCTTGAGGATGTTTTCTATCTTATACACCTTTAGGTATTCGTCCAGGTACAGCCAGAAATCGAAGCCAGGCCTGGGGAGACCACCCAGCAAGGATAACACCCCACCCATGGGCTTTGAGTTCGAAGGTGACAAGCTTAGAAGTATCCCAGTATCCTGTGCCCTCCAATTAAGGTGCCTCTTTTAAAAGATAATATGATAAAAACATCTCAGTCACCCACAGTGTGAACAATAATAAATTTGAAGTTTAAATCAGCCAGTGTCCTCTAGCTGCGGATGAAATGATGACGGCGCATGTTTGCAAAGTGCTGCTGTGTGCTGGGTCCTGCTCTGAGCACCTTACTTATTTTTATTTATTTCACTCTTCCAATAACTCTAGGGGGGCTATTATCCTCTGTGACAGATGAGGACACTGAGGCACAAGTACTTAAGGAGCATGCCCCTTGTCACTCAGCAGGTGCGCGGTAGAGGCCCAAGTCCACACAAACCACCACGCCAGTCGGCTGCGGCTTTCACTTTCTACACCATGAAGATTACATATGGATAAAAGGGACTTCAGAAGAAAGAAACCAAATTGGTTTCCTTTATTTTAAAGTTCAAATATAATTCATCAAAGGAAGGAAATGATACCCTAGTTTTATTTTTTTTAACCTATTGCCATACTTAAATTTCAGTTTTGAGTCTCTTTAAATACTTCACAAAAATCCCTCATGCTTTATCAGTAATTTCTAACTGTCTAATTGAGTGGAATGAGTAGACATGTTGCCAAAGAACATCAGCAAGTTGTCACAAATCAAACCCACATATTCAAAAATCTAGTGCGTTTCTACACTTGAGTCATCAGAGAGACGGAGGACGGTGGCAGGTTTCTCTCAGTGCCTGAGTCTGCCTCTCGGCAGAAGTTGTGTTTTGTTGTATTTTTTCCCACTTTAAGAGGACAAGTAAATGAGAGTTGCCCCATTGGCATTTCCAGTCTGTCACTATGTTAAAGGTTATTCAAAGGAGTTGCTAATGGAAATACCAAAAATTTCTTCTGGGCTCTAACGTTTTTTGTTAGTGGTGGACGTCTACTCTTCACTTCTCAGGCCTTCCAGCATGCTGGAGGCTTCACGTGCATAAAATCTGAGTCACAGCTGTGGCACCCCTTCCTGGCTCGAATTTTCTCTCTCTAAATTGGGGGCCATGATAACTACAGTAGTCCCTCTTTTCCACAGAGGACATTGTTCCAAGACCCTCAGTGGGTGCCTGAAACCGCGGCGGTACCAAGCCCTATAAAGCACTTGCCAGCACTGTGGCCATAACCTTTGCAGTTTGAGGTGCTACAGCAAAACTAGCATTAATTTATTTTTCCTTCTTCACAATTTCACAGGTAGAAGATACATTCTTCACTCTTACGGTAGATCTTAGCAACCTCAGCATACTGTGGTTTTCTTTCCTTAAGATAAGAACTTTCACTTTTTCACTTAAATGGCTTCTCTTTGGCATATGCGAATTGCCAGTATCACTTTCTTGAGTTTGGGGGCCAGTATTAAGCAAAATAAAGGTGACTTGAACACAAGCACTGCTATACCACCAACAGTCGATCTGACAACCCCGATGGCTATGAAGTGACCAGTGGGTGGGGAGGTCTGCAGCATGGACGTGCTGAGCAAAGGAAGGAAGGGTTTGTGTCTGAGGCGGGATGGAGCAGGATGGCGTGGCATTTCATCACACTACTCAGAATGGCATGCAATTTAAAACTTATGAATTATTAATATTGATTTCTGGAATTTTCCATTTAATATTTTTGGACTGTGGTTGACCTCAGGCAATGAGGTCAGACCTCTCAAACCACAGAAAGCAAAACCATGGATAAAAGGGACTACCAAACACCAATTTCAGAGTGTCAAGGGCATTAGACTCTGTCTATTATTTCTCAGCAAAGGTCTCACTTGGGTGACCAGCAGAACAGGAGTGTCTGGCTGTGCTCAGTTATGTAGAGAAATAAGCTCCATTGGGCAGACCTAAGACCCGTAGTGGGACAGGATCAAAAGGGGTATTTGGGTTCCCTGCTAAGAATGAACTGTCCACAGACTGGAGCAGGCTGAGAAGGGCATGGATTTCCACCACAGGTGAGGGGTTACCTCTCCTAGGAAGTATTAAGGTCAAGGTCAGATGACCCCTCACTAGGGGATTTGTAGAGTTCATAGATCAGACAAAGGGTTGAGCTGGATGACTTTCTGTGAATGGTACCTAAAGAAACACCATCCGCTTCCCCCAAGATATTCTCTACCGCATCATCTTACCAACATCTGTAATGATCTTGTTTATTTACCTGTTGACTTCTCTTACAACATTTTCCCTCTGAATGGCAATCCCGTGAGGGCAAGGGTCTTCTCCCTGCTGTTCTTCCCGCACCTAGTCTTGGTGAGCACTGAGTAAACATTTGACAAATAGTGGAAGGAGTGACTGAATGATTTCTAAGACCCCTTTCAATTCTGAGTCAATGAGGCATCAGGCTACCTTTGCTGTACCCTCCCGTATGCTTCTTTTATAAAGACAAAGGTGTTCTTTTGGCACAATTGGGCAAGAAAAAGAAATAAAAGGGCAAGAAGAAGTAAAACTATCTTTATTCACAGATGACATGATTTTGTATATAAAAGATTTTGAGTACTTCACAAAATAGTCTATTAGAGCTAATAAGTCAAAGCTGAAGGAGTTCATCACCACAAGACCTGCCTTAAAAGAAATGCTAAAGGGAATTCTTCAGGTTGAAACAAAAGGATGCTAAACAGTAACCCAAAAGCATATAAAAATATAAAACTCACTGGTAATGGCAAATATGTAGACAAATACAGAATATTGTATACTACTGTAATGGGAGTGTGTGAATCACTTTTAACTCTAGTATAAAAGTCAAAAGACAAAAGTATTGAGAATACCTACAACTATAAAAATACACAATATGAAAGATACAAATTGTGAAATCAACAACATAAAGTGAAAGGTGGAGAGAGTAACAGTTTTTGTATGTAATTAAAGTTAAGTTGTTATCAGCTTGAAATAGACTGTATAAGATGTTTTATGTAAGCTTCATAGTAACCACAAAGAAATTACCTATAGTAGATACACATATAAAAAAAGCAAAACATATCATCATATCACAAAATAAGACAGCAAAGAAGAAAGAGAGGGGAAAAGAATAAAATAAAATAAAATGGCAATAGTCAGTCTTTACCTATCAATAATTACTTTAAATGCAAATGAACTAAACTTCCCAATCAAAAGATTGAAAGTGGCTGAATGGCCGAAAAAAATGGATTCAAGATTCAACTGTGTGCTGTATGGAAGAGACTAACTTTAGATTTAAGGACACATAGGCTAAAAGTGAGGGAATGGAAAAACGTATTCCATATGAATGGTGACAAAAAGAGAACAAGGGTGGCTGTACTTGTAACAGACAAAATATGCTTTAAGTCAAAAACAGTCACAAGAGACAAAGAAGGTCACTACATAATGATAAAGGGTCCATTCATCAGGAAGATATAACAAATACAAATATATACACATCAAAGCACCTAAATATATAAAGCAAACATTAACAGATCTGAAGAGAGAAGCTGACAGCAATACAATAATAGTAGAAGACTTCAACACTCCACTTTCAGTAATAAGTAGAATATCCAGACAAATCAATAAGGAAACAGCAGGCTTAAACAATACTACAGACCAAATGGACTTAATACACATGTCCAGAACATTTCACCCAACAGCAGCAGAATACACACTCTTCTCAAGCTCAAATGGAACATTCTCCAGAATAGATTGCATGTTAGGTCACAAAAACAAGTCTTAACAAATTTAAGCAGATTAAAATCATACCAAGTATCTTTTTAGACCACAATGTAATGAAACTAGAAATCCATAACAGAAAGAAATCTGGAAAATTCACAAATATGTAGAAATTAAACAACACACTTTTGAATAACCATTGGGTCAAAGAAGGAATCAAAAGGGAAATTAGAAAATATCTCAAGACAAATGAAAATGAAAACACAACATTCCAAAACTTATGGGATGCAGCAAAAGCAGTTCTAAGGGGAAGTTTATAGCAATAAATGCCTACATTAAAAAAGAAAATTCTCACATCAATGACCTAATTTTAGATCAAGGAACTAGAATTAACTAAGCCCAAATGAACAGAAAGAAGGAAATAATAATGATTAGAGGAGAAATAAATGAAACAGAGAAAAGAAAAATAATAGAAAATAATCACTGAAACTAAGAGGGTCTTTTTTAAAGATAAACAAAATTGACCAACCTTGAGCTAAAGGAGAAAAGACTCAAATAAATAAAATCAGAAATAACAAGACATTACAACTAATGCCCCAGAAATAAAAAGGATCATAAGAGGTTATTGCATGCAATTATATGCCAACACATTAGATAACCTAGATGAAATGGATAAATTCCTAGAAACACACAACCTACTGAGATTGAATCATGAAGAAATAGAAAACCTAAACAGACCAATAACAAGTTAAGAAGATTGAATCAATAATCAAAAACTTTCCCAAAAGAAAAGCCCAGGACCAGATGGCTTCACTGGTGAATTCTACCAAATATTTAAAGAAGAATTAGTGCTAATTCTTCTTAAACTCCTCCCAAAAAGACAGAAAAAGAAAATACTTTCAAACTCATTTTATGGGGCCAGAATTACCTCAATAGCAAAGTTAGACAAAGATAGTACAAGGAGTAATAATAATATAAAAAACCTAAAGGCCTTGTACTTTTATGTTTATCCCTGATGACCGTAGGATGCAAAAGCCCTCAACAAAATACCAGCAAGTTGAATTCAACAGCACATTAAAGGGATTGTCCATGATGACCAAGTGAGATTTATCCCTGGGACTCAAGGATGGTTCAACACATGCAAATCAATAAATGTGATACACTATACTAACAGAAAGTAGGATGAAAATCATGTGATCATCTCAATAGATATAGAAAAGGCATTTGAAATAATTTAACATCTTTTCATGACAAAACATCTCAGCAAACTAGATTTGGGGGAAATTTATCACAACATAATAAAGGCCACATATGAAAAACCCATAGCTAACATTATATTTAATGGTGAAAAATTGAAAGCTTTACCTCTAAGATTAAGAACACAGCAATGATCTCCACTCTGACCACTTCTGTTAAACATAGTACCTACCCAGAAGTTCTAGCCAGAGCAATTAGGCAAGAAAAAGAAATAAAATTGTTCAAATTGAAAAGGAAGAAGCAAAATTATCTCTGTTTACAGAAGACATGATATAATATATAGAGAACCCCACACACTTCACAAACATACAAAATGGTTAAAACTAGTAAATTAATTCAGTAAAGTTGCAGGGTACAAAATCAACATACAAAAATCAGTTGCATTTCTATACACTAACAATGAACTATCCCAAAAGGAAATTAAGAAAAAAAATCCCAATTACAACAGCATGAAAAAGAATAAAATACTTAGAAATAAATTTAACCAAGGAGGGGAAACACTTGTGCACTGAAAACTGCAAAACATTGATGACAGAATTAAAGAAAACACAAATAAATGTAAAGACATCCCATGTCCATGGATAGGAAGACTTACTATTATAAAAACGTCCATGCTACCCAAAATGTTCTACAGATTTAATTCAATCCTTATCAAATCCCAATGGCATTTTTTTACAAAAATAGAAAAAACAATCCTAACGTTCATTTGGAACCACAAAATACCCTGAATAGCCAAAGCAATCTTGAGAAAGAAGAACAAAGCTATTAACATTATGCTTCCTGATTTCAAAATATTTTACAAAGCTATAGTATTAAAACAGTATGATGCTGGCATAAAAAATAGACATATAGACCAATGGAGTCGAATAGGAAGCCCAGAAATAAATCCACACATAAACAGTCAACTGACCTCTGACAAGGGTGCCAAGAATACACAATAGGGAAAGGATAGTCTCTTCAACAAACGGTATTGTGAAAACTGGATACTCACATGCAAAAGAATAAAATTGAACCTGTATCTTATATCATACCAAAAAAATCAACTCAAAATGTATTAAAGATTTAAGCATTAAGACCTGAAGTTGTAAAACTCCTAGAAGAAAATCTAGGAGCAAAGCTTCATTAGTCTTGGCAATGATCACTTGGATATGACACAAAAAGCATAAGCAACAAAAGAAAAAATAGACCAGATGGACTACATGAAACTAAAGACCTTCTGCACAGCAAAGGAGACAATCAGCAGAGTGAAAAGGCAGCTATGAAATAGGAGGAAATGTTTGCAAATCATGTACCTATAAAGAGCTAATACCTAAAATACACAAGAAACTCCTACAAATCAATAGCAAAAAAAAAAAAAAAAAAAAGCCCAATTTAAAAATGGGCAAGGGGATTAAATAGATATTTCTACAAAGGATACATTCAAGTTGTCAACAGGTACATGAAAAGATGTTCAACATCAGTAATCACTAGGGAAATGCAAATCTAAACCATAATGAGATATCACCTCGCACCTTTTTTGATGATTATTTTTTAAAAGATTACAAATGTTGATGAGAATATGGAGAAATTGGAATCCTTGTACATTGTGTGTGGGTATATAAATTGGTACAGCTGCTATGAAAAACAGTATGGAGGCTTCCAAAAAACTAAAAGTGGGACTACCGTATGATCAAACAATCCCACTTCTGGGTATATATCCAAAGCAATTGAAACTGGGATCTCAAAGAGATACCTACACTACCAGGTTCATTACAGCCTTGTTCACAATAGCCAAAATTTGGAATCAACCCAAATGTCCATTGATATGTGTATGAATAAAGAAAATGTGTTAAAAGGGAGATCCTGCCATCGGTGACAGCATGGACCAACCTGGATGACATTGTGTTAAGTGGGATAAGCCGCCACAGAAGGACAAATACTGCATGATTCCAAGTATATGATTTACCCGAGATGGTCAAACTCAGAAACAGAACGTAAAATGACGGTTGGTGGGGGCAAGGGGAGCGGGGTAGGAGGCGGCTGCTGTTTAGCAGGTACAAAGCTTCAGTTATGTAAAATGAAAAGGTTTTAGAGACCTGCTGTAAAGCACTGGGCCTATACTTAACAATAAAAAGAAAGAGAATATGATAAAACCCACAGAAACTCTACCTAACTTTGTAAGATCTCAAGATTTCATCATATATGCTTCAGACGGATCTGTGAATTGCATAAGAAAGAAAGTTCTACATTATATTGGAAGACCCTTGAATACTCCTCCGCAATCACTTCCCCACCACCCACCCTCAGAGCAACTGCCGTCCTAACTGTGGAGTTCGTATAGTTTTATATTTTCACTGTTTATCATGTATCTATGAATAATATATAATATTTTACCTTATGAATGAAATTATTTATAAATGTTATATTATGAATATCATTCTGTAAATTATTTGTTTTAGTCAACATTATATTTTTGAAATTTATCAATGTTCATTCATTTTACTGAATAGAAAAACAAACTGTCCACATTATATGGACTTAACTGCAATTAATTGATCCATTCTCCTGCATATGTATATTTAAATAGTTTGTGTGTCTTCTACTATCATGATCTACCTTGCTGTGAACGTTCTAGTGCATGACTTTCCGGGCACCTATGGGATTTTCTGTAGGTTATCACCCAGCAGCCGAATTACCAGGTGGGAGGATTCAGGTCTTCAGCTAGACACTGCCAAACTGCCTTCCATCACGGTCTGCTAATTTACACCCCTACACTCAAAGTCAGAGAACTCCCAATGCCCTCCCTCCCCTCCCACATATAGTACTGCCAACCTTTACTTTTTTCCAATCTGCTCATTATTTTAATTTTCATCTTCCTGATTACCAATGAGATTGGGCATATTTTCATGCTTGTTGGCCTTTGGGGACATGTCCTGTGAATTCCCTGTATTCTTTTACCCATATTCTATGGGGTTGCTTGCTGTTTCTTACAAACTAAAAGAGTTGTTTATATATTCTGGATGCCAATCCTTGATCAGCTATATATTTATTTACAGATATTATCTCCTAGACTAACCTTTCTTTGGACTTTTTAATATTGCCTTTTATGGTTGTTTTTATCTTTAATATTGCCAAATGGATCAAGCTTTTGTTTTGTGTTTTTGCCTTTTGTCTTTTGAGAAATCCTTCCCAATTCTAAGATCGTAAGTATCTTCTTCTATACATACTTTACATTTTTTTCAATTCTGCTTTTCACCTTTAGGTCTTTAATCCACCTTATGTTTGGCTATTGTGTAAGAAGATTTCATTTTCTTTTTGCAATACCTCCCTTGGCACTACTGACCAAACCGTTCATCCCGTTCTCACTGATTCACGAGGTTGCCTCTGTCATGTGTCAACTGCCCACACGTGTGCACGTCTGTTCCTAAGTCCTCTGTTCTGTTCCTTTGACCTGTTTGTTTAGTATTACAGCTTTATAGAAAGCTCAAGTGCCCGGTAAGCAAATCTTTCCACCTTGATCGGTCCTGATTATTCTTTGCCATTTTTTCTTCCATTTGAGTTTTTGATCAGTTTGTTAAATTTCTAAAAATTATTTGTTGGATATTACTTGGAATTTCAATGAATTCTTGGAATAATTTGGGAAAATAGACATCTTGGTGCTGTTGAATCTTTCCATACATGAGCATTTTCATGGTCTCATCTGTTCAAGTCTCCTTTTATGTTTTTCGATAACATTTTGAAATTTTCTCCATAAAGACCTTTCACAGCTTTTGTTAGATTTATTCATAGTTACTATCCATTTTTGTTGCCACTATAAAGGGTACATTTCTTAAAATACTTTTTATACTGTCTGCTGCGATGGGTAGCAGGCTGACTTCCACACACATGCCGTGTATCCAGCAATGTGGCGAAGCGGGCTCATTGATTGTGACCATTTGTCTGTGGATTCCCTTGGGTTTTCTAAGTAAGCAATCTTACCATCTACAGATAATTTCAGTTTTGCTTCCCCTTTGGAAATTCTTGCACCTCTTATTTTCTTTTAATGTCTTATGATGGTAGCTCAAGTAAAATATTGGATAAAAAGAATGATAGCAGATATTCTCAGATTTTCTTTACTTTACAGAGACTTATTTTAATGCTTTCCCATCCATGCTGCTGGCTATAGGCTCTGTAGTAGATGCTTTCTGCCAGGTTAAAGGCCCTTGTTTGCATCTCCAATTTCCCATGAGTTTGGGTTATAAATGAATGTAGCATATTAAACTGTTAATGTGGTGAATTGCATTAATAGATTTTCACATGTAAAGCCAGTCATACAGTCTTTCAATAGCTTAGATTTACCATGATCTACTTATTTTTACAAATTGCTGGACTGTATAAAATCTCTCAGAATTTTCATGTCTGTGTTTGTAAGGAAGGTGGCCTTTCCCCTCCCTGTACTGTCCTTGTCTGCTTCGTGTGAAAACAAAGTAGTTTCAGAAAATGAGTCAGAGTGCAGGCCCTCCTATTCTCTAGAATGTTCTGTGTGATATTGGGGCAACAGTTCCTTACATGTTTGGTGGAATTTTCCTATAAAGCTGTCTGGTCCTGGCATCTTGTGTGTGGTGCTATGCAGAGTCGACTTTAAACCACTGATTACATTTCTTTAACAGTTAAATATCTACTCAGATTCCTTTTGTTTTTGAGTTTTGCTCATTACGTTTTTAGAGGTAATTATTTATCTCCCTATGCTTTTGTGGTTTTTGTTGTTGCTGTTGTTGCTCTTCGCACTCTCTTATTCTGAGTCTCTGTCTATAGTTACGTGCCTTGTCATTCCTGGGGGGGCTTCCTGCGCCTCAGTCTTGGCTTTGTCTTTCAATCTATTTTGACTGTTTGTCTATTTTATTTGTTACTTCATAGAACCAGCTGCCAGATTTGCTGATCCTCCCTATTTTATATTTGTTTTCTATTTTATCCATTTTCCCTTTTATTTCTATTGCCTACTTCCTTCTATATTCTTTGTTTTTACTTAGTTGTTTAAAATTTTACTTCTTCCCATGTTTGCTGCTTTGCTCATTAAATTTAAGCATTTCTTCTTCTCTAATTGTAAAAATTTATTGCCCTCCAAATATTGGTTTAGCTGCATTCCAAAAGTTTTAATATATAAAGTTTTATCACTCCATTCTAAACATACATATATACACATATATATATACTGAGTGTATATATACATAAGATATATATATATACACTAAGTGACTTTTAAACTTAACTTCATTATAATCAGAAAATCATGGCCGGGCGTGGTGGCTCACGCCTGTAATCCTAGCACTCTGGGAGGCCGAGGCATGTGGATCGCTCGAGGTCAGAAGTTCGAGACCAGCCTGACCAACAGCGAGACCCCGTCTCTACTAAAAATAGAAAGAAATTATCTGGCCAACTAAAATATATATAGAAAAAATTAGCCGGGCATGGTGGCACATACCTGTAGTCCCAGCTACCCGGGAGGCTGAGGCAGTAGGATTGCTTAAGCCCAGGAGTTTGAGGTTGCTGTGAGCTAGGCTGACGCCACGGCACTCACTGTAGCCCGGGCAACAAAGCGAGACTCTGTCTCAAAAAAAAAAAAAAAAAAAGAAAAGAAAATCATGTCTGTGTAATTATTAATTCTTTGGATAATAAATACTTGCTTTGTGGTTAGGACATAGTTAATTGCCACTAATGTTCCATGTGTGCTTGAAAATAGTGTATTTTTTTAGCTGGGCTTTAGATCAGTCTGTGGATATTCTGCAGTTTCACTCATCCATTGAGTTGTTCACTAGCAATTAACCTCTGTCTGAGAGTTCTGTTTTCTGAAGTTCTTGGGTGTATCTGCTAAATCCCATTACTGTGAGAATATGCTGAATTACACATATATCCACACAAAAGTTTCTTTGAGATTGTCTTCTAAAATTAAATTTTTCTATTGAACTTTCATGGGATATTAACAAAATTCCTCCTCTAAGCCACCCTTCCCTTCCCATCCACCTTCTGGACATTCCTGAACTTTCCATTCCTCTCACACGACAGAAAGAATAGGGAGTGGGTTTTCTGCCTGGGGTTTGTTTTTTGAAATTTTGCTGAGAAGAGGGAACTGAGACCCACCAGGAGTTATAGGATGCGGGAAGATTCCTGAGCCAGAGCTGCACTCCAGGTGCCCGGGCCATGCGTGGCTGCTTCAGAACATTTCAAGTCTAATGGTGAAACTGGCCGGGGGCACTCAGAGAATTTTCAGGGTACTTCTTTTGTAGGTCTATTGACCACTTGTAAAAATACAAATGGATAATAAACATCTGGAAAGATTCTTTCCTCTCAAAAATAATGAAAGAGACACAATAATTTAAAGTAATTTAACAGTTGATTTAAACAATTAAAACAACGAGATAGCATTTTTCGCCTCTTAGATCAGCAAAAAGTATAAAGTGGTAACATTTGAGGCTTTGCAGGGGCAGAAAACAAGTTGGTAGAACTAAAAAAAAGGTCATAAGGGTCTTAAAAAACTAGTTGGCAAAATTCAGTAACTCCCCTTCCAGGACATCAGTTCTAAGTAAAAGCTATCCTCTCATACAAGGCGGATGTCATCATTGCCCAACCGCAGCCTGTTCTCTTCCGTGTTGGGCAGGTAAAAAAATACAAACCCATCTCCTTTGCAGGTGGATGGGTCCATGGGACTGGCGCAGGCCAGTGGCTGAGCTTGGAGACGGGTTTCACAGGGCGCAAGCACTAGAGGGTTGGCATGAGCCTCCATGGACTCCGGGCTTGCCTACACCGACTCTGGAGTGTGATTGCAATGCTAGACCATTCTCAGCCTTGTCACTGAGCGGCTGTGTGAAATACAGCCAATAACAAACCCCAGAATCTCAGTGGCTTAACACAAGGGTTTATTTCTTGTTCACTTACATATTCAAGAAAGGATGCTTATCAGCTTAAGCCTAGATGGTCCTAGCAACCACACAAATGAGGTTCATCGTAACATTTCTTATAATAGTATAATTTTAACAACACCTTAAATGTCAAAAAGTAGGAGATGACCAAATAAATTATGGCCCATGATATAATACCATGATAAATATTTTACAACAAATAGAATTGATGTATTGAAGATCTTTAGCATCAATAGAGAAATTCTCACAATGAAACATTGAGGGAGAAAGGCAAATGTTAAACTATTTGTACAGTATCAGCACATTTTTGTTTAAAATAATTGATGTAAACGCAGAGGACAAAATAGAGCACGAGCACCACAGTGTTAGTGGTTATCGGGGAGGTGAAGCAACATGAGACTAGTGATCACGGGCTGAAGTGGCTGGCAGGGAGCTTGCAGGGGGAGTGTGGGTGATGAGCTAAGAAATGCTATTTCATGTTAATATGGAAAAAGTAAGTAAGGACTATTTCCAAAACCACAAGAGCAGCAAGTAGGAATAAGTAATGACTTGTTATGGGAAGGCTGTTTATTGGGCAAGCATACCCATGACTTGTGAAATCATGGTATAGGGCATTGTGCCAATTTATTCCTTTATTTTCCTTTGTTTTTACTGATAAAATCTTATTCTCAGGTTACAGACTGGTTGGGCACAGTGGAGGGAAAGAAATAGAGGTAGGTGACTATTTAAAGATGCAGGTAGATATCAGAAAGGATTCTCATGACTTGCTAACCTTAAAATCAAGTCCTGAGGTGTGGATTATTAGATATGCTATATAACAGCACAGACAAGTTTAACTTGCCATCCCTGAAGTTTGAAAAATATGCCAAATCTTGACTGTCCAGAAACATTGTGTGCTTAGGAAGGGTGTTGGCTTGCAGAAAAATAGAAATGTTTTGAAATTATCAGGATCCATTCCAGGAAAAGACAAGCAAGTGGAAGTGAGTTGGCTCAGTGTTTTTTTCAGAAATGACCATCAGACTGATCAAAGGACTTTCTTGTGTCTCAGCACAAATTAAGAGTTCCAGCAATTCCAGTTGTTTCTTTTCTGGGGAAATCCCTAAGGCTGAGGAACTCCTCTCTCATCTTTGTGGGTTTTTCCAAAGGTGACCACAGTGAAAGTCCATGTCCCAGCACAGTTTGGGCTGAAACGACTCCCACGTAAACCTTTTCCGGAGTCTACAAATGCTGTTGTCTGGCATCTACAGCTTCTGAATGCCACTGGCTGGGAGGTTACTCATGTTTTCTTCCTCTGCAGGAGTAGCAGCTGATATTCACCATGAGTGCAAAGTAATTCTAATAATTTTTAAGACAAGGATGACAATGTTTATAAGATAACTCCTTGAGAACATTTGAAAGAGAGTAAGCAAAAGGAATTGAGGAGTATAAGGAGCAGTTGGAATCATTTATTAGCCTCAGGATATTGAAAATTAATAATCTGAAGCACCTGTCATCTGTTACTCATTTGGTAAATTTTTATTTAGTGCTTACTGTGTGCATTGTCCTGGCCACTGGGGACAATATGGATCCCACAGCCATAAAGACTACCCTCTAACGGGGACACAGACATTTACAAACTGCAGTGATAGAGGAGGAAGGCCTGGGGGACCCAGACAGGGAGGTGACCTCGAGCTGAGGCCTCAGGGATAAGTGAGAGCAAACAGAAACTTGGGGAAGTCCAACCACGGGTACAGCTGAACAAAGTCTGTCCCTGGCTTCTGGAAGAAGCTAATGGGCTGTGGACAGGTTCTTAGGAAATGAGAAGTCAATACTGAAATATCCCTGAGACAGGCAACACTTCAGGGCTTCCCCACAGAAGCTCAGAGCTTTTGAACCACAGGGGGCTGGGAGGAGACTTGCTCACCTCACATCTTTTAGAGAATTCCTCCAAGAGCACTTGAGTGGCTGCTCCAGTCGAGTGTGCCGATTTGGTCTGTCGGGAAGCAGGACAGGGTCTGCAGTGGACAGCTGCGTTTGGAGTAACACCTGAGATGCAGGCGCGCAAGCAGGTTTCTAGAGAAGGAAAGGCTCAAACCGTGATGCAGGCTGACACCTCTGAACGGGAGGGGAAAGAAAAGAGAAGGGCAGGAGAGCCTCACGTGATCTCACAGCCCAGAGAAAGCCTTAGCCAGGCCCACAGGAAGCTCCAGCACAAAGAGAGCCTCGGAGAAGTTCTGCATGGGGCAGAGATGACCAGACCCTATTGCCCTGTCATCTTCAGGCCTCAGCTGGGGACTGTCTGAGAAGAACGTGGCCTCAGCTTGAATGTCGCAGGGGAGCCCGAAGGCGCTGCTGCTGAGAGCTGTGGGCCAACTGCACTCCTTATAGCTGCACGGCTCGGTCGTTCTCGAAGGGAGAGCCACATGGCACTCACACGTGGCTGCCACCCAGGGCCACGTGGCTGGACAGCAGTGAAGGCAAGAACAGGCCAGCACTTGCAGAATTTGGGGGATGAGTTCATTCAGAAAAAATTTTAATTGAACGAGAATTTAGCATATGGTCCTTTGGGAGACAATTCTCCATGAGTCTTTTGCAACTCTGCGTGTATCAGGAATGAGGTGCTGACTGCCCTTTTTTCTGGACTATCTTTGTGAAAGGGCTCAGGAAATTTCACCCCAAAATATTGTTAACAGAGGGAATGGCCTGAAAAAGGGTAAAATGTGTCTTTAAAACCCCCTCACTCTTTTGGGAAATTAAAACCTACCTCAGATTCCTGCCTGAGGCCAGGAATCCGAGGGGCAGGAGAGAGTGTCTTTTTTTCTTTGTTCCACAGGAGATGGCTCCATGGAGCTGTCCAGTCGGAGATCATGAGATTGTCTTCGTTGGAGATGGCAGGGATCAGAACCATCAACTGTAGTTAAACAGCAATAGCCTGAAGCTGAACACTTCCCCACCCCTATCCCTGGCCTAAGAAGCCCTGTATTTCTGCTTACAGATAGGATGACGGCACCTTAAGATGAGAGTCTTCATCCTCCTCGTTTGTTGGCAAATTAATAAACCTCCCTTTCCTTCTCCGCAAATTAATAAACCTCCCTTTCCTTCTCCTCAAACCACTTGTCCTCGTTCTTCCCATGTGGCCTCGGGGACAAGTGCCGAACTTTCTATAACAATATGGCTCCTGGTATAAAGAGTATTTTGAATGAAAGGCCCTCAGAGATCAACAGGACCTGGAGGGGGCTTCCCCTCTATCTGCATAAACCAGACAGACCCATCAAAACGAACAATCGACTTCCCTTCCCCTCCCTGTCATCTCAGTATATTGCAGGAAAGAAGATCAAGAACACAACCAGACCTGGCCCAAACCATTATAGATATCATACCTGTCTCTCAGGTTAATTTAATTTTCCAAGAGAATCATTTACAAGTCAATCTGTTTCCCCATCAATTCATCCCCCCTAACAACCATTTATGGCCCCTAAATAGAATTACCTATATTTTTCATCTCCCCTAACCCTCTAAAAGGAGGGTATAAAAATTTCCGGACCCCATTGGGATATTGGGTAATCACCGTGATTCTCCCCAGGTACACAGTGAATAAACCTCTTTCTCTTATTAATCTGCCCTAATTACAAGTTGATCTTTCAGCCAACTTTCCCCTCACCTCCACATTTGCAAAGATTCTGGAAAGAAAAAAAAAAGAATGTCTTCCTCTGAAAGGGTATGCTAATTGTTCAGTACAATGTCGATAAGGCCTCCTTGAAGAACAAAAGGCAGGCATCCTTACAGAAAGTTCGAGCTCCCTAAACGTGGGCTTCCTCTCCTGTAATGCCACCCGCGGCACGTTCAGGCATCACCAGACCCTCCGCACAGCGCCCTGTGGAACCTGGGGCTCAGGAGACCAGCACAAAGTGCAGACTCTGGCCACTGTTACTGCCATCAGTAACAAACCGTCCTTTGTCTCTGCCAGCACCCAGAAAATTGTTGCAGGTTAACTTGTTAGATTGCAAGTAGGATAAACTCTCAGAGCCTTCACAGCGCTTGCCAAGCCAGACTTACAGGAAGAGAAAACATCTTGTATACGTGCGAACGTCAGCGTAGAGAAGGCTCGGTAGGCTTGTCAGCAGACAGCCCGAGCGTGAATGGTGAGAGGAAGTTCCTGTCCCTAAGGAGGGTTCCAAGAAGGGGAGGCTGCCGGGCCTCTCCCCATCTCCCTGGTTAAAGGCCCCATTTCCCAGCTCACAGCGAGGGAAACACAGGGTCTGGGCCGCCTTGGTAACCTGACTAGAAATAACCAATATTTATTTGATATAAGAATAGTGAAAGTCTGTCCCAGGATCTCATTTCTGGAGTTATTTATAGGCTTCATGTGACAACCTAATGAGACAGATCACATTTTAACGCTGCAAAGCTTTGGTCATAAGACACTCTATCATAAAGGTCAACATTTCCCTGGAGACAATCTGTCACCTCAGCAACCCAGGTGGTACTTGATAAGCACTTTTGGGTACTGTATCCAGCCCAGTTTCCAAACGGCAGAGGGCAGCGAACTAAAGAGTGCAGCTTCCGCCATGCTTAGCCGTGCAGGCCCTTACCTCCCGGCCCTGCCTGGCTGTTCCAGAACCCTCTGTCCTCCCTTTTCATCTTCCCAGCCGTTGGACTCAATCCTCTCTGCTGACCCGGGCAGCGGTGGGCCTGACAGTTCAGCCCCAGGGACACTCTGCTCGAGCCCCTCCCGTTGGTTCCGGAGTGATGAAAGTTCTGGAGTTGGTTCTGAGCGTGAAAAACACTTCGCTTTAGGCACCGGTGCGTCACGGGTTCCATCGCACAGTTTCCGCATGGCGGGCGCCGAGGCCAGCCCTCCTTCCTCGCGCACGTCCCGCGGCCTCTCTTTCCCAGCCCAGGACAGGGTGGCTCCTGGCCGGCCTAGTCCTGCCCAGCTCACCTCTCTATTCCCAGAAATGGGGCCAGAAAGGAGCAAAGCAAGGATGTACATTTAAAAGGCCTCTTCTATTAGGTGTGCGCCAGGAAGAATGGCCTCCAGGAGAGAGCTGGGAATCTTGGTGTCCAACACTTGGCCCCCAAATCATAAAAGCAAGTAACAATGTTTGCCTACCTCTTAATAATGTATGATTTTCATAGACTTGCTTTTACATAAATACCATATATTTTATTTAATTTACTTTTTAATTAATTTTTTAATTTTTAGATAATTGTAGACTCACATGCAGTTACTTTTACCCACTTCCCCAGTGGTAACATCTTGGTAAAACTATAATACGACTTCGGTTGGGATATAGGTATTGAGATGATCCACCTAGCATATTCAAGTTTGCCCAGTTGTGCATGTACAGGCAGAGGGGTGCGTGTGTGTGTTTAGCTCTATACAACTTTCTGACATGTGTAGCTTGGTGTAGTCACCACCACAACCAAGATGCCAAACATTTCCATTCCCCCGGGCACTCTTCCTGTTGCCCTTTTATTGCCACAGTCACCACTCCCCCTCCCCCAACTAACTTAAGAATAAAACATGTTGGTGGGAATGTGAAATGGCACATCCACTCTGAAACGTAATTTAGTCATCTTACTTGTGACACTAAATATGCAACTCCCGTATAACCCAGTAATTACATTCTTGAGAATTTATCCCAGAAAAATAAAACCTTACATTCACACACAAACTTACACATGAGTGATCATGGCAGCTTTATTAGTAATAGTCAAAAACAGCCCAGATGTCCTTCAACGGGCGCGTGGTTAGACACACGGCACCCATGCCACGGAACGAGACTCGGCAGGCAGGACTGAGCTACTGGAACATAAAACCAACTGGATGAATCTCAGAGGAACTGGTCTGAGTGAAAAAACCCAGTCCCAAAAGGTTACATACTGTATGATCCCACGTATTTGTCGTTCTTGAAATGACAGGATTTTGGAAAAGGACACAGGCTGTTGTAGGTGCTCCCTCTCACGGCTTTGGGGAAGGGCTGGCATTTGCTGCTCCTCATGAAGCCTGGGGTCTACAAAGGCATTTCCTTTACCCCTTAGACTGTCTCCCCCCAATCACTTAGAAAATGCTTAGTTCGTGTCTACCCTAGGTAAGACACTCAAGGATGTGCAAAGAAATACAAGATCCAGCTGAGGCGGTTTGTATTGTGTGATGAACCTGGATTAAATATGATGGAGCTGGAATTATCTTTACAGAACTGCCTTTCACATACATGCAGCAGATACTTGGCCTGGCCTTCAGGATGTAGGTGGCACATCCCATAAGCTTTCTACCAGCTCCCTGTGCTCAGACTGCCCCCCAACGCCCCCCCATCCCCCAGCTGCTGCCACTGGCCTGTGGAGTCGGAGCCCTGGAATGACTCCATTCCACACCCTGCATTGGGCTTCTCTTCTCCCAATGGGACCCTGCCTTGAAAACCTCATTAGAAAGATGACCCCCATGACAGCCAGCAGACCACACAGGATGGGACCCATGGCAGGGAGACTTCTGAGGGCAGGAGGTATGAATTCCAGGAATCACAGTGGCTGGCATTCCAGTGCAAGGAAGAGAAGCTCGGGCTGGAAATGAGGAGGGAATAACACATACAGAACTTGAGACTTTGTTTTATTCATCACTGGGACCCGCTGTGTCCTCATTCACACAAAGTCCTCACCCTCCAGTGACATCAGGAGCCAAGGGTGCTGGACCAGGCTGGCACCAAAGGCCACCACCTTGGGTTTAGACCAAGACAATCCCTATAAATCTTTGAACAGCAGCACATGTCATTTTCACCTAGAGCCCCTGCCAAGGCACACTTATAGCATAATTTGCTAAAGTCTCAGGCTCCCCCCATGCAGAGGGAATATTTTCAGGGAACTGTGTAGGGGGCTCCAAGTAACCCAAGTAACACAAACCATTTCATCAGCTTGCTGTGAGGTCAAGCAATCATTAAAAAGCAAAATATATAGCAAAGGTCATGGAGGTACACATCAGAAGTGGCCATGGCTATCTTGGTAACAAGAAAGTCCCACAAGTAATATAACTGTGAATGCAGGCCAGAGTGTGGTCAGCATGGCAGGCAGAGAGCCCTAGGAGAGAAAAAAGCCTGTCAAAGAGCCAAGATGTGTGGACAAGGAGGTATCTGTGCTGCAGCTCTGCTCCCGCATGCTGTCAAACACGCCTCCTGGATTTCCAGAAGGTTTTCTCCTTTGATTCTGTGCTGAAAACCCTGCCCCTTGAAGAAATACCTAGAGGATCCAGGTGGATTTCATTAGAGAAGGACAAGCCTGGGAACAGAGCAAGTGCAAGAAGACATGCTATGCCCTGTATGCACCTAAAAATCAAAGTGGATCAGTGGGCCACAACCAATAAAAAGGTTAAACAGAAGATATGAAAAATCCAATCATGCCTTTGACAACGTGTACTGAGTACTTACCACGTGTGGGGCAGTGGACTCTGGAAAGTGTGGGTCTGTTAACTCAAACTCCCCAGCCCTTACCCCACCTCACCACCACTTGCTCTCATCCAGGGTCTGGTGGCTTCAAGAGAAAACCATGTCAGCATTGCAAATCAAGACAAGGTCTTACTGCTGCTTTGAATGACGCTGGAACAAAGAATCTGTATCCAATAATGGGAGAGCATTTTGCTTCCTGCATCATGGCTCTGGCACAGCGAGTGGCCAGCCCAGTTGTGCAGCCATACCAGGAGAGCATGGTCCAGGGGCCAAAGGTACAGGCTGATGCTCCATCCAGCTGGGGAACATGCACATGGAAGGCAGCACATTCCCTGGGACCTGCTGTATCCTCATTCACACAAGGGAGGGCTGCAGAGAGCCCAGCTCTGGGGTTGATGGGCTTGGGGTGAGACTGTAGCACCTCCAGTGCTTGCGCCTGCCTCGCTGAGCTGTGGTGAAGATTACAGACTGTGTAAGTGAAGCACCCAGCACCTAGTAGGCCTTTTACAATAGCAGTTACCCACAGGAGTGTGGCAAGAGTAGTGGTGGAAGATTGAGTCTACAAATCTCAACAACACTATGCTGGCTGAAAACATGCAAAGTTAAAATGTGGAAGTGGATGTCCTCTCACAGAACCCACGTAGGAACACAAGACTATGCAGTCCAGATGAAGGAATGGAAGTGAAGCCTCTTCAGCCATCATCTAGTTTTCTTGGGACCAGGGGAAGTGTTTGAAAAACAGGAAGCCCAAAAAAATGCATGGTCAAATCAACAATGGTAAAGAAAGACAAAGGTGGTTGTTATAGAATGGTAAAGGGAGCACTTCAACAAGAAGACATAGCAATCCTAAATATACATGCACCCAACACAGGAGCTCCCAGATTCATAAAGCAAATTCTACTAGATCTAAGCAAATAAATAAACAGCAGCAACATAATTTCCAGGGAATTCAACACCCCACTGACAGAGCTGGGAAGATCATTGAAGTATAAAATGCATAAAGAGACATGGTACTTAAAAGGGACTCTAGCACAAATGTGCCTGACAGACATTTACAGAACACGCTACCCCAAAACTATTGAATATACATTCTTCTCAGCAGCACATGAGACATTTTCCAAGACTGATCATATCTTAGGCCACAAAACATGTCTCAACAAATTAAAAAAAAAATCAAAATCATACCATGTGTCTTCTCAGGCCACAGTGGAATAAAACCAGAAATCAATTCCAAGAGAAATATTCAAATCTACACAAAGTCAGGGAAATTAAACAACCTGCTGCTGAACAATTATTGAGTCAATAATGAAATTAAGATTGAAATCAAAAGATTCCTTGAATTGAATGACAAAGGGGACACAAGTTATTAAAATCTATGGGATTCATCAAAAGCACTCCTAAGGGGAAAAATCATGGCCTTAAAATATCTACATCAAACAGAAAGATCACAATTAACAACCTAATGACACATCTCAAGGAACTATAAAAAGGAAGAGCAAACCAAACACAAAGCCAGCAGAAAAAAAGAAATAACAAAGGTCAGAGCAGAACTAAATGAAAGGGAAAATAAAAAAAGATACAGAGTATCAATGAAACAAAAAGTTGGTTCTTTGAAAAGACAGACAAAATCAATAGACCTCTTGCTAGATTAACCAGGAATAGAAGAGAAAGGACCCAAATAATTCTCAATCAGAAATGAAAAAGGAGATATTACAACTGATACCACAGAAATACAAAATATCCATGAATACTATGAAAATCTATACACACATACACACTTGAAAATGTACAGGAAACAGACAAATTCCTAGAAACACACAACCTCCCAAGACTCAATAAGGATGAAATAGAACTTCTGAACAGACCAATAATCAGCAGCAAGATTGAAGCAGTAATAAAAAATCTAATGACCACAACAAAAAGTCCCAGACCAGATGGTTTCACACTGAGCTCTATCAGACCTACAAAGAAGAGCTGGTACTCATACTACAGAGATTATTCCATAACATTGAGAGGGAGGGAGTTCTCTCCAACTCATTGTAAAAAGCCAGAATCACCTTTATACCAAAGCCAGGAAAGGACACAACAACAACAACAACAACAAAAAAAAACTACAGACCAATATCCCTTATGAATACAGATGCAAAAAAAAAAAAAAAACTCAATAAAATACTAGCAAACCAAATTCAACAGCACATCAAAAAAATAATCCACCATGACCAAGTGGGCTTCATTCCAGGGATACATGGGTGGTTCAACATATGTAATTCAATAAATGTAATTCACCACACAAATAGAAGCAGAAACAAAGACCATATGATCATCTCAAAAGATGCAGAAAAAACATCCAACAAAATCCAGCACCCTTTCACAATAAAAACCCTCAAAAACCTGGGCATCAAAGGAACATATCTCAAAATCATAAAAGCTGTATATGACAAACCCACAGCAAACATCACACTGAATGGAGAAAAGTTGAAAGCATTCCCCCAATAACTGGAACAAGAGGAGGGTGCCCACTGTTGCCACTTCTCTTCAACATAGTACTGGAGGTCCTAGCTAGAGCAATCAGGCAAGAGAAAGAAATACAGGGTATCCAAATCAAAAGAGAGGACGCCAAACTATTGCTTTTCGCTGATGATATGATCTCGTATCTAGAAAACCCCAAAGACTCCACCAAGAGATTCCTGGAATTGATAAATAAATTCAGCAAAGTCTCAGATTACAAAATCAATATACACAAATAAATAGCATTTGTATATATCAATAACAGTCAAGTTGAGAGTGAAATTAAAGACTCAATACCATTCATAATAGCTACCAAGAAAATAAAATACTTAGGAATATACTTTACCACGAAGGCGAAAGATCTCTACAAGGAGAAATACAAAACACTGAAGAAATCATAAATGACACAAACAAATGGAAAAAATATATCGTGCTCATGGATCAGTAGAATCAACATTGTTAAAATGTCCATACTGCCCAAAGTGATTTACAGATTCAACACAATCTGCATCAAAATACCAATGCCATATTTCACAGACTTAGAAAAAATAATTCTATTCTTCATTTGGAACCAAAAAAGAGCCTGGATAGCCAAAGCAATCTTAAGCAAAAAGAACAAATCTAGAAATATCACATTACCAGACTTTAAATTATGCTACAAGGATACAGTAGCAAAATAACATGATATTGGCACAAAAATAGAGACATAGACCAATGCAACACAACAGAGAACCCAGATATAAAACCATCTATCTACAACCAACTGATCTTTGACAATGCAGACAACCACATACACTAGGAAAAAGAGGTCCTATTCAATAAATGGTGCTGGGAAAATTGGATAGCCACATGCAGAAGAATGAAATAGGACCCCTATTTCTCACCCCTTACAAAAATTAATTCAAGATGGATAAAAGACCTAAATGTAAAGCATGAAACTATAAACATTCTAGAAGAAAATGTAGATAAAACTCCTCTAGATATCAGCCTAGGCAAAGAATTTATGATTAAGACCCCAATGGCAATTAAATCCACAACAAAAATAAATAAACGGGACTTTATTTAATTTAAAAGCTTCTGCACAGTAGAGGAAATAATCAACAGAGCAAAAAAAAAAATCAACAGAATGGGAGAAAATATTTGCAAATTATACATCAGATAAAGGGCTAATTACAGGATCTACAAAGAACTCAAACAAATCAGCAGGAAGAAACAACCCCATTAAAAAGTGGTCAAAAGGGGCAGGGTGTGGTGGCTCACGCCTGTAATCCTAGCACCCTGGGAGGCCAAGGCATGTGGATCACTCGAGGTCAGGAGTTTGAGCCCAGCCTGAGCAAGAGCAAGACCCCGTCTCTACTAAAAATAGACAGAAATTATCTGGCCAACTAAAATATATATAGAAAAAATTAGCTGGGCATGGTGGCTCATGTCTGTAGTCCCAGCTACTTGGGAGGCTGAGACAGCAGTATCGCTTAAGCCCAGGAGTTTGAGGTTGCTGTGAGCTAGGCTGATGCCATGGCACTCTAGCCCGGGCAACAGAGTGAGACTCTGTCTAAAAAAAAAAAAAAAAAAAAAAAGTGGTCAAAAGGTATGGACAGAAGCTTTTCAAAAGAAGATAGACAAATGGCCAAACATATGAAAAAATGCTCAACATCAATAATCATCAGGAAAATGCAAATTAAAACCACAGTGAGATATCACTTTACCCCTGTTAGAATGGCTTTTATTAAAAAGTCCAAAAACCATAGATGCTGGCATGTTGCAGAGACAAAGAAATGCTTATATATTGTTGGTGGGACTGCAAGCTAGTATAAGGTCTATGGAAAACAGTATGGATATTTCTCAAAAAACTAAGAGTAGACCTACCATTCGATCTAGCAATCCCACTACTGAGTATCTATTCAAAGGAAAAGAAGTCATTATATAGAAAAGGCATCTGCAATCAAGTGTTTATTGTAGCACGATTCACAACTGCAAAGATGTGGAATCAACCCAAGTGCCCATCAATTCATGAGTGGTGTAACAAAATGTGGTATATGTATACCATGGAGTACTACTCAACCATAAAAAGAAATGAATCAATGTCATTTGCAGCAATTTGGATGGAACTGTAGATTATTATCCTAAAGTGAAGTATCTCAAGAATGGAAAAACAAACACCACTTGTACTCTCTAATAATTTGGAACTAATTGATGGGCACACATGGACACAGAAAGAAGCAAAAATCATGGAAATCAAGAAGAGGGTGGGGGGAGAAGCAGAGGGATGAAAACCTACCTAAGAGGTACAGTGAACCTTATTCAGGTGATGGGCACACTGATAGTTTTTATAATGCTTTAGTGAGGGCTATCTATGCAGAAAAATGTTTGTACCCCCTTAACATTTTGAAATTTAAAAAGAGAAAGAAAGAAAATGCACAGTCAAGGTCACTGCTATGAGCAGACAGGCATGGCCTGGCAAGGCCTCCTGGGATGCCCACAGAAAGTCTCCCAGAGTCGCCCTGGAGAAGGCTGTCCCTACTCCACTGGCTCCTGTTCCTCTGATGACAGGGCTTACCCCAGGGGCATCAGAAACCTGCATTTTACACTGTGCTTGTGACAGGCCATCTCTAATGCAAACAAACTATCGGTCACTCTCCTGGGTAGTCTGAGCAAACTCTTCCACACTCTCCAGCTTGCCAGTGTCCTTCCAGGTAAAGTGATCCAGCTGTCCCCAAACCCTGGGGTACTTCTTGAAGCCTGCCCTGGAGGACTGGACTTTTACCTCTCTGTTGCATTGTTTTACCATTCCAGTGCATCAATGTGCATCATTTACTCATGTTCTAGGGGTCTTCCAAACAGAATGTAAGCCCTAAAGGGCAGAGGTCTTGTCTCTTAGATTTCTATTCCTGTCCCAAGACTTGCACACATCTCTACCCATCCCAGGTGCTAAGTACAGTCATGTGCCACATAACAACACTTAGGTCAATGACCCACATACATAATGGTGTCCTACAAGACAGTAATGCAGCTTCCCCATGCAGGTGTACCATTTTTTGTCTTTTACACTGTATTTTTACTGTCCCTTTCTATGTTTAGAGATGTTTAGATACACCAATACTTACCTTTGCACTCCAATTGCTGCCGTGTTCAGCACAGTGGTGCAGTGTACAGGTTGGTAGCCTAGGAGCAACAGGCTAACCATGCAGCCTAGGCGTGTCTAGGCTCTACCATACAGGTTCGTGTGAACTCTGTGATGTTCACACGATGACAGAATCGCCTACCGATGCGTATCTCAGAACATATCTTCATCATTAAGCAATGCATGACTGCATTTTCTAATTGTTCTTGCCTGCTAAAAAGTGAGAGCAAGTTTATTGTAATTTTAACATAATGATCTCTTAAACTCTTTCTTCTTGGTGTTCTTGGTTTAATCTGTGTATTAGTCGAGGAAAGAGAACCAATAGGACGTGTGTGTGTGTGTGTGTGTGTGTGTGTCTAGAGAGAGTCGTGGGTGCTGAGACCTGCAGGGTGAACGACGCACCAGAGGCTGGGGGAGTAGTCACGCACGTTCAGTCTGAAGCCAGCAGGCTTGAAATCCGGGAAGAGCTGACCTTTCCATTAAAGTCCAAAGACAGAAAAAAGAGCAATGTCCCAGCTCAAAGGCCACTGGGTAGGAAGAATTTTCTTTTACTTGGGGAAAGTTCTCCATTTTTGCTCTATTCAGGCCTTCAACTGATTGGATGAGGCCCACCCACACCTGTGAGGGCACCTGCCTTACTCAGTCTACAGATTCAAATGCTAATGTCATCCCAAAACACCCTCACAGAAACCCCCAGAATAATGTTTGACCAAACATCTGGGCACCCTGTGGCCCAATCAAATGACACATAAAATTATACATCACAACTTAAAATTTTTAATATAACTCATTTCCTTGGTAATCCTATATTCTGGTTTTCTATTGCTGAGTAACAACACCATCCCCTCCAAAAACAAAAACAAAAACAAATAAACAAAAAACAAACTTCGTGGCCCCAAACCACCATTTTCTTTTGCTGACAACATCATGGGTCAGGAGGTTGGCGGAGGCTCAGCAGGGAGGGTGAGTCTGGCCGCCATGGCGTCAGCAGGGCCACAGGGACGTGCAGGTCTCCATGCATCTGCCTCTTCACTGGGTCTGCCGCCTGTCAGCACGCTTGGTCTTCCTCTGAACACGGTGCCCCATCCCTCAGACCCTGGCCTTGTAACAGTACGGTGGTCTCAAGGAGGTCTTGCTCCTTACACAAGCCTCCCTCCCACGAGGAGGACAACGAGGGTGCTAGGAGGGCCATGGGCTGCAGCCAAAGCTGGGGCACCATCACTTCCTCCTTATCTGATTGCTACAGGTACTCTCAGGACGGCCCAAATTCAAGGAGTAGAGAAAGGGATGTGGTGGGGGACTGAGAGAATCACTCTGAAGAAAAACTTGCATCCTGGGGGACATGGTCACACCACGTTTAGAAAGCACAGTCCCCCATCCCATGTTTTATTTTATAAAATAAATGAACCATCATTCTGACCAGGCGTCTGCAGGCTTCCCCAGACCCCCAGAGGGGTGCATGGTGCAAGCAGCAGGAAGCCAGCGTCGCGCACCTGTTCTTCCTGTTGGAGAGGTGGAGAGGTCAGCTAAACTGCTGACTTGCTGGAACTCAGCAGCATCTGAACCACAGCCTGGCGGACCTGTCCACGTGCTTGTCGTCCCAAATTCATCATGAGGACTCTGAAAGCATTCTCTTTTAAAATCTCCGTCAAGGGTAAGATTTGGATGGGGCGGTCGATCAAATCTACGGTCACATTTCATCCTAACCTCTCCCCTTTGGCGGAGTTCCGAACCTGCCTTCCGCGGCCGCCACGCCCGACTGGTGGCCAGGCCTGAGTGAGCCTCATGGGACGGAAGCCCCCGGGCAGGGGGCGGGGCCACCACCCTGTGGCTTGCTCAGAAACGGTCATAAGTCGTAAGACACTGCCAGCTCTGGGGAACGGCCACTGCACCCTGGCTGGCGCCAGAGGGAACACCTGAAACTGTTGGGGGTGCGTCTGCAGACACGGACACCTGGGCTCAGAATGCCCCGACCGCGACCGCCGCAGAGGAGAGCAACCTGAGAGCACCGTGGGACCTGCCTCTGCTCGCGCTGGCCGGGAGCACAGCACGGAAGGCGTCCCCGTCATTTGCCAGGCTTTGAGAAAAGACGTTCACTTGCTTTCTGGCTTCTTGCTTTGTGGGACAACTGACTCAGAAAGAAAATGACGCGTTGGATTTCGTGCCTCCCAGGTCAGCCCTGTGCGAACAGATGGGAAATAGTGAGGTGATTTGGGGCCGGGCCTCCTTGATGAGAAAGTGAGTCACCAGCTGGGGGGCTAATCAACAGTGCAAGGATTAGTCATGAAACCGGAATGAAGACAAACGGTCGGTTCCATCCTCTGACTGGCAGTGCCACCGCCAGCGAAGCCGGCAGAGCAGACTGACCCCACAGAGCTGAGAGAGCAGCTCGCTTCCCTGTCCCAAGTTCCAACTCCCCACGTCCTCCGAGAGGACAAAGGCAGCGCTGCGAAGGCAAGAAGGGGCAGCGCAGCTGCAGGGGGCCTTGCAGTGGCGTGGACGGCCCGCTTCCCCGCAGGGCCTCAGCTGCCAAAGGCCACTCTCAGTCCCTTCTACATGCGCAGCCCAGCACTCAGAGAATAGCAAACTTGCTCTAGTCCGCTTTTAAATTACCTGGGGGAAAAGGGAGTTGGAGGACAAATGGCCTTTGACCCCATTCTTGGCCTTTGACCCCTCTCTCCTGGGAGCAGCTGGAGAGGGGTCTGCATGCCAGCAGATGGGACTCTCCCTCGAGACAGGAGGACTAGGAGGGCTGGAGTTTGCTGAGTAGCTGAGTATTTTTATCTACTCCACGCAGTCTAATTTTCTAGTTGGCATACTTTCAGACAGAATTTTCTTATTAAAATGTGCTAAAATTATGCCGGAAAGAAAAGCTTATTATATGCAGAAAACCCTCCACGAAAGGTCCTCTGACAGCTCAGGCCCCATGTGACTCCAAAAGGCACTTGTGCCTGGCCCAGTGGGACATGTGTGGCATCCCTCTCTGACGGTTGAGAAGTGCCCACAGAGAAAAGAGGACCAAAGGAGAGCAGCCCTGCCCGCCTTTTCCTCCCCGGGGCCAGGTGGGTGCTGCGAGAGAGGGACGGCCTATACAGCCCTGTGCACTGCTGGGTGCACTGCTTGGCTGCAGACAAGCACTTTGAAGGAAGTTTAAGGAACATGTTAGAGTTTGGACCAGGCCCAGCTGGGCAAGCCGTTCTTGTTTTCTCTGACCAGGAGAGTCAGCTGCCGCTCAGCACACAGGGAGGGGATTCACGCAGTGCTGACAAAAGGAACAGAAGCAAAGCACACGTCTGCGCTCAGGGAGAGGCCGCCTGGCCAGCCTCAGCTCCTCTGCCCAGCAGGAGCAGCCCCAGGTGACAGGGCTGTTTCCAGCTCTCCCGGGTGACAAGGCTGCACTGCTAGTGCCAGGGAGGGAGCCAGACTCTTAGCAGAAAGACTGAGAGCAGCCTGGCTCTCTCTCGCCTCTGGAAAGCATCACTGTGCTCAGTCTGTAGTTTTAGAACTCTGTATTAAAAGGTCAAGTGCTTTCTAAAGTGTTTATTTTCTCTCCAGTGTTTGTGCCCTGATTGAAATGACAGCCACGTGCTGTTTCCTCCATGTCCACACCAGACCTGCTCCACTTAGCATAGGTTATTTTTTACCTGAATGGCCAAGGAAACCTGAAGTTAACAGCATTTGGGGTTTTGTTTTTTCTTAACCAAACTTCACCCCTGATTCCCGAAGCCACAAAAACACATGGCCACTCAGAAGAAGCACAGGCGCCCTCCCTACTGCAGCCAGCTCTCACCCCTGTGGGCTTCACCTCTGAACATATGATCTTGTGAAGGAAAAACCAGCTTTGCCCTCCTGTAGGTAACCCTGCCCTCCCGGAGGCGGCCTTCCCAAGCCCTGCCTGAGGTCTTGCAGAAAGTCCTGGGTGTGGATTTCTGAGCTTGTCCCCGCGCACTGTCAGGCCACCTCTCTGCCTTGGCTCTCTCATCACCTCTTGCTCTGTGCTTCTTGGCTGGTCACTGTGTCACAGAACTCCGAAGCTTCTCTCCCCAGCAACAGCTCTCCGTGCTCACCCGCGGGGTGGCCAGCAGCCCGCCTCGACTCCCCAGCATGGAGCGCACTGGGCTGTCGTGTTTAAGACCCGCGTCCCAGTGGCTCCTGGGAAACATACAAGAATCACCGCTCCTGGAGGGGCCACCAAGCTCACACATCAGGGAGCCTGGTGCTCTAGTCCCGGCCCCCAACGGGTGTCCCCTCTCCAGAGCCCGGCTCCCGTCTCCTTCCTCCTGAGGCCTCCTTTCCAATGCGGCGGCCGGGGCACTGCTGGGATTCGCCACACGGCCCTCTGCAAGTTGGCGACAATTGCAAGCCCGAGACGCGGAGGCGCCAGGCGCTCCAGGAGTAGGCGAAGAGACAGCCTGGCTGGAGCGCTCTTCCAGCTAGGCCCTTGGATTCTTGGGCCAGAAAGACAAAACTTTTCCCCGAGAACAAATAGGCTTCTCACCACAGAGCACACAGAGCCGACTCGCACCAGTAAGCCAAGCCGTCCACGTCTCCTCGGAGACGGCTGAGTTTGGACCATTTCCTCAAGTCTCCACCTCCCAAGAACAGAGCGAAAGCCTTATCTCCAAGACAGGTCCTGCCTCTCACTCCAAGGGAAGAGCAGGGGTAAAGCACTTTGTCCCTGCATCCTAGGGGGCAGGAAACCTGGCGTCCAGCCTTGAACACGTGGCCCACCTTGGCAGGACTCACGACCGGGTCGGGCGTAGACAGCTTTGAGCTTCGATGTCTCCACGCGCACAGCGCGGCAGTTGGATGCACCGGCCGGCACGGGACGGCGTGCGCGGTGGCAGCAACACGGCCAGAGCCACACACACTCGCTGTGCAGCCCATGCTAAAAATGAAAGTAAACAAAACACTTGGGACACTCTTCTGCAAGAACATCTACTCCCCTTCCCCTCAGCCCCGACCCCGCGGCTGCCACCCAGCACACAGCCCTGCCACCCGCTGCGCTTTCTGTCCATGTCCTGGGCCTGGTCTGCCAGCGAGGCCCTGCCTGTGCTTCCTGCCTCCCACAGCCCTGGGTCCCAAGCCCTGGGCGGCGGCCGGGCGGCTCAGATGGCAGGGCAGGTTGGGGGGTGACAGGAACTGTGCTGAGGTGCCTGGCGGAGGACCACACAACACCAAATGGATACTCAACCACACCCAGCAAATTGACTCCCTTTGCTAAGGGGTTTGCTCTCCCGCCCTCCAGAGCAGCAACTGCACACGCCTCCTCTCTCCCCAGACTCACACCAGCCCTCCACCCTCACCAGCTTGCTGTCCCGCATGGAGAAAACCAAAGCCAGCAGGCAGGGGCTACCCCGTCCAATTCAGCCTCCAATCCCTGACTTCCGGGCCCACGTGCACGGTGGCACCCGGGAACACAGTAAAATAGAGCAGGCCTTTCCCTGGTGCGGGAATCGTGCCCCACCTTCTCAGAAACACCTTTCTCTTCCTGCACCATTTTGTCCCTTCTCCACCAGATCATTCCAACAGCAAGAAAACACGCTCTGGTATGTCAGTCTTTCACAATTCCATCTTCTGTTGGCCCCACAGGCTCCCTACTTCCCACCGCACACAAAACAGTGCTGTCTGCAGATGTGTCCTGCCACCTCTGCCCTCCTGCTTCCACGTGGTCCTCTCCCAACCCAAGGCTGCCCCTCCACCCCTGGAATTGCTGGTCAACATCACCAAGAACCTCCAGTGCTCCCACTGATGGGAAGATAGAGCCAACAGGACAACGTGAGGGTATAGTCTATGCAGAGGGTGAGGACAAGAGCAGGGGACAAGGTCTGCATGGTCCGCAAGAGCCATCTACTGAGATGGAAAAGGTGGGAAGGAAGTCTTGAAGCACGGGAGGAAATGAAGACTCTTTTTGGCCACATTAAATATGAGATCCTGGCTGGATTTCCAAACAGTGGTGTCAAGAAGGCGATTGGTGCTGTGTGTGGTGCCCCGTGGCAAGGCCGGCCAGCAGGTGCACACTTGGGGTCACAGGCACTCTGACGACGTTTAAGGACAAGGAATCAGATGGACAGAAGTCTCCGGGGAGCCTGAGACCCAGCCCTGCCGGCTCCGCAGCCTTTGAGAAGGGGCAGGGGGAGAGAGCTGGCAGGTGGCGGGCAGGCAGGAGGTGCGCTGTCAGAGGCCACGGGACGGTCGCTCAGGCACTGTGAGACACGAGGCCATTCTGAGAGGGCCTCTGAGCTGGTCACTGAGCCGTGGCAGCTGCAGCCTGTCCATGCAGGGAGGCGATGTGGTGTCTCAGGCCACAGATTGAGTGAGCTGTAACTGGCTCACGGCTCCGGAGGCCGGGAAGCCCAGGATCAAGGGCTCTGGTGAGGGCTTCTTGCCCGGGCAAGAGAGGGCAAGAAAGGGAAACGGGGGCTGAAATGCCTGAGCAAAGAGCCCATGCCCTCGAGGGCAGCGTTCACCCATTCCCGAGGGCAGAGCCCGTGGCCTAATCCGCTCCCATCAGCCCCACCTCCCTGTACTGCTGCGCTGGGGATTGAGTTGCCAGCACTGTGCTTTTGGGGGACACATTCAAACCACAGCATATGGGGTGGAGTTGTGTCCTGTGCCCAAGACAAAGTATGAAACCAACACCGTTTCTGTGCAGAAGCAAACAGCCACACTGCGGTGGAAGGTGGGACGGAAGCACAGCAGGTGAGCCCTGGCAGTCCCGGGCGGCCACACTGCACCGTTGCCGACAGGGTGTCCTGGACCCAAACACAGCACTGAGATCCCCAGCAAGGAAGTTACTGACTTCCCTTTTATTTCCAGCAAATTCTACCCCCAAACCAGAG
Organism: Eulemur rufifrons; assembly: GCF_041146395.1. Taxonomy (NCBI): domain Eukaryota; kingdom Metazoa; phylum Chordata; class Mammalia; order Primates; family Lemuridae; genus Eulemur; species Eulemur rufifrons. Next base: position 196,364,028 of record NC_090989.1, on the reverse strand, counting down.
GGCACCCTTTGGAGTTTGCCATAGGCCTCCCTATTGTCTCATATCCAGTCTTTTATCTCATGCACAGAATCTTCGGGGCTGCTATAAGCACGCATGTTCCCAGCCCCCAGAGGTGACCGATGCTCTCTGTCAGCCAGCTCTTCCCTTTTCACGGGAACATGTCCATTCTAGCTGGCGAAGACATCCAGCCCTGGTGGCTGTCATTCAACACGAAAGACCCAGAAAAGCAAAGCCCGTGTGCTGCTCCCATGCCTGCCCCGATCCAGGAATTTTTAAACTAACCTAGAAGACAAAATGCTAAACAACAAAAGGAAAACACCTATTACCACACTGACTTGCAGATTAACAGCCCAGGGGTTTGGGGTGGGGAGAGTTGAAGACATGTTATTGTTATTGTTTTAATAAAGAAAATGTACTAAACCTCCTGTGCCTGGGGTGTGTGTGTTATTTTATGGCAACAAAAGGCCAAAGTTTTACAGTCACTTTGTGGATTCATTAGCTGTCTGCTTATCAGACTGAAATACAATAAAGATGCTAACAATATTCTAAATTCCTGGCCAGTTATACAGCCAACAAGAACAGCTAATGCTCTCTCCTCAAAGCCTCCTAGAAATGTCAAGTGCTGTTGTTGGCTTTATGGAAGTAGCATAAAAGTAACTTTTCAAGCTGCGGTGCCTGAGGCCCTTGGAGGACGTAATTCACTCCCGGGAGAGGAGGTGCTGCTGAGTAGGTCAGGCTCCAGCATGACGCCTCTCTGCGTGTCACTGCCTGCCTCTCAGAGTGCCCCTCTCTGCTTCTCTCTGTAGCAGAGGGGATGGATTCAGGTAGCTGCCCATTCTTTTAGTGGGACTGAATTATTTACTTGTAGCCATACCACGGCCAGAGATGCTAAAGTTATTCACAATCTACAGTAGGATGCTCCTGTGGTCCTACCGGAGTTGGGGTGCAGGGTAAGAAGACAAGCACAGTGAGGTGTAAATGCTCCCTTGTAAACACACTACAGCCCCAGGGGAGGGCGTAGCGTCCAGTGTGCATGAGAACCACCAGGGCGTTTGCTAAACTGCAGGCGCCCTCCTGCATCTGCTGGATCAGGCTTGCTGGGGGTGGGAAGCAGAAACCTGCCAGTGATTCCACTGGGTGGGCAACCACTACAGCTGGAGAAACGACCCAGCAGAGGACAGAGTTTCCCTCTCTGCAGCCTGGAATGACTGTGGAGTCATCTGGGATGAGAGCCAGAAAGCAGTTCAGGGCTCCTGCTACCCACGGCTCTGGACTCTGCATAGCCCTTGCCTGAAACCTTCCCAGTCAGCTCTGCCTTTGCTCTGGATCCCACCGAAAGATGACAAGGTGCAGTGAAAAAGCAATGCCAGTTGGACTCTCCCCGTGGAACTGTATACTTTATAAAATAGATGATGAATTCAAACAGTCAAAAGGAGATCAATTAAAGTTGCATGAAGGTCAGAATACAGGCCCTTGTAGGATGCATTGCAATACTATTTTTTTTTTTTGCAATACTATTGATTACTCATATTAGAAATAGGAAGAAGATGGTGGGGCGCAGCGTGTCCTTCTAACTCCCTGGTGAGTGAACACATGGAGATTGTGTTCAAGAGAGGACACTTCCCAACAATGGCAGGGCTGGACTGAAGTGAGCCATGCCAACAGCCATGCCAACACCTTCGGTGTCCCGCGCTGCTCCTGTTGGCCCACGCAGAAGCTTGCTCACTCCACCTGCCAGGACGGCTCAGTCCGAGAGGGAAGGGAGCTGGAGGATGAAGACCCTTCATCCTGTCCCTGGCTGGGACGGTCCTGGGGTGCGACCAGCCCGGATCATCAGAGGGTCCCCAGCCAGACGAAGCCCCGAGCACCTGCAGCAGTAGCCCCAGCACCAGCCCACCCACCCTGTGCTGGTTTGTCTCCCTCTGTCCCCTCTCCCTCACTTGAGCCTCCTCGGGTCACCCCTCAATTAAACAACTCGCACCCACATTCTTGTCTCAGCCTTTGTTTAAGGAGCAAACCAACTGAGATAGCAGCTTCTAGTTGAGGAAGATTTTTCATCTGCTTTCTATGAAATTTTTTTCTTTAAGAATTAAGAATAGAAAAGCAAACAAAATTTATTTCACTAGAATGGGCTAATTCCATATGAATTTTAAATTATTCAAAATATAGACTACCCGAAGAAACATATCATAACAGAAATGCAAATTAAGAGGTGATAATTGGCAACTGGGTCTGACTCTATTGAACTCGAAGCTAAACTTCCAACTTCCAGCGCGGTGAGCTATACAGTTCTACAAAGCGATGGCGTGGCCGCGAGTCAGAGCAAAGAGAATGGGCTTTGCTTCGAGTGCAGACGGGATGAGGCACCGAGGACAGGTGCTCACAGCCACTGCAACAACGCACAGCTTGGCTGTTAGGAATTGTATTTTATGCACAAAAATGTTACAGAAAGCACACATTCCTTTACAGTTCATATTTTCACATAGAAAATTACTCATTACCTGAATCTTACACCTCCTACAGATATTAGCTCAAGACAGATAACAGGCTCAAATATAAAATGTAAAATGATTAAACTTTCAGAAAAAAATTGGAGAAAATATTTCTAAGATAATAATGCTTAGAAATGACACCAAAACCATAATCCATACAAAGAAAAGCTAACAAACTGGGTTTCATGAAAACTGTAAACTATTGCTCTGCAAAAACCCCTGGTAAGAGGATGAAAAGATAAGCTAGAGACTGGGAGAAATACAAACCATGCATCCATCTGACAAAGAACTTGTGTCTAGAATATTGTAAAGAACTCTCAAAACTCAACAATAAAGAAAAAGCAAACAATCCAGTTAGAAAATGGGCAAATATATGAGATATTTCATTAAGGATGATATCAGATGGCAAATGAGCACATGAAAATGGATGTTCCATGTAATTAGCCATTGGGGCATGCAAACTAAAATTATGACCAGCACACACCTATCAGAAAGGCTGAAATGAAAGTTACAGGACCAAATGCTCGAGAGGATGCTGAGAAACCGGGTCACTCACACACTGCTGGGGGGATGGAAAACAGTGTAGCAGCGGGTTAGGACACTAAACATGACATTGCCATGCAACCTGGCAATTGCATTTACTCCAGAGAAATGAAAACTTATGTCCACCCAAAAACGTGTACACAAATGACCAGAGGAGTGTTAATTACAAAAAAAAAAAAAAAAAAAAAAATGAGGTTTATATTCTGGAAAAGAAGAGCTTTATTTCTCATAAAGGGTTTAGAGCCCACAGTGGCCAGACTGGGAAACAGGCCACAAGCCAGGAGCACATGCTTCGAAGGAGGGACAAGGAGAGCAGGACCTTATACTGAGTGCATGGCTAAATACATATTCAACAAGCTACAGGGATCATGAATATTCATGGAAAGAGAAAACATGCACATGTGCAATCGAGCTGGGAATCAAGGCTGGCAACTCAGCTTTAAGGTTTTTTCCAGGGTCCTCCTGACCAGACGGGTCCATTCAGTCAGCGAGGAGGTTAGGATTTTGTTTTTAGTTCATAGCAGTTTTATTTGTAATAATCAAAATCTGGAAACAACCCAAATGTCCATCAGGGGTGAATAGTTAAACTGTGATCCATCTATACCAAGGTATCCCAGCCACCAATAAAAAAAAATGAACTACAGCACTGGGGTGAATCTCCAGGAAAATGTGCTGAGTAAAAAAAGTCAGTCCCAAAATGTTAAGCTGCAGCTTAGAAACCCCAAATATGGCACTTTGTACGTGCCAAACTGAAGAAAAAAGGCTTCCAGGTCTCTCTGACCTCCCTACCACCATCTCTCCCAAGTACAGGACAAGTTGTTCTCTGACGTTCCCATATCTGCCTACAGCCCAGACCTACCAAGGAAGAAAACACATACCTGCAGTCCCTTCCCCGAGTTTTCATTAACTGAACTCATACTGCAGGAAGGAAGATTAAAATCTGTCAACAAACCTGGACACACTTTTGTCACAAACTATTGTCTGAGACTTTGCCCCAGACCATTGTATTAACATGTTCTTCAAGCCTACTGAATTCCCCTCATTTCCTACCCCTCAAAGTCACCCACACTTCCCCAGCTCCCTTTCCCCTAGAAAGTAGGGTCTATGAGCATCTGTCTGTACCCCATTGGGATACCGGGCAATTACTCTGTGATTCTCCCCATGCACACAGTAGTAGTAAATTGATACAGCCTTTTCTCTTGTTCTGCCTTATTGTGAGTTGACTTTTCAGCAAACTTTCCAAGAGTGAAGGGAAAATTTCCCTGGCCTCAACAGTTACATACTGTATGATTCCATATATAAAACATTCTTGAAATGACAAAATTAAAAAAATGCAGAATAGATTGGCAGTTGCCAGAGGTGGGGGAGTATGTGTGGGTGTAAAAGGCAACTTGAGGGTTCCCTGTGGAGTCATGGATGTTGGGTATCCCGACAGTCTCCATGTGATCGTGCTGGCTGAGATGCTCTGCTTCACGGTGTTGCAAAATCCTACCATGGGAGGAAACCGGAGAAGGGAGCACACGAGATCTCTGCGTAATGCTTTTTGCAACTGCACGTGAGTCTATAATTATCTCAAAATAAAAACATGTAATTTTTAAGAATGGAACAAAACATACAGAAAAAATAATAAATTTGAAGGAATTCCAACATAATGTTCATATATAAGGGCAAATAAATATTTTACTGTATAATAACGCATGTCAAGTAATATTAATAGAAGAAAATTTGAAAAATAATTAGAGAAACCAAAGATTCAGTGAATAATGGCACTTAATAGTAGCAAACATCATTTTTAGACATCATAAAGATTTAATATTTATCTCCATAATTTAAAGAATATCATTTTCAAAGTCTGAAAATGTTGCTAATACAGGATTCTACATGGATCTCTTAATTGTTGAACTTCACTGCATGAGCACATGGACCAAAACCACTTCAAACAAATCATGGTGACTCAGGCCACCAAAAGTGCTACCAAGTCCACGTTATTTAACCCATTTTGCCAGTAGCTCTTTTTCGCAGCATTCCATAAAATTTTGACCTGTTCACACGCTTGTGAATGTGCGAGCCTCTCCTTCCTTTTGGGTTGTGGTGTCTGCGTCTGCCTGTTCCTCTCCCCCCTCACGTGTCCTGCAGGTGGCTTCTCGATGGCGTGTCTCACAGTCAGGACTGGCTGGCTGGGGCTCCGGGAATGACAGCTGTCCATTCCGACCAAGGCAAGCTCGTCCCAGACTAACAGGGCCAGCTACTTTAGTTGCCGGCCAGGACACGCTGGACCACAAGTTGGCTGTCCGTAATTTAATTTCTTTCTTGTTCATCCAACCTGTTGCATGGACTTGAAAATAAATAAGAGATTCTTTCTTCTGATCTGGACATGGCTTTTTTTTAAAAACTAAGAAAAGGGACCAATTTCATACCATTAACAAAACACGATAATACAACTGTAAGATACCATTTCTCATGTCCACAAGTTTTAATAGTGGGCCATTTAACAACTTTTGCACCTTTGAAATTAGGTTTTGTGGCACTCGACTATCAGGTTCCTCCCAGTATTCACCTGTCCATAGATACAAGTTCTCTATTTCTGTCTAACAAATTGCCCCACAACTTAGTAGCTGCAAGCAACAAGGCAAACATTTATTATCTCACAGTTTTTATGGATCAAGAACGCAGGTACAGCTTACCTGGGAAGCACTGGGCTAAAGATTCGTGTGTAATTGTAGTCAAAATGTCAGCTAGGTGCTAAGTAAAAGAAGCCAGACACAGAAACACACTGTGGTATTGTGATTTCTAAGAAAAACTAACATATTTTGCCTTTGTTCCCAACCCCCTTTCCTGGCACATGGCTCCTAAAACACTTTGGACCTCCAAAGTGGTAAGTGCCTTTTGTGTGCTGGTGAAATGACAGCAGACTGGGTGTCCCTGGGCAGCCTCAGGATGGGGGCCGGCTGCCTGGGGAACCAACCTGATAGTTGGAAAATTGGAACTTTCAGCCCCACCCCAGACGTCTAGGTAGGGGTTGGCTAAAGGTTGAGAGGATCACCAAGGGCCAATGACTTAATCCATCATGCCTACAGAATGAAGCCTCCCTAAGAGCTGAAAAGAACAGGGTTCAGAGATCTTCCAGATTGCTGCACTGGGGAGGCCCCTGGAGGGTGTCGCACCTGGAGAGGGCAGGGACGCTCAGGCCCCTCCTACATACCTTGTCCTGTGCCTCTCTTCATCCAGCTGTTCATTTGTGTCCTTTGTAGTACTCTTTGTATTCAATGGGTCAACATAAGTATTTCCATGAATTCTGTGACCCATCCTAGCAAATTAATTGAACCCAAGGAGGGGGTCATGGGAGCCCCAATTTATAGCCAACAGGTCAGAAGTGCTAGGTGACAGCCTACTACTTGTGATTGGTGTCTGAAGAGGGGCGGTCTTGTGAGACTGAGCTCTCAAGCTGTGAGATATGATGCTGTCCCTAGCTAGACAGTGTCAGGATTGAAGCCCAGTATAGGACACCAGGCTGGTGTCCACTGGAGAATGGCTTGCTGTGTGGGGGAAATCCCACATATCTGGCCTCAGAAGTGTTCTCTGTTGTGTTGAGTGTGTGAGAGCAGGAAAAACTTTGTCCTGTCTCAGACACAAACATATTGTATGATTCTATTCACTTAAAATTTCCAGAAAAGACAATGCCACAGAGACAGAAAGTAGGTTAGCGACTACCTGGTGTGGACAGCTCGGGGAGGGAGTGACAACAGGGAATGGGGCTCCTTGCGGCATGATAGAAACATTCTGGGATCAGATTGTGGCAACGGTTGTGCAACTCTGTAAATATACTAGAAATCATAGAACTATATACCTGAAATAAGTACATTTTATGGTGAGTAAACTATATGTCATAAAAACAAGAGAGATGCATTAGCCAGGCTTCATTATCTGAAGACTTGACAAGAACTAAACCTGCGCCCACGATGAAACGCTCACATCGCTGGCCCACTGAGATTGTCTGCTAGCAGGAGGCCTCAGTTCCTGGCTCTGTGAGCCTCTGCAGCTGGAGTGTCCTCACAACACGGTGGATGACTCTGCCAAGAGCAAGTGATCAGAAAGAGACCAAGCTGGAAACCGCAATGTCTCTTCTAACCTCACTTCAGAAATCACACACTCTGTTAGATACTTAGGCCAGGCAGGATGCAGTGTGGGACAATCCTTCACAGGGAAGGGACAGCCCAAAGTAAGTGACTGAAGCAAAGGTCTCAATCAATGGAGGTTTCTGAAGCCAAAGTTTGAGGATGCACCTGGGAAAAACAAACCACAGACGCAGCTATGACTGTATTTTTCTGCAGAGGGATTTGGGAACTCAGCATTCAAAGGGGAGGGGGCAGAGAGAAAGAAAGCAGAGAAGGCAGGTGGGCAGTGACACAAATGGTTACCTTCTCCTGGGTCCAGGACATCTACATTTTACATAAGACAAGGTGAACGTATGAAGAAAAAAACGGAGATCCATCATATAGCTGTCCCTGGGTGAGTGGAAGAACAATTACTCTTGTCTCTGTTCTGCACCTGGGAAGATAAACCGTAATCCACATTATCAGTGTGGAATCAACAGATGTTAGTTTTGGGAGCTAGACTTAGCCTTTAAACCTAAATTACAGCGTACATGCCCTTGTTTATAGGAGGCCAGCAAGGAATTTCCTCATCAGTGATCTGTGGGGACAGTCCTTGCAGACGCCCGTGGCTTGCTGCCCTTCCTGGGTTCTGGCTGGTGCAGTGCCAGCGACAGCTGTCCGTCTGGAAGGGGTGTGGCATGACCTGCCCCCAGGCTTGGCCTTCCCCCTCGCATCAGGAGTTGCTGGGGTGGGTCCTTACGTTTTTATGTTCTTTTACAGAATGAATATCAGGAAGAATCATCTGGGGCCACCTTTGAGGCTGGCCACAAAGCCATGGAACTGAAGGGTTTTATCTTCAAGTACAAAAGCCATCCTTTGGGCCATTCTTGCTCTTACCTACAGAGGTAACTGAAATTTCTACTCATAAATATGGAGAAGCATAATATCTCTGTTTTATCAGGTCTTGACTGTGGAAATATGTATACATACATACACGTACATCTGTGTGTGTACATATATATATTATATTGAATTTCGAAGAGTCTAGTTGTTTGTTTGAGAGTCTAATATCTACCTTTTTTATTTTTCTTCTATTTTGTGGGATCAGTTTTTCCTTTCTTACAAAAATTATATTACAATGCATGTTAGACACGCATCTAAGACTTCAAGCTGTTATTTTCTCCACTTGGTCACAGCAGAAGCCCTGTATCCCTATTATCATGTCATTTTGCAAATTCAGCCTGACTTGTGAGGGAGGGGGTCAGCCAGCCACATTTGTGTGGGTCTTCAGGACTTTCTGGGTTCTGTTCCATCAGTTTATGTCTGCCCCCTTTTCAATACTACACTGTCTTAATTATTGTAGCTATATTATAGGTCTTAAAATCTGGCCACGTGCAGCAGCTCATGGCTGTAATTCAAGCACTTTGGGAAGCTGAGGAGGGAGGATTGCTTGAGGCCAGGAATTCAAGACCAGCCTGAGCAAGAATGAGACCCTGACTCTACAAGAAATAGAAAAATTAGCCAGGCACGGTGGCATATGCTGGAAGTCCCAGCTACTCGGGAGGCTGAGGCAGGAGGATCACTTGAGCCCAGGAGTTTGAGGTTGCAGTGAGCTATGACAATGCCACTGTACTCTAGCCAGGGCAACAGAGAGAGATTCTGTCTCAAAAAAAAAAAAAAAAAAAATTGTGTGGTGTGATTCCTCCATCTTTATTCTTTTTCAAAATTGTTTTAGCTCTTCCAGTTCCTTTGCTTTTACAACTATATTTTAGAATCAGCTTATCTGTATCTACAAACACTCTTGCTGGCATTTTGATTGGAATTCCAACTCAAACTATAGATCTTTGGGGGACAATTAACATTTTTTTCAATGCTAAGTCTCCTAATCCAAAGAAACAGTTAGTTACTCCATTTATTTAGGGCTTTGATTGTTTCATCAGTGTTTTGTAGTTTTCATCACACAGATCCGGTATTGTTCTGTTACATTTCTACCTAAGTTTTATTTCAGCTATTGCAAATGGTATTTTTAATTTCAGTTTTTAGTTCACCTACATTTTCAAATTTACATGCACAGACTTGTGCACAGTATCCCCATATCATGCTTTTTAATATCTGTGGGTTCTATAGTGATACCCACCTTTTCATCCCTGATATCGGTAATATGCGTGTCTCCTTTTTCATTTGTTTTATTTTTTTCTCTGTTACCTTTTCCAGGTTTATTTTCCTTATTTTCCCGGCCTTCTCCCTCCGTAGATCCCACTCCTCGTGTTAACCTGGAAATTATTCTCTGCTTCTCCGTTCTGCCGGCGGTTCCTTCACGTGTAACAGATAACTAAACGCACCGTGTTACTCAGGGTTTTCTGGGGAAACAGAACCAACAGGATGTGCACATACGGAGAGAAAGATTTACTACAGGGCTCTCGTAATTACGGAGGCAGCCCGGCGCCAAGGCCTGCCCGTGGGAGGGCGAGCTGCAGGCCAGGAGAGCCGGGGTTCAGCCCCCGTGGGCGTCTGAGGGCCTGAGGCCAGGAGAGCCGACGGTGCAGTTCTAGGCTGGCGGCCTGGAGGCTCCAGACCCAGTACGAGCAGATGCTTCAGTTCAAGCCAGCAGGAAGGCAAAGCCAGTGTTGCAGCGTGAAGACAGTCGGCGGGAGGAGCTCCCTCGCACTCACAAAGGGTCAGCCTCTTACTCTGTTCAGGCCTTCAGGTACTGGGTGAGGCCTGCCCACATCAGGGAGGGCATCTGCTTTGCCCAGTCCACCCATTTAAATGTTGATCTCCTTTAAAAAAATCACCCTCACGGAAACTCCCAGAATAACGTTCCATCAACCCCATGGCCCAGACAAGCTGACTATTCTATTCTTTAAAGTGCCATTATTTAGAGGGAATCAATTAATTTAGCCTTTGGTAGCAAAAGCCCACTGGCCTCCTTTTGGTACCTTTCCCCAGAGTATTACAGCCTGGGGACAAACGGCCCCACAGCCCCAGCCGCAGACGCCATCGCGTGCATCAGCGCTGCCGAGGCTGACTCCCTGCCTCCGGACGAAGCTCATGCAGGGCCTGGAGACACCAGGAAGAGCGTCACTGAGGAAGGTGGCCCTTCTGGGAAACCGGGGCCCATGACAGTAGGCGGGCGCTGCTCCAGCTCTGCAGCTCTGAAACGTGAGGTTTGTGAGTGTCGTCACCAAGCGTGTGTCCTCCAGCAGGCAGGAAGCCAGTGGCCTCGGGCCTTATGCTCCGTGGGTGAACAATGCTGTTTCACCTGCTCGATTTCTGACATCTCATCAACAAAGTAGAGGCAATTCTAGAGCTTGCCCAGAAGGAAACTACACTTTCCCTCCTGAAGATATTGCCTGAATTATCCATCCGACTGTTACACGTACAGAAACGTTATTCGCTAAACGGGTTTGCTGGTAATTTGATGACCGTCCCACCGGCAGCTGCCCCAGCCTCTTGCTTTCAAACCAGCCAGCAGTTTATGTCCCAAAAGAGGAAACACTTCGAGGGCCGAGGCCTCAGCCAGCCAAGCACAGGGCTCAGTCAGGACAGAGGGGCCGGGCGTGGGGAGGGCAGCAATTTGGGTCCCGGCTCGCAGCAGGGCTCCCGGCCGCCAGGCTGGTGGTCGGCAGTCCTACAGAACATCGAGTAAGTTGCAACGTGGCACCGAAAGCTGACGGGCACTGAGAGGCTGTGGTCGCTTAGAAGCCCCACTGAGGCACTCAGGGAGCTGGCCGTGAGGTGCATGTTCCTAAACAGCCTCTGGGAGCTGCCGAGTGCAGGCTCACACCCCGGGCTAGAAACCCCACGCAGACAGAGGATTATGAACACGCCCTAGGGAGCTGGGACCCAACCCTCACCTGCTGCCCACTCGCTCGTGTGACACTCTTGAACCTCGGGAAGCAGGCACTTAAGGTTAGTTTGGTTTAGAAAGGCTTACCTCTCAAAAAAAAATTTTTTTTTTTTGAGACAGAGCTTCGCTCTGTCACCTGGGCTAGAATGCAGTGGCATCATCACAGCTCACTGCAAACTCAAACTTCTGGGCTCAAGCGATCCTCTCAAAAAAATACTAATAATAGCTTCTCTGACACCTCTCATGGGGTCAACTGTTCAAAATCCCATTTGGCTAGCTCCATGTGGTTCTTCAAACCTTGGCATCCTTAGTTTACTTGTTGGGAGAGGCAGATAGATAAGCTGGGCCCTGCCCCTGGGTGCTCAAGTCTAGGGGACGGCAATGTCCACCAGGCATTGGTGTGTTTGAGTGAGCCCTCGTGATGGGTCTTGCAGTAGTACGCTCAGGACTCACCTGCCCACCTGTGCGCGAGGGAGGAGGGTGTGCAGGGCCAGCAGGCCGAGGACGGCAGGGCGTGCGTTCTCCGACCCTTTCTCCTCTCCGGGCGGGATTCAGTGTGGTTGCTGTCAAGCCATGCTCCCTTTTTTGTGTCTGCATAAAAAGGAAGGAAGGAGAAAGAGGCAGCAGGAGCTCGACTCCCGCGCACTCTGCTGAGGGGGCCTGGCACTGGGGCGTTCCAGCAGGCCTTCCTCCACCAGCCGCTCTGTCTCGGGGGACACAAGGAGAGGTGGTCGCTGGGTTTGGCCAGCAGCGACGCTTGCCCAAAGAACTGACCAGTAGAGGTAGCCAGGAAGCCTCCTGGCCTGGCTGCCACGCTCAGGCTGCCACTCAGTGTCCCTCTGTCTGGAACCCAGGGCTCTCTCCCTCAGCTGTTATGGCAGTGCCAGCCCCTTCCTGCCCTCAGCCGCTGTGGAATGAGAGGCCAAGAGGAATCTGGCCCCTGGGAGCCACTGCCACGCGTGCCTGCAGAGCCCGGGGCCCGAGTCCCTGCCTGGGCCCACGCAGGTCCTGACTGAAGACCCCCTGAACTGGGGCTCTGCTGCCCACGCTGGACCACCGTGGCCATTTCCTGCTCCTCCCCCAACATTCAGAAACAGCCTGGATGTGGCTGAACCAAACTCAGGATTCCTTTCCCCGGGAAAAGCCCAATCCACCCAGGTGCTGCTGGTATTTCCTTGCTTGTATCCCAAACTACCCCACGTGCCCTCTCCCTTCCTGCCCCAGGCTCTACTAGCACAGCCGTGAGTTGTAGGAACAGGGTTGGCAGCAGCGAGGGACAGCTTGCTGTGGGGACCAGGGTCGCCATTCTGGGAACTTAGTGAACAAGTGAACCAAATGAACAAGCACTTTCAGATGACGGTATTTATTTATTTGAGTGGAAATGGGCCAAATATCTCCCTTTCAAAAAGGCACGGCCAGTTTTCCAGGAGCCTGCAGGATACAGAAAGCACAGCTCACCCCTGAGTTCCAGGTGGCTTCGCGAGACTAGACTCCGACTGGCCCTGGCAGGGAGAGGGTAGTGCGCACGCTAGCCAGCCTGGCCACGGTGCCGCAGACTGCGGGCTCCAACACGGAAACGGGCAGTCTCACGGTTGTCGAGGCTGGAAGGTCAAGATCAAGATGCGGGCAGGGTTGGTCTCTCCTTGGCTTGCAGATGCAGTCTCCTCCCTGTGTTCTCACATGGTCGTCCCTCTGAGTGTGTCTGAGTCCTCATCGCCTCTTCTGATAGGGACACCAGTCAGATTGGACCTGGGCCCACTCTAAGAACCTCATTTAAACTTAATTGCCTTTTTAAAGGCCCTATCTCCAAAAACAATCACACTTCAAGGTACTGCAAATTTTAGGGGGACAGAGTTCAGCCCCTACCAGGCAGTCCCCTCCTACTGCCCCCAGCCCTGCCCACCTTCGGTTTCCCCTGAGATGTTCTAAACGCCTTCCTCTTGTATGTCTTGTTCCAGCCCCTCGATCACTTTCCATTCCTAAACTCTTTGTCTCTGTTCTGTGGTTTAGGACATTTTAATCATCCTGTTATCCTTTGCTAACCACCAAATCGTCAAGTCTCCGGCCTGGAGAGCCTTCTCCTGGGCTGCTCTGTGATTTAAGGGCAGCCTGGTGCTGGCATCTGTCTGCACTATTTTGGAGACCGATTAATCCAGAGCCTCCTCCACGATGCCAGGCTGTGGACTCTTCAACGTGGCAGAAAACCTCAGGGCAGACCACCCCCACAACGATGCCAGCTTCCTCCACAAATCTAAGGACTGTCACCGGGAACCCCCAATTCAAGCCAGACTGTCACAGCAGCACTGTCAGCATCAGTGCTAGCAACGTGCAGATGCAGGCTGTCAGGCCAGACTCTTGCATTGGAGCCACCTGCAGACTGAAGACCCCTGCTCTGGATCAGCACCAGGATTCATCCCTGGTTTCAACACATCTTGGGCCTTCGGGCTCCTATCACAAAGCTGCCTTCACAGCTGACAGATTAGCATTCTACTGGCCAGGGCCTCACACAGAGCTGGAGTCACTGGTCACTCTTGCTGACGTGTAGCAGATCATTCCAAAGGAGTCAAGGAGTGCTTATTGGAGACTTCTAGCCATTTAGAGGTAGTGCAGGCTAGCATTCCAAAAGCACAAATTCCGCACTTTGCCTAAGTGTGAACTCCGACTCTCCCGGTTACTAGCTGTGTGACCTTGCGTAAATTACCTGACCTTTCTGGGCCTCCATTCACTCTTGTATAAAGTAGGAACAATAAAGGCGCAGTTGGCCCTCTGCATCTATGGATTTAACCAACCTTGACAGGAAATCTCTGTGGAAACAACGTGCATGGCTGCCTATGTACTGAACATGAACAGGTGTTTCCCTCATCATTATTCCCTAAACAACCTAGGCACTAGTTTCATTGTACTGGGTATTATAAGCATCCTGGAGATGATTTAAAGTACTTGGGAGGCCGTACGTAGGTTACGACAAATACTATGTCATTTTAAATAAGGCACTCGAGCGTTCACCGATTTTGGTATCGGGGTAGTCCTAGAATCAACCCCGCACAGATACTGAGGGACAACTGTACTTACCTTCTCAGGTAATTGGATGAATGAAATTATCTATAGGAAGCATTTAGAAAGTGCCTGGCATACAGTAAGCATTCTGTAAGTGTTTCTGTGAACTATTATCATTATGGCACTTTTACCATGATTTAATAAACACTGTGGGGAGTTCATCATCTGCCTCTCAAACTTTGCTCCATCTTACTGTGTCTTGGCCGGTAGCAGCCAAAGCCAGTCAGTCCCATTGCGGTGACAGCCGAACCCTTACCAGGGAGTCCCGACAACCGCTGGCTGCACTGGGAGGCACCAATGCTGAAGACGCTTGTCCTTGCAGTGGGAAGGCTCTGTCCAGGCATTCATGGATGGAGCCTGGCCCTCACCCCCGGGCACAAAGCTGACCCCATCCCCAGGCAGCATTCCCGGCAGACTGGACTTAGGAAGTTCCCATGGCCTCTCCCACATTCCTGGACATGAAACAAGTTGCAGAAACAGTATTTTAAGTAAAACTGAAATGTTGGCCTGTGAAATAGAATGCTATGTTCTTGGCTAGCCACGCATGTCTCATAGATGGATCTGGAGGAATAGCTCTACCATTTTTCAAGCTACCTAGAAGCTAATTTGAACAGTGTGATAGTTAAGTTAATTTCATTCTGGGCACTTGTCACAACAGCGTATTCTCTCTTTTTAAAGGAAAATTTCTTCTGGGGACCTTAAGCCATTTTGTGTCCATTAAGAAGCCTTCCTGCACCTCCCGCGAGGTATCGGCACACACCTGCAATGACAGGGCAGAGGAGCGCCAGCGGACGCTCCAGAGCACTGGCATCCACAGACCGCCCTGAGCCTGGGAGTCCTGTTTCCTCCTCCGCCAGACTAACTAGTAGCCAAGTCAGATGAAGTTTTATTCCTGGGAGGATAGAGGAGGTTTTAAGCAAGCAGTGGTTAAATCCTGGGAGAAGTTAGAAGAAGTGAAAGGGACTCTTCCAACTGGGATGACAAAGTGGCCAAGTGGCGGGTGGCGAGACTGCGGCAGGCAGCCGAGGGCCGGGCCAGCCCAGGCAGGCCAAAAGCTTCACCTGCCATGTTTGGAAATCGGAGATCCTAAACCACATGACTCTATCCTATGGGTAAAAACGACGCCAACTAGGGCAAGTGAAGAGGAGTGAGGACGCGGCCCCACCCACTGGGAATGATGCCTG
Organism: Eulemur rufifrons; assembly: GCF_041146395.1. Lineage (NCBI taxonomy): Eukaryota > Metazoa > Chordata > Mammalia > Primates > Lemuridae > Eulemur > Eulemur rufifrons. Next base: position 196,348,808 of record NC_090989.1, on the reverse strand, counting down.
GTTCTTCTAAAGAGGGGGAGGATGGAAGGAAGGAAATCTCGAATTCTGATGAGAAGCCAGACAGTAGGAAAGACGAAAAAGCATCATCTAAGACTCCAGCATACGAGGGAGGAGGAGGGCTGTCAAGGATGCTCTCTGCTCCTTCAAAGCATCTCAGCTGCTCCCTCCATATGTAGAAATAAACACTCTTTGCAAAGGCAATGATTCGCTGAGAAAACATCCATTTAAATTGTCTTGCAATATTGACACTGTCATTAGACCTTTCCAGTGACGGTGTATTATTGCTTCCCGTAAGTGTTTGGTGAGAGTAGAGTCTCATTGTTTAGAAGAGAAAATAAAACAAAAGTCCAAAGATACTGTGCTTGAAAAACACACCTGGCGACAGGAAGCTGATGGCCCCAGACATCGGGAAGCCTGTGTCCCCGCTGTCCTCCAGCCCGGCAGGCTGAGTGCACTCACTCTCTCGCTCTCAGTGAAGCGCAGCTGGGCAGCCATCCAAATGGTTCATATTAAACTCTAGCTATATTCAGCACAAAAGTCATCGGGCATCAGAGGATCAAAGTTACATCAACTAACAAGCGCCGGGGGATTGATAAGCAGCTAAAATTAGGTCATTGCAGAGTAGTGGCCTTTGATGGATGAAGTGAAATTTAGCCGCGGGTTTGCTATTTAGAGATCTGTTACAGCGCCCTTTCCCGCCGCCACGATGAGCACAGGACGAAGCTCAATGTTTAATCATCACTGTCGGCACGACTGTGGCAAAGCCCCAGTTTCCTTAAGAGCCGTTCAGCTCTCAGGCCCAGCCAGAAAGTGCGTTTGAATCCCCACATCCAGAGCCTAAAAGAGGCTGTTTCTTCCTCCTCGGGGCAAGTTCTCTAAAGTTATTTTAATCACTTTTAAAAGCACTGGGTCAAACAGTGCCATGTCCAAATCCTGACCCAGCTCGGTGTTTCAAAATTCTTCATCTACTTAAGACAAGCTCAGCCCTGGGCTGCCAGGGGTGCATCCACTGCCCCGTGGCCGTCTTTCTGTTTCTCCCTCTTTGCTTCGATCTTGGAAGCACACCCTCCACAAGGGCTCCCATGTCTTCCTTCCAGATCATTCTGTTTCCAGATGGGCTAAGGTGGAGATTGGTTTCGTTTGCTTCTGGCTGGTTGTGGCTGAAGCCCCAGCCTGCGAGGCGGTCACCAGCTCTGGTTTCCTAGCCCTCCTGGCCAGGCCAGGGGCCAGCAAGCCCTTGGGCAGGCGTGTTCCGTCCAGCAGGGCGGGGCGGGGCTGTGTGCTCACAGGTGTCGCTCCACCGCAGCTGTAGATGGCTGTAGACGGCTGTAGACTCCGCATCAGGGCCCCCAGGCCACCTGAGAACAATGATGATTCTGAACTCACCACCGGCAGAGGGGAGGAAAAGGCAACAAAGATTAGGAAACCAGTCAGGGAAGAAAGGAAGCAGTTTGACCCAAACGAAGCTCGAAACTAAATAAATAGTGGTGGACACATGGTGGGGAGGGGGAAATGCCTCCGGGGTCATCTGGGCCAGAGACATCTGGGTCAGCTGGGACAGCTCCAGGGAGAGCCAAGCCACATGCACGGCTGGGAAGAGGGGAGCACCCGGGCATCACCCCTCCCCGTGGCCCTGGGGAAGCGTGAATCCTCAGCACTCCAGGGAGAAGCTGCCTCCAGAGCAGCCGGGACAGTCATCCCCACCAACCCCTGGGTGAGGACAGTCTGGGGGCACTGGGGTGCTGAGAGCCACTGGAGAGGAGTGCCCCTTCCCACCTTCTCCCAGGAGGGGCACACACGCTTCCCAGGCATCCTCTGGTCCTGGGTGGCCAATGCCAGATCATCCCATCCTTTCAGACACGAGGACAGGGCTGGGAATGGCTTTCCATATGCAAAATCCACACCTTTGCTTCCTATTCTAGCCCAACAGTTATGCCAGGCTTTGTCAGGAAGACAAAACTAATCAGGGAGCTGTCAGGTCCCACTGTCCCTCGGTGGAGCAGCCTCTGTGATCTCGCAGGCCTCTGCTGCAGACAGGCTGGGGGACGGTTCGAGGTTTCCTATGATGGGGTGATGGTGGGTGGGGCTGCAGGGCCCAGACAAGGAGGGAGCTCTCAGGCAGCCCAGCTGATGCCGAGCCTGGGCGCTTGCTCGGATTCACATGACAGAGAGAGAGATAGACTTTAAATCTGAGAGTGGCTGAGGGTCTTGTTCTTAGCTGTGTTTCTGCCTTCTCCATACATAGCCGCCCCACATATCTATCTTATTTGGGTTCCCCCAGAAGCCCACCCTGAGGTCACATCCAAGTGCAGGCAGTGGATCTGGGAGGTCATCCCCAAGGGCGCTGTGGGGGATGGGACAGGGAAGGCAGCAGTGAAGCGAGCTGCCCCCAGGGGCAGCTGGAGCCCGACCCTGCCTGGGAGCTCAGGCCCCCCCCCACCCTCCGTGGGAGCAGGAGGGGAGGCAGCGGGACGGTGTGGAGCAGGAGGGGAGGCAGCGAGATGGTGTGGAGCAGGAGGAGAGGCAGCAGGACGGTGTCGGCCGCTCCCCACCCGCGCGACCACTGGTCGAGGCTGCTGGGTGTGGTGGGCATTACTTCTCCAGCATTCTGGCCTGCTGAGTCGTGGGAAATTAGGCTCTGACAGCCAGAAACATCCCGGCCAGGAGATGCAGGTGCTGGAGGTTGGGAGTGTGAACTAAAATAAAATCTTAAGCCCCCCAGCTGACTGCATGGACCCCTGCTTGGTCAAGGGGACCCCAGAAATACCCTAAAGCTGAGTTGCTGGCCATGAGGGGGCCTGCTTGGTCATGGCCCCTCCCCTCTTTGTAACTCATTGCAAAGTTTACATCACCCCTCCAAGTCCTCAGTATACCCAACGGATCTCATGAGTCTGAGTCTATGTCCAGTAGCTTGTCTCTGATTAACAGACTTCCTTATCTTAAAACATTCCAAGCCTTTAGACAAAGCTTCATTTCTTTAACCAATTACAAATCAAAGAATCTTTAAACCTACCTATAACCTGTAATCCCCTTAATTTGAGTTGATCTATCTTTTTGGGCCAAACCAATATACACCATGTATTGACTTATGACTTTACGTGTAACCCCCGTCTCCCTGAAATGTATAAAACCAAACTGTAACCCAACCACAGTGAGATCACTTGCTCAAGATTTCTTGGGCCTGGCTCCAGGCCGTGGTCACTCATACTTGGCTCAGAATAAACCTCTTTAAATTATCTTACACAGTTTGAGACTTTTCTGTTGACAGGAGCTAACAGCATGCCCTCGCACGGCAGGGTGGGGGTCGGGGCAGCAGAGCACGCACATGGCACTTGCCACAGCTGCCAAGATTTTATTTTCACGGGGTACTTTAAGAAAGCTTAGATTTGAGCCCTATGTCATGAGAAATGGGAGCAAAAAATCTGATTAGAGTCAAGAGTTGTTTTCAAGTTTAATTCAGAGTCACTTCGACTCATGTTCAAAATCCTAGCCATGTGGACTTAACACAGGGTAGGTGCTCAGATCATCCACCTGAGGGATGTGACATGCCCTGGGAATGTGAGCCCCACCCCCGCCAAAAGCCCACTCCTGGAGGCCAGTAAGTTACCCCTGTATACATTACACAAGGACAATGCTGTCAGTGTTAATCACCTTCAGCTCTGTCATTTGGATTGTACCAGGATGGCCCTGTAGCTCATGTGGGCCAATTGTATTTTCCAGAGAAAATGATGTTGGTATATAAGCCATTCCTCAAACTCTTCTTAAAGTGTGGTGCTAGCCTTCTCTCAGGAGGTAGGTTCTATATTCCCTCCTGTTGTGGTCTGAATTGTGTGCCCCCCAATTTATATGCTGAAGCTCCAATCCCTAGTGCCTCAGAATATGACTGCCTGTGTGTGGAGATGCGGTCTTTAAAGAGATAATTAAGGTTAAATGAGGTCCTTAGGGTGGACTCTAACCCAACATGACTGTTGCCCTTATAAGAAGAGATGAGGACACGGACACACACAGAGGACAGCCATGTGAGGACACAGGGAGAGGACGCCGTCTGCAGGCCGAGGAGAGAGGCCTCAGGAGACACCAGCCCTGCTCGCACCTTGATCTCAGGCTTCCAGCCCCCAGCGCTGTGGGAGAGTAAACGCCTGCTGTGTAGCCCCGTCTGTGGACGCTGCTATGGTGGCTCTGGCAAACTCCTACGCCTGCCCCCGGAACTGAGCAGAACTTGGCCACTCTGCACCAGCAGAACGCAGTGGAAGTGACACTGCACGACTCCCAAAGCTAAGTGGGGAAGGAGGGAGCAAGAGAGCTTCTGCCTGGCTCTCTGTCTCTCCTGGTGCTTGTGGTCAAACCCAGCCACCGTGCTGAGGGAGCCCCAGCCAGCTGACAGAGATGCACTTAGGAGAACTGAGGCCCCAGCCAGCAGCCGCTCAGTCGGCAGACACGTGTGAGTGAGGCTGCGGGACTCCCGGGCTTTTAAAAATTGAAGTGCATACAGGAATGTGCACATAGCATACTGCACAACATGATGCATTTTTGCAAACCGAACACATTCATGCAACTAGCATCTTAAACAAGAAACAGATCAACACCGGGACCCCAGAAGCTCCCTCTCATCTCCTTCCGTCAGGAGCACTCTAGAAGATAAAATTGTCTACAGATACCCCCATATGATAGTACGTGTGCTTTTCCTACGCGGTAAATTGAAGCAACATGTAATGACACAGAACCAATGGATTCTGTAAACAGTTATGTTTTATACATCGCAGCAGCAAGTCCACACATACAGCAGTGTATTTTTGTGCGATAAATACTTAGGACGCCCACAGACAACACGTGGTGCCCAATGGGCTCAGGATCCTGCTGTCACCTGCAGCTTCCAACAGGCTGGGCAAACAGACCACCAGCTTCCCTACCTCAGAGAAGCTGTCAGAGAGGAGCCCAGGGCTGTAGCAGCCACGTGGTGCTCAAGTTAGTAGGAAAGCTCAGGCCACCAAGCAGAAGCCTTGGCAGACATCAGAAGCACCGCCTTTCTAGAGGAGGCTTCTCTTTAAAAGAGTGAAAGGGCCAGGGGAGGAGGGAAGGACAGAAGGGGAATACAGGGCTAGGGCATCTCAATGCTCAGCCCCAGCAAAGGAAGCCCCTGACAGGCCTGGCCACACACCAGGAGGAAGCCTGGACTGGGGGCGTTGCTGTTGAATTTGGGGGGTAGGTGAGGAACTTGTCCCACCTTAACTCACTCTGCTCTAATTCCCGGTCCCAGGTCCTCTGGAGTCTCACCTGGGCATTGCTACTGAAGACCTGCCTGGGTGCCCCGGACCTCAGATACAATGGCAAATGCAGGACACATGGCCCTCTCCTCATTGTGCAGCAAGAGATTCAGAGAAGAAAGGACGCAGTCCCAGGGGTGTGTGCAGGTGCATAACTGCTGTGGCATGAAGAAAATGAGGTACCCTGGGACACTTTGCAGCGGTCAGGAAGAGGCTTGAGTAGTGGCAGAGGCCAAGCCACAGGGCATGGAAGGTAGGGATGCGCAGCCGTACGGAGGGGTTGGTGCCGAGGCAGAAGAGAGCAGGCCATATTTATGGAGCCAGAACCTCTCAGAATGCCTGCAAGGTAGAGGTGCGGAAAGTAGGCTGAGAGCTGCTTGGGCTCTGTCCTAAGAGAAATGGAAACGAAACACTATTTTTTCTTGAGACAGTCTCACTCTGTCACCCAGGCTAGAGTGAAGTGGCATCATAGCTCATAGCAACCTCAAACTCCGGGCTCAAGCCATCCTCTTGCCTCAGCCTCCCGAGTAGCTGGGACTACAGGCATGCGCCACCATGCCCGGCTAATTTTTCTACTTTTAGTAGAAATAGGGTCTCACTCTTGCTCACACTGGCTTAGAACTCCTGACCTCAAGCGATCCTCCCGCCTCTGCCTCCCAGAGTGCTAGGGTTACAGGCTTGAACCACCACGCCCGGCCCAAACACTATTTTAAACAGAGTAATGAAATGAAGACGGTTCTAATCTAGAGCAATAACAGGAAAGAAGGCTGGTGGGGAGCTGCAGGCAGAGGCCAGTCAGGAGGCCGTGGCCAAGAGAAGGATGTGGGAGCCGTGCCCACCCTGTGCGGAGATGGCCCGGCCATGGGTGCCAGAGGAGCACTGGTGGGATTTGGGAAGTGGCTGGATGGGGTGGAGGTAGGGAGGACGAGCGCAGACGGGCTCCAGAGCTCTGCCCGGGACAGCTGGGTGGACACAGCACCACAGAATGGCTGTTGGCGGGGCCATCAGCCTTGGTGAAACTGCCCTTTCCACAGATCAATAACGGGGTGCAAGGCGAGCACTGCGGTAAGAGCCTAGCCAACAATAAGGCGCAGGCCTGGCTAAAAATGCTGACAATAACTAGCCACTGTCCCCCTGTTTGCGTCTCTGTAATCGCCACTCTGGAGCCACACAGCTGGTGGTCATAAAGATCCTTAGCTTTCTCCGTAGATAACATCACCTTTTTGAGACCCAGGGGTAGTTTCTGAGGTATCTTCCAGGCCCCGCATTCCAGCTGAACGGCTGACCCACCCAGGCCAGCGGCCCATACCGAGGGACTTGATGCAACTGGTCTTGTGACCCCACCCGAGAACCTGGTCAGCAAAGAAGACAATTTCTGCACCCCTAGGGCTCCGGCCGAAACCCAGCCGATTAGCGGGCTCAATTGCCTATGCCACACTGCCTTTAAAACCCAGTCTCCCAAATTCTTGGGGCGGTGGATTTGGGAAATTTCTCCTGTCTCCCCTCTTAGCACTGTGCGGATTAAACTCCTCTGCTGCAAACCCTGCTGTCTGGGTGCACTGGCTTCCTCCTGGGCCGAGGGCAAATGAGCCTGGTGGGTGGCAACATTAGGACAGCTAGGACTGGGGTGCCACTGGGCATGGGGCCCGAGGAGGGATCAGCGCTGGGGACCAGCAATTGGAGTCCCCACCAATCCAGGACACTTGAAGCCACCGTGCAGGGTGGGGCAGCAGCCCCAGGGATGGCACGTGACCTGGAAGGACCAAAGGGCCCTGGGTGGGTCTAGGAGAACTCCCAGGTCTCAGGAATGGAAGGGAAGCAGCTGTTCGCAGAGCGTGAATGAGAGGCAGCCACCGCAGAGAGGGAGGGCCAGCAGCCTGGGGTGCTGCTGGCGGGAGGGAAGGAGTGTCTTGTGCCCCTTCCTGCACCTCCTGGACAACACTCGGCTCAGCTCCCACCTGCTCTGCCCTCGCTCTGCCTTCCTTCTGCCGCCTCCGGGGCTGCGCCAGCGAGCCTAGCACCTGCCTCTCCCACCTCGGCCTCAGCATCCGAGCACTCCTGAGGAGGGAGGAGTGGTCTCTGCTCCCTGCCCTGACCTGATTTTAACCTCACATCCTGGGACCCCAGTCTGGGTCCCAGATCTGCCCCGGCCCTTGAATCACCCTACAAAGGGGGCTTCTGATAAACATAGAAATGGACCCCCTCACATCATGGTTATAAAGTCATGGGTGATTCTGGATGGGGACACAAAGAGTCCTACTGACAGTGGTAACATAGGGAAAGGGCCCCAGGGACCTGAAGGGCGGTGAGAGTCACACTCACTGCAACCCTTGTCCTAAGGTGAGAGCTTTTCGCTTCTGTGTTCATGCATCACTTCTTACATATAAAAATCCTAGATAAGATAAAAGTGGGTTTTTATAGTCAAAAAGTTCAAGCATCACTGCTGTATACTCTTCTGCTTTTGCACAAAAATGGGTTCAGGCCTCCTTCGTCCAGACCTGAGCTAAGCAATCCATAAAAACACAGAGCTGTGCTGTCTCACCAGACATGTTGGAAACTCCAGTCTAACAGCCAAAGACAAACGGAAGCAGCTTAGATCTTTACTGCCGCCTAAGGATGACACCGAATGTGCCCATTCAGAGCACCTAGCAAGAATCCTTGAAATAAACGCAGCCCGAGGTGCCGTGCTGCTCAGCACCCCTCCCCGAGAGCCCTCCCCTCCTCCTTTACCCCCCACCCCCTGCCCAGAACTGCCCCTGCAGACTCTGCTCCCCATGCCGGCCAAGCCACCCACTGTGCGGGTGACGCTGCCTCTCCTGTCAGCCCTCCGGGATTCTGGACAACAGAGGAGGACGAGAGCTGACCAATAAGCAAGTTAAAATCCCACCTCCCCCAGCAGGGGCGATTGCAGAAGGCTGCAAACACGGACGAGGCACCACCTTTCACACGTGCCACAACTTCATTCCACATTTTGTGCCTTTCCTTCCCCCGTGGCAAGAATGGCTTTGCTGAATGCTCTCCTGGGGGAAGTCATTTAATTGTTTCAATAGTGCCAATTATGAACTCATGGGTCAATGTTTGTTTCCCATAATATAGCAGCTTAGCTAATTAAAAAGATTAACCTTGGGTAAAAACAGAGCCTGTATTTATGCAAATCACATGAAAGAATGTCTTGCACACAGGGGATGAGGGTGGCCCTCGCCCTTTGAAGGCTCACCGAGGCTGTCCAAGGTCCAGACACGTCCTGGCCCTGGCTGCACGCTACCGCTGTGACGGTCTGGGGGCCTGGCTCCCTAGCCCATCACAGCAGGACCTGCAGATGTGGGCAGGACACCAGGACTCTCCACAGCTCCCCAGGGGACTCCAGCGAGTGGCTTTTGGTTGGCAGTCAGAGCCTTCTTTCTTTCCAAACGGAATTTTTAGAGGCAAATTCAGGCCAAGTCCTACCCACATGTCCCCTTTCAATCACAGGCGCTAACAAATATTTGGGAAGAGTCTTCCAAAAACATGCTTTTCTTCTCTCTCACCAGAGTGGTCCTCAACTTTAGCTACTTCTCACCCCGGGAGCATGAAGAAGCAGGCAGGCCCGCACCTGCCCGAGAGGGCCTCAGTTATATGGTGATCTCTCGGGTGGAGCCACGGCCTCAGCGCCTCCACATGGACCGCCCCTCTCTGGCCTCTTCGGTCACCAGGCTGCCCCTACTTCCCCCACGTCCTCCCTCACAGATGTCAGTGCCCGCGGCTGGTTTGGGGGATCTATCACTGCTGCATGTATCTTGGGATCTCTGGGGTAACTTGTCACCTGTTTTTCTTGCCCATTTTCGGCCACGGGCTTTTGGTTTTGCTATCTAGTTACTCAGCTTTTAAGTGTGTGAGAGGGGAGAGGGCCGGGGAGAGCGGGCGCAGCTAACCCTGAGGGATGACCCGAGGCTCCCGCTGCCCACCCGAGCCATGGACTGCAGCTCCCCGGCGCCTCTCCTGGGAAACGATGCGAAGTCATTACAGAAAGGTCAAGTTGTTTTCAAAAAAACTCCTTTTTAAAAAGGGAAGAAAAAGTTTAATATGGCTCATAAATATTTGTTAAAAAGTGCTTAATTTGAAAATGAAATTTCATGCTGCCTGGAACTTTAATACACACGGAAAACTCAGTCTCTGACAAATCTGAGTAAACGTACGTACATAAGCATATACCTGTCTCTGGCTTTCTGTAACTCAAATGCAGGGTTTAAGTATCGCTTTTTGAGAACGTAATAAGCATACATCAGAGATATTGCACGTTCACTTCTAGACCACTGCAGTAAAACAAATATCACAGTACAGCTAGTTGCACTAATTTTTGGTTTCCCAGTGCATACAAATGTTATGTTTACACTCACCTGTAGTCTATTAAGTGTGTCATAACATTATGCCTAAAATACAGGGTCTCCCAAAAGTCACCATACATAGGGAAAATGGGAAATTGTAGCTAAATGTACCTTTATTTACGAAATATTCAATACAAAATTTTTCCTTTGTATGACAAAGGAACATACCTTAATTAAAAAATACTTTACTGCTAAAAATTACTAACAATCAACTGAGCCTTCAATGACTCATAATCATTTTGCTGGTGGAGATCTTGCCTCAGTCTTGATTGGGGGCTACATGCTAAGGGTGGCAGTTGTGGAAGGTTACGTGTCTGTTGGCAAATTCAACATAAGGCGACAATGAAGTTTGCTGCATTGGTTGCAAGAAAGATTTCTCTGTTGCATGTGAGACGTTTGATAGCTTCTTTTTTTTTTTTTTTTCAGACAGGCTCTTGCTCTGTTGCCCAGTCATAGCTCACTGTAATGTCAAACACCTGGGCTCAAGCGATCCTCCTACCTCAGCCTCCCAGGTAGCTGGGACTGCAGGCGTGCATCACCACGCCCAGCTAATTTTTCTATTTTTTGTAGAGACGGAGTCTCTCTTGCTCAGGCTGGTCTCAAACTCCTGACCTCAAGCAGTTCTCCCGCCTCAGCCTACCAAGGTGCTAAGATTACAGACGTAAGCCACCACACCCAGCTGATAGCATTTTACCCACAGAACTTCTTTTAAAATTGGAGTCAATCCTCTCAAATCCTGATGATGCTTCATCAACCAAGTTTATGTAATAGTCTAAATCCTTTCAGCAATGTTCATACCATCTTCACTAGGAGTAGATTCCACCTTAAGAAACCACTTTCTTTGCTCATCCATAAGAAATAACTCATGTGTTCAAGTTTGATCATGAAATTGCAGCAATTCAGTCCCATTTTCAGGCTCCACTTCTAATTCTAGTTCTCTTGCTATTTCCACAACATCTGCAGTAACTTCCTCCACAAAATTCTTGAAGGCCTCAAAGTCATTCATGAGGGTTGGAATCAATATCTTCCACACTCCTGTAAGGTTGATATTTTTACCTCCTCCAATGAATCACAAATGTTCTTCATGACATCTAGTATGGTGAATCCTTTCCAAAAGGTATTCAATTTATTTTTCCCAGATCCCTCAGAGGACTTACTATTATGGTACTATTACAGGCTAGCAAAACGTATTTCTTAAATGATAAGACTTTAAAGTTGAAATTACTCCTTGATCTGTGGGTTGCATAAGGGATGTTGGTTGCTGGTAGGAGACGCTGGTCTCTTTGTTTACCTCCATCAGTGCTCTAGGCAGACTAGGCGCATTGTCAATGAGCAGCAATATTTTAAAAAGAGGGTTGTTTTTTTTTTTTTTTCTGAGCAGTAGTTCTCAACAGTGGGCTTAAAATATTCACCCAGTAACAGATGTGCTGTTATCCAGGCTTTATTCTTCCATTTCTAGAGCACAGGCACTGTAGATTTAACAATGTTTAAGGGCCCTGGGGGTATCGTAGGCAGCTGTAATACAATGTAAGTATTTGTGTATCTAAACTATCTAAATGTAGAAAAGGTAATGTGTTGCACTATGACACTACAACAGCTACAATGTCACTAGGCAATAAATGAATTTTTCACTTCCATTATAATCTTATGGGACACAGTCTGTTGTAGACTGACTGAATATTAACATCATTGTGTGGTACATGACTGTATTCCCACTAAAATCTCCACTAATGTGCCTATTTTTCCTAAATAGGTCTCTGGCTCTGTTGGCAGCTTATTTTTCATATGAAGCATAATAAATTACAGGGTTTTATTGGTTCATCCAATACATTTCTACTGAGCAACAAGGATGCCTCTAGCTCCTGGAGAAACAGTGAAAAAGAAAGCAGAAGTCTTCTAGGGAATTCAAGGACAGAGAAGGAAAGATGTGAATCCAATAATCTAACAAAGAGCTGTGGATGGCTGAGGGTCAGAGGGAGCTCAGGTGGCCAGCAAGGACTGCTTGTGAGGAGCTGGCGCAAGGGAAATGGATTATTGTCTCTGTTTCTTGTTGCTGCTGTTGTTGTGGCTTTGATTTTATTTTGAAGAGACAGCAGTTAGTACAAACCCCCAAGAGTATGGAGAGGTGTGTCCATCCCTAGGCTGTATGCCCTTAACTCTGGACGTTTCAGCCAGCTTGATGTCCACTTGTGTCTCTGCCCAAGGTCGTGCTCTGGACCCTCAGTCTGGACCCCGGCTCCCTTGCTTCTCAGAAAGAGTAACCCTGAGCTGCCTGTTTTTGGGGGTCCAAGGAGGGTGAGGCTCTGGATGCCACTGTGTGACAAGGAGTCTCCACTCTTCACAGACCGTCCTCAGCGCCCACCCCACTCCGCACGCTACTTTCCTCTGCTCCGCTGGGAGGATGGCACTCCTGGGACTGCCTCTTGAATAAACAGCCTGCTCTTACATCTTCATCTCAGGATCTATGTCTGGGGAAAGCCAGAGTAAGACATGACTCTGAAATCACACTGCGAAAAGGAAGGGGAAGGAGCCTGAGGAGCAGAGGCCAAAGACATTAGGGGGAAAGTGAAGAAATGGTGCCTGGAAGCCAAGGAAAGGAGGAGTGGCCGGCAACATGGAGCCCCGCACAGCGCTGAGCAAGACAGAGGGCTGGGAACATCCGTGTCTCTGATGCCTGGGGCACGTGGCCTTCCCAAGGACGTGCCCCCCAGTCCATTTGGAGCAGGCTGTGGCAAGAACAGGCATAGATGGTGGGAAACACATGCAGCTAGTGTGGATGGCGCTGGCTGGACAGGGGTGGAGACAGGCGGCAGCCGTCAGAGACCCTGCGGTTGGTGGGGGCTTTGCTAAGATGGGAGAGACCTGAACACGTTCCAATGCCTATTGCAGGATGCACCTAAAATGGAGAGGTGGATCCACAGGAGAGAGAAAATAAGCAATGGCGTGAAGTCTGGGGAGGCGGGTGATGCTGAGGCCAGAAGCAAGAGCGATGGGGCTGAGACGGTGCAATGTAGGCGGGGTTGTGCGCTGGCAGTGAGAGCAGCCTGCCCGCAGGAACACAGCCTTATGCTTACGGGGGAGAGAGGGACACACCCGTGTGTGCAGAACACAGGCGCTCTGAGACCCTGGGCACAATAATTTACAAATGTTGTCACAAACGTGGATTAGTGCCCAATGTTTAGAAACCTAGAGCCCAGAGGGAGTGAGGCAGGACTACACAGCTCAGATCTGGGTCTGGCCCTGTGGCCCCAACAGCCTGTCTGCTGAACTTGAAGATGACAGCTGGATTCCAGTTGCATGTCTGCGGGTTCCAGCCTTGTGACCTTGGGCCAGTCAACTCAGCCTCTGGGCGCTCAGTTTTCGCACCTCCCCACTTACCTTATACGGCTAATGGGAAGGACCAATTACCAAATACAAACTCGTGAACACTCAGCTTAACAAATAATGACTCGTCTATTCATACGACAAGTAGGTTCTGAGGGCCCCAAGAGCTGTGGCAAGTGTCTCCGGCCCCAGAAACCCAGAGCCAAGCCCCACCTGTGAAGAGCTCAGCTCAGTAAGGGACAGACGTGCACAGCATGTGCTCCAGAGGGGAGGGCAGTGGCTGGGGGCTGCCCAGGATGTCTGGAGGCCGGGGGGAAGGGGGGGTCACCTGACTGTCCAGAAGCTCGGAGGAGTAGGAGGAGGAGTAGGAAGGCAGCCTTTCAGTTATCTACATATACAACAAAGCACCCCAAAGTCTGGCAGCTTAAAGCAACAATGTTTTCTTATACCAGTGATTGTTTCATCATTTTGCCCCTGGTCCCGGAGGTGGACTGCACTCTGCTAGGCAGCTCTTGTCTGGGTGCCTCACGCAGCTACAGCCTTGTGGAGGCTGAGGCTGGACTCATTCATGAGGGTCCCTCACTCATCTGTCTGTGGTTAGTGCCAGCATCGGCTGGGATGTCCACTGAGGCTGTTGCCCAGAGCACCTGCCTGTGGCCTCACGGTGTGGCCTGGGCTTCCCTGTAGCATGGTGGCTGGACTCCAGGAGCAGGCATCCCAGGTGCTGTGGTTTGAGTGTTTGTCTCTTCCAAACACCTGCTGGAATTCAGTTGCCATTGTGACAGTATTAGGAGGTGGGATGGTTGAGAGGGCATTAGGCCACCTCATGGGCAGGATTGGTGCCTTATAAAAGGGCAAGTTTGGCCCCTTTTTGTCCTCCCTCTCCCCTCTCTTGCCCTCTCACTTGCTGTCATGGGATGACACAGCAAGGCCCCCACCAGATGCCGGCTCCTCCATATTGGCCTTCACAGCCCCCAGCCGGGAGCCAGCACATGTCCGTTCACTCTGCACTGCCAGTCTCGGGGTTCTGGTACAGCAGCCCAGAAAGGGCTGAGAAGCAGACAAGAGGTAGAAGCTGTATCACCTTATATGACCTCACCTTGGCAGCAACATTGTACCCCTTATGATGTCTCTATTTGATGACTGATCATCAAGCCTGGCCCAGATTCAAGGGGACAAAACAGAGAGCCCACCCTTAAGGAGAAGGGTAACAGCATATTATAGAAAGAGCACTGGAACAGCACATAGTGTGACAGCCATTCTCTGAAGACACAATCTCCCATAGGTAGGACGGCAGAGCAGGTGTCCCCTCCAGAAGATGGCCCTGGTTGGCGAGCAAGTAGGCAGCCCCTTGGAGAGGGAGCCACAGGGGCATGACCTGGGCAGTGCTGAGGAGGCGGTGGCGGGGGTGGGAGAGGCCGTGCCACACTGGTGGAGTCCAGCAGGCTCGGAGCAGGCGATCAGACATACTTCCGCCCACAGACACTGTGCAAACAGACCACTGGAGCACATGCATGTCTGTGTGTCCATCTCCCTGGGGACATGCATGACGAGCAGTAATGCCCAGGGCTGGGAAAGGAAGTAGATGTCTGAGGGAGGATAGCAGGTCATCCCACATGTTCTCGATGCCATCCACCTTGGGAGGCAGCCCTGTGGCTCATGGCCAGCTCAAAATAGGGGGCTCAGTCCTCTCTGTGACAATGTGAAGACAGATGGCTCTGCAGGCCAGGAAGGTCATCTGCTTTTGCAAATGACTTCAGCCCCTCCTCTTGTAAAAGACAAGAAGCCTGTAGTTCAGCCCTCCAGTTCACACCTCCTGTTTTCTCAGCCTTTCTCAGTAGGATCCTAACACTTAAGCCCTACAGGGCCCAATATATAGCCACTAGCCACATGTGGCTCTATTTGGCTAGGCAGAATTGAGACATGCTCTATGTACAAAACACATATCCAATTTGGAAGACTTAGCACAGAAAAGAAATGCAAAATATCTCATTAATGATCTCTTATGTCAATAACATGTTGAAATTATATATTTTGGATATGTTAGGTTAAATATAGTATATTATAAAAATTAATTTCACCTGTTTTTTGTTTTTGTTTTCATTTTGTTTTGAGACAGAGTCTTGCTCTATTTCCCGGGCTAGAGTGCCGTGGCATCAGCCTAGCTCACAGCAACCTCAAACTCCTGGGCTCAAGCAATCCTTCTGCCTCAGCCTCCTGAGTAGCTGGGACCACAGGCACGTGCCACCATGCCCGGCTAATTTTTCTACTTTTGGTAGAGATGGGGTCTCACTCTTGCTCACACTGGCTTAGAACTCCTGACCTCAAGGGATCCTCCTGCCTCTGCCTCCCAGAGTGCTAGGGTTACAGGCGTCAGCCACCGGCCCAGCCTCTTTTAATTTTTTGATGCAATTACTCACATTACATTTCTTTTGGACAATGACACTCTCCTGGCTGACATGTCCAGCACCAAGACTCTCCCCTCTCTGTGTGGTGGCTGAGCTATTTCCCGGCCTGTGCAGCCCCCTCCCCTTCCCCGACAAAACCAGTCCTCTCTGCTTGAGCCAGATCGAGTCCTGCTAAGCTTTGTTCTCTGATAACTCATTCGTGTTTGGGCTAATGTATCTCCCTAGACGTGATGCTGCCTCAAGTTTATGATTAGAACATCACTGAACTGGCTAAAATGAAGTAAGAACCTTGGCTTCCCCTGGCCTCTTCCTCTGAAGAACTCAGATTCTGTGCAACAGAAAATGCTGCAGCTGGTAGGTAAATAGCTTGGCAGCTTCCGGAGAGCCTGGTGCACTTGTAAACATTTATAATTCAAACCCTGGGCAATGTTAAAACAGCGTCACATTACACAGTGCATTTCCCATTTCAAAGACTCTGAAAATGAGAGGAAGACAGTTCCCAGAGCACCCTCAGAAACCCCTCAGCAGAGGCCACAATTACCAAAAAAAAATACACAGATCATTTCTCTCGTTCCCATGCCTGTGATACCAGCATACAGATATCAGATGTGTAAAGACCTGACCCACAGCTTCCTTACAGAATAAACACATAAGCTGGAACCTATTTCTTCTCTTGGACTGGTCTCTGATGGGGAGGATCTATATATTAATACTCCAACCACCAGCAGAGAGGGTTAGCTTTCTGCTCCTTTTTTAGTCTGCAATGTTATGTATTCCCTAACTAACATTTGTGCTGACATTTCTCCTGCTATCTCTCAGCCTAGAAATGACTTATTTTTGGAAAGCTTAAAAAGATATTCATTCAGCCTTTTTCCATCCAGTAAGAAATGCAGTAGAAAAGAAAAACAATTGGATGCTCACTCAAAATCTTTAAGAATTTAAGCCATCTTTGCCAGGCATGAAAAGTACTCACTGGTAAGGATCATGGTAAGGAAGAAAAGACATCTAAACGCATATGACAATGGCACAACAAGCTGGGGGCCTGGGAGACATATACACACAGACACTTGGATGTAAACTGACGCATGCACAGGTTCTGTTTAAATCCACTTCATCAACAGACCTGTGTGGCATCGTGGGCGCCACCACTGAAACCCTCAGTGGGACCGAGGTTGGCTCTGACCACCACCTCTGCCTTTGCCACCCAAGAGCCACTTCAGGAGGAGAGACGCAAGCTGAGAGAACTGAAATGATGACTTAGATGCTTGTTATGAATAAACCAAGCCCTGTGCTTGACATGAATTAGTTCATTTAATCCTACCTTTCTTGGGAGGTAGGTATGATGCCAGGTGGAGAAATGAAGCTGAGAGGACACAAACAGGCCATGTCGTCTGCCTGAGGTCAACAGCACAGCTCCATGCGGCGCTGAGCACATGCGCTGAGCACGTGTGCTGGCCGGAGAGTGCAGTCTGCCCTCCACGTCTGAGGGCTCCACGTCCATGATGCAACCAACCTCAGATGGAAATAGTTTTTTTAAAAAGATGGTTGCATCTGTACTGAACATGTACAGGCTTTTTTCTTGTTATTTTCTAAACAATACAGTATTGATATAGTATGTACATTGCATTATAAGTGATCTAGAGATGATTGAAGTATAGGGAAGGATGTGGATAGGTTATATGCAAATACCACACCATTTTACATCTGGATTTTGGTGTCCATGGGGCATCCTGGAACCAGTCCCCCATAGACACAGAGGGACAGCTGTATATCGCCTCTCAAGTAAAAACAAAGAAGGAAATTGTTCATTTATTCATTCATTCACTGATCCATTTTCTTAGCAAATGTTCACTGAATCCTCACTGAAGGAGCTTCCCTGTTGGTCCCTGGTCAAGTGTTAACTGTAGAGCCCTTTGCCGGCCTCCTGAGAAGACAATGTGAGTGACAATTCCTACACCCAGTCAACTCCGCACGGCACTGCAGGGACTCAGAACCCTCCAGCCTCCTTTTCTTCCCTCCAGAATTAAAAAGCTGCCTGCTCCCAAGAAAGAGTGTTTACTGTCTGGACAGCAATAGGGCACCAAGGTAACCAAGACAGGTTTTAATAAAGCACACGGCCAATTTTTCCTCTACAGAGAATAACACTAATGCTCTAAATCATTGAGCAAGGCCATGGTAAAAGCCTTAATAATAAAGACTGACATTTGTTGAAGATTTACTTTTTGTCAAGCTCTGAGCTGAGCATGTTTAATTTTCAGAACTCTATGCAATAGGGACGATTCCCTGATTTCCTGCTGAGGAAATGAGGGCTTAGAGCACTAGTCTGCCTGGGTCACAGAAGCAAATGCCAGCATCGAACACAGGTCTTTCTGATTGAGTGCACCCTCAGCATCAACGCTACACACACATTCCTGAAGACTGAAGCACCACACAGAGATGTCTAAGTGACGATGCCATTCCCAAGTGACTTGAATCTAGGATGGCTCTATTATTTCTAAGCCACAGGCAATGACCCACTTATTTCAATGCATATTAAGTGCCTGGAATATTTAGAACAAGCAGAAAATAGTGCAAAAATTTTCAGCCTATTAAGATTTATCTTAACAATGTGAATCCTAGAGTCCTCTAATCAAAACTCATTTATGTTATTTCCATAGTAAATATTATGCATTTCCTCCTGCTGCTGTTTTCCAGGAAGGTGGACTTGCAAAGGGCTCTGCCAAGAGAGGGCAGGCACACTGCCACCTCAACACCCTCCCCTGAGGCAGCAGCCCACCTCCCCCACCCATTCCAGAAAACTGAAGGGTCATTCCTGGGTGGTCCTTGTTTTGAAAGAAGAGGTTGAGGAGGGGAACCCAGGCTGGGATTAAATCCTGAGGTGGCACCAGGAGAGACTGAATTTCGAATGTCACTTGCAGAACATGTCCCAAATTGGGAAGCGGGGGGCAGGCTGGTGAACGCATCTTATCACTTGTGCAGTATCTGAATGTATTAGTGGAGAGAAGCTTTTGAGAAAATCAGCCCATGGTTTTCGTATAAATCTCTGATAGCGTCTGGAAAGCTTTGAGGACAGAGACAGGCAAGAAGAATTGCTCGCACACGTCAGCTGTGGCTGCCGCCTGGTGCCCTTCAGCTGGCCAAGAAGTGCACATTGGCTAAGCCCCCGGAGGCCAGGCCTTGGGGTACCAGATCTGGGCTGTCAATTCCGGGAAAGCCTGCTCCACGGAGCCGGGGAATCGGTGGCAACTTTCCTCAAGCTTCACCCTGGAGCTGGGCTCCTCCAGCAGTGGCAGGAACCTGCCTCCCACTCAGCCGCGGACACCCCAGCATGAAACCTTCTGTGTCATCGGGAATCTTTGAACACATCTGGGAGAGACAGAGACAGGCACGAAGAATTGCTGTGGAGGACGAGGCGTGGGGGGAACAAGGGATAGGAGGACAGTTGTGGCCCAGGGCCCCTTCTGCACGGTAGGACATTGGTGGCTTAAGGTAAAACCACGAGAGAGAATGAAGTCTGATTTTTCCAGTAAGCTCTTTCCGCGCGCCCTGCCTTCTCCTTCTGCGGCATCCACCCGTTGGGGATTTATTCACAGGAACGGGAGGGACAGGGAACAGAGAGGCGCGTCGTGGTCATTTCGTGCTGCTGTGACAGTACCACAGACCGAGCATTATCGGCAATATAATCTACTGCTCACGGTTCTGGAGGCTGGGAAGGCCATGTTCAAGGCCCTGGCATGGTCATCGTCTGTGACAGCTGCTCTCTGCTTCCACGGCGGTGCCTTGAGCACTGCGTCCTCGAAGGGCGGAAGGCCAAAGCGCAAAAAGGCCTTGATGCCATTCACGCCATTCACTAGGCTCTTGCCACTTAATCACCCCCTAAAGGCCCCGCCTCTTGATACTGTCACCCTGGCAAGAAAGTTTCAACATATTAGTTTGGGGGGCCATTCAGACAGCAGTGAGCGGAGGGACCCCAGCGTGGTCACTTTTACTGAGCCAGTCAGCCCTTTGCCACGCGTGTGGAGGAGGGCGGCTCCGAGCCGGGGACACGCGGGAGGAACGCGCTCGGCCCAGCGGTCGTGCACGTTCACGTCCGAGGATTCACCAGGTACTTAAACATGGTTCGCATATTTTTTCTAACCCCCCCCCCGCCCCCACCCCGTGAGACTCTGTAGTATGTTCTGCATTCCTTTTAACCTCTTGGCTTGTCAAAAGAGCATTTCAAACTCTAAATTTCAGGGGGCCCTGACAGGCATTTCTGAGTTTGGTTTTTTCAGGAGGACATCAGCAAATTAAAACAATTGAGCAAAAACAAAAATGCCATTTTGTGTTTTCCTGGGTTAAAGACAGACAATAAAGTCTGACTTGATACGCTGACAACATTCCCGGTTTACTTGGTCAGAAACCAAACCCCAAAGAGGCATGAACTGAAGTTGCATCCCATCTCCTGCTGCAGCGGGTGACATGCATTATCAGCTTTGTCTTCCATGTCTGTGTCACCCTGCTGTTTGCTCCAAGCTCTTGATAGGGCAGAGAAAAGGGAAGAACTTCCACACTCAAGGTCTGCCAGAACTCCCTCAGGCAAGCAGAAAGATGGTTTCTCTTCAAGAGCTTTGCATGTTGATGAGACAATGAGTCAGGAAGGGATTGGATTTAACCTGCTTGAAGATAAAGCTGCTGGAGATTTTCAAATTGGAGACTGATACCCTTTTTATATTAAAAAAAAGTCACTGGCTTCTAACTTCTCAGAGCATGAATTTCCATGTTATTACAGTTTCGTTTATCTTTGGAAAGTGCTAAATATTTAAAGGCTTAAAAGTGGCCAGGAAATTCATAAACACGCATTCAAAAATAATCTCATTCCATTCTAAAATTGGAAGTGGGGAAAGTCAAGGAAATCAAAACAAGTTGTTAAAATCAGTATTAATGTTGGATCAAATCTTTGTTTGTTTCACTTCATTTTATTGATTCTCGATAAACCCTGAAAGGAGGTGACTCACGCTATTCCCGGAGTGTAGGTGACAAACCAGGTCCCAAAGAAGGGATGGCCCTCCCAGAATATGTCACACTCAGTGAGGCAGAGGTCTGACTCTCACAGCCTCTTCCCCTGTCAGAATGCAAACTGATTCTGGCAATGTAAATTGCATGGATGG
The DNA here is from genome assembly GCF_041146395.1 of Eulemur rufifrons. Lineage (NCBI taxonomy): Eukaryota > Metazoa > Chordata > Mammalia > Primates > Lemuridae > Eulemur > Eulemur rufifrons. The sequence goes on along the minus strand of NC_090989.1, from coordinate 196,328,298 downwards.
TAATGTCTTGCTTTGGCTGTTGGAAGAAACATTCAGGAAATGTGCCTCAGGCAAATTTAGTTTTGACAAACTAAGAATGTCACATATATAGTTTAGCCACCTACTTGGCAGTGGTAGCTTAACAGAGCATTGTTATTTTTCTGTAGAGCCAGAATGCTAAATTTGATAGTTGAATAGTTCTTGGATATGTTTCAGAAAGAAACATCTATATTCTATGCTGAACAGCTCTCTGAAGGAGCAACAAAAGCAGGATATTTTTCTAGAAGGCATAGAATTTTGGCTAGGGCATTTTAAAGAAAACCTATTAATAGATCCTCATGCCTGAAATTCTGTAACACACTAGTGTCTTGAGCGAAATCATACGAGGCCTGTGCCTGGCCTGCCCCTCTGCGCTGCTGGGCTCCGATGAACAGTCCGGTGCACCCAGGCTGGGCGCTGGCATGTGTGGATGCTCTGACTTGACATGCACATGTTCTTTTTCACACTTCTCTCACTCAGCCATGAACCTGGGCATTCACTACGTTTGTGTACATATCTTCTTCCTTAAATGGATGGAAAACCGTTTACTTACCAACTCCTCCTATTGTTTTCTATCCAAGGGCCAGATAACCAAACAAACCCTCAGTTGAATTTGCAGTTCCCTGAGGCTGGACATTTTTATATATGTTTATTATCCACCTGTATTTCATTTTCTGTGAATCACATATTTATCTTTTCCATTTTTCTCTTTCATTGCTTGCATTGTTTTTATGGTTTTGTAGGCACTCTTTATACATTCTGAATACCATTTCTTGGTTTGCTAAATATCTTCTCCCTGTTATTTGTCTTCTCTAAATGTTTTGGAACAGCTATTCCTGTGCACTTTCTTTTGCATGTAAACTTGAGGATCATTTTGTCAATTCCAACTTAAAAAAAAAACCTTATTTGGATTTTGATTGTGATTGAAATGAGTTTATATTATCCGGGTAGAATTGAAATCTTTATAATATTGAGACATCCTTTCAAAAGAATGGTCGGTCTTCCTATTTATTCAAATTATTTATATACATTAAGGTTCAACTATAGATTTCTGAGATAGTCTCTATTAGGTTGAGGAAATATTTTCCATCAATCAGTGACTAATGATTATTTCCTTAATTAGGAAAAGATGTTGAATATTTAAATATATTAATTATTTCTATTGAGAGAATATATGGTTTCTTCCCTTTGCCCATTAAGGGGGTAAATTGTGTCAACAGATGTTCTGATATTGTACCATCCTTACATTCCAGGTATAAACTCTAATTGTCCATATTTTACTTCTTTAATATGCAATTAGAGTCAGTGGGCTAATATTTTATTTAGAATTTTCATCTTTAGGTACCTAAGTGAAATGAGTCTGTGATTTTTTTTTTTACACTGTTATCTAGTTTGGGATAAAGATTATACTAGCTTTACACAATGTATTGGGGCATGCCTTAGTCCATTTTCTGTTGCTATAGCAAAACACCACAGACTGGGTAATTTATAAAGAAGAGAAGTTTATTTGGCTCACAATTGTGAAGGCTGGTAAGTCCAAGAGCCTGACGCTGGCCTCTGGGAAGGCAGCCAGAAGCTGAGGAAACAGAGGGAAAACACACAGGGCCGGGGGTGCTTTATAGCAACCCACTCCTGCAACAGCAGCATTTATCCATTTGTGAGGGTGGAGCCCTCTGTGTTTTAAAAACTGAAACTGGAGATCATTTCATAAATGTGTTTATGTAAGAAAAGTGAACAGAAATCCAATCAGTAGTCCCATTTCCAAGGAGAAGGACTAGACCCTGTCTTAAAAAATTGATGAGTAAATAAATTTTTTTGTTTTCAGTTAAACGCTTGAGGTCTGTAATGACATTTTATTGATTCCTCACTTTAGCACACTTTTTTCACTGAACAGACTGTGTTGGATAAGAGGGATTCTACTCTAATTTATATTTTCCTGGATTAGCATTACTTTCATCTAAAGTTTCAAAAATGTTGGCATAGAGCTGTATTCAATTCTAATCTCTTCATATCTGCAGTTTTGGACTCGTTTTCACTTCTAAGGCTCTTATTTGTGTCTTATTGCTGCTTTTTGTATTTGTTTTTTACTTGTTCAGAATGGCCAGAGATTCATTTAAATTATGTTTTATTTTTAAAGCCCTATTTCTTTTTTGTTTTCTGTTTCACTAATATTTACTTTTACCCTTATTATTTTCTTATTTCCACCATATTTGGGTTTATTTTATTATTCTCTTTTTGCTTCTCTTGTTTTCTAGTGCCAGGATTGACAGCTGGACATTCCCTCTGATGGCTGCTGTGTCCACGTCCCTCGTGGTATAGCGGTGTCATGGACATGCAGCCACATCCATAACTAGCTGTAGTTACCTAGGTTTTATTTTCTTTTTATGTTAAAGGATATGCTTAAATATTGAAGTAGAATCATTTTCCAGCCTTTTGATATTAATGCTTAATTATGTTTTGCAGTATTCAGAGAATGTGGCTCATCTGCTTTTTGCATTGTGGAATTTATTAAGATGCCCTCTGTGTTTTACTTTAGCAACAATTTTTGTGGATGTTCTATTCATGTTGGAAAAGAAGGTATGTTCTATGTTGGCATAAAAGAAACATGTTTGCACATACATATGTATATACATTTACAATTAAGCTTATTAATTATGTTATTCAAATCTTCTACATCCTTGTTATTTTTTGTCTACCATGGCAAACTGCTCACCCAGCAATCATTCCACTCCATTTCTATTTGCCCACACATTCTGATTTTCTTCTCAGGGGTAGCAATATGCCCAGGCTAGAAGATGAGTCACAATTAAGTCTAGGCCAGCATTTCTCAGCAGAGGCCTTGCTAACATTTTTGCTCTTGCTTGGAATGCTGGTGTAAGAACATAAGATCTAGAGCTATGGCAGCCATCTTGTGATCATTAGGCATTTTTACTCATTTTAAAAGTTCATTTGCTCACCACTCCTTGTGTAGCCTTCATGTTTCTCTAGTATTTCTTTTTATTTTATATTTTGTTTTTAAACAATCCCTCATAGATAGTCCAGTAGTGGTACATTTTCTGAGTCCTTAGTGCCTAACAATGTTCATTGTTCACCTGCTGCAGCTTCACATTTCATTGACCTTGGGCCTGATCTCCCCGAAACCTCTGGCCTTGCAGTATCTTCTGCAGTCATTTTGCTCTGGTTTTGTTTTTCATGGAATCTGATCCTGTGTTCTGTCTTTCAGAAACTGTTCAAAAATCTCTCCTACCTCATGGCACTCTTTTATGTTTCTGCATCATTAAGGGTTTATTCTTCTAAAATTTTCTTTTTTTGTCATTTTGTGGGAATTGGGACTAAAATGATGGTAGATGCATGAGCTCAGTCAGTCATCATAATTCAATATAAAAATTTTTTAACAGAAAAATCAATAATCCATTCTTTAGAAATGTATAAGGCAATAATGGTTTTCAAACGATTCCATCTGGGCTCAGGAATATACTGATTGTAGTTCTGTGGGGTTTTTCCTCCCCTGGCTGCTTTATGTGCCTTTATGTGTGGACCCTTTTCTGGTACCATTAAAATATATGCTTGCTTCTAAGCAGGCCCCAGCCCAACCAAAGGGTGAAGCATGAATACACATCACACCCAGCGAGCAGGCTGGGCTTGGTGTCCAGAGCCTCTTTAGCTTAGATTTGCCCTGCCATCCAAAGCCGGCATCCTTTACTCCACTGGAGAACCTCATCCCAATTCCCAGCTCATACTTCCCTCAAATAAAAATGTGGTCTCCCAGCTACATACCAGGCAGCTTTTGTTTAAAGTGGAGAAGGTACCAAAAGTAAACAACAGGGCCAAGGGCATCTGTCCCCATGGCACAAGCCCCATGGGGACTGAGGCCTGTTTATAGGCTCTAAGCAAAAAGCCCCAGATTGTAAAGGACTGGGGTGCCAAGGTGGCCCACCTAAGTGGATTAAAGGTTAAGAGCCAAGGCCCACCTTCCCCCTGTGACCCAGGGCAAGCTACTGAGCCTTTCCAGTTAGCATGTCCTTAACTGTGAGATGGTGAATAGCTGTGGCTGCTTCGCGGTTCCAGTGTGACAAGCGAACACATGCATGGCACTCCGAGCCTGGCCAGCACTCCGTGAACACCTGCTGCAGCTCACAACCGTTGCTCACTGAAAGCCCTGAGGTTCCCGCCCTCACCACCAGCCTCACATTCCAGGATAAAGCCTAGATGTGTCCACTGTCAGGGCCCACTGGGAACAGTGTACCTAGGCAAACATAACTCTTAAAATGTAGCTATCTGCAGAATCAAAGAATGCAGGCACACAGGTCGAACTAGACAACAGAGTGTGTGTGTTCATGGTTTATACATGTACAGTCAGGCATCACGTAGCAACAGTAAGCTAAGACTAATTTATTATTGAAGACAGAATTGTTTGACATAAATGTAGTGTAGCCTACGTGTGCAGTGTTGGCAAGTCTGCAGCAGCGCACAGCAACGTCCTCGCCTTCGCACTCACTCGCCCGCACTCTCCGACTCTCCCAGAGCAACCTGCAGGCCTGCAAGTTCCATCCACGGTAAGTGCCCATTACAGCTGTACCATTTTTTCATCTTTTATACCATATTTTTGCTGTACCTTTTCTCTGTTTAGATACGCAAATACTTAGCAGTGCATTGCTGTTGCCCACTGTGTTTAGTACAGCCACATGCAGCACAGGGATGTCGCCTAGGGGCCTGGGTGTCGCCTAGGGGCCTGGGTGTGCAGTGGCTCTGCCATCTAGGCTTGCGTAAGTGCACTCTGTGATGTTCATATGACAACAAAATCACCCAGTGACACGTTTCTCACAACATATCTTTGTCGTTAAGCAACCCACAAGCGTTTAAGCTTATATGTGTGTTTGCGTGTGTGTGTGTGGATACGTATGTGTACGTATGTAGATGTGAATGTGTATATGTCTGTGTGTACATGAATTTGTGTACATCTGTGTGTCACTGTGTGTAAAGATGTGTGCACGATCATGTGTGTGTTCATGTGTGTCTTGGGGAAATGGCATATGACATCAGGGGACAGAGCTGAGCATCTCATTCCTCCAGCCAACCTAAGTCCATAAAGTTTCTCAGTTCACAAGAATCACTAAAAATCTTTGTCAGGTCCAACTGTGCTGGTTCTCATTCAGAGTGTGCACAGGGAAGCTCTCACTGTTCTTACAGGGTTTCATTAGCATAAATATGACATTAGTGGGACTGTTAGAATGTGCTTCTCTCTCAAGAGACTCTGCAATCCAATTCGTGAAACACTCCAGTCTGACAAATGTGGATCACATTTAAATGAAATATCAAGAGAAGTCAGTTAAGTGACTGACAGCCAGAGGAGAGAGGCACAGATTATAATTTCTTCTTAAAGAAAAAATGTATTCCTAAAATATTTATGGATCAGTTTCCTAAATTGCTTTATAATCTATAGAGACAATTGTCCTTTAAACATCTTCCATAATATTAGTGTCCTTTTAAAGCCATAATCAACTTTCTTTCCATTTATTTCCTCCATTTTCCAAGTTGGCATGAGTTATAGACTTTTCCCTAAGCTCTTCTTTCCTCCAAAATCATTACAAAATTCAATTATGACCTAATATGCAGTACTTTCTATAATTGGAGAAGCTGCCTATAGAAAGTCAGATAGAAATGTGATTATTACATTTATTATCCATTTAGTGTCACAGGCTTCCTCAGCAAAGGAAGAATACTTTAATTGTAAGTGCAACTGATATCATCATACAAAATAGGCAGGTCTACATGAAATGCTATTGTCTTGTCAGTGTTTCAGTGAAACTGTCCCCTGGTTTGCAGATACAGACCTTCATGCCAACAGAGGGTTCCGAGTTCACTTGCAAAGAACAGAATTCACTGGAGCCACTTCAAGTAGGTAAGGACATGTGACGGAGTATGAAACGGCTGACGGGTCAGTGGGACGGCTTCTCCCTCCCCTCTGCTTTCCAAATGCTGCCAGCGAGCCTCTGGAAGCCCAGGTGCACAGGCACCCACATGGTGCACCTGCCAGCCTCCTGTCCTCTCCCAGGCAGGGCGCAGGACAAGAGGAGGTTGGCATGGAGGTCGGATGCCAATCAATCCTTCCCACCTGGGCCACATTCCAGGAGCCATGCGGAACCGTGATGTTAGTAGGGATTGTTCCCCAGGAGAACACACATGCCTGCGTGGATGCTCGTGCAACTTCTAGGAGGCAGAGCTCATTCAAGACAGCGCAGAATCACAGTGTTGAACGCAGAAGCCGGTAGCCGCGTGTGGCTGCCATGCTCCTGAACCGGGGTGAGTCTGAATCTAGACGTGCTGCAGGTGTAAAACACACACCCGGACCCAAAGGGTTAGTATGACACCAGGAATGTAAAACATCTCTTTAATAATTTTTACATTGATCACATGTTAAAATTATAATATGTGGGGTTTATGGGATTAAGTAAAATTTATTAAAATGAATTTCATATGGACAGAAAAATGGATAAAACAAAATGTGGTCTATACATCCAATGGAATATTATTAATATTTGGCCTTAAAAAGGAAGGGAATTCTGACATCAGCTACGAAGTGGATGAACCTTGAGGACACTATGCTGAGTGGAATAAGCCAGTCGTGAAAAGATAAATACTGTGTGATTCCACTCAGGAGAGCCACCTCGAGTACCCATGGAACTCGTGGTCACACAGAGGAGATCTGTGTGTGTGTGAGAGAGAGGGAGAGAGAGAGAGAGAGAATGTTTCCCGGCAGACTGGAGTTAACAATGCAGAACGTCCAGTGACAGTCCAGGCTCACCGGGCTGTGGACACGGCTAGCCCGGCACGTGCTCCACCGAGAGGAGAGGCAGGGCGCAGTGACCCGGGAGGGCCGGGGACAGCGGCAGGGAGGACACCAGCGGCCTGGTGGGAATAGTGATCCCCCCGGAATGGACAGCTGGCCCTCACCGGGCCCTGTCGTGTGCTGGGAGCGCACCCCAAGGGCAGCCATGCCCATCCAGCGTCACAGCAGCCCCTGAGACAGGCCCCCTCCTCCCTCTTACAGAGAAGAAAACCAAGCACCCAAGGAGAGCCGCTCACCGCAGCCCAGAACCCACCCTCTCACCGGACCGGGGCCGCGGCCTGGGGAGGCGGGAGGACCAGGCTCGCTCCTCACTTTTCCGCGTCCCGGGTTTGCTTCTGCTCCGGAAGTGCCTTCCAAATCCGTGTGTCACTTCTAGGGCTTCCTGAAGCCCTTCAGCGTCGAGCCCAGTTAGATGTTTATTTTCCTGTGACCTCAAATCCCTGAGGTTGATGGCAAATGCTAAAATATCCCCATTTTATATGGAATTTTTCATAATTTTAAAGCTATTCTTATAATTTGAAAGCAAGTTCTGTATTTTCATCACAATGAGATGTGTCACTATAAAACCTCACATAAATGCCATTTATATATTACAGATTCTTTCTCTCTCTCTCACACACACACATACACATGCCGTAATTAAAGATAGTCACAAGTCCCTTACTTAACCTAGCCATAAGATGTCTATCTCATAAGGAATAAAATAAATATCATGAGTCCACACTAATATAAAATAATAGAATAAATAAGTGAATAAATGTGGGAGGATAGATATGTCACAGAAAAATTCCACTAATAAGTGCAGAAGGAATGAGGGAATACAAAATCATTATAAGGCAAACACCACAGTCACAATGGTTGCAGGCAAGATATGCCAGTTGTTTGTGGATAAAAGGGATATTTGCATAGTTCCAAAGCATCTCCCCCGCAAAATTTATTAACTACAGAGGTAAAATGGTAACTTTACTAGTTCTTATTTACATCTACTTTATAATTTCTTATTAATTATTTATAATATTTACTATTTCTGCATTAAAAAATCAAGTGGACACTCCCTTACACAAATCATCAATGTTAGCAAAACCGACAACACCACCTATTACGTCACATACCCCTGGTATGGTGCACTGACAAGGGTACGGCGTCACTTCTGGAGTATTCCTGCCAAAACTCACACCCTCGATTACATCACAGGAATACAGCAGACAAGCCTGGATTGAGAAATGTTCTGCAAAATAACTGACCAGCGCTCTGCAAAAGTGCCAATGTCAAGAAACACAAGGGAAGACTGAAAAGCTATCCTAGATTGGAGGAAGTTAGGGAGCCAGAGCTCAATGCAATGTGGCATCTTGGACTGGAGCCTGGGACAGATAAACGACATCATAGGAACATGGGAAAATCAGAAAGAAGTCTGTAGTTCAATTAATGGTGTTGCACCAATGTTATTTCTTGATTTCGACAGTTGAAGGTTACACAATCACTGATTAATTTTTGCAACCCTTCTATAACTCTAAAGTTATCTCAAGATAAAAAGTTAATACAAATAAAGACATCTGGGTCCAGCATACCCAGGCAAGCTCTCCCGTCATCAGGACAGAGCGTGAATCTTCCTTTTCCCGGTTGCCCCTGTTAAATACCCTGGGCCCAGTGCCAACTAGAGTCGGGACGCATTAAACCTCTTCAGACCCCCTCTCAGACTTTTATTTGTTTGGAGGGTTTTGCAGAGAGGTTGTTACTGGATTTTATGAAATGATGAAAGTAGTACGTGCTCACTGTAACAAGTCAAAGAATGAACATGCATAATGGAAACAGCAACAAATGATTCATCTTCCCACAATTCATCCCCGCCCGGCGGCACCCGTAGTTAGCAGCTGGCAGGCAGCCTCCCTGCACGGTCGCTCACAACCACTGGTCACAGAGGGATGTGGTTTTCTTTGCTACCCGTACGAAGAGAAGGAATCAGAACAAAAGTATTATTTTGAAACTTAACAATTTTTCATTTACTAATTCATCCTGGGTATTTCATAGATGTAGAGATAATATAATTCTACCTGATGTTAAAGAGCAGCATTCTATTCCAATAAGATTATGCTTTGGTTTAGTCAACCAATCTCCTTTTGATGGGTACTCATATCATTTCTAGTTTTTTGCCACCATAAACAATAATCTTATCTATTGGCACTTTAGTTTCTGCAGAGTAGTCTCTAAGAGAAAGGGATTGCTAATACAGAGGAGATAAACATCTTATCTTAATACATACTCTGGCATTATTTTCCATAACTGTTTTAACAATCGTATTCCCACAAATAATGCATAGAAAGCCTTTTTTCTCAAACTTTCACAAGCTCTCATTCATGCAGCAGGGATTTTTTGCAAGGCCTGCTATGTCACACTCAATTAAACTGTTGCTTTTAATTATGTTAAATTTCCATATATATTTGGACCTATTTCTGGTCTACGGATCTGTTTCATTTTTTTCCCACCAAGTCTGTTGTGTCTGATTACAGTAGCTTTATGTTACGTTTTACCATTGAGCAGGCTGCCCAAAATCGTACTTCTCTAACTTTTCTTAGCAATTCTTACATATTTATTTTCTTTAGAAAATTTAAAATAGTTTCTGCCGAATTCACATAAATTTTATTGGGATCATCTTTGGAATTGCATCACATCTATAAAATAAATATATAAAATTTGTTAATGTTTTCAGTATATTAAACATATAATGTGTAGATATAAAATTTGGTTAGGTATAAAATATATATACATATATTTGTCAACTATTCACATTAAGATTTAAATATTCTTACCCAGAAACATGGGATATCTCTTCATTATTCAAGAATCAATTTACATCCTACAATGAGATTTATACCTTTCTTTGAGTACGTTTGAATCTTTCTGAGCAGTTATTTTTTCTGGGGCTTTTAGGTTTTGCGAGATGTTTTAATCTCATTCCCATGAGAAAACTAGTTGCTACTAAAAAAAGAGACGATATTGTTGATTGTTATATGTTGATTTTGTTTGTAGATACCTATTTAAATATTTTATTTATTTTATCAAAAGCCCTTAGGGTTTTTTTAATCAATATCTGCAAAATAAAAGATCAAATTTTCTGTGATTTCTGATGTTTATTTCACTAGCTATAAGTTCCAGAAGGGCAAAGATTTTGGTTTGGTTTTTCAATATTAGATCCCAAGTTTGGAACTTAGAAAACTCCGAGTATTTGAAATACTCAATAAGTATTATTCATGAGGAATAAAGAAAGGAAGAGAAGAAGGAAGGAGGGAGGGAGCAGAGCGGGAGGGGGAGGGCAAAGGGCTCAGTATTTGGTGCCAGACATTATACTCGCTGCTGTGTTTTAACCAGTTGTCTTAATCATCTATAGACAATCTATCCTTGCGCCATCTTTGGTGCTTTACCTTTGACATCTAACCTGGGTTAAAGTGCCTCATGACGGGCTCTGGCATCTGGGACTTTTGCCTCCAACAAAACAGGTTCTGCCCACAAATCCCAGGCCTGTGTCTTCCGCTCTGGGGTAAGATAGAGAAGAAGCGGCAGTTGCTGAGTCCCTGCTGTGTGCCCAGCACTGTGCTGGGTGAATTTTCTGAATCTCTTGTTCGAATCTCCCAGGAGCTTGTGAGGGCATGTTACTCTGGTTCTCGAGTCTTTCTTGCTCTTGCCTCTGGCGAACATTTTCCCTGGAATTATCAGTCCCTAACAGATATTGCTCGCTTAACTGGGGGCGCAACACAGAAGCAAATCTCACACCTAAATGTTTGCCACAGATCAGCTCTCAAAGTGACCCTCCACCTTTTCACTAGATTTACTTTGGAATGATGATTTTATCATTTTAAGAAGAAAAAAAGATCAGTTTTCAGAAGTTTCTCCTCTTGAGCAGTCAAAAGAGAATGCTGTCAGCTCTGAAAGCGTTTACGAAAGCAGCATTTTAAAACTATGTGGCCATTCCTCAAAAAATTAAGCATAGAATTACCACATGATCCCACAATTCTACTTATGGGTATATTCCCCCAAAATGGGAATCAGGGACTTGAACCGATATTTGTGCACCCGAGTTCATAGCAGCATCAGTCTCGGGAGCCAAAAGGTGCAAACAGCCCGAGTGCCCACAGATGGATGAACGCATGCGCAGGTGTGCTCTCCCGGTGCGTCTCGTACGTGTACGCACAGGCACAAACACAGTGGATGTTACCCAGCCTTTAAACAGAATGAAATTCGGACACAAGCTGTAACGTAGATGAACCTGGAGGACACTAGGCTCAGTGAAACCCACCAGTTAGAAAAGGACAAATACCATGCAATTGTGATCCCACTTATGTGAGGTCCCTGCAGTAGTCAAATGCACAGAGACGGAAAGTGGAATGCGGTAGCCAGGGCTGAAGGGAGAGATGGGAAGTTAGTGCTTAATAGGGACAGAGTTTCAGTTCGAGGAGATGAAAAAGCTCTGGGATGGATGATTGGGCAACAATGTGAATGTACTTAATGCCACTGAATTTTATACTTAAAAATATTAAAATAGGCCAGGCACAGTGGCTCACACCTGTAATCCAAGCATTTTGGGAGGCTGAGGCAGGAGGATTGCTTGAGCCCAGGAGTTTGAGGTTGCTGTGAGCTATGATGATGCCACTGCACTCTAGCCCGGGTGACAGAGCAAGACCCTGTCTCAAAAAAAAAAAGAAGAAGAAGATTAAAGCAGTAGATTTTAGGTTATGTATGTTTTACCACAATAAAAAAAAGTGTTTTAAACCATTTTGCGCAGTGGCAGTGTGCCTTGCTTCTCCCAGGCTGTCCACAGGTCAGCATCGGTTTACCCGAAAGCGTATGGCAAGAGCACAGGTTCTAGAGTCAGACGGACAGGCTTCAAGCTCTGGCTCTGCAGGTTCTCAGAGGCAGGGCCCTGGGACAGCCACCTCACCCCGGGCCTTGGGGTGGCTGTGTGGAATATGTAAGTCAGGTTTACCTCTGGCGCCCAGCACAGAGCCTGCCACGCGGCAGCTAGCAGTACCCGGCTGCTGCTGTGTATGTATACACATGCACGTATGATAACCACCGGATCTTAAATCCGGGGGAACTTTTCCGCTTAATTTTCTGGGTAAGAGAAACTCATTCATTTAATTGTTCTATACCTAATTTTCAATAGCAATCTTGGATATTTCACAACTTACGGTTGTGAAATAGTTACCACTAGTTACCAACAAGCTACGGTAACTAGTGGAATAGAATTGGGAGTCCACAAATGAGCACTCGCGTTTACAGTCAGCTGGTTTTCAACAAGGGCATCCAGACACTCAACAGGGGAAAGAACCGTCTTTCCAGCGGACGGTGCCGGGACAGCTGGATAACCACATGCAGAAGAACGGAGCCGAGCCTCCTACTTCACACCATGTACAAAAATGGACTCAAAGTGGATTATGTACACAAATATTAGAGCTAAGACTATAAAATCCTTTGAAGAAAATATAGGAGCAAATCTCCATGACCTTGGGTTAGGCCGTGGTTTCTTAGATATGATGCTGAAAGCACAAATGACAAAAGAAAAAAAAGATAAATTGGACTTCATGCAATTAAAACTTTTGTGCCTCAAGCAATATCATCAAGGAAGTGAAAAGACAACCATGAAATAGGACATGATCATATGTCTGAGATACACATGACTTGCATCTAGGATATATAAAGAGCTCCTACAAAGCAACATTAAAAATACCCAAAAAATCCAATTTAAAAATGAGCAAAGGATTTGAGCAGACGTTTCTCCAAAGATCTATAAACAGTCAGTAGGTGCATGAAAAGATGCTCAGCATCATTAGTCATTAGGGAAATGCAGATCAAAAACAACAGGACGGCTATGATCAAAATAACAAGCACTGGTGAGGATGTAGAGAAGCTGGAATCTTCACATATTGCTCGGAGGAGTATAAAATGGTACAGCCACATTGGAAAATGATTGGGCCATTCCTCAAAATGTTTAATGTAGAGTTGCCATATGACCTCGGGATTTTACTCCTAGGTATCTATTCACTAGAAATGAAAATGCATGTCCACAAAAAAACTTGCAAGCAAATGTCCACGGCAGCACTATTCATGATAGCCAAAAAGCAGGAACAATCCAAGTCTCCATCAGCTGATAAATAGATACATAAAATGTGATACATCCATTCAATGGGATGTTGCTTGGTAATAAAAAGAAAGGAAGTAATGACACATGGTAACCATGGATGTACCTTGAAAAGAGATGCTAAGGGAAGGAAGGTACAATCTGTGTGATTTATTTATATGAACTATCCAGAATAGGCAAACCTATGGAGCCAGAAACTACATTAGCAGTTGCATAGGGCTTGGAGGGGCAAGGGGGAGGGGGGAGGGATGGGAAGTGTGAATGGAAAGGGACAAAAATGTAGGATTAGATTGTGGTGCTGGTTGCAAAAGCTTGTGAATATACTAAAAAACTACAAATTACATTTTAAACAGGTAAATTGGTATGTTATTTATATCTCAATAAAATTGTTTAAAATGATTCAACAAATAAACGAGAAAACAAATGAGATGGAACTTTGAGGTGCAAGTTCTCCAAAATGTTTTACATGATTTCTATGTTCTTAAGAGAATGCCGTGGACAAAGTCTCCCCCTCCTGCCTCCCTTCCCTTTCTCTGCCTGTAAGAGGCGCTCGGGCCCGGGGCTGGTCTTCTTGACCCTCTGCCACCCTTTGCTGTTTATTCTTTGAAAGGTTTTCTTTTTTTGTCATCATTATCTCTTTCCCTTACTGCCATATTCTCAGTATGGCCAAGGACAGAACATGGGCTTTTGTGACACTGGTTTGGTGGCTCAAAAGACCTTTTTGGAGTCCTACTCATTTTTAGATAAATGAATTTTACTCCTAAATCAACCCTGGGTGAGTAAATCATCATATGTTTACTTAACAGTACTGGTTAATGGTCACATCTTAGATGTTGAACTTCTAAAACTGCTTTTAAGTTTGTGTTTGTGCAGTTGCTCAGCACGTCACTTCTGGACACTTCCAACACTTCTCCAGCTGGATCTCAACTAGTGATCAGCAGGCCCCAGTTATTTTTTTCAAAGAGTAGTTGATTCTCTCTATATATTTACATATTTTTTATTTTTAAATTATCAAGCACTAGAGAAATCATGAGTGGGTAGGAAGAAAACATCAATATGTTGATTATTATCTTTGTTTTTATTTCTGGAATTTTCTGAATTTTTAATTTTTTAATGAACACTGATCATTTATATCAAAAAAGTTACGAAAGCATGCTGTAGCCGTGGCTCCCAGGGTCTGCTTTCTGTAGTGTGGAAATATAAGGAGTTTGCTTTTGCATCTTTCTCTACAGTTTTCAGATCTCCGTCTATGCCACACTACGAGGGAGTTGAAAGCAGTGAATAAGAGCACATAGACAGTGGGCACGTGCCTCAGCGATGCGGCGTGGACAGATCAGGAAATCGCCAGCGTTCCATCGAGCAGCCACCGGCGTGGACAGATCAGGAAATCGCCAGCGTTCCATCGAGCAGCCAACGTGCAGCACAGCCCCTGTCCATGCAGACACACACAGAGGCTGACGTGGCTGAACAGTTCCAAGAAGATGTGGGTTAGATGTCACAGGCTGACATGTGAAAGGCAAATGCGTTTCTTGAACAATTTGATGCCCTGTCAGGGTAGCATGCTGAGCTTCTGACCAGATGCATACGGCAGCTGTCTTCAAAGGTGTTGAGAAAATACTCTTAGCCCGGAGGTCGGTTTTCTTCAGTGACACCCTAAGCTCTGAGCTGAGCTTTTGATCGTGGTTTCCATTCCTAGCACCGCAGCGGGCCGGTTAGTGACCCGCTGACTTTCAGCCACCTCCACCCTCTGTGCTCTCCTCTGTGCCTGAGGGGAGTGAAGGTCTGCAAACTACCTTTCCTGGACACCCATCTGCTGGCTCCCTGCAGAGCCCCTGGTGGGAGATTAGCAGGAAAAAAGGAAAAACCCTTTCCATTTTTCTTCTGAGGAAAACTTTGTATTGGGGCAAATAGTGTCCCCGAAATTCATGTTCATTCGCAGCCTGCGAATGTGACCTCATATGGAAACGGGGTCTTTGAAGATGTGATCAAGTGAAGTCGAGGTACACAGGATCAGAATGGGCCCTAAATCCAACATGGCAGTGTCTTGATATGAAGAGGAAATCTGGACACAGATGCACACAGAGAGACAGCGCCACCCTGGAGGCAGAGATCGGAGTGGTGTCGAGGATTGCTGGCCGCCACCCTGAGCTAGGAAGAAGCAAGGAAGGGCCTCTCCCAAAGCCTCCAGAGAGAGCACGACCCTGCTGACGCCTTGATTTTGGACTTTTGGCCTCCTGAACTGCGGGAGAACATGCTCTATTGTTTTAAGCCACCCTGTTTGTGGTGCTTTGCTGTGGCAGCCTCAGGAAGCTCCCACAACCCCTAACGGTGGCAGCATTCACAAGCAGCTCCAAGTGCAGCCCTGGGTGCCTTTGGTCCAGCAGCACCACAGTCACAGCTAGGTGTGCGCTCGGGCTCCTGGTCCGCGTGGCTCAACAGCTCGGACGGCTCTGGCCGGCCGGTGACCAGTGCAGGTCTGTAGGTCTGCACGCCGCAGCCAAGGACCATCTTATTGGTGCAAACCGTAGTTCACAGAGCTGAGCAGCTCATCAAAAGCCCCCTCCCGCCTCCCAACAGAAAGAGCAGAAGTATAATGCAAACTCGATGCTCTTTCTACCTTGCCACGCTGCCTGTTTTTTGTTGTGTTTCTGTTTTTGTTTTTGTTTCTTTGAGACAGAGTCTGGCTCTGTTGCCTGGGCTAGAGTGCCATGGCATCAGCCTAGCTCACAGCAACCTCAAACTCCTGGGCTCAAGCAATCCTGCTGCCTCAGCCTCCCGAGTAGCTGGGCCTATAGGTGTGTGCCACCATGCCTGGCTAATTTCTTTCTATTTTCAATAGAGACAGGTCTCACTCTTGCTGAGACTTGTCTTGAACTCCTGAGCTTAGGCAATCCTCCTGCCTCTGCCTTCCGGAGGGCTAGGATTACAGGAGTGAGCCACTGCTCCCAGCCTAGATTGGCTCTTAGAACATACGAGTATGAATGTAGGTTCAGCCACATTTTAGACCACACATTCAAAGTGCTTCAACCCAAGTGCCCATCAATACATGAGTGGATTAATAAAATGTGGTATACGTATACCACAGAGTTCTACTCAGCCACAAAAAACAATGGTGATCTAGCACCTCTTGTATTATCCTGGGTGGAGCTGGAGCCCATTCTACTAAGTGAAGTATCCCAAGAATGGAAAAATAAGCACCGCGTGTACTCACCATCAAATTGGTTTTAACTGATCAACACTTAAGTGCACATATAGTAACAACATTCATTGGGTGTTGGGCAGATGGGAGGGGGTGCAGAGGGTGGGTATATTCACACCTAATGGGTGCGGTGCACACCATCTGGGGGATGAACTCGCTTGAAGCTCTGCCTCAGGTGGGGCAAGGGCAATATACGTAACCTAAACATCTGTCCCCCGTAATATGCTGAAATGAAAAAATTTAAATAAAAGGTGCTTTCAATAGTCACATAATAATGTCTCAGAAACTCTTGGTACAGCTAAGAGGCTATACATTTGCTATTAAGTTAATCAGCAATTTATGGAGCATTCATTAAGTGACAGACATTTTGCTAGATGTTTAGGCCACACAGATAAATTGTTTCAGTGTCTGGATTGAGAAGCTAATTTATCAATCCAGCTAGTATTTGCTGAGTACCTACTCTGTGCAGGTGCTATGCTAGTTCCTGGGGAAAAAGCAAGTAGGCAGTTTTCATGCTATTCACCAGACAGTCCCCACTGTCCACCTGTGAGCACACGAGGGCTGCACGTGCTGATCTCTCCGGCTGGGCGGGCCACGCGACTGCCTCTGGCTGAGGGGCTGTGAGCAAAGCAGCGAGTGTCACTTCCAGGCAGAGCAATTCACTCCACACTGCGAAGCTCCACCGCCCTCTCCCCCTGCCTGGCCATGGCAACATTTGTGGCAGCAGCTGTGCCACTGGCCTAGGTGACTGAGTGATTGTCACAACGAACAGAACCCCCTGTTAACCCACAGTGGCCATGTGGCATGAGCAAGAAAAAGCATCTGCTGTCTCAAGTGACCAGGGCTCTGGAGTTGCTTGCACCTTGGCGTCGTGGGCAAATCTCGACTGGCCCAAGAGAGGCCTGGTGTCTGCTCTGAGACACTGGCAGCTCTGCAGAGGGCAATCTCCATGGTGACAAAGCGGGCCAGCAAACATGGCTTTACTAGCATGGCAGGACACAGAGAGAAGGGGACAGCACCGCAGGACTGTCAGAACCTTCCCGGAGGCAGGGTCCACTCAGTCGAGCTGTGGAGGTGAACACTGGAAGCAGCCGTGACACAGGAGCACAGACAGGGCGCGCTCGTCCCCCGCAGGGCAGGAGGATGTCTGGAGGGCTGGGAAAGGTCTCCCCAGGAACCAACGTGTGGCCTTGTCTCAACAGGCATGTCACAAGGTGGCGGCAGAGGAAGGCCACAGGACCCTGCACTGTCTTTAGTTTGTTTCCCCGCACTGTCTGGTGTGCACCCATGGCATGGAAAGTCCTCGCTGAGTTCCTCCAGAGGGACGGAGGGAGTCAGGCAAAGTCTAGAGAGCAGAGCTGCGTGAAGGGTTGGGGCCAAGAAAGGGTGCGGCTGTTCAGGGACAGTATGAGCTGCCTCTGCAGGCCTCGCAGGTCCCAGCTGTCCTTTCCTGTCTTCTGCACAACACCTGGAGTCAGGAGGTGATCCTCCCTCGGTCCTCCCTTCCTCTTCGGTATCAGTCGGGGTTCTCCATATATAGAGAGAGATTTAGTTCAAGGAATCGGCTCACGTGATTGTGAGGACTGGCAAGTCTGAAATCTGTAGGGCAGGTACAGGGGAGGACGGAAACTTTTCCTCTACCCTCTCATGGTCTGTGCCTGGGGCCTGTGAATTAACCTGACAAAAGACAGATTGACAGGAGAAAAGACACACAAATTTTATTTTTAATGTTATATGCACTGGAGGGCTCCACAGAAAAGATGTGAAAACCCCAAAGAATTGTTTAGTCTCGAGGGACAGTAAGTTGGGAAGTGACCAGACAAAGGAAGAGGGGCAGTAAGTCCTGGGGAGAGAACCATATGGGAGGCACTGTCGGTGCGTAAGGTTACTCAGTAAGGTTCGTGACGCACTCATCTCAGTGCCATCTCCATCTCTGCTGGTATGGGTTGTTCTCTTTCTGGTAGGGGACTGGAGACAGGAGGTGGGGTATGACACTTTCACAAGGGAGATTTATGCCCTGCTTTTAGGCAGAAAGGAAGAGGGCAGAGAGCTCTGCTTGTGTCTGCTTTTTCTTAATTGCATTCAGCTCAAAGTCATCCTTATGTCAAAATGTCATGTTTTGGGATGGCATTCTCTGAGCTCCCTCACAGGCCCAGGGCAGAACTCAGGCAGGAGTTGATACTCCAGTCCTCAGACAGAATTTCTCCTTGTTTGGGAAACCTCAGCTTTTTGCTCTTAAAGCTGTTTAACAGCTCAGATGAGGCCCACCTATATTACTGCAGACAATCTCTTTTACTTAAAAGTCAACTGATTATCGATGTTAACCACACCTATGAAATACCTAGATTAGTGTTTGATTAAATGACTGGGTGCTAGAGCCTAGCCAAGCTGACACAAAAAACTAACCATCACACCTTCCAAACCATTTCTCCTCCTTCCTCCCTACAACCCCCAGCTCCTCCGAAGTCCCTGTCACCACCCGCTGTGAACCCCCCACTTCCTCTTCTTGTCACTGTCCACTGGTGACTGACTACCCCTCCCCCTCCTGGGGAAAGGAGTAAGCTCCTGGCCCCTCACTGTCCTCTGCGTCCTACTCCTATGGTGATCCTCAGATGGGGCAGAGTGGTGCCAGTCGAGCCCACAGGGCCCTGCTTCCTGGCGAGCCTGGAGCCAGCCTTACGTTCTCCCTGCTGGGCCGACAGCAGGGTGCTCTCCGTCAGGTGTCTGCCAGCGCACACGCAGTGCTGAGCCTCGGTGGCTCCCTAAGAGACCCTAGAGTCCCCAGCCCTATTATCTCCACATGTCCAGCCAGTCACACTTCAGAAGAAAGGATTCTGAGCAAAAGCAACAGCAAACACAATCCCAAATACATGACTTCATTCTCGAACCCCTGAACTCCTGGGGCATGCCGGGGCTTATGCCGTGAGGAAACGGCATCTGAGCAAAACGATTGCCTTTGGAAAACTCCGTTTGTGAGTTGCCTCGAGGAGGGGGCTCACCAGTCACATCTGAAGCCCGAATCCATCGCAAGGTGACTGTTTCTGGCAAAGGAATTCAGAGTTAATTTGGGGGCCTTCAGGCATTTGGAAGTCTGAGCACAAGTCAGCAAGACATTTCCTCATTTTATAGGGACCCAAATATCCAGCATTAACCTGCACAGCTGGACACCCGTATCCATATCCGGACATGCACGCACAGATGCATACATACGTGCGTCCACCATCCATCCCTCTGTCTGCAGCACCAAATAAAAGCTGTCTGGAACTGTATTCTACTCAGCAACACAAATAACACCTCTCAGTTGTACCAAGCCTTGAGCAGCCTTCACCCTCCATCTCAGAATGCTTAGAGGGATCTGAAAGTATTCAGTCACCTGCCCAGTCCAGACCTGTCCTACCTCACCCAAGGGAAGACCAGGCCCCTAAATAACTTCCAGAGGATGCCAGTTGCTCAGCTCTCCCACCTCCAGAAGCCCTGGCGGCACCTAACTGAGATCACAGCCTGCTCGGCTTTTCAGAATATGCAGAAATGCAGAGTCTTGAGGACCCCATCTCTGCAGCCCAGAGCCAAGTGCGCCACAGTGATCCCTGAGTGCAGCACGTGCACTGACACCGAATGTAGAACAAACACCTACTGGGTGCTAAGGGCATAGTATTTGCCTGCCAGCGGTGTCCAGCCTACTGAATGAAACACCTAATATGTTCCCATTAGTATTATAAATGCCCTGGGAGTTGATATGAGCAGCCCCTCCCCCAGAGCCAGGGCGTGACTGCAGAGTGGCCTTCTCAGCATAGGGAACAGCGCAGGCGAAGGTGGGGGGGGAAGGAGAGCACCCCCGACTCCTGCGAGCTGAGGCGGGGTGTCCCCCTGTCAGTGTCTGTGTGGGAGCAGTGTGACACGTGCAGCTGTGAGAGGTGAGAACAGAGGGCAGAGGCGGCCACCTCCACCTGAGCCGTGACGGCGCCCCGCTGGGGTGGGGCTGGGTGGACTCTGGGTCCCTGATGCTACAGAGGAGAAACGGTGCAGTCCAGCGAGCGCTTGGACGCGGTGCGTTAGCGGAGACGGAGGAGCCCAGGTGGGGGCAACTGGACAGACCGGGGTCCCCGCTGAGCTGGAGAGCACAGGGGGAGCGGGGCGGCAGGCCCCTGGGGGACAGGGACACTCCTGAGGAAGGCGGCCTGGGCCCAGGAGTGTGGGCTGCCAGGCAGAGCAAGGAGCCCCGGGAACCCCGCATTTCAGGAGTGAGTGAGAAATCAAAACTTGCTGGTTTTAGGAACTAGGTAGAGGAAACCCAGGAAAGAAAGATATCAGAGAAAGTGAAAGAAAAGAGCATTTCAAGGTACATACAGTTTAATAGACACGTGTCCTTTTGAAAATATATTTTGATATGGTATAATAAGTACAAAGATGGAGAAAGTAGAAAAATTTTAAGGCAAAAAACACCACTGTGCACTCTATTTTATTAAAATGAATTCGATTTCATTTTTTTCAAAAATGTCAGTCGCATCTCACTAAATTAGTTCCACGGCCCATGAAGGGGTCCTGGTCCACACTGTGAACACGCCGGTCGGCAGGCAGCCCCTGCGCGTGCGCCCGCGGCCGTGGCAGCCTCCGCCGGGCCTTGCGCGCTGTCCTCGGCTCCACCAGTCAGCGGGCCCCGCGGGACAGAGGAAGGCAAGGGGCAGGCTGCGGTGGCAGTCAGGGCGCGCGCCCTCACGGGCGTCCACACTGTCCTCCTGAGTGCAGGGACACCTTCGTGTTGTCCCTCCGCTGAGACCCTCAGGTTGTCC
Organism: Eulemur rufifrons; assembly: GCF_041146395.1. Taxonomy (NCBI): domain Eukaryota; kingdom Metazoa; phylum Chordata; class Mammalia; order Primates; family Lemuridae; genus Eulemur; species Eulemur rufifrons. Next base: position 196,307,308 of record NC_090989.1, on the reverse strand, counting down.
TATGTCACATGCGCCAGTGCCACTGAAGTGTGCCTGAGCTCTGCACAGGGATGGCACCTTGCTGCCACTAGACCACGTTTGCCCCCGTGCACCCCCACCAGCCCACGCTGAGAGCTCATCCCAACTCCAAGTCTCAGGGCAGGGCTCCCGCCTGTCCACAAGAGCTCCAATTCCCTCCGCACCGCGGGAGCCCCCACCTAGGCCCAGGCACTGGATCAGAGAAGGAAGGGGAGGCAGCCTTGGCCAAATTTCATTGCATGAAAACACACACACACACACACACACACACACCCCCAAAAAAGGGGCCTTGTTATGTACCCTTACATAGCCATACACTTACAGAGCTACTTTGCATCTGCCTTTCTGGATTTATGTGTGTGTGTGTGTGTGTGTGTGTGTGTGTGTATATATATATATATATATATCCGCCCCCCCCCCCCGCAAAAAAAAAAAAAAAAAAAAAAGGTTACTGAGTCTTTAACAGATCCATAAGAAAGTTTTGGGGAAACCGAAGAGCAGCCTGCACGCTCAGAGGCTGGCTGATCATTACTGCGTTGGGGATACGTGCATCCGTGCATATGCCCTGCGTGGAAATGAAAGCAAGCAATTCAGGAAAGTACTTCAGAAACCCTTCTACCAGGTACAGAATTGCTCACCAGGCAAGAGATGAGTGATTAAGAATCAGAAAGGATCTCTTACAATTTTCAGTTAGACTTTTTTGCACTCTGTGAAGGTAAATGTGTTCTAATAATTTTACATGTCAACGTACTCATGGCACACCTAGGGTATATTTCAGTAAGACAGCAAAGATCTGTTTTCTTTCCTTCCTTTCTCCCTCCCTCCCTCCCTTCCCCTCTTCCCTCCTTTCCTTCCTTCCTTTCCTTCTTGGGTCAATTCAGGAAGAAGCAACTGATCCAACTAAGAGGAACTAGGAAGGCTTCCTGGAGGAGGGGGCATTTAGGTTGGGATTTGAAACACAGTAAGCGTTACAGGCTTTGAGTAAACATGGAGAGGTTAGGAAGGTTCAGGGCTTTCTTGGGAATACTGAAGAGTCCAGGGGGCTGCAGAGTAGGGTCTTGGGCAGTGTGTGCTGGGAGGCAGGAAGGCAGTGAAGCTGGAATGTAGGTGATGCCTCTGTCCACAGGCAGTAAGCAGCAGGTCAGAGGTTTTCCCAAAAGGCAGTAACATGATCTAGCATGTTATAGAAAGGCCCAAGGCTGTGGCTGGCACTAAGGTGGGACAACCTGAGACTGGAGAGTTGAGGCTTGTAAACTGTAGGCCAGAGTGAAGGGTTCCTGCTCCCCAGAGGCCACCCCAGCAGGGGGCCTGCCTCTGCCTGGAGCCCCTCCAGGATACCTCTTTATCAGTGAGTAGCCTAGGGCACCTGGGTAACAGAGAGAGGAACCAAATCACAGAAAACAAGATCTCTGACCCCAGCAAAACTGATGCCATGTAGCATTTCTATTTCCTGTATCCAGACACCAAAATAATGGATGTGGGGAAGCAGCTGGGAAGACAAGAGTTCCCGTCACTAAATCCTTGCACCACGTCCTTTTGTTGACGTTGGTGGAGAAGCACTTTATAATAACAAAGCTCCCTATTTTTATTCTAGTAGCTCATAGTAAGTTAAATACACCTCAGGCCTATAAAATTTTCATTTCAATGGTAAATTCTGTTCCTTACTTTAAACGTGAGGTTTGCCTTTTTTTTTTTTTTTTTTTTAGACAGAGTCTCGCTTTGTTGCCCGGGCTAGAGTGAGTGCCGTGGCGTCAGTCTAGCTCACAGCAACCTCAAACTCCTGGGCTTAAGCGATCCTACTGCCTCAGCCTCCCGAGTAGCTAGGACTACAGGCATGCGCCACCATGCCCGGCTAATTTTTTGTATGTATATATTTTAGTTGTCCATATAATTTCTTTCTATTTTTAGTAGAGACAGGGTCTCGCTCTTGCTCAGGCTGGAGGTTTGCCTTTATTAATGTTTCCTTAAAGTCAAACACCAAAGTGTGACCTTACATCTCCTCTCTCCTGAGGGAACATGTCTCCACAGATGGCCCTAAGAACCCTAAATCCTTGCAGCTGCCCTTCTGCAGTGACCCTCAAAGGGGGTCAGAGCATGCCACCCCAAAATATGCCACGTTGGCATAAGGATTATTTTGAGCTGAAGTCAACTGAGAAATAGCAGACGTGGGCAATCTCTCTTCTCTCCCCCATCTGAGTAAGGGCAGGCCATGAATGTCCCTGTATGAAGGGGTCCCACATACCAGGAAGAGGGGACAAGGCATATCCCCAGAGATGGGACTGGCTTCAATCTTCACAGACAAACCTCACTAAATAACCCTTATCTTCCATTAGTTTCCCCACATATCTGCCTTCCCACAGTTCATGACCCCTAGAAGCCCCAGCCCGTTCCTCTGCCTTGTCACTTCTCCACAAATTTCTCACTCTCTGTTAAAATGGTATATAAGCTCTCAGGCCTAAATGCTTCTTTGTGTTTTCACTTCCTCTTCTGTGAGACCCTTGTGTACATACAAAAATTAAAATCAAATAAAATTTGTACACCTATACCTTTTGTATGTCTTCTGTCAATTTAATTTGGAGGGCCACAGACACTAAACCTAAGAGGGTAGAAGAAAAGGTTTTCTTCCCCTGCTTCCCAACGTTGTGTCTGGGCTGAGTTTGTGACACACTTTTGCCAACAGCGTGTATCAGGTGACTCTGTGCCCATTCTGGCCCTCTTACCAAGGGTGAGCAGTGTCTGCTCTGGTGCTCTAGGGACTCCTGAACCACCATGTAAGACATGGGTCAGCAGACTATGACCCACAAGCCAAATCTGGCCCACTGGCTATTTTTGTAAATTCAGTTTTATTGTAACATAGCCATAACCATTTGCTTATGTATTATCTGTAGCTACCTTTGTACTACAATGGTGGAGTTGAGTACTTGTGATGGAGACTGTATGGCATGCAAAGGCCAAAATATGTGGTCCTTTACAGAAAAGTTTGCTGACCCTTGATTTTAAAAGACCATCTACCTGCTGGAGAGACCACACGGAGAGGCCCTGCAGCCACAGGGAGAAAGAGAGAGGCCCAGCTGTCCCATGTCCCAGTCTCAGCACCAGGGACTGCTAGTTGGGGCGGTGGGGGGGGGGGGGGGACCAGCAGAAGAACCACCCTGCTGACCCTAGGCAACCCTGGGGACTGGGACAATAAAGTGGTGGCTTTACGCTGTTACATTTCAAGGTGATTTATCACACAGCAGCAGATAACTAGAACCCACTCCCTCTCCCGTCAAAACCAATTATTGGGCTATTTCCTCCAACCCCCAAAATATTATTGGGCTCTGACTATGAAGATGGAACAAAAAGACAGAACATCATTGAAGATTAGACATAAAACCACAGTTGAATTCCTTCCCGAAGCTGTCTAATAGCAAAACATAACTGGTTATGGTTAGCAGAGTTTTTCTGAAGAAATACTATAACTCATCATGAAACCAGCTTTTAAACCACAAGACTTCTGTTTCCTTCACCTTGTACGTCACCCCTACTCTCTGCAACAGTTTGACCACAGTTTAGTTTGTGGGTTTTTGCCTTTTAAATGAATCTTATTAGGAACACTAAGTACCCAAATGGTCCCCCAGGGCAGGAACTGCTCATCCCTCTGAGCACAGAATGTCCACTTGTGTATCTCAGGTGTAGCATCTCCTTGCCCTGAATCTCTAGATTACCTTGTTAGAGAAACACTCTTGTCATTCAAAATATTTCAATTTTTTGAGAGACAAGGACCACTATGAATCCAGCTCATGGTATTAATGGCTTTCTCACCATAAATCCATCAGTTACATTAGTTCTTTAGGGAAAGTGAAGATCAGAACAAGTTCTATTTATCACATTTCCTCAACCACATTTTGAGTGAAGGCTTGATCGAGTGCCCCCGTCCTCTGGCAGTAGAAGCTGCTCATCAGGAAAGAGGAAAGGTGGCACTCATGCTGGAAAAGCCGGACTCTGCTGCAGAAGCCAGGGTGGTTTGGGGGTGGCCTCTCTTCTCCAGACTGGATGTGGCAGGCAGAACAGCCCCAGGGATGCCTGTAGCCTGTGCATGTGTTACCTTGAATAGCAAAAGGGACTTTGCACATATAATAAAGTTATGGACTTTAAAACAGGGAGGTTATCCTGGTGAGCTCAATCCGGTCACATGAACCCTCAAAAGCATAGCATTTTCACTGGCTGAAGGCAAGAAGAGATATGGCAGAATGATGTCTTACTCCATTCAGGCTTGCAAACAGAAATTTATTTCTCCAAGTTCTGGAGGTGGAGAAGTCCAAGATTAGGCACTGGCAGATTTGGTGTTGGGTGAGAGCCCATTTCCTGGTACACAGACGGCACCTTTCCACTGTGTCCTCACGTGGTGTGAAGGGCAAGGCAGCTCTCTGGGGCCCCTTTTCCATGGACACTAATCCCATTCCTGAGGACTCCAGCACCCTGACCTCATCACCTCCCAAAGGCCCCACCTCCTAATCCTGTCACCTTGATAGTTAGGTTTCAACAAATGAGTTTGGGGGAAACAAACAAGCAGGTCATAGCAGGTGACTTCAGAGAATGTGGAAGCATGTGCCATTGTTGGTTTAGGACGCATATGATGAAGAAGGGGCCAGATGGGCTGACGGCCAGCAACAGCAGAGGGAGACCCATGGTGGGGGCTCCAGGGACCCCAGGAGTACTTTCCAGGAACACTGACCTGACATGCAAGACATGGTCAGCTCTTCTGCTGGAGAGACCCAATCAGTTTCAGAAATGAAGCTCTGTCTAAAGGCTTGGAAGTCGTAACGTAAGAACGGCCGTCAATCAGAGACAAGCCACTGGACATTTACCAAACTCAAGTGGTCTGTTAAGTAAGTTGATGGCCTGCAGGTGTGGTTTGAGCTTTGTCTTGCATGGCCTTAGGCCTTTTGATGATGTAGCATCTTACTGTTACAAAGAATATCTCCAGAAAGGGAGGGGCATGAATGAGGCCTGTGTGACCTCCCTCCTCATGGCCAGCAACTCAGCTTTAGGGTTTTTCTGGGGGCCCCTTGGCCAAGAAGGGGTCCATTCAGCCAGCTGGGGGGCTTAAGATTTTATTTTAGCTCACAGTTGGAAATCCCCATATAACTTTTGACTCCCTCCAAACTGAACTGGTAACAGCATACTGTTGACAGGAAGCCTTACTGATAGCAGGAACAGTCGATCAACGCATGTTTTGTGCGTTACATGTATGATATACTGTACTCTTAAAGTGCACTAGAGAAAAGGCAATGTTATTAAGAAAATCACGAGGAAAAGGAAAATCTGTTTGCTCTCCGCCCAGTGGAAGTGACTCACACACAGGGCTCCATCCTTGCCCTCACCTCGGGTAGGCCGAGAAGGGGAGGAGGGTGTTGAAAGGAAAACTCTGGAAACATTGAATCTAACCGAGTGTAACTGAACGCAGAACGGTGCAGGACTCGGGCAGCCCCTGGAGCAGCACGGGTTCCCAGCGACTCGGCACCGCCACGTTGTCGGAGAGGACGCATGAGCAGAAAGAGGAAAGCGACACGGGAGAATGGAGTGAGGACCAGAAACAGCCAGGTGCTCTGCCTTTTTGAACAGAATCTGGGCACCTGGCTGCCCGTGACTGGCTGCAACTCAGTGACTGGTGCAAGGGTAGGTTACAGTCTGTGTACACATCCACTCAGGTGACAGTCTGTATGGCGGGAGAAACCTCTAGGCCAGACTCAAACACGCAAGGTGGCGGCTTCAAGCTAAACTTAATGGAACAGGGGGTTGGTCTCGCTGGCTCCGGGGCTGCAGAGGAGAAGGAAAATCCGTGTGTAAGTGGACCGGGCTGTCCAAAGCCCCGTTGTTCAAGGATCGACTGCACACCCAGTCCTCGTCTCAGACCTAGGGCTCAGGTTTGTGCTAATGCTCCTGTCTCTAAGATACCGGTGTCGCCGCTCCGCTGCATGCACTGCTAAGAGGTGTGTCCCCTGGCTCCGCAGGCTGTGGTCGCCCTAGCCAAGAAGGGCTTGGCGACAGAAGGGACGGGAGTTTATCAGCCACCAAAGCCCCACCTAGAGAGGCTCCCCCAAGCTGCAGGCGTTCACGGTGGGTGCTGGGACTCCTGTGTCCCCTCCTGTGCGCATTTTGAGTTCTGGAGAACCACTCTGCCTCACAGGAGCTGACAGAGGTCTGTTTGGCGGTGGCCCGCAGAGCCGCGTGCCTGCCAGCGGCCCGCCAGCTGGTTTCCACCCGCGAGGTCAGGGCGCCAGCCATGTGGCTCTGCTTCTCCTGCCGACCTTCTCGCTGCGGGGAGCCGGTGGTGGTGCTGGGCCGACCCCAAGGGAACTGAGGCAGGAAAGCCACCTGACACCGTAGCGGTTCAGGGTGTCCTGGGAGCGATGCTGGGCAGGTGTTGGGAGGAGGGGAGGTGGACACCCTGAAGACCTCTGACCCTTCCTGAGGCCGAGGGTGGGTGACAACGTGTTGTGTGAATGGGAGCTGGGAGAGGACAGAGCCCAGGGTCTGCCATGACTTCAGGGGGCCTCAGCCAGGCAGGCCTGGAACACTGCTGGTTACGCTGGGGCACCGACTGCCATGGCCCCTGTCTCGCCCAGCAAAGCCCATCGGTCAGGATGGGTGAGGGCTGCCTCGGGAACCTGTGGTCCCCGGTCTCGGGGGCTCTGCTCAGCACGGTCACCTGAGGGCCCAGGCCGACAGCGCACCACCTCAGCAGGAGGCCCACCGCCTTTGCCGGGTGGGGAGGCCCCTGCAGCTGCGACAGTGGCGCCTCGCTTTCCTGCCTTGGGCCATTCTGTGGGGACTGCATTCTCAGACACACTGCTTCCAGGCACCCACCCCGTGTCACCTGGAGGCCAGCGCAGACCAAGGGCTGCACGCTCTCGGCCCCAGGTGCATCTCGCCTACACGTGGGTGTTACAAAGGAAAGTGGAACAGCAGGTACAAATCGGACGGTTTCCCACAGAACTACGGATGCCCGATTCCTCTTGAAAACCAGGTGACGGTCCGCTCTGAGCAAGCACTTGGCAGCAACACCTCCGAGGGAGGCAGCTGCCTTCTGTGAGGGGCACGTGCCCCTCTGGGTTTCCGCCGTGCCCACAACCCCAGCTGAAGTCCCTCACCGCCCCCTGCCAGCGTCTCGGCTCCCTGCCCGGTGCTCTGGCGCACACGGGGCCCAGCATGCAGTCCTGCCTCTGGCCCTTGGCCCACACCGACCGACAGAGACCGACCGAGACCAGCCGCAGGGTCCGAGGGGCCGGGTCCCTCAGAGCTCTCAGCGCTGCACAGGTCAGCCTTGCCACCCTTGCTGCCCTGTGGCCCCTTCTTGCTCACTGGAGGTGGCTGTGCTCTCTCCGTGCTTCTTGTCCTTTGGGGCTTGTTTTGGCAGAAGGGCAGAGGGGTCAGGAATGCCTGTAGCCTGTCCTTTTCAGTTCAAAGACTCCAGAAAGATCTAGGCTTGTTCCCAGTCTGCCTGGAGTCTGTCTGCCGTCCATCCGGGCAGGCCACCCAGTGTGGTGCCCAGCCCAGGGCTCCAGCCATCCCCTCTCTCCATGAGACCTACTCAAGAGACTGTTGCTCCGTCCCCTCACTAGTGATGTCCTCCTGGGAACACTCTCCTGTAACACCTGCTGTCTGAGTCCTGCTGGGTGGCTGCCACAGAATACTGGGACTGGGTAACTGATAAACAAGAGAAACCTGTTGTTCACAGTTCTGGAGGCTGGATGTTCAAGGTTAAGGCACGCTGTCTCCGGTGTCTGGGGAGGCCCTCCTGGTAGATGGCGCTTTGTTGCTGTGTCCTCACTGGCAGAAGGACGGAAAGGCTTCCCTTGAGCCCTGACCCCATCCCTGAGGGCGCTGCTCTCAGGACCTAATCGCTGCCAAGGGGCCTCAGCTCCTAGTCCTACCACAGTGGGGTTAGGTTCCAACATATGACCTTTGCGGGACACCAGCGTTCAAACCATAGCAACCTTCTATCCCAAACATTTAACCAGTGCCTTCTAAGCACCAGGCCTGTGCTCACCTTTGGGCGACACAGGTGAGCAAGGAAAGCCGGGTCTTGCATCTTACAGTCTGCAGAGGAAAGGGAGGTGGAGATGGGAGGAAACCCAGGGCGGGCCGTAGACAAGGCCTGCAGGGCTCAGCCACGGTCACGGCAGCGCGGCCCCCGGGGGGACACGGGCCGGTGGGGCAGGTGCGAGGGGCGAGGAAGGGCAGCAGGACCAGCGGCTCCCGGCGCGGTCCGCAGGGGCGCAGCGCGCTGGGCGGCTCCGGGCGGGCGTGGCCCGGCAGGCGCCTGTTTGGCGGCTTCGGCTCCGGGGTGGCCGGATGACTCCGGCGGGCTCTGCGGCGGTCGAGAGCTGGGAGGCGCCGAGGTGGTGCAGGGTTCGGGGTCCAGCAAGTTGGAAATAGTTACCGGGAGGGCAACCGGCCAGCAGGACAGCGGGAGGAGGCCCCCCTCTACGCCGCTCCCCCTCCTCCTCCCCCATGCCGCTCCCCCCCCCCCCCACGGCGCTCCCCTCCTCCTCCCCCACGCCATTTCCCCTCCCCCACGCCCATCTGTGCAGGGGCCTCTGCGCAGCAGCGTGCTAGGCCCGCAGGGAGTCACGCTCTATCTCCAACACGGGGTCAAAAGGGGTGTTATGTAGATTATTGTTGGTGAGAATTGTCATGGGTTATTTTTTAAGAATGAGGGTATTTTAACTGAGAAGTCAGAAGTAAGGGGTTTTGGTAGTGCACGTATGAGTCAGCTGAGGCATGTGTCAATATGATATATTATTGGGGGGGTCTTTGGATGTTTTTATGTCTACATAGGGATGTTTGAAAAATTGTAAGTGGCTCAGTCAGAGGGTTGTGATGGTCTAGGACAGAATGAGGCTTGACGTGACATATTTAATACTGAGATAATTTAGTAGAAGCAGCTATGGTTTGGAAAATCTGTATTAATGAATTGTCTTTTTATGTAAAAGAAGATAGTGTTGGTAAGACAGTTATGATTTACAACATAAAGACTCAATTTATTTTACTTATCTGTTAGTAAGTTTGGCTCGCAACAGTAATTTTAGATTATTTAGTGGTTTATGGGATTAAGTCTGTTGTTTTTTGTTTAGGTTTTGGAGAAGCAAGTTTTATTTGGGTGTTATATTAGTCTGTGTTGCACTACTATAAAGGAACACCTGCAGCTGGGTAATTTATCACGAAAAGAGGTTTATAGGCTCCCAGTTCTTCAGGCTGTCCGAGAAGCCTGGCACCAGCACCTGCTTGGGGTGAGGGCTTCAGGAGCTTCCAATCAAGGTGGAAGGCAAAGGAGGAGCAGGTGTATCACCTGGGGAGAGGGAGCAAAGCAAGAGATGGAGGAGGGCTGCTCTTTTAAACAAGGAGCTCTCCAGGAACTAACAGAGCATGAACTCACTGATTATTACAGGAGGGCACCAAGCCATTCATGAGGGATCCGCCCCCATGACCCAAACCCCTCCCACCCAGCCCCACCTCCAACACTGGGGACCAAATTTCAACATGAGATTTGGAGGGGCCAAACATCCAGACTGTATCCGGTATGATAGATTGAAGATTTTATTTTGGCTAGTTTGACTGATGAGTGGATGGTCAGAGGTATTTTATAGGGCTGATTTATTGGGGACGAGTTGATCTTTTGGTATATTTTCTTTATGGTTTGAGGGGGACTTGGTCATTTGTCTGGAACTGGTGAAAGTGCATGTTGGTTGGGAGCAGTAGTCTGTTAGAAGTAAATTTATGAATAGAAATTAGAATTTTATTTAAGATTTTTAGATATCCTTTAAATGTTATTTTTTGTTGTTGTATAGGGTCCCTTCCTTCCAGCAAGCCTAGGGATGGTTTATAATACTATTTTGAAGGGGCTCATTTGGAGTCTGTTTTGGGGGACCATCTGAATTTTTAACAGGGCAGAGGGTAATATTTTAGGTTAAATTATTTTTTTGGCAGATTTTGGCAATTCTTTTTTTTTTTTTTTTTTTGAGTCAGGGTCTCCCTCTGTTGCCCTGGCTAGAGTGCTGTATCATCATAGCTCACTACAACCTCAAACTCCTGGGCTCAAGTGATCCTCCTGCCTCAGCCTCCCAAGTAGCTGGGACTACAGGCTCACGCCATCATGCCTGGCTAATTTTTCTATTTTTTATAGAGACGGGGTCTCGCATTTGCTCAGGCTGTTCTTGAACTCCTGACTTCAACTGATCCTCGGCCTCTTAGAGTGCTAGGATTACAGGCATGAGACACTGTGCCTGGTAGACAATTATTTTTTTAAGGTATTTTTTGTAGTCTTTTTAGTGGGCTGGGATGCTGAAATATGAAGTTTTTAATTTATTTTTAAAATATGTGATACTTTTTGAGTTATTTGGGAGATGAAAGTGGTCTTATTGAATTCACCACTCTGGTTATAGGAAGTCTATATTAGGGATTTTTTTAAGTAGGGCTTTAGCCACTTTTGTGGCCTTTGTTGTTTTGGAGGAAAAGGCTTTAATTTATTTTTTAAAGGTGTTAACAAATACTAAAAGGTATTTGATGGCTTTAGGGGCTGGGGGCGTTATGGTGGAGTCTGTCATCCTCGCAGGGTTTCACATCAGACTGTGTGATGGACTGTTGTCTCAGGGGTATCGTTGGCATAAATTATATGTTGTCAAATGACTTTTTGGATGGTCTTTTGTAAATTAGGCCTGATTAAATATTTTTGGATTTATTGTGAAGTATTTTTTATAATGAGTGTTTTGATTAATTCGACTTATAATTTTTTTTAAAGGGCCTCAGGCACTAGGATGATATTTTTTGAATTACATTTTCAGTCCAGGGTGTTCTGGGGTGGAAGACCTAGATTTTTATTTTTTGGTTTTTTAAAAATTTTAGGGGTATATTGAAGCTGATAGTTGGTAAGGTCAGTTTGGGGAATTGGTGCTTTCAGAAGGGCATTAAGGCGCTGAGTCTTTGTGGCAGTCTCAGTTATCTGATCTGTCCGTGATTCCTGTTGTTGCTGTTGTGGTGAGGACACCCTGTTCCCTGCCGGGGCAGTGAGTATAGCGTTACGTTTGCACAGTTGGTGAAAGGTTTTGTCTGTCTTCTCTCTGTCTCCAAACATCGGTGTCACATGCTTAGCTTTGATTACACATCAGAGGCACGAGCCTAAATCTGGAATTCTGCCACAAGGCTGCCTCCAGGGTGCCCCAGCGTATTCCAGAGAGCCAGCAGGAAGTAGCTGTCACCAGTGTCATGACCTGGCCTCAGAAGTTCCATAGAGTCTCTCCACTGCGCCCTTCGGTCAGCGGGTCACGAAGGCAGGCCCAGCATCAGGGCACCTGTCACTCGGCAGAGCTGCGCAGGGCAGCACGAGGACTGTACGAGTCAGTATCTGTGACGGGTTTAGAACAGCTCCTCAGAGGAACACACCTGCACAGTGATTGTTAAATAAAGCTTATTGCTCCTGGATTTGAAAAATCGTGTTCCAATAAGCCAACTTCCTGTCTAATAGCTAGAACATTCCTGCATTGTCCCAAGAGGAAAGGACCTAATCCCGATGCTCTTTCAGCACCTGGCCATTGGGAGCTGGAGTCAGAATCCTTGTCGCAGCTCCAGAAGCTTCACCAGGAGATGACAGAATCCAGAGGGAAGGCCCCTCTGTGCAGGCAGAGGGGACAAACAGTGGGCTTTAGCACCGGACTCGGGAGCAAATGCCTGGGTGGCCCCACCTCGGCCGTGAAACACAGAGCAAAGAAGGCCAGGGTGGACGGAGGCTCTTGCTGCATGTTCCAGCCTCCTGCGGCCCTCGGAAGCCTCCACCCCTGGCCTCTCCTCTGATGGTTACACCAGAGGCTCTGAAGCAGGACCTGGCTTCAGAATTTTGAAACCTTGCGGGTGATTTCAAGATGCAGCTAAACTTAAGAACAACTGAAAAGCTGGTTTCCAGTGTTCCCGTGCCTGGGACTCACTTGGGGATCTTGTTGAAGTGTGGACCCTGACTCAGAGGGTCTGGGAACACTGAGCTTCTGCCTTTCCAGCAAGCTCCCAGCCATGTTGGTGCAGCAGGTCTGTGGACCACACTGCGAGTGGCAGGAAAATAGAGCAATGTTTCCCAGTCTTGTCTTGACTTTTTGAATCTATGCCTCCCACAGATTAACATAAAAATTGTATGTCTTCTTTAATGTTATTTGAAACCTGCACAATAAATTGGGTATTGGGACTAAAACCAAGTGCTGGCATGAGGGACAAAGCTCTACCTCGTCTGCACATCACACTCTGTGGCCTCCCTGCGGCTGAGCCCAGCAGGGGCGTCCCACCCACACCTGCGATCTGAGAACACAGCATAGTGCACAACAAGCAGAGGTGGCACCCAGGACCAGGGTCCCGCCTGCTCCTTCTCCCACTGTTGAGGGGGACCCACCACCCCACTTCCTCTTGGGGCCTTGCTTTCCCCATCACCAAGCAAGAGAGTGCCAGGTGACTTCAAAGGGCCTTTCCAATGTGGCTGGGGAATTTTGATCTTAAATCATCTTTTAATCTTTTCTGTCACGTGGCCAAAGGATCTCTGGCCTTCTCTGTGACTTTCAGGAAAGAGGCAGGCCTCCAATAGCACTGTGCACCATGGGCACCCATGGCAGGGGACTTCCCCGACAAGGACATGGACAGGCACATGAGGGGCGGAGACCAGGCCGCAGGATGCCAGCAGGAACAACGCCCAGGCTGGGGGCTGTGGAATCTCGGTCTGTAAAGGGCCAGGTGGTCCCACAGCCGGTGTTGCCAGCAGCGCTACGTCACAGCTACTTAGCTCCACCCCGACGCACGAAGGGGCCATGGACAGTGTATGTGCGCCAATAAACTCGATTCACAGAAACAGGCGGTGGGCGGATGCAGCCCACAGACTGCAGTTTGCTGACGGGGCCTAGAGCAGAGCTTCTCAAACCTTCAGGAGCTCACCCAGGCGTCTTGCTAAACTGTGGGTTCTGGGAGCGAAGGTCTGAATGCAGCCCTGCCCAGTGGAAACATAACAGGAGTGACGTGTGATGTAAAATTTCCTGGTGCCCACTTTTTTTTAAAGTTTAAAAAAAGGTGAAATTAATGTTAATAAGCTACTTAATATAACCTAACATACCCAAGATAGTATGATTTCATTGTGTGGCACTAACCATGTTTCAAGGACACAGTAGCCACGTGTAGCCAGCAGCCAGGGTGATGGCTGCACAGGAGCCATGTGAGGCCTGGGAGTCTGCATTTCAGACCAGCTGCAGGTGACACGATGCCACTGGTCCAGGGACCTCACTTTGTAGCGAGGGCCCAGAGAATGTTACCCTCTAACTGAGCTGGTGAGATAGCTGTGGAGCTTTTACACAGTTGCCTGGAGGATATTTGGCAAATTGTGTACATGTCCTAAGACATGAATGTTTGAAGTCACATCTTAGGGAACGTCCCCACTCATTGGTACCATCCCTGTGTGTTACTATCAAGTAATATTAGGTTGGTGCAAAAGTAATTGCAGTTGTAGCATTGCTGAAATTTGCCATTTGATACTGGAATACATTCTTAAATAAATGTGGTTATGTTATACATCATCTTAATGTGCATTTCTTTATGTTTTTTGCTAATGACTTATTACTTGCTGTTTATTTGATGTTTATTTTAGACTATGGAAATGATGTTAGACAAAAAGCAAATTTGAGCTATTTTCTTATTCGAGTTCAAAATGGGTCATAAAGCATCAGAGACAACTGGCAACATCCACAACGCATTTGGCCCAGGAACTGCTAATGAACGTACAGTGCAGTGGTGGTTCAAGAAGTTTTGCAAAGGTGATAAGAGCCTTGAAGATGAGGAGCGCAGTGGCCATTGGAAGTTGCAAACGACCAATTGAGAGCAATCATGGAAGCTGATCCTCTCACAACTACACGAGAAGTCACCAGAGAACTCAGCATCCACCATTCTACGGTTGTTCTGCATTTGAAGCAAATTGGAAAGGTCAGAAAGCTCGACAAGTGGGTGCCTCATGAGCTGACCGAAAATCAAAAAAATTTTTTTTATAAGTGTCATCTTCTCTTATTGTATACACAACAACAAACCATTTCTCAATAGGATTGTGACATACGACGAAAGGTGGATTTTATGTGACAACCGGTGACGACCAGCTCAGTTGTTGAACTGCAAAGAGGCTCCAAAGCACTTCCCAAAGCCAAACTTGCTCCAAAAAAAAGTCATGGTCACTGATTGGGGGTCTGCTGCCAGTCTGATCCACTACAGCTTTCTGAATCCCGGCAAAACCATCACATCTGAGACGTGCGCTCAGCAAATCGATGAGATGCACCGAAAACTGCAACACCTGCAGCCGGCATTGGTCAACAGAAAAGGCCCCATTCTTCTCCATGACCAACACTTCAAAAGTTGAATGAATTGCTGGCCAGGCACGGTGGCTCATGCCTGTAGTCCTAGCACTCTGGGAGGCTGAGGTGGGAGAATCACTTGAGCTCAAGAGTTCAAGACCAACCTGAGCAAGACTGAGACCCCATCTCTAGTAAAGAGAAAAACTAACCGGGTGCTGTGGCACTCTGGCCCTGGCAATAGAGCAAGACTCTATCTCCAAAAAAAAAAAAAAAAAAAGTTGAAGGAATTGGGCCATGAAGTTTTGTCTCTTCTGCCGTATTCACCAACCGGCTACCACTTCTTTAAACTTCTCCACAACTTTTTGCAGGGAAAATATTTCCACAACCAGCAGGATGCAGAAAATGCTTTCCAAAAGTTTGTGGAATCTCAAAGCATGATTTTTACACTGCAGGAATAAACAAACTTATTTCTCATTGGCAAAAATGTGTTGATTGTAATGGTTCCTATTTTGATTAATAAAGATGTGTTTGAGCCTAGTTACAATGATTTAAAATTCACAGCCCAAAACCACAATTACTTTTGCACTGAGCTCCAGATTCCCATGGCCAATTGTCTGCTGGACATTCCTCCCTGACGGTCACTTGGGCATCTCACATTTGACCTGTCCCAAAGCAAACTGTAGCCCCTACCCCTCCCCGGCCTCCCCATCCAGCTTCCCAAACCAGAAGCTGTCCTAGCCTCCCCTAGCCCCCCAAGTCTGTCCTGTCTGCCTGGGCAGGCAGCCCTCCCCACACCCACCCCGGGAGACACTGCCCCTGCCTGCACCTCCCCTCCATGCCTGTGCCCCAGCCCATGCTCCTCAGGACTGCACCCTGAGTCTGTCACTGGTCCATGACAGCAGGACAGGGCAGGGGTCCTGCCTGCACCCCCTCCCCAGGGTGCTGGTCTCGTACGTCCCTCCCAGCAAGGCTCCCAGCCCCTGGGGGCACTCACACCGCTGGGTCTCCGCTGGGTCTCTTTCATGCTCTGCCCCCTTCCTTTTCTGTACTATCTGCCTCAAAATTCATCGTCACCTGCTAACTAACGGAGGCCACTCTGCTGTGTCTCCTTCAGGACCCCTCGGCCAGGGGTCCCCGAGGCCAGCCCAGTGCCTGAAGCACGGTGAGCTCGCAGTGAATGGGAGGAACAAATGTGGGTAGGCCCCAACACTGCCAGCAACAGAGAAGAGGGGTCCAACCCCGGCCACCAACCCCTCAAGGACAGGATTTCCCTGGTTCAAGAACTGGGCAGTGTTACAGAGAAAAGTATCTGCCTCTAGCAACAGCCAGAGTTCCTGCTGGGACCAGAGGCCTGAGGAAGTGCATGTGGCAGGAATCCTGTCCACCCAGGGAGCCCTCCTATGCCACACCAGGTGTGCCGTGTCCCTAGGGCAGGACCCCTCAGAGGGTGATGGAGGAAGGAGGCTCCCTGAGAGACTAGGGGGGTGGCGCAAAGCAGGACACAGAAAGAGAAGAACCAGGCAGGCCAAGGTCAGGCCAGTTTCCCAGGGGGGCCTTTCAGCCTGATCCCTCAGGGGAACTCGGGGGCCTAGGGGCACCCTGGCGTTCGTCTGGGCTTCATACGCCCACCCGTTCTTGCTGGCCGAGGCCGTGGGTGGGGCTGGGCGTGGAGGTGGCAACTCCTGGCCCTTCCTGCACCCGTGCCCGGGAGTGAAACAGTGCCATGAGCCCAGGGGCAGCTCGAGGGCCACCAGCGGAGGAGACCACCCTGTTCCCACGGCGAGGGCCACAGCTTCCCTGACACCTCCACTGCGCGTCTGCGTCCACCCCTGCCTCGCCCGGGCCACTCCATCTGCCGTTGACGTTTATCCATTGATATTTTCCGCACCTTGGGTCTCCTCCTCTCCGTCTGCAGCTGCACCAGGGGCCGCAGGTTGCCAGGGAGCCCTCTGGAGCAGGGGCTGAGGAGATGTGGGGTCCCTTCCCACACCGAGGACAGCCCGTCCCGCCCTCTGTGAGTGAGGAGGGCGGGAGGGAGGGGGGCTCTTGGGATGTGCTGGATCCCCAGGGTTGATGAGAGAGATTCAGAACTGCGGGCGCCTGCGGGGCTGCAGTGTCCCTGCTTGGACTTCCTCCTCGGGCTCAAATTGCCACCTGAGAGCAGGTGGCAAAAAAGTCCCTGAGTATTTCATCCTTGGCTCTCAGGGGCTGGAGGATAGCATTGCTGTGCGTTAGGAAAAGATCTGTGTTGCCTGCACCTCACTTAGGACACAACTTGCATTTTACAGAAATTTACTGGGTGATAAAGAATTTGGGGGGGTCTGTTTTCTCAAATACAGGAAACTGACTTTTCTCAAAAGTGACCTTTACTTACCACTCTTGAGCAGAGAACAAAGTAACGGTTGCCCGCCCCCGCCCCCCCGCCCCCCAGGTGCTGCCTGTAACTCAGGTGTCTCTCCCAGGCCAAGAAAGATTTCTCTTTTCTCTCAGTTGTTAATTTTTCCTAAAAGATCATTTGACACCTTGGCTATGGAGGATTCAGTTCAAAGACAGCTCTGCAGCCCACACAAGCGTGGTTCTGGGCAGGACGCCCCCAAGGCCACAGAGGCTCGGAAAAAGGTTTCCTCAGCCCTATTTGTCTACTTAAAAAGAAATGAGCACCTCCAGGTCCTCCCTTCTGTCACAGAGACGCGGCAACGCAGGTGTGTCCTGGCTGACGCTGTGACCAGCGCGGGCTGGGACGGGGTGGGAGGCGCCAGCCCTGCCAGACGGAGGCGTGGCCAGCGACAGATGCATGTCGTGAGATGCCATGTTGGAGACGCTGGGCTCCCCCTCCGGCCGAGAGAGCTGACGAGCACAGGAGAGACGTGGACACGGACATGCCAGTGCGCAGAAGAGACGGCCGAAGCCAAGCTCGAAGACCATGGGCCCTGCCCCAGGAGCAGACGATGTATTTAGTAATTTAGCAGGATGTTTGTGGGTAAATCAAGATGTTGCTGTAAGTAAAAGTCTGCCAACTAGGCAGTTTAACTGAGGATCGCAGAAGCATATTTTACTTCCATGTTGGTGACAGAACTATTTTCCTAACACAAGTCCAGTGTGACCCTTTTTTCAGAGATGCCCTCTATGCGGAGGGCTTGGGTGCCTTTTTGGCAGGGGCTACAGTCAGAGCCTGGAGAGCTTAGAGACCCTTCTCCCTGCGTGGCCCAGCAGTTAGACCCTGCATGCCAGGGGCGCATGTGACATGCCCCACTGCCCACCCAGCCCGGAGTCCAGGCTGAAGTGTGTGCCAGGCTGCCGTCTACACTCTTCCGCCAGGGAGGGCCCAGGGGTTCTGCCGTGCTCTGCGACTGAGCAGGAAGGACGGACTCCGGGGGTACTTCAGGCACTGCTGCATACACAGCAAACACCCGGCACACGTAGGGTGCTTCTGCGTATTTCTGGTGTTGCCTCTCCCCTGCTTTTGGTACTTGAGTTGCGGCTCCTTCAGTCAGTGCACAGATATGCGTGCACAGGGCCAGCGCTGAGCTTGGTGCTGGGGAGGGCTTGTGACTGGAGCCAGCCCTGCAGGAAGCTGGCACAGCCCCTGACAGGAGAGTGCAGTGGGCAGGACGAGGCATGTGTGACGGAGGATGCGGGGCCACACATGCTCTGCTGTCCCTGCAAGGAGAAGTGTAAAGGCCCCAAAGGACAAAAAGCACGGAGAGAGCACAGCCACCTCCAGTGAGCAAGAAGGGGCCACAGGGCAGCAAGGGTGGCAAGGCTGACCTGTGCAGCGCTGAGAGCTCTGAGGGACCCGGCCCCTCGGACCCTGCGGCTGGTCTCGGTCGGTCTCTGTCGGTCGGTGTGGGCCAAGGGCCAGAGGCAGGACTGCATGCTGGGCCCCGTGTGCGCCAGAGCACCGGGCAGGGAGCCGAGACGCTGGCAGGGGGCGGTGAGGGACTTCAGCTGGGGTTGTGGGCACGGCGGAAACCCAGAGGGGCACGTGCCCCTCACAGAAGGCAGCTGCCTCCCTCGGAGGTGTTGCTGCCAAGTGCTTGCTCAGAGCGGACCGTCACCTGGTTTTCAAGAGGAATCGGGCATCCGTAGTTCTGTGGGAAACCGTCCGATTTGTACCTGCTGTTCCACTTTCCTTTGTAACACCCACGTGTAGGCGAGATGCACCTGGGGCCGAGAGCGTGCAGCCCTTGGTCTGCGCTGGCCTCCAGGTGACACGGGGTGGGTGCCTGGAAGCAGTGTGTCTGAGAATGCAGTCCCCACAGAATGGCCCAAGGCAGGAAAGCGAGGCGCCACTGTCGCAGCTGCAGGGGCCTCCCCACCCGGCAAAGGCGGTGGGCCTCCTGCTGAGGTGGTGCGCTGTCGGCCTGGGCCCTCAGGTGACCGTGCTGAGCAGAGCCCCCGAGACCGGGGACCACAGGTTCCCGAGGCAGCCCTCACCCATCCTGACCGATGGGCTTTGCTGGGCGCGACAGGGGCCATGGCAGTCGGTGCCCCAGCGTAACCAGCAGTGTTCCAGGCCTGCCTGGCTGAGGCCCCCTGAAGTCATGGCAGACCCTGGGCTCTGTCCTCTCCCAGCTCCCATTCACACAACACGTTGTCACCCACCCTCGGCCTCAGGAAGGGTCAGAGGTCTTCAGGGTGTCCACCTCCCCTCCTCCCAACACCTGCCCAGCATCGCTCCCAGGACACCCTGAACCGCTACGGTGTCAGGTGGCTTTCCTGCCTCAGTTCCCTCGGGGTCGGCCCAGCACCACCACCGGCTCCCCGCAGCGAGAAGGTCGGCAGGAGAAGCAGAGCCACATGGCTGGCGCCCTGACCTCGCGGGTGGAAACCAGCTGGCGGGCCGCTGGCAGGCACGCGGCTCTGCGGGCCACCGCCAAACAGACCTCTGTCAGCTCCTGTGAGGCAGAGTGGTTCTCCAGAACTCAAAATGCGCACAGGAGGGGACACAGGAGTCCCAGCACCCACCGTGAACGCCTGCAGCTTGGGGGAGCCTCTCTAGGTGGGGCTTTGGTGGCTGATAAACTCCCGTCCCTTCTGTCGCCAAGCCCTTCTTGGCTAGGGCGACCACAGCCCGCGGAGCCAGGGGACACACCTCTTAGCAGTGCATGCAGCGGAGCGGCGACACCGGTATCTTAGAGACAGGAGCATTAGCACAAACCTGAGCCCTAGGTCTGAGACGAGGACTGGGTGTGCAGTCGATCCTTGAACAACGGGGCTTTGGACAGCCCGGTCCACTTACACACGGATTTTCCTTCTCCTCTGCAGCCCCGGAGCCAGCGAGACCAACCCCCTGTTCCATTAAGTTTAGCTTGAAGCCGCCACCTTGCGTGTTTGAGTCTGGCCTAGAGGTTTCTCCCGCCATACAGACTGTCACCTGAGTGGATGTGTACACAGACTGTAACCTACCCTTGCACCAGTCACTGAGTTGCAGCCAGTCACGGGCAGCCAGGTGCCCAGATTCTGTTCAAAAAGGCAGAGCACCTGGCTGTTTCTGGTCCTCACTCCATTCTCCCGTGTCGCTTTCCTCTTTCTGCTCATGCGTCCTCTCCGACAACGTGGCGGTGCCGAGTCGCTGGGAACCCGTGCTGCTCCAGGGGCTGCCCGAGTCCTGCACCGTTCTGCGTTCAGTTACACTCGGTTAGATTCAATGTGTCCAGAGTTTTCCTTTCAACACCCTCCTCCCCTTCTCGGCCTACCCGAGGTGAGGGCAAGGATGGAGCCCTGTGTGTGAGTCACTTCCACTGGGCGGAGAGCAAACAGATTTTCCTTTTCCTCGTGATTTTCTTAATAACATTGCCTTTTCTCTAGTGCACTTTAAGAGTACAGTATATCATACATGTAACGCACAAAACATGCGTTGATCGACTGTTCCTGCTATCAGTAAGGCTTCCTGTCAACAGTATGCTGTTACCAGTTCAGTTTGGAGGGAGTCAAAAGTTATATGGGGATTTCCAACTGTGAGCTAAAATAAAATCTTAAGCCCCCCAGCTGGCTGAATGGACCCCTTCTTGGCCAAGGGGCCCCCAGAAAAACCCTAAAGCTGAGTTGCTGGCCATGAGGAGGGAGGTCACACAGGCCTCATTCATGCCCCTCCCTTTCTGGAGATATTCTTTGTAACAGTAAGATGCTACATCATCAAAAGGCCTAAGGCCATGCAAGACAAAGCTCAAACCACACCTGCAGGCCATCAACTTACTTAACAGACCACTTGAGTTTGGTAAATGTCCAGTGGCTTGTCTCTGATTGACGGCCGTTCTTACGTTACGACTTCCAAGCCTTTAGACAGAGCTTCATTTCTGTAACCAATTACAAATCAAGGAATCTTTAAACCCACCTGTAACCTGTAACCCCTCACCCCTTTGTGATGTCCCGCCTTTTCAGGCCAGCCAATGTGTGCCCTCTGATTAATGACTTAGGGTTTTACTTGGGGTCCATGTGTAATTCCTGTCTCCATGAATGCATGAAACCAAACTGTGACCCAGCTACCACCGGCACAGTGGCTCAGGGCCTCTTGAGGCCATGTGCTCTGGGCCAGTCACACACGTTCAGCTCAGAAAACTCGTAAACCTCTTTAATTATTTTACAGAGTTTGGGTTTTTCCCTTTAACAAGACTGTGGGGGAGGTTGGCACCCCTAACCCCCCTGCTGTTCAAGTGTCAGCTGTTTTCTGAGGTACTGTGATTTCAGGTGATTGATTTGTATTTCTTGTAGGTACAGCGTGGTTGTTTTCCCACTGAACACATACTAGCAAGTGAACTAACAGAGCTTTAAAACCAGAGAAGCCCAGGTTAACAGCACCGTCAGCTCTGTGCCCTCCAGCAAGTAACGAAGGAGGACGTTCCGGCTCAGCCCTCTACTCAGTTTCCTGTGGGACTCAGGAGCTCCCTCTGGGCCGTGGTAAGACTTAGAAATAACGCGCACACAGGCACAGGTCAGTGTTTGTGGGCTACGATGGGAATCAGACCCGCCCAGGGGGCCCTTAGTGTGTGCAGGTTAGGGGGACACGAGACTCACCATCCAGACCACACCCTCCCACGTGTGGTGATCGGCTTCATGTGTCCATCTGAGTGGGCCTCGGGGTGCCCGGAGTCAGCGTCACTCTGGGTGTGTCTGTGAGGACGCTTCCGGCCGAGATGAGCGTGTGTGTCCCTGGACTGCAGACAGCAGGCGGCCCCTCCTCTGGAGTCTGGGCGGGCTTCCCAGTGGAAATGCAGCCTACCTGACGGTGGGAGTTCTGGACCAGGCTGCAGAGAGCTTCGAGGGCTCGGCTTGTGTCTCTCAGAACACCTCCTCTCGGGACGCCTCGTCCGGGAGAGTCGGTGTGTGCTGGGAGGAGGCCCAGCCTTCCCTTTCTGTTGCCAGCCAGGGAAAACTGCCCTTAAAGGACTCACGTTTACCTTAGGCTCACCCAGATAACCTCCCTTTTTTAAGGTCAATGGATTGGTAATCTTAATTAAATCTGCAAACCCCCTTTTGTGGTATAATATAATCATGTTAATAACACCAGCCAGGGGCTGGGTCTCGGGTGGGGGTGGAAATCTCCGTCTCTGCCCGTCTGCCCTGTCCTCAGTGGCTCTGTGTCCCTCCTCTCAGCTGTGCCACCACCCAGTCACTGTCGCTCTGCAGGAGGTCTTGAAACTAAGTGACGTCAGCCTTCCAGCTTTTAAAAAGTACTTTGACTAATCTAGGTCCTTTGCATTTTCAAGTACATTTTACAATTAGCTTCTCAATTTCTACACAAAACCTTGATGGAATTTTGATTGAAATTACATTGACTCTATAGATCAATTTAAGGAGAATGGATATCTTAGTACTATTGGGTCTCCCAGTGGAAGTGAGATTTGAAACAACGTCTCTGCATGTATTCAGGTCTTTTTAAATGTCTCTCTTAGCAATGTTCTGTAGTTTTCTGTGAAGAGGACTTCTACATCTTTTGTTAAATATTTTTAAAAATATTTTATTTGGTGGTATTATAAATGGAATTTTTAAAAATTTCATTTCCAATTGTTTGCTGCTAGTATATATATAATGCAATTGATTTTTATGTCCTGCAACTTATACTAGTGGTTTTGTAGATTCCTTGAGATTTTTCTTGTAAACAATCATGTTCAAATTGAGACAGTTTTACTTCTTCCCCACCAATATTTATGCCTTTTACGTCTTTTTCTCATTTTACTGCCATAGCCTGATTCTTAGTACAATGTTTCCTAGAAGTGATGAGAGAGGGAGGGAGGGAGAGAGGGAGAGAGAAAGCTCACCTCCTCATCTTGACCCTGATCCTAGGGAGAACGTACTCAATGTTTCAACAGCAAGCATTGTTCTAGGTTTTTAACAAAAGCTTTTTATCAGATGGAAGAAGCCCCTCTCTTTGCTGAGCTTACTGGAGGAAGAAGCAGTTCCACAATCATAGTAAAAAGTTTAACATTCTCCTCTCAGCCACTTGTTGGTCAATCAGAACAAGCTATCTGTAGACACAGCAAGGGCTGAACACGGTCACCATTTACCTTAACCTAATTGCTGTTTGTGTATCACTACACGTTCTTTTCAAAGACACACACAAATTCTCTAAGACAAAATGTATGCTGGGCCGTAATACAAACTCTCAGAATTTTAAAATATCTGAAATCACACAAAATAGTTTCTCCTATCACAACAGAATTAAACTAGAAATCAATAACATGTATAGGAAAGCCCCCAATATTTGGAAATTAGCCTACACACTTCTAAATAAGCCATGTTTCAAAAAATAAATCACAAAGAATTTTTTAAATATTTCAAATTGACTGATAGTAAAAACACAACACATCAAAATGTGTAGGGGCAAGTAAAGCAATGCTAGCAGGGAAACATACACTTTGAAAGGCTTACATTAGAAAAGAAGAAACTTCTAAGATCAACAACCAAAGATTACACCCCAAGAAGCTAAGACAAGAAGACCAAAGTAAACCCAAAGTGGGAGGAAAGAGCAGAAATTAACAAAATAGAAAGCAGACATCAGGAAAAAATTACAAAGCTAAATCGTAGTCCTTTAAAAACAACAAATTAAACTCATAACTAGTGAATAAACAAAAAAACAGTAATGGAACACAAATCACAAATATCAGAAATGAAAGACTGGTTATCGCTTCAGATATTATAGATACTAGAGGGAGAATAAGCCAATTTTGTGAATAAGTTCGCCAATCAACGTGGCAACTTAGGCAAGTGGACAAATTGCTTGAAAAGTACAATTTACCAAAATTTACACGAGATGAGAGGGAAAATATGAATAGCTCTGTGTTCATTAAAGAAATTGAATTTGTCATCATAAACCTTCCCAGCTCAGGTAGTTTCACAAATGAATTCCATCAACCGCTCACAGAAGTAATACCACCGGTCGTACATGGACTGCTCAGGAAGTGGAGGAGGAGGGACACATCCCAAAGCCTGTGTTTTATGGGACCAGCATAACCTCACACCAAAACATCATGAACATTGCCCCCCACCAAAGGACTTTCTTAAAGTTAACAAGTTAACACACTCCTGAGTGTCTCAAAGTGTACTCAGCTCCACGGTGACAGAAATGACTCAGCTAAGCCAGTGAGTCCCAACTTCAGCTCCCAACTTCATAATGTCAAATTTCATTCCATGATGTGTTTTAAGAGCTTGCCATATTTAGTAACAGATTATTTTAAAAAAACAAACCTAAATCTGGGCAAAGAAATATAGAATACCAAATTATTGGTTTAGCAGAAATCAAAATATAGTAACTAGGACCCTGGAAAAACTATGTGTGTTGGAAGGGATTTGCAGGTGAAGAATGATGTAGGAAACGCGCGGAGGAGAGCGGCCCTCCTGCTCATTCTAGCTGGCACGTTGTGCGGAATTTTGTGAGCGTGTTCGTGTGAATTCTTTGAAGAAGGCTCTGCAGTTTCTATTTCGGCGGATGTCCTTGTTGTGGTTTCCACCGGGTCGCTAAGTGCTCAGAGTATCTGTGATAATGAAAGGAGAATGTCTTTAGTGATTAAGAATCAGCAAGTTTCCTGGAGAATAAAACTCAGCTCCACTAGTGACTCTGACGGAGCAAACGTGGGCAGGGCCACGCGGTGCCCCAGAGTCAACACTTGGCCAGGGCCCTGAGCGCCAGACGCACAGAGCCGCCGGGGGGCCACAGTGACAGGACTCTGGCTGCTTCGGCAGGCGTGGTCTGACAAAGGCCTTTCTGGCTGGCAGTTTGCCAGCCCTGGTGCTTTATGGGAACAATAAAAAGGCTGTTCATGGCTGAAATAGGAACATGCATGGGGCATGCAGGCTGTGGGGCTGCCAGCGCTCTCTCACTGTGGTCAGCAGGCCGGGCCACCCACGAACCGTGGGGCTCTGCCCCGTGACGTGATCACAGAGCGTGGTGGAGAGGGAGCGCCCAGCCACGTCCCGGCAGTCAGCCAGGCTGCAGCATCAGAGCATGCGGCTGTGTTTTGGTGATCCACGCCTACTGTGTTTTACAAAGCACTGCTCCACGGCGGATTGGGGAAAAACCAAAAAGAACTGGTCCTTGCCCACAGACTGTGTGTGACACACTATTGCAGGACAGCAGCTCTGGAGTGTGGCTTGATGGTGGCAGTTCTGGAGGGAGCTGCAGATGCTTAGCCACTGAGGCAGGTACTGACGATACTTAGGGTATCAAACGTCATAGTTGATGTTTAAAATGGATTTTAATGACTCCAAAGTTGTCCCTGAGCTTGTCTTATTCACACTCTCTCACCGTGTTTTCTAGCGGAAAAAGGAGGAGTTTTGGTCCGTGTGCCAGGAGATGCCAAAATCTGGGGCGTGCCAGGCAGAAGAAGGCGGAAAGGCGACTCTACCGGGCGGCGGGAGGAAGGGGAGGTGCACAGGCTGGGATGCGATTTTGCACTCAGCTGGAAAGCTCCTTCCAGCAACAGGCACGGCAGGCTGGCCGGCTCTGCCCTTCCCGCAGGCGCGGGGGGATTCTTCTCAGCTCCCATCTTACAAGAGTGATTTAAACCTCTTTGTTTTTCTTAGTCCGTGCCAGGCTTCACTTAAATGTGGTTATTTATGGAGGCAAACTGGAAATAACATGCTCTTTCTTCTTTTGCAGTCCCTCCAGTGAGCTGCTGGGAGCCCCATACCCACTGGCCATCAGATTTTCTATTTCCTATCTGTTATCTATTTTCTATTTCCCAGAAGCTTTTAATTTACAAAGTTAACAGAACACAACCTGCTTCCATTGCTCTGAAACACACCAACCCCCACCTTCACTGCCTTCGCAAGAACAATCAAAAGCCCAGGGAACCTCAGCGCAATATTTGATTTCATGATAAACCCGTCTTGTGGCCAGTCAAGTCTGGCTCTGGAAGGTGTTTGCCAGGAAACAAGCCGCCTCTCATTTCTGTGGTTTGGCAGGGGAAACTCAGCTGCATGGGTTTGGGCAAAGGGAAAGCGTAGCTCAGGCCACGACAAGGTCCAGTTGACCTGAGAGGTGCGGAGGAAGGGTCCTGGGCATTGCACCAGGGCCAGAAACTCAACAGCCAGCAGAGGTGTGGGCACGCGGGGGCCTGGCCTGAAGGCTCTGGACTCTGCACCCACAGGCTCCTTGTGCAAAGCCCTGCATAGGGCCCCACCCACAGTGCTCGCACTCTCACCATCCCTGGGCTGAACACCCCCAGGGTAGGGAGGGCTGGGCTGCCGGGTGCAGAGTGGGCAGAGGAGCGAAGAAGCCAGCCTGTGTGGGCCTGTGCTGCTGGGGACCCACAAGGGCAGCGTGCCCTGCCTGGCACCTGGCCTGCTAGCCTCCCCATCCCCAGGGGACCTGCCAGCACTCCCTGTTTGGTGTTCAGCTGCACAGCACCATGGGGGCTTTCAGGAGCGGCTGGGGCCCAGTGGAGGGCAGTTCCTAAGGGGCTTCCTCTGTGGCAGGGGGACACCTCGTTTGTGAGAGAGGAGGAGGTGTTGGGCCCAGCTCGAGGCTTACAGCTGTCTGAGGGGACGCGGGGCTGTGCCAGGGTTGTCCTGAAATCAACATTATTTACGTAAACTTACTCGGATTTGTCCAGGGTGAAAGGTCAGGCCAGGAGGTCACTCGGCAGCTCCAGAGGCATCTCAGACCACCCCAGTGCCATCTGGAAACAAGGGCCCTGTGCCTCCACCTGCAGCGGGGAGCCCCTACCCCACACCTGCCTTGCGGCAGCCCCCGCTTATACCATGGGCTGGAAGGGACGTGAGCCTCAGCGGAGAGGGCCGTGGGCGTGTGGGGAGTGGTCATGGTGGACAGAGATGAGCTAGCAATGGTTTAGATGTGGGCCTCGGGGGCTGAGCGGGGAAATCCACCACCACAGGTGAGCACAGCACAAGGGGAGCCAGAAGCCCTGGGAAGAGGGCAGGGAGGCGGCCGCGGCACGCTGAGGAGCCCACGCGGGCCAGTTCCCACGGCCCAGGGCAGCTGCCAACTCCCGCCTCCCCTCCCACTCATGCTGCCTCCACTGGGGCTCACGCTCACCCCACTGGGCATCCTCCCTGGCCTCTGGCCGCCCCCCAGCACCCCCAGCACCCCACGGTGCCTGCCCCGACTGCACGGTCAGGGGGCTCCCCCTGCCGCCCACCCACTGCCACCTGGCCTGGTCCACAGCTCCCCGCGAGGACCCGAGCTGTCTGGGGAGAGGATCACACTCCAGAGCTGCCCAGCGAAGTGCTGGGCCAGGCGGGAAACAGGGCAGAGGCTGTCTCTGCCCGCAGCACCTCTCCAGCACCCTGCCCAGAGGGACAGGCCCTCCCACCCCAACCACGGCCACATCCCAATCCCTTGGACACCTGAGTGTGACCTGACCTGGGGAAAGGACTTTGCAGATGTGATGAAGCTCAGGACCAAGACTCCGGGGAGGGCCGGGGGCAGTGTGGTCGCAGGGTCCCCACAGGAGGGAGGCTGACTGGAGAGGAAGCAGGTGCTGTGGAGGATGCAGAGGTGCCTTCAGCGGCTGCAAGCAAGCCAGACAAAGGATTGTCCCCGAGAGCTTCGGGGCAAGCAGCCCTGCCACACCTGCCCGGGCAGACTGATTTTGGACTTTCAGCATCCAGAACAGTAGGAGAAGAAATCTGTGTCCTTTCAAGCCACTGAGTCAAGCATCCCCCAGCACCACCTGGGGAAGGCACCCAGCTCCCTAACGAGCCACTCTCTGCGTGAGGACCACCCTGCTCCGTGCCAGCTGCGTCTGAAGCCCCCCAGCCGTGCAGGCCTGGCTGGGCTCTGCGGCCAGGGACCCATTGAGCCCATGGTGGTGGCCCCTGTCACTCTTGCCCCAGGCCCACCGTTGGCCACTGCATGCTGGGGCCGTGGACACCCATGACTTGGTTCCATTTCAGGGAAAGCTCCTGTGGATCTGGAGAATAGCTTCCCTTCCCCAGTGGTGATGTTCCGAGACCCCACTGGTAACCGGCCCAGGATAAGCCTCTGAGTCCACTGGCCCAGGGACAGCTGCCACCTCTGTGGCCGGCTGCTTGCTCAGACGTAAGTCTCAGCCTAGGACGAGTCACCAAAGTCCTTTCCTGGTAGAGGAACTGGGAAAACGGGCAGCCTACTCGCTGGGGTAGGGGGCAGACGAGAGAGGGCCCTTCTCGCAGCAGGACTGGCCCAGACTCAGCAGGGGCTGGACTGGAGATGGACCTGGTGGGACCCCGGTGCCTGGACGCTGGAGACAGTGGAGGCCTGTCGTGGATCCTCAGAGCTTTCCCTGGAGTGGGGAGGGGAGCTCCCCGAGTGCCATGAGTGGGGCAGGTGCCCTCAGCTTCCTCTTCCCATCTGGATGAAGGACAGCTCAGGGCCCTGAGGCATGTCCCCTGATCCTGTGTCTGCTGATCCTGTCCCAGGGCCCACAGGGGCATCAGAGTGGGGGCCGTGGCCCCCAGGCCACAGTGCCCACTAGCTCTGTGTGGCTGCAGTCACAGTGGCAGGTGGGAACACGGAGCGGGTCAGAGGCCATCGTGGGCTCTAGCATGCAGTGGCTACCATCTGCTGTGTGGCCACCACCTCAGGTGCCCACACGGGTATGATCTGGGATGCAGGGGTGGGGAACCTACTGCCTCAAGGCCACATGTGTCCCTGTAGATCCCCGAGTACAGCCCCTCGACCAAATCCAAACTTCACAGAACATCTGATAGACCGTAAACTCCACACAGGCAGGGATTTTTAGAAATCTTTGTATACCGATTATCCCCAAAGCCCACAAACTATATGAGCCTGACACAGAAAGGTGCTTAGTATCAGCTGTTAAGTGAATAAATTAATGCTTAATTATTTGGTTTGTAGGATGAGCACTTCAAAAATACAATTTGAAACAATATGAAGGTTCAAAATTGAGGACTCTTCTTTACCTAAATGTGCTAATCTGGCAAATTACTGGTGTGAAGAAGGCACAGAGTGTTTGTACATGTGTTTTGTTTGTACAAAAGGAGTTTAGCTATAAAACGAACTGTAGAGGCTGACAAATATATTGACGTTGTTCACAGTGGTGCTTGCACGTTGCACGAGATAAATGAGAATCCTTTACATAAATAATAATTATGGAAATGAAAAGTAAAACAGTGAGAAAATATTTCTCGATGATCAGATGGGCAGAGTCCAGCGTCTGGGTCCACCCCTGGCCTGGGCGTGGAGACAGGGTGCTCTCAGCAGAGAGGCCAGGCGGCACAGATGTGGGAGAGCAATTCCACGGCACCTGAGAAAATTAAAACTGCATGTCCAGCACAGAGCAGTAAGAACATGACAGCGACCCTCAGAGCAACCTGAGTGTCCCCCCAGGGAGGAACAACGAATAAGAACGGTCGCCTGTGGAAAGGTGTGTGGTTACTGGCCAGAGAAAATCCTCACTACTTGTTGTGAAGTGGTAGCTCCAGCTGCAGACCTCCACGCACAGAGTCATGGTATTGTTTGGAGGGAAAAAATTACATCCCCCAAGGAGTCCGCTTAACTTTGGGGTAAATAAAGAAAAATCCAGAGATATTTAGATAATCCAGAATTTTAGAGATACCATTTCAAAAATTCCATAACAGTCAAATTTTCTTACAAACAATAACAAAATAATCAAAAATAATTTTTAAAAGTTGATGTTGTGTGTGTGTTCACGGATGTGTGGGGTGCACATGTGTGCACACGTGTCTGCTTTTGTGAGCACAGGCAGAGGTCAGGGACAGTCGTAGTGGTGATGACAGTGGCACTGAGTTCCACCGCAGCCAGGCTCCGTCCGAGCCCCTGCAGCCCTGGATTCATGTATTCACTCTTCATAACAATCCTATCTGGGGTGCTACCGTTGATATCTCCACTGCACAGGTCAGGAAACTGAGGCAGGACTGACCAAGTGACTCACCTAAGGTGAATTCGTGAAGCCAGGCAACCTGCGTGCAAAATCCCCGAGCAGCAGCACTGTGCTCTGCAGCCGGGCTCAAGTGTGCACAGCAGCGGGCTGGCAGGCACCGTAGGTGCATGTGTGGGCGACTGTGCGTGTTTTTACTTTTTTTTTTTATTAGTATTTTTGTCTTTAACATTATTACTTTATAAAATGAAAGAATACAGTTTCTCCTTAAGGTAAGACAGTGCCATGGGCTTCTCCTCTCCTGATGAGATGATGTAAATGGGTCCAATGAGGACATGGTGCTGCGTAACGACAGAATTACGCAGCCACTTGCGTTTCTCACGAATTGCAGATCACCTGAGATCCTGATGCAATCCTGGGAGCCTGCGGCTGTCAAACGTGGTTTTAAAAAATAAAAGGAATACACCCAGCCCACACCCTGACTATACAACCTGTAATTAATTAGGGGAAGAAAGAGAGATCTGTCTGGTTGCATGACTTCAACTTTCCACCCAGATTGCGAAGCTCTAAGAATTCCATTCAGCTTCTCTCCCCCAGTCCTTTCCTTCTTGTCTTTCCCTCTCCCTCTCTCTCTCTCTCTCTAGCTTCTGATTTCTATTTTCAGTTCTGCTGCTACCAAAATGAGAATGCAAATATATTCTGCGTGATTCCTAGGAGGCCCTGTCGAGTCAGAGTGCCATCACTGGTACTCCAGTCGCAAAGGCACGCACAGGTGGGCACCGACCACTGCTCCGTGTCCCTCGTGTTCCCAAGCCAGCCAAGGGTATCTGAAGTTGGAGCCACACCATCTTCCTGCCCGGGCTGCTAGTCCCAAGCCCTTTATCTCATTCACTGGAGAAGTCTGTGATGTGCTGAATACAGGTGCATCTTTTTCCTAGGGAGCCTGGCCAGTTTGTTGGTGGGAAGGCAGGGCTGGGAGGCTCTCAGAGGCTGGTGACAAGCCCTGGACACCTTCGAATTCTGGGAACCTGGCACCTTTCTTGTCTATAATTAGGCCTTTAGGAAGTGTTAGTTAATTAAAATTTAAACACATTTTCATTCACTGAATCAATGACTCTTACCAGTCATGGCCACCACAGTCATCGGCTGTACCGTGACAATAACTCAGGGAGTTTTTAAACATACCCAGGCCTGGGCTTACGTGGCCAGAGCTGGTTTAGGTGGCCTCGGTGGGACTCCAGAGGGTAGTATGTTCCAAAACTGCCCCAGGGGCTGGTGACGTGCAGTCAGGGTTGGGTCCTCTGCACGAGGACCTCCTGTTACCCCGGAGCTGCTCTCTGAAGCGGCCGCCTCGTCGGCCAGCCTTGGGCAGATCCCTTCCTGCAGGAGCTGGCGACCTCCTGGCTGGCGTAGGCAGCCCTGGGGGTGCCCTCCCTTAGCGTGTGGCTCCAGCAGCAAATAGTTTATGGTGTTGCCAGCAGCAGCCAAAGACCCTGGGGAGGAGCTGTGTTTGGGTTGGCCCTGAGAAACAGAGGGGTCTAGGCAAAGAGGTTGGGGGTGAGCAGCACATCTTAAGGCAATAAAAAGAAGGATGAACTATTCTGCCCAGAAAACAAGAGGCCCTTGGGAGGGGATCAGAGAGAAGGGGGCACCAGGTGGTCAGGACCAGGTGTGAGGCTGTCCCATGGGGCCCCCGGTGGCCCAAGAACCCTGAGGAACAAGGACGTAAAAGGGCCCAGGTGAGTTTATTCATGGGTCCATAATCTCAGCCGCAACTCCCGCCAGTCCTGGCAGCCCCCACGCCCCTCGGGACCATTTCATTCTCTGCAGTCCAGGCGAGCCCAGGAACATGACGTGATGGCCCCAAACTTGGCAGAGCACTCCACCCCCCGCCTCCCTGGGGTGAAGCTGGGCTGCGTGTCCTGGGCAAGGCCATGCAGGACGAGGATGGCAAGTGCCTGCAGAAGAGGCCCTGGGACATTCTGGGGGGTTGCAGAACTTTGGGCCAGGATCTGCCCTTCTTCTGCATGTGGGGTGTGGGGCTGCAGGATGTTGTTTCTAGATTTAAAGTGACCAAGAGGTGCCACTGATGCCTGGCCACGCCCGCCTTCCACAGCCTGCCGTTGCAAGCTCCACAGGGCAGGCGCCTGCTCCCCAGAGCAGGGCAGACACACCTCGGGCTCACAAGGAATGTTGGCTAATGGCTAAAGGGCACAGCAATGCGAGCAGCTGCTGTGTACAGGGTATTTGCTAGCACTGGGCACGTGCTATGCTTGGTATTAGGTTCTTAAGTATGAAATGTCCGATCTCCCTAAGTACTAAGCTTGACAGTTGGTATCTCTGATATTTGACTTTGACATTTCTTGTTTTATGTTTATTGTGAGGGTTCATCCTCAGTCTTTCAAACACATGTTTGACTTATGATTTTCTTTTCTTTTCTTTTCTTTTTTTTTTTGAGACAGAGTCTCACTCTGTTGCCCAGGGTAGTAGAGTGCCGTGGCGTCAGCCTAGTTCACAGCAACCTCAAACTCCTGGGCTCAAGCCATCCTCCTGATTCAGCCTCCCGAGTAGCTGGGACTACAGGCATGTGCCACCATGCCTGGCTAATTTTTTCTATATATTTTTAGTTGTCCAGCTAATTTCCTTCTATTTTTGTAGTAGAGACGGGGTCTCGCTCTTGCTCAGGCTGGTCTCGAACTCTTGAGCTCAAACGATCCACCCGCCTCGGCCTCCCAGAGTGCTAGGATTATAGGCATGAGCCACCACACCTGGCCTGTGATTATCTTTCAAGATTTTTTCTTTCAGTTCTTTTTGTTTTGTTTTGTTTCTTTATTTTGTTTCAGCACATTACAGGGGTACAAACATTCAGGTTACATATATTGCCTTTGCCTCACCTGAGTCAGAGCTCCAAGCATGTCCATCCCCACCGACAGTGCGCACCGCACTCATTAGGTGTGTATAGACCCATCCCCTCCTCCCTCTCCCATCTGCCCGACACCCGATGAATGTTACTACTGTATGTGCACTTAAGTGTTGATCAGTTAATACTAATTTGATGGTGAGTACATGTGGTGCTTGTTTTTCCATTCTTGGGATACTTCACTTAGTAGAATGGGCTCCAACTCTATCCAGGATAATACAAGAGGTGCTAGGTCACCATTGTTTTTGTGGCTGAGTAGAACTCCGTGGTATACATATACCACATTTTCTTAATCCACTCATGTATTGATGGGCACTTGGATTGTTTCCACATCTTTGCAATTGTGAATTGTGCTGCTATAAACATTCAAGTGCAGATGTCTTTTTTATAGAATGTCTTTTGTTCCTTTGAGTAAATGCCCAGTAATGGGATTGCTGCATCAAATGGTAGTTCTACTTGGATCTCTTTGAGATATCTGCTTTCCAAAGAGGTTGTACCAGTTTGCAGTCCCACCAGCAGTGTATGAGTGTTCCTGTCTCTCCGCATCCATGCCAACATTTGTTGTTTTGGGACTGTTTGATAAAGGCCATTATCACTGGAGTTAAGTGATATCTCATTGTGGTTTTCATTTGCATTTCCCTGATGATTAGAGATGTTGAGCATTTTTTCATGTTTTTTGGCCATTAGTATATCTTCTTTTGAAAAGTTTCTGTTCATGTCCATTGCCCACTTTTTGATAGGGTTGTTTATTTTTTCTTGCTGATTTTCCTGAGTTCTATATCAGCTCTTTATCGGATGTGTAACATGCGAGTATTTTCTCCCATTCTGTAGATTGTCTGTTTGCCCCTGTGATAGTTTCCTTGGCTGTGCAGAATTTTAATTTGATCAGTTCCCATTTATTTATTTTTGTTGTTGCCGTGATTGCCTTTGAGGTCTTCTTCATAAATTATTTCCATAGGCCAATGTCTATAAGACATTTTCCAACATTTTCTTCTAGAATTCTTGTAGTTTCATGCTTTAGGTTTAAATCTGTTATCCACCATGAGTTGATATGTGTGAGAGGTGAGAGGTGCGAATCCTGTTTCAGTCTTCTACAGGTGTCTATCCAGTTTTCCCAGCACCATTTATTGAGTAAGGATTCTTTTCCCCAGTGTATGTTTTTGTCTGCTTTGCCAAAGATTAGATGGCTATATGAGGATGATTTTATATCTGGGTTCTCAGTTCTGTTCCATTGGTCTATGTCTCTGTTCTTGTGCCAATACCAAGCTGTTTTAGGTACTATAGCTTTGTGGTATAGCTTAAAGTCTGGTAAGTTGATGCCTCCCAATTTGTTCTTTTTGCTTAAGATTGCTTTGGCTGTATCAGGTCTTCTCTGATTCCATAAAAAGTGTAGAATTATTTTTTCTACATCTGCAAAAAATGATATCGTTATTTTAATAGGGAATGCATTGAAACTGTAGATCACTTTGGGTAGTATAGACATTTTAACAATGTTGATTCTGATGACCCATGAGCATGGTATGTTTTCCACCTGTTTACATCCTCTGCTATTTCCTTCCTCAGTGTTTCGTTGTTCTCTCTGTAGAGGTCTTTTATTTCCTTAGTTAAATATATTCCTAGGTATTTTATTTTCTTTGTTGCTATTGTGAAGGGTATTGAATCTTTGATTTGGTTTTCAGTTTGACTGTTGTTGGCATATAGGAATGGTACTGATTTCTGTACATTGATTTTGTCACCTGAGACTTTGCTGAATTTGTTTATCAATTCCAGTAGTCTCATGGCAGAATCTTTGGGGTTTTCTAGATATAAAATCATATCCTCAGCAAAGAGAGATAGCTTTATCTCTTCTGCCCCCACTTGGATGCCCTTGATTTGCTTCTCTTGTTTGATTGCTCTGGCTAGGACTTCAGGCACTATGTTGAATAGAAGCGGTGATAGAGGGCAACCTTGTCTGGTTCCAGTTCTAAGTGGGAATGCTTTCAATTTGTCCCTGTTCAATATGATGTTGGCCATGGGTTTGTTGAGATCAAGTTTTTTTAAAGAGCAATTTTTGTGAAGCCATGGATAAGTCAAAAATTCATGTTATTTTCTAGTATGAGTTCTATCATGGAACCAATGCAGTGCAGACAGCTCAAAATATCAACAAAGTGGGAAGGATGTGGCTAATGAACACACAGTACATCAATGGTTTGAGAAGTTCTAGTAATTTTAATCTTAAAAATGATACACATGGGTGACCTGAGGCCAAAATGGATAATGATGAGCTGAAAGCTGTAGTGGAAGCGAATCCATCTCGACTATGCGGGAATTAGCAGCAAAATTTGACGTTACTATTCCAACAATGTTAGACCATTTGAAACAAATTGCCAAGGTAATGAAGCTGGATAGATGGGTTTTACATGAATTAAACAAGCATTAGAAGAGAAATAGTCTCAAAGCTTGCCTTTCTTTGCTGTGACAACATAAAGCCGAACCATTTCTGTACCGTATTGTAACATGTGATGAAAAATGGACTCTTTTTGGCAATCACAAGAGTTGGGCACCAGGCTGGATAAAGATGACATGCTGAAACATAGTCCAAAATGGAATATTCATCAAAAAAAGTTAATGGTATCTGTTTGGTGGTCCAGTGCTGGTATTATCCACTTCATGAAACCTGGTGGATAGATTACAGTGGATGTCTACTGCAACCAGTTGGATGAAGTCATGAGGATGCCTCCTGATGAAGGAGCCAAGATTGGTCACCAGAGACAGGCCAATCGTCTTGTGAGACAACACTTGACCACATGTCAAACAAACAACACTGCTCAGACTACAGAAGGTGGACTTGGAAACTCTGTCATCCACTGTATTCATCACAACTTGCACCAACTGACCACCACTTCTTCCAGGCTTTGGGCCACTTCTTGCAAGGAGTATATACAGCATCTCATTTAATCTCTGTTCTGGCACATGAAGCCTAGAGTTTCCTTCATCTCCTCTTTGGCCAATAGAATATGGTAAAAGTGGCCTTCTGGGCCTTCGAGCCCAGTCCTTCAAAGGCTTTGAGCTTCCACTTTCTCCCAATTAGAGCCAGCCTAGACCTGTGAATTATCAAAGCCATGGTCAGGGGGAGCCTGGAGGATGGGAGGTCAGCTTTGACATTCCAGCTGGGTTGATCCCAAAGCTAAACACAGCCACTGGAGCAGGCCCAGCGGATACCAAGTAGAGTGTGAGAATCACCCCACTGAGCCCTGTCCAAACTCCAATCCACAGAATCTCCAGAAAGAAAAAGTTGTGCTGCTTCAAGCATCATGTTTTGGGATGGTTTGTTACACAGCCATAACTGAAATGCCACCAGGCTCCTCTGTGCCTATGGGGCTCTGCTGACCTAAGGCACCCAGAGAAACAGACACACACATCCCTCACAGAGTCCTGTGAGGTGGCTTCCACCTGGATGATGGTGCACTCAGGTCACCAATCAGGTGTCCCCAGTGATGTTCCAGAGAGCCCAGCAGGGGTGGGGGAGGATGGCAGTTGAGGGAGGACTTCGGGGTCAGGGAGGGGGACTGGCTGCCTTGCCCTCAAGACTAAATTATAAAAAACAAATTTTGCATCTTAATAGGACTGGCTGAATCTCTAAAAAAATTTTTTTTCTTAATTCTGGAGTGGAAAGAGAAAAATCCAGAGATATTTAGATAATCCAGAATTTTAGAGATACGATTTCAAAAATTCCATAGGAAAAATCAAACCCCAATGATTAATAAAGCCATTTAAAAGATAGACTAACTGTCATACACAATAGCCCTGGTTATGTGCAGTCCCCTGTGCCCCTGGCGAGGGACTTGCCCACGGTCCCTGCAGCTCCCGCCTCCCAGACAGCCTAGAGCCCCCAGAAGCCATTCTCTCATGACAGTTCCCATGGACAGGCTGAAGGTTTAGGCCACCAGTGCTGCTGGTGGCCTCTACCAAGAACGAAGTGCTGGCCCAGAGAAATGGCCACGGGTCCAGGAAGCAGAAGGAGAGGGGCTTCTCGCTTCTTTGCCTAAAGCCCTTGTCTGGTCCAGCAACTTCTTATATTGTTATTTAATGTCTACAGAGCCCCCAGTGTCTCCAAAGAAA
This sequence comes from Eulemur rufifrons, assembly GCF_041146395.1. Taxonomy (NCBI): domain Eukaryota; kingdom Metazoa; phylum Chordata; class Mammalia; order Primates; family Lemuridae; genus Eulemur; species Eulemur rufifrons. The sequence goes on along the minus strand of NC_090989.1, from coordinate 196,270,622 downwards.
TGTCATTTTTTTCTTTCCAGAGGGAAGGCTTTCTATTATTAAGAGTTTAAAATGAATTTAGGAGCAGTCTTGCAACCCTACCCCCAGAGAAGTCAAACTTCAAGGAATAGAGCTGTAGATAAAGTGAGAAATGAGAAAATGAGGCTTTGGGCTGAGAAGATGATCTAGGGGCACCATCAGTGTCCCAGCTCAGACAGTCTAGCCAGACGCTGGAACGTTACTGCCTTGGCAACTATCTAGATGAAAGCCTTTCAGCCAGCCTCGGGCGACGTGTCCACGAGGCAGCAGCACCCCTTCCCAGCTGAGAAGCCTAAGGACCAGGCATGGGTCTGGGGGAGAGAAGCTGAGCCCTGACGCTGGGTGTGCTGGCTGTTCTCTGAGTGCACTGAGCCCAGACCCGCTTTCTGCCCCGACACGGTGGGCTGCACGGGCCGGGCTCCTGTGCCTCTGCCTTCCAGTTGGTCACTCAGTGAATCCGCAGGAGACTGGTGGGAGTGAGGGGAGTTCAAGGCATTTATTCCCTGCTTTGGTGGCACCATCCTGGGAGTGGCCATGTCCACCACAGGCCCAGGGCTGGCAGCAGCAGCTCCCTGCTTGTCATGGGCACTGGTGTGCCACCCAGGTTCCCCCTTCAGGATGGAGGATTTATTCCCTAGCGGGGGAGGTTGTTGGCCTCAGGCATCAGCTGTCCGCTCTCTGGGACCTGCCCACGCTCTGAGAGAAGCACCTGTCCCACGACATCCAATGCACCCAGCGACTGGTCAATGTGGGGCATGAAGTCCCCTTGCCCAAACTTGGAGCCCTCTGAAAGGCCATCCAGCTTAGAGCTCCCTGTGGGGTCTGCTGCAGCCCCCAAGTGACCGCACCCCAGGCCCCTCCCTGCTCTCTGCCCAGGTGCCGGCCCCATGAACCCGTCTGCGTCTGAGGCCATTCCCACACACTGTAGCTGCGAGGTCAGATTATTACCACCTCTTTTTTAAATACAAAAGTTGTAATTTAGGCCGGGCGCAGTGGCTCACGCCTGTAATCCTAGCACTCTGGGAGGCTGAGGCGGTAGGATCGCTCGAGGTCAGGAGTTCAAGACCAGCCTGAGCAAGAGCGAGACCCCGTCTCTACTAAAGACAGAAATTATCTGGACAGCTAAAAATATATAGGGAAAAAAATTAGCCGGGCATGATGGCGCATGCCTGTAGTCCCAGCTACTCCGGAGGCTGAGGCAGAAGGATCGCTTGAGCCCAGGAGTTTGAGGTTGCTGTGAGCTAGGCTGATGCCATGGCACTCTAGTCTGGGCAACAGAGTGAGACTCTGTCTCAAAAAAAAAAAAAAAGAAAAAGAAAAAGAAAAAAAGAGTTGCAATTTAGAGAGGCAAGATGCCGACTGAGTCATCAGTTGATAAACGGCACAGGCAGGCTGTGCCCCTCTGTCAGATTCCACAATCCCTGTCACAAAGCGTTTATTTGTGCTCTTTCCTATTAGCCTGTCGGCTGGGGATGGGTCTGTAAATACATGAGGTGAAGTTCATTTCTAAAAGCTAGAGGAATCAGAAAATAAGTTTTAAATCTTCCTTTCAATGTCTTAGAAACATGTCTTCTCTCACACAAGTGGAGGACACAGGAGGAGACACAAAGTGGGCGTGGTCTGCACAGAGGGCTGGAAGGACGGGGTTTCCGGGACTGCGGGAGGGCTGGACTGCAGGGCTGGCAACGCTCCCTTAGAGCTCACCATTTGCCCCCCAGACACCCCGGCCTCCTCCCTTGAGAACTTAAGCATGAGCTCTACTTGCAAATGCAGTTCGCCCTCCAGGAAAGATGGGAGTTGACAAAACCTTCTTCCCCCAAACCTTACAAGATAAATTCCCACGAAAGAGCAACAACAGAAAAATACAACACCAGGTGTGCTCAGAGTAACACAGTGGATCAACCTCGCACCACACACACGTAGAGACCTGCAATCCGGCACAGCTTATGACCACTCCACCCCCGGCCCGCCCCCCTGCCAACCCATAATGTGCCCCATGCATTTCAGGGAGGGGGACACCCCTGACCACCATCACGGAAGACCATGCAGGGAGAGACTCGGACCCCAGTCAGGGCAGAAGCGCCCCCCAAGGTCAGACTGCCTACCAGGACTCGGCTCAGCTGTCTGGGCGGGAAGGAGGGCTGGGAGCCGACCACTCGAGCTCACTGTGTTGGGCATAAACAGCGATTTGCTGCAGGAGATAATTAGTAAGAAGAGAACAAGGTCAGAGCCCTGGGTGGCCCAGGAATAGGACGTGCACAGCATCTTGTTTTGAGGGTCCCTTCTACCACATATGAGTCACTTCTGGGTGAGAACCCAGATGGCTGCCCCGTCCTTTCCCTCCTTGGCTGTGAAGGAAGCGGGAGCTGCACATGGAGCCTCTAGGTCCACGGCTCACAGGAGGACAGGCCTGCGGGCGCTACTGGAACAACCTAGACCAGCGTGGAATATGGCTGGGCTTGGGGCATCCCAGGGTGGGCTGTCAACAGCGCAACTGCAGCAGTGCTCTATCAAGACAAAGTTAGTGGCTTGCAAGTAAGAATTCTGCGCAGAATTGTTAGTGAAAGGGATCGATCGTTCTCAGTCTCACCAGCAATTCACGAGACTAGTAGAATGAGTCTCCGGACGGTAAGAGAAGAAAAAGGTGCACCCAGGTATGTGACACCCAGTTACATCGTCACTCTAGTCAAAGGCAATAGACACGTGCTTTCAAAATTGCCAGGTTTCAAGAAATATAGAAACTTCTAGGAAAACAAAAATAAAATAAAATTGCCCGATCAATCAAGAGATAGAAGTGGAAAAGCCATGATGTGAAATAAATGAGATTGAATTAATTTAAATTTAGAGCCAGAGCTGAGAACTGCAGGAACTCTGGTTATAGAAATGAAGGTGAATGCTCCAGGCGGGAATGAACATCAGTACGAAGGGACCAGAGCTGTCTGGCTTTCCCAGCCGTCCTGGGCTAATTGAAACAAGGCACAGCATGTTGCCGTGGTAAGCGAACGCCCGCCCCAGAGCTGCTCATGCCCTAATCCCAGCAACCCCTGAGTGTGTCAGGTTGCGCGCCAGGGAGGACGTGGGCTGCTGTCAGCTGACCTTACGACAGGGACACACTCTGTGATCCTCTGGATCCCCAGGGCCCTTAACTGCGGGGGAGGGAGGGAGGCGAAGACTTGACCTCCTGCTCCTGCTTCCCGGGACGGTGAGGACCGCGCTGCCCAGGCAGTGGGACAGGTGGGGACAGGGATCCTCCCTCAGCCTCTGGCGGAGGCCCAGCCTTGCCCTCTCTGCCCTGCAGGCCAGTGAGAGCCACTATTCTGAACACACCACCGTCAGATGTGTGCTGTTCGAAGCCACTAAGTTTGTGGTTATTGTTACAGCAGCCACAGAAAACTAATGCAATTGTAGAAAAATTAGAATAGGTACAGGTATTTTATATATATATATATATAAACAAAAATAAAATTTATATACATATGAAATGCATGTACCTATTTTACATATACATATATACACATACACATATGCAAACACCCCTCCACCTCCCAGCCCGCAGCACCTTTTACAAGCAGGTCAGATTAAATGGTTACAGTTCACCAGCTACAAAGACCCTCTGCTGGCTGGGCAGTTCCCCGCAAGACTGAAAAGGCAGGAGCCACCAACACCTTCTGTCTAGGCCTGACCTGTCACCCAGTGATGGTGACGGTGACAGTGGTGGCTGCCTGGCCTCACAGCCCCTTGGCCTTGGCCTTCTTGATGACTTGATAGAGCTGCTGGTCCTTAGAGCCCCAGGCAGCTGCCACCCCCTAGACACTGAGTGGCCTGTCTGGCTCTCTGAGGCCCTCACAGTCCCTGCGCACCTCTGTCTTCTTCCTTTCTGTCCAGGCATGTCACAACGCCCAGCCCAGGAGGAACGGGCCTCTCCTCAGCACACTGTGTGTGTGGTGTGTGCACACATGCATGCACTTGTGTGTTGGGAAGTGGGAACTGGGAGCTGTTCCTGTTCTTTCCAGAAAGCACAGGAAGGTTCAGACACAGTCAAAGCTGAATGCAGGCATTCCTAAGCAGCAGAATCCCCAACCCTGCTGGTGACAGTCTGGTTTGGGGGCAAATAGTTTGACAGAGCTGCTTGGAATTGGAGAGGTCACGCTTAGACAAAAGGCTGAGAAAAGCTTTCTCAGGGGGCGGCCCTGCAAGACGAGGCTTTGCTGAGTTTAGCGGCACCCAATCGCCGATTCCACGGGCCAGAGCCAGCCTCTCCCGCTGCAACCACAGAGCCTCGCCCAGAACCAGCAAGCTCTCTGCATGGTGGAGGGGAGCAGCCCCAGGACAAGCCTGGCTTGCTCAGGCCAAGACATCCACCTCCACCGGGAACCGTGGGCAGTGCCGGGGACTGCTCTGCGCACCTCTCTTCACCCAGGGAGGTGCCATTTCCATCTTCGCTTGGTTTCCCACATCCAGGTGAGCCCCTCTCCCACGTGAAGCAAGAGCCAGCTCCATTCCTGACCTCTCTCTGGGGTGTGCATCACGCTGTTCACACTCGGGGTCATTTCACAGAAAACAGTGGCGACAAGGCTGGGGACGGCTGTCACATATTGTTTCCAGCTGCAAAGGCTGCACAAAGTACCTTAAAAAAAAAGGGCTGACTCTGGGCTAGGCCTGATTCTAGGAGGGGCAAACGCTTTGCTCCCCAGCCGTGAGCAGGGAGCGGGTCCCATCAGTCCGAGGCTCTAGAACAACAGGTGATAATTTGTTGACACTTAAAGATTTAAGGGGACTCAATTACAGTCATGCTGAAAAGCTTTCTCTAACATAAGAAAGCATACAGATTCCTCAATGTGAGGAAATTGCTGACAGCTTTGTTTTCAACCCAGCAGGATAAAAAGAAGCTGACAACTTATTTTTGCAGGTTATGCTTATTCAAGTCTATTTTTAGATCTTTTTCCTAAATAAGTGCACCAGAATAGCATTCAGTTTTCAAATCTCCATCTGTTCCGAGCCAGGGGCACAGCCTGGAGTGGGGGCTGAGAACTCCCGACCACCCTCCAGGAGAAGGAAGGGGGCGTTTCCACGCCTCCCTAAATGTGTTCAGGGAATGCACTGAACCAGTCGTGGGCAGTCAGTGTTGTAAATGCCCATTAAACAACTAGTAATACATTTTATTTATAAGTTGAGAACCACAAAAAGATGCCTTTGGCTTTAAAAAAAGAAGTTCAAATAATCCCTTGTACTAAAATAGATTTCTTATCAAAGGGCCATCCAATCTTATCTTGGTTGTTAAGATAAAAATTAACCTGTGGAGAAGAAAGCCACCCCAGAATGCTGTACAAGGCTCCGTCCCCCGCCTCTTTCTTCCGGTTTATGGCGCTGCTGCCTGGCCTGCCAGGCCCTGGGTGTGACTCACCTTTCTGTGGAAGTGCAGCCCCTGCATGAAGCACATAGGATGGGACTCTGACATATGAGTAACCGGCTGGGACAATCCTAGAAATGACATTTGCAGGCTGGTTAGAATTACGCACGGGCCTCTGAGGGTGTGGCTGGCGGGGGAACGGGGGGAGGAGAGGTCCCAGGCCCCAAGGCCGCAGCTGGGGCTATTTTTAGCCTCCACTAAACTTAGCTCACTCCACCCTCTTGACTAACCCAGATCTTAAATACCACTTTTCCCCTACAGGTCAAAAGACTTCTGCAAGGAGGAGTGTAGATCAAGCTGCTAACAACAGGCATTTAGGGTTTTACAACCTAGATGATTAACCCGACCCTGCCAGCACCTCCTCAGCAGGACAGTGCTGGGCAGAGGTCTCGGGGACCCTGGCCGCGTGGTGGTCAGTCTCGGTTTCTCAGCACACCCACTGTGTGCCAGAGCCCTCGGGACCACATGGAGCCAGCAAGGAAGCCTCCTAGCTTGTCACTATTTTTGGCCTCTGAACGTTTTCCAAAATAATTACGAAAAGTAGATCTCAAACACGCACACAACACACAAAACGTCCTTCTTGGGGAAGCCAGCTCTAGAAAAAAACGCTAAGTACAATTATGACACAGGGTTTTGTAACCCGCAGTGCAGCCGGCAGTTCGTATCTGCGCCGGTTCCAGGAAGCAGCCAGTGTCGTCAGCGCAGCCCCCGCCGTGCCCTGGAGGAGCTGGAATGCGGGGACAACAGGTTCCCGGGGAGCCGGGTTCAAAAGCCAATGTTTAACCACCTCACGTGAGAAGGAGCCAGGATCAGAGGCACCTCAGTTTGCAAACACACACTGCCCAGCACGGAGGCCCAGCAGAGAACATGCGAAGCTTTCTCAGTGAAGCGGAAGGAAAGTCACATCAGTTACGCGGCCACTTGGCCACTACTGAGCCTCGCCCGCCACTGCTGTCACAGGAAGCAATCAAAAGTACCAACAAAAGGAGGTTTCTATAAAGCCTGTTCTTGGAAGGAAAGAACTGGAGGGCAGGGCTTTGGAGGGGAGGAGGCTGGGGGGTTCCCTCCTCCTCCTCGCTTTTCCTCCACGCTCTGCAAGAACAGGTTAACTGATCTTGCACCAACTGAGCCATCACAGAAATTGTTCAGAAGAAAAAATACCAAGTGTTCTCTTCCTTAGACGCTGCATTTAGGAAACGGCTACGCTATTCAGGAAAAACTCACTCCTGTGGCCTGAGCATCTTGCAGCCCCAAAGGGCACACTGCGCCCGAGCAGGAGACAGCAGGGCTCCCATTTCTCTAGTTTGGGCGTGGAAATGTCGTGAGGAGCCCAGCATGAGCGTAACCGGACTTTTACCATCTTCTGAGAAAACAAAATGACAAATAACTAACACGAATTAAGTGACGACTTATAGTGAATAATGCTTCATTAGACACACAATGCTTACAGCATCGGGAGAACAGGGCCCTTCCTGGCCGAGCATGTTTACTCAGTTGGTGGCAACAGGGATTTTGAAAACTGTGCAACAACTGAGTGGTTTCCTGGAGACCACAGGCTACACCTGGGGTGTCGGGGCCACTGTGTGTGCAGCGGCAAAGACGTGTCTAATAACCTAGAGACACAGGAGCACGGGCAGGCCCGACACTACCCCGCAGAGCTGTCTGCTGGAGTTAAAAACCTAGTGGAGCAGGCATCTCCTGCACCCTCTGCTGCCCCTAACCCCGCCAAGGGCCTTCGTCCTCCCCAGACATCTCCAGGCGGGTGACAGTAAGAGCTCCCTGCTCTCTGGTGGGAGGCTGGGGCTGCTGGGGGCAGCGCGGGGCAAGTCCTCTCCCGCAGGGAAGCCCAATGGCAAGGGAGAGGAAGAAACTGAGTTTTGGGAGCACTCAGACTGCAGGTCCACTGGCCCCTGAAACCGGCTAGGCCCTGGAGTCTCTCTCTCTCTCTTAGCTCAAGCTCCATCAGTGTTAACTGTCCCCTAAAGAGCTTTGACACGGGCCTTGGTGACTTCTCCATCCCGTCTCCACATCACCTGCTTCCCTGACAGTGGCTCCTGCTCCTGCCCCAATTGCTGGCCCAGGTCCTTGCTGGTGGGGCCGCAGCCGGAGCAGACCACAGCCCCTCTAGAAAGCCCTATGCTTGCTGCTGCTCTGTGGCAGACGCCAGCAGCTGCGGGCCAGAGAGAGGCAGAATCTGAGGCACCTGCCGGGAGGCAGCCCCCAGATCCCGCCCAGCCCAGACGCACATGGTAATTTGGCAAGAATCACGTTACTGGCTATTAGACAATGGTCTCCCTCTCTGCATTAAATCTATGGAAAGCCAAGGAAGGTTTAAGAGGTCTATTCTCAGCCAGTGACGACCTCCAGGACCCTCTAAAACTGCACGAACAAAAATAAGGTGGTGCATGAACCAGGGAGGGGGTAAAGCCTCCACGTGAGAAATTCTCCCCTCTGTTCCTGCCAGAAAGAACCTCGGTCGTGACATTCACTAAGGGATCAAGGGACTGCCAGGGAAATGGGTCAACAAAGGGACGTCTGAGACCTGCGGGCTGGGTCAAGTTCTGTCCCACACCCACGGTGTGGATGGGAACTCGGGACATGTGCCATCTCCATTTACAAGAGGGTCTCTCAGTCACTGGGCAGCTGTGTGCTGAGGGGACGCAACAGCACTGAGGCCACGGGCTGCCTCCTTCTATGGAGCCACGTCTGGCTTCGAGAGGAGTGGACGTGACCCAGATCCGCACTGGGCGCCGGCGCAGGTGCTGGGCGGGACCCTGGTGGTCTCACTGAGCAGCGGGGCAGACACCTTAAGGCAAGAGGGGGGGGGCATCCTGGGGAAAGGATGGCCGATTCAGTCAAGTTGGCCCTCAGGTGCTGCTTTGATTTTGGAGGCCAGGACAGCAGCCCTCCCTTCTCCTGAGGAGGTCCCTGTCCTCCAGTCGTAGTTCCCCGCCTCCCTGGCCACAGGAAGGGCAAATGACCTAGGCCCATCAGAGGCCTCTCCTGGGAGTTTCTGAGTTGGGAGCAAAGAGAGGCCCCTCCTTCCCTGGTGCTGAGGCGTATGTCTGGGAGCTGCCGGCAGCTGGAGCTGGTCTACAGGGACAGACACAAAGAATGCGGCTACCCACCATGTGTGGTGAGAAGTGGAAAGCGTCCCTGCAGCCCTGTGACCCTGGCTGCCTGTCCCTGAGGATGCCACTCCCCTGTCCTTCCGCAGCTCAGGGCCAAGAGTCAATGAAGTTTCCTTTCTCCTGAGCTACTTTGGTTGAGTTTCTTCTACTCACAGTGCAGAGTCTACACACATCCAGCATTTCAGACTGCACTCCATTGACAAAATTCGAAATTCTGTTAAAGAAATGCAGAATGAACTCAGTAACAAGTATCACCGTAACTTTCCACTGTGTGTGGGAATATGCACATCATATCTTTGTAGCTCTGAAAATGCTTAGTAAAAAAGCAACTGTATACTCAATATTTGGCTCATAAGGTGGAGTGCTATAAAACAGATCTGACATTTTCAACAACTAGAATATATAAAGATAAAATTACAATATGGTAGAAGAGTGTTCACACATGAACCAATCTCACATTGAAACCTCTATTCCTAAACAAAAAAAAAAAAAAGGAAAGAACAAAAGAAAAAGAGGTTTCTCTATTTCAAACTCACTGGCTTTAAAACAGTTGTTAATCACGTACACATTAAGAAGCCAAAACACATTCAGTTATTTCTGAAGCACATTATTTTGAAGCTCTGTTTGACTCTCCCATCTTTGTATGATGAGAGTTATGTCACAAAGTTAATCATTCCCAGGATGTTTGCAGCAAGGGTAACGAAAACTTCTTGTGCGAGTGACCATTAATCAGCCGCATAACATTGCGAAATGCACTCTGAACCCCGTGTCGCAGGAACAGAGTACATGGCTGAGCACAGGCCAGTGTCTGGGCCTCCTGCTGACCTTTCTGAGGCAGAACCGGGATCATGTGATGCATGCTTCTTGCCAACAGTTACTTATTGCCAACGAGTAAGCTGGACAATATGGAACAACACAAATTTCAGTTCCTTTAGAGTTCTAAAAAGAAGACTCTTTGAAGTCCCTGGTTTCTGGCATGATGTTTGGCTGGCTTGCAAGTATTAGTCTTCATCATTATATAAACTCTCCATTAAAATCACAATCAAATATTTTACTCAGGTGGTTCCTGGCATTTGTGTTAGAAACAATAGACATAGCCCCACAATAAGATTATTTGATATGTAAGAAAAGCAAAAGGCTAAAGAGGCTAGGAGCCAAAGACATACATATTATATATCCAATCTCAATCCATCATGTTTGATGTTCTTGAGCAACAATGTGAGCAAGAAACTATTACTTAATCTTGCCAGTATTACCCAAAGAGAACACTTGCGAAATACTTAAGACAAATATGCTATAATTATTACATGAATAAAGAGCTTGTGTAGCATAAACAGTTTTTGTAACATCAACACAAATTCTGTTGGAGCAGACTAATAATTAGCGGTGGTAACAATGGCCACTGTGTCTGAGAAGCTTGGAGAGGTAGCAGCGCCTCCGGAGTGATCTGATTCACACAGGTCTCATCCACGGCCTCAAAGTGGCTCAGTGGAGTAGGGCTGTTTTTGATAGCACCTTAACCTACAGATTCCTCTGAAACTTAATCAACTAGAATATATCTGCATCCCTAACATATATTGGAAATAATAATCAAATTTCATCTTGGTTATTTTTGTTTTTCTCTTTTGTTTGAGAAAAAGACTTTTGGATTTCATTACTAGCAAACTCTTACTGTACTTTAAAACCTGTCCAATGTCTGAAAGTTCACATTAATAAATGGTTTTGTCATCAGAGTCTAAATGTCCAACAACAGAATGTGAATTTACCAGCATGAAAGTAAAGTTTTCCTAAAATAGAAAATAGTGCTGGGATTTTAATAATTAAGCTTTGATTTCTACTACTAGACCGCTGCATTTATGCATCTATTTGCTTTGTTTCAGTCACTGAGGGCTGAGTGAACACAAACCCCTCACAGACTACCCAGCCTCACGGCCAAACAAGGGACCTCAGCTGAAACAATGCATTTCTGTTCCCTGAGCCTGTACTCAGAGCACATGTTTAAAAGACAACACAGCAACAAATTCTATCCTTCCTTGACTAAACTAAACTTGACATTTGGGAAGTGAGGAATATTAAATATTTTGGGCTATAATAATCATACTTCAATAAATGTCAGTTTTGATGTACCAGAAGTCAGAAAGCTACTCTGCACACCTTATTTGCAAATAACAGCCCATGGTATACATGGCTGCATTAGAACCAACTGGGGGAAGTGATGTCAGTGAGCATAGTGCAGTGAGAACCTCCAAAAATCCACTTCTCCATACAAGCAATGAGAACACTGGCAAAGACTGTTTAAAAAAAAAAAACTGTCAAAACTTTTCCAGAACCCTAGAAATTAGCCAAAGGCTTGCAAAAATCTGAGCAGCATTTATTCAAGAAAAATGGCTGAATCTCAGTAAGAACAGCGAGCTTGATGGCATTTTAACTTGCCCTATTCCACCCCTCTTCCCAGAGCCACGAACACCTTGAAAACCAACAGCCTTACAATCACCACAGCCATGAAAACCAGCAGCCACTGGAAGAGAATGAATGTGTTTGTAGCTTCCCCTGAGCCCTGTTCCTAGAAACCTGTCATTATGGGATGTGCCTGGCAGTTCTCTGGAGATTTAACAATGGGGACAACCCCCACACACAGGGCTTGTCTTTATTTCACCCAACTCAGGAACTTACTCGCTGGGAACAACTTCTTCCTGCAGGGTGTTTAGGGAAGACAATCAGTGGCAACTGTTTAGCATCGAAGCCACCTGAGGTGGTGAAAACAGCTGGGGCAAGTAGGAAGCTGACCAGAAAACTGAAAATGAGAACGTCATGTCCATAGGGGCTACAAAAAGCTCTGACATGTCCCTAGGAGTCTAGAAGGCTCTGTTCCCATGCAGGGATGTACCAGGCTCAGGAAAGGCCTGACAGGGCCCTCACTCCCACCGACTCTGCAAAGGAGCAGTGAAGCACAAGGCAGAGCTGGCAGCTGCCTGCCGCAGCATGGCAAGGGAGCCCTGCACGCACACACAGCCCCTCAGCAAGGGTTGGACACTTACTGGTTCAAGGCATTCAAGGACATTTCAGTCCAATCACTAGCTGACAAGATATCCATGCAGAGACTTCAGTAACCACATACAACAAAGCATACAAAATTAGTTTTAAAATGTCAATATATAAACAAATAGCAACAACAACAAACAACAACCATGAACCTAGGTTAGGGGAGTGGGAATGTCATTTCCACAGTTGCCACATTATGTTATTTAAAATGTCCATTATTTTACAAAACATTACAAGACATACAAGAGAGCATGACTCATAAAGGAAAAGAAACACTCAACATAAACTGTCTCTGAGAATGTCCACGTGTTGGACTTACCAAAAATTATTCTGAATCAGCTATTTTAAATATGTTCAATAAAGAATGAAAATGATATCTCACCAAACAAGAAACATCAATAGAGAGTTCAATAAAGAAAAGTTATAAAAATTTAAAAATTTTGTCAAAAGACCAGAGAATAATTCTAAAATTGAAAATACAGTAACTGTAATGAAAAATTCAGTAGATGGTTTCAAAAGCAGATCTGAGACGGCAAAGGAAAAAGCAGTAAGCTTGAAGACTTACCAAAAGAAATTATCACGTCTAAAGAGTAGGAAAAAATAAGATCACAGGAAAATAAACAGCCGCGAGGGCCCTGTGTGCCGCCATCAAGTATACTCACATACAGGCCACGGACGCTCCTGAGGGAGAGAAGAGAGAGAAAAGAATATCCAGGAAAGAATATTTCAAAAGATAATGGCAAAAAAGTTCCCAAATTTAACAAAAGACATGAATCTACACATCCAAGAGGCTCAATAAAACAGGGTCAGCTCAAAGAGACATATCATTCAAATTGTCAGAAGACAAAGAGAGAGAGAATTTTGAAAGCAGCCAGAGGGCAGTGACTCACACACAAGGGATTCTCAACACAGTTAACAGATACTTTTTCATTAGAAATCACGGAGGCCCAAAGGCAGTGAAATGACATATTCAGTGCTGGAGGAAAAAGAACCCAGCAAAATATCCTCCAAAAAATGAAGGAAAAATTAAGACATTCCAAGATAAACAAAAACTGAGAGTTTGTCACTAGCAGGCCTGCCCGGTAAAATATACTGAAGGGAATCCTTCAGGTTGAAATGAAAGGAAAGTTACTCAAATCCACATAAAAAAAAGAGCACTGGTAAAGGTAACTACATATATAAAAGACAGTGTAAGTATATTTTTCATTTGTAACTTCTTTTTCTCAAACCAAAATTAAAAGACAACCTCATAGAGCAATATAAAGCTGTTCTGATGGACTCATAATGCATACAGATTTAATTTGTATGACAGTAATATTATAGCACAGAGGAAGGGGAAGTATAATACAAAGCTACATAGAAGCAGAGATGTTGTATGCTGCTGAAATTAAGTTGGTTTTATCCAGCATAGATTTTATAAGTCAAGATAGTAATTGTAATTCTCATGTAGAAAACAACTAGCAAAATGGAAGATATAAATCCTACCTCATCAATAATTACATTAAATGTAAACGGTAAAACACTCTAATCAAAAGGTAAAATGGGCAGAATGAATTAATAAAATGACTCAATACAGGAGATACACTTTAGATTCAAAGACAAAAATAGGTTGAATATAGAAAACATATACTATGTAAAAAGTAACCAAAAGAAGGCTGGAGTGGCTATACTAATATTAGACAAAATAGATTTTAGGATATAATGGTTACCAGAGAAAAAGAAGCTTATTTCATTAATGATAAAAGGGTTAATCCATCAAGAAGACATAATAATTATAAACAAATGCATCTAACAGCAAAGCCCCAAAATACATGAAGCAAAAATTCACAGAATTAAAGGGAGAAATAATAGACTTTTATTTTTGAATAATAAACAAGTCAAAAATAATAGTTGCCTAGTTCAATATCTCAATTTTAAAAATTGATAGAACTATACAGAAGATCAACAAGGAAATATCAATAAAAGAATGAAATAACACTATACACCAACCAGACCTAACTGACATTTACTGAACATTCCAACAACAGCAGAATACACTTTCCTCCCAAGTGCATGTGGAACCTTCTCCAAGATAGACCATATGTTAGGTCATAAAAGAAGTCTCAATATAATGAAAAAGACTTAAATCATACAAAGTATGTTTGCCAACTACAATGGAATGAAATTTGAAATCAATAAAAAGAGGAAATTTAAGAAATACACAAGTACGTGAATTAAAGAATATAATCCTAAAGTAACAAAGGGTCAAAGGAAAGAATATCACAAGGGACATTTAAAAATACTTTGAGATGAATGAAAACAAAACCACATGTGTTGGAGGTTCGGTAATTTACTAGGAGGACCCCTAGGACTCAGCATAGAGTCATACTCATGGCTATGATTTATTACAGCAAAGGGAGATCAAGTAGAAGCAGCAAAAGGAAAAGACCCAGGGGCGAAGATTCGGGGAGACCAGCCGCAAAAGTCCCAGGGTCCTCTCCCAGGAGAGTCACACAGGATACATTTAATTCCCCCAGCAATGAATTACAGCAACACGTGAAGTGTGGCCAACGTCTCAATAGAGCTGAGAACCCAGGGTTTTGCTGGGGCAGCCATGTACGCATATTCCCCCTGGCAAGTACCCAAATTCCATATTCCTAAAAGGAAGGCACAGGGTTAGCATAAACTATATTGTTTGTACAGTTAAAGCATAATGCTTACCAGGTCTGGGATTGGTGGGAATCTCCCAAAATCTAAGTTCCCAAATGCCAGCCAGGGGCCAACCCTGCAATCAGTCCTCCCTGGGGATGGCCATCCAGGCCTGTTATGGTAACTCTTTCTACCAACAACCAAAACTGGTAGGATGCTACTAAAGCAGTGCTCAGAAGGAAATGTTTAGCTGAAAATGCCTGTATTAAACGGACTAAAGATCTCAAATCAATAACCTAACATTCCATATTGAGAAATTAGAAAAATAAGGGTAAACTAAACCTAAAGCAAGCAGAATGAAGGGTATGGTAAAGGTCAGAATGGAAAAAAATGAAACAAAGAATAAGAAACACCATAAAGAAAACTGATGACAAATAGTTGGTTCTTTGAAAAGATCAACAAAATTGACAACCTAGCGAGACTGACCACGAAAAAGAGAGAAAACTGAAACACTGAACTCAAGAACTCAAGAGCGGAAGCGGAGTCGATTCCCCCACCCCCGCGCCCATAGGGCGCCCCCAGCAGGTGGTCGCTCAGACAGGCGCTGCGATGCCGGCCTGTCACGTTACCTGGGGACCTTTCTGAGCAGGTACCCCAGGCCCCTCTGATGCTTGAGGAGCCGTGGAGGAGGCTTCTGGCGCGGAGGCCAGGCTGGCTTCATTATGGGGCTCATGAGCCACGACCACACATTCTTCTCTTTAGACGGCCTCGTCCAAAAGATCAACAAAAATGAAGTGTACCTGGGATCGTCAATTAAATCCTTTTCAAATTTAATGCATATGTGTATATAAGGTAGTATTCAGTGAATACTTGCAAAACGTACGAAGCATTCACCCACACCTGTGCATGAGCTGTATTCGTCACAGCAACAGAGCTCAGCTAAATGCAGCTGCAAGTAGGTTACTGGAGGGTCTTTAAGACAAAATTGCTTCTAGTCAGTTTTTCTCTTAATGTAAGAGCCTGTTTGACTGTACCTGTTACTTTTGTTAAATAAAGTTTGTATGTTGCATTAAAAAAAAAAAGAATGGAAGGGGGAACACTTCCTCGAACTTATAGACATAAAAAGGATTATGAAGGAATACTATTCAACTGTGTGTGAACAAATTAGATAACAAATGAAATAGAAAAAATCCTAAAAAAGCCACAAACTATTGAAATTGAGTAAAAAAGAAATTAAAAATCTGAATAGAGCTATAACAAATAAAGAGACAGACTTAGCAATCAAAACATTTCCAACAAAGAAAAGCTCAGGTCCATAATTTCACTGATGAATTCTACCAAATATTTAAGGTAGAATTGGCAGCAATCCTACACAACTCTTCTAAAAACAGACGAGAAAAGAATACTTCCTAAATCTTTCTGGGAAGTCATTATTATGGTGAGACCCAAATTAGTTAAAGACATCACAAGAAAACTACAGACCAATATTTCTTATAAACATAGACCCCCAAATCCTGAACAAAACGCTATCAAGCCACACCCAGCAACATAAAAAGGAGGATACATCATGACCAAGGGATTCATCCCAGGAAAGCAAATTGGTTTAATATCTTAAAATTAATCAATGTAGTAGACATACCAATAGAATAATTTTAAAAAAAAACCACACAATCATCTCAATAGGTGCAGAAAAGGCATTTTTACAAACCCAACACCCATTCATGATTAAAAAAAAAAACAACACTCAACAAACTAAGACCAGAAGGGAACTTTCTCAACCTGCTAAAGGCATCTATGAAAAACTCCTCAACTAACATTGTAACAGTGAAAGACTGAATGTCTTCCCCTAAGCTTAGGAAGCAGACAAGATTCCACTCTTGCCATTTCTGTCAACATGACACTGGAGGTTTTATCCAAGGAAATAATAAAAGAGAAAGAAATAAAGATAACCATATTAGAAAGGAAGAAGTAAAACTTTCAGATGATAGGATCTTGTACATAGAAAATCCTAAGGAAACTGCTAAAAAAACCTATCAGAACTAATAAAGTAGTTTGGACAAAAGGACACTACTCCTGCTCAGCATCAAGATATAAACATCAATTGTAGGTCTATGAACTAACAAAGAATAATCCAAAAATGAAACTAAGAAAACAATTCCATTTCTAGTAGCATCAAAAGGAATAAAATACTCAGGAATGACTTTAAAAAAATCAGTTGAAAATATACACTGGCAACTACAAAGCAGAGTTGAAAAAAATTAAAGAAGAACTTCAGGAAGCAGGGCAAAAAAAGAAAAAAGGAAAAAAAAAGAACTAAATGGAAAAAACATCTTATGTTCATAGGTTGGAAGATAATATTATTAAGAGGGCAGCAGTCCCCAAATTGATCTACAGATTCAACAATGCCTTTCCAAATCCTAGGTGCCTTTTTGGGGTGCAGAAATCAACCAGTTGATCCTACAATTCCTGTGGGGAAATGCTAGGGAAGCAGAATAGCCAAGACAATCTTGAGAAAGGCGACAGACTTACATTTTCTGTTTTTTGTTTTTGTTTTTTTTTTTTGTTTTGTTTTGTTTTTTTTTTTTTGAGACAGAGTCTCACTCTGTTGCCCAGGCTAGAGTGAGTGCCGTGGCGTCAGCCTAGCTCACAGCAACCTCAAACTCCTGGGCTCAAGCAATCCTCCTGTCTCAGCCTCCCGAGTAGCTGGGACTACAGGCATGCACCACCATGCCCGGCTAATTTTTTCTATATATATTTTTAGCTGTCCATATAATTTCTTTCTATTTTTTTAGTAGAGATGGGGTCTCGCTCTTGCTCAGGCTGGTCTCGAACTCCTGAGCTCAAACGATCCGCCCACCTCGGCCTCCCAGAGTGCTAGGATTACAGGCGTGAGCCACCGCGCCTGGCCAGACTTACATTTTCTAATTTCAGAACTTGCTACAAAGCTAGAGTAATCAAGACAGTGTGGCACTGGCATAAGGATAGATAAAAGATCAATGCAGTAAAATTGAGAGTTTAGAAATAAACCATTATATTTATGGTTAATTGATTTTTGACAAGAGTATTAAGACAATCCAATGGGGGAAAATAGTCTTTTCAGCACGTGCTGGGACAACTGGATATCAACATGCGAAAGAATGAAGTTGGACCTCTACCTCATACCATATACAAAAATTAACCTAAAACTGATCAAAAACCTAAATGTAAAAGTTAAAACTATAAAACCCTTAGATGAGAACATAAGTTTTCATCACCTGAAATTAGGCATTGGTCTCTTAGATACTCAAAGTACAAGCAACAAAGAAAACAATAAATAAACTGGACCTCTCTGAAATTAAAAACTTTCATGCTTCTGGAGTAGCGAGGCAGGCCACTTCCTGGTCTGAGACCCTCAGTGGCCTTGGGCAGGGCTTCTCCAGCAGCCCCTTGGTGTGTACTTCACATCAACTAGACAAAGTCCACCCTGGAGGGGCAGAGTAACGAGAGTAGCCACTTCCTGGGCTGAGATGCCCAGTGGCCCCAGGAGGTGCACATCCCCCAGTCCAGTGGTGGCTTATCTCCCCCTCTGGCAGGGCAGACCCCACCCTTGGAGGAAGGGAGAAACGAGAGAAGACGTTTTCCCGGCTGGGACTTGTGGCAGTCTCAGCCAACATCCCTCCTCCAGCCCGTCAGGACAGACTCAGCCCTTGAAGGCAGGGTGAAAGGAGAAAAATCGCTTTCCCTGTGTGACTGGCTTGAATCTGTGGGACCTTGGAACTAAGCAAAAGGGGACAGATTGCTGACTTGGTACAGCAGGTTGGTTTTGATCATCTGGTAAGATTATAACACAAGGGCTTGACCTTGGTGCCTAGACTGTTACCAGCTTTGGGGCTTGTGGTCTGGGAAGGAAAATCTTGACCAGAGTCCTTAGCAATTGCACCAATTGACACCCCCCATCAGGAGCTGCTTCTCAAGAGTGGCAAAAAAAAGCCCTGATTAGCATATTAGCAGCTCTCCCCTAGCTGCAGATCAAGCCAGGTCTAACACTGTTAGGCTCGCAGGTACCTGTTGCTCTTCTCACCCTATCTAAAGTGGTAACAGGGCTCAAGCAACCCTTGGGAGTGGCATGACATTCCTCAAAGACTGAGGCACCTGTATACCCATTTCGGGGTTCAGGGCTCAATACAAAGGTATTGGAATGCCTTGATAACCGACTCCTCCATGCAAACTAGAAGCAACAAAAGAGAGGGTAACCTCATAGCCCAACACAGTGTCTTCCACCTCAAACCAGTGGTTGGCAGTGGAGTCACACACACACACACGAGTGATCCAACTCCTGGGAGTCTAAGTAAGGGATCCAAACTCACTAATCTCCTTAAGCAGGAGATGAAGACAACAGGTCAGAGATAACCCAACAAGCTAAAACACCTCTTACACAGTACAGGACCAGAGCAGAGCACATCTCCCCTGCATTGTCAAGGAATGTCCCTTCAGGGACCTGGAATTAAGTCCACAAACTGGTCCCAGCAGCCCCAGTGGTTGACAAAGTAGCCTGATGAGAAAGAATCAGCAAAAGAACACAGGAAACATGAAAGATCAGAGAGAAAAGTCACCTCCAAAAGAAAATATTTGATCTCCATCAATAGATACTAGCTTACATGATATGATTAAACTGACAGAGGAAGAATTCTGAATATGGATTGTAAGAAAACTCAATGGAATTGAAGAGAAAATAGAATCCCAACGTAAAGAAACCACAAGAACAGTTCAGGAAATGAATGAAAAATTCTCTAAAGAAATTGAAATACTATGGAAAAACCAAACAGAAATCTTGGCAATGAAGGAGGCATTCAAGGAACTTCAAAACATAGAGGAAAGCCTCAAGAATAGAATGGATCACACAGAGGAAAGAATCTGAGAGCTTGAACATAACATGTGTGTGCTAAACAAATCAGATGAAGAAAAAGAATACAGAAACAAGAGACAATACTGAAACATACAAGAAATGTGGGATTATGTAAAGAAGCCAAATATAAGAATCATTGGCATCCCAGAGGGAGAAAGAAAATACACAAGGGCTGGAAAACTTATTTCATGGAATACTGGAGGAAAATACACCTGGCCCGGCCAGATATCTAGACATCCAGACACAAGAAGCACACAGAACTCCTGGGAGACTCAATGTGAAAAGGCAATCACCATGTCACGTAGTTATTAAGCTGACCAAAGTAAACATGAAAGAAGCAATTCTCTGAGCAGTGAGGCGAAAGCAACAAATAAACTACAAAGGAAAACCTATCAGACTAACTGCAGATTTCTCATCTGAAACTTTACAAGCCAGAAGGGATTGGGTGCCTTTCCTTAATCTTCTAAAACAGAATAATGCCCAACCTAGAATTCTTTATCTGGCAAAATTAAGTTTCATCTATGAGGGAGAAATAAAGTCCTTCCCAGACAAGCAATCACTGATGGAATTTGCAAAGACCAGACTGGCCCTACAGGAAGTACTCAGACCTGCATTACACACTAAACAGCACCATAGACACTCTTCAAAGTAAAATCCTTCAAGAGTTAAAGGCTAGTACTTGGACATCATGATGGCTCAAGAAGCAAAACAAAACAACAGGATTTCACCCAACAATATGAAAGGAAATCTACCTCAAATTTCAATCCTTTCAATAAATGTGAATGGCTTAAACTGTCCTCAGTAGAGACATAGACTGGCAGAGTGGATAAAAATCCACAAGCCTAGTATCTGCTGTCTACAGGAAATGCATCTAACCCACAAAGATGCCCTCAGGCTCAAGGTCAAGGGGTGGAAAACAATCATCCTGGCAAATGGAAGTCAAAAGAAAGCAGGGGTAGCTGTACTATTTTCAGATAACATAAGCTTTAAAATAGCAAAAGTAAAAAAAGACAAAGATGGCCACTTTATAATGGTAAAAGGGAAGATCCAACAAGAAGAATTAACAATTCTTAATATTGATGCACCCAACTCAGGAGCGCCCAGTTACATAAAGCAAACCTTGTCTGATCTAAATAGCATGATAAATAATAATGCCATAGTAGCAGGGAACTTCAACAGCCCACTGACTGAACTAGACAGATCTTCCAAACAGAAAATAAGCAAAGAAATAATGGACTTAAACAGAGCTCTAGAACAAAAGGGTCTGACAGATCTCTACAGAACATTCCACCCAAATAAAGCCGAATATACATTCCTCTCATCAGCCCATGGAATTTTCTCCAAAATTGGTCATATACTAGGCCACAAATCAGACCTGAACACATTAAAAAAAATATATAGAAATTATACCATGTATCTTCTGTGATCATAGTGGTATAAAATTAGAGTTCAATTCCAACAGAAATATCACCTCATAAAGTCATGGAAATTAAACAATCTATTGTTGAATAACTATTGGGTCAAGGAAGAAATACAGAGGGAAATCAAGAGTTTCTTCGAACTAAATGATAACGGAGACACTAGTTATCAAAACCTGTGGGATACAGCAAAAGCATACCTAAGAGGAAAACTAATAGCATTAAACTCTCACATCCAAAACACAGAAAGCTCCAAAATCAATAATTTAATAAACAGTCTCAAGGAATTGGAAAAGGAAGAGCAAATCAATTCCAAACCTAGTAGAAGAAAAGAAATAACTAAGATCAAAGCAGAACTAAATGAAATTGAGAACAAGAGAACTATACAGAAGATCAACAAAACCAAAAGCTGATTTTTAAAAATATAAACAAAATTGACACCCCTCTTGTGAGACTGATAAGAACTCGAAGGGAAAGGATACTAATAAACTCAATTAGAAATGAAAAAGGAGAGATCACAACAGACACCATGGAAATACAAAACATTATTTTCGATTACAATAAAAACCTATATGACCAAAAACTACATAATGAGGAGGAAATGGACAAATTCCTGGAAACATACAACCTCCCTAAGTTCATCCAGGAGGTAACAGAATTTCTGAATAAACCAATCTCAAGCTCAGAAATTGGAGCAGCAATTAAAAACCTCCCAATATGGAAAAGTCCCAGACCAGATGGCTACACTTCAGAGTTTTACCAAACATACAAAGAAGAACTCATACCTATACTACAGAAATTATTCCACAACATTGAGAAAGATGGTACCCTTCCTAACTCATTCTACGAAGCCAATATCACCTTGATACCAAAGCCAGGAAAGGATACAACAAAAAAGAAAACTATAGACCAATATCCCTCATGAACATAGATGCAAAAATTCTCAAAAAATTTTAACAAATCGAATTCAGCAGCATATCAAACAAATAATTCAATGACCAGGTGGGCTTTATTCCAGGGATACAAGGCTGGGTCAACATATGCAAATCTACAAACGCTATTTGCCTCATAAATAAAAGCAAGAACAAAGACCATATGATTCTCTCAATAGATGCAGAAAAAGCATTTGACAAAGTCCAGCACACATTTACGATAAAAAATCTTAATGAAATAGGCATAGATGTGTCATACCTTAAAATTATCAAGTCCATTTATGATAAACCCATGGTCAATATCACACTGAATGGGGAAAAACTGAAACCATTCCCACTTAGAACCAGAACCAGACAGAGTTGCCCACTAACTCCACTTCTATTCAACATAGTGCTGGAAGTCCTTGCTAGAGCAATTAGACAAGGGAGGGGAATTAAGGCATCCAAATTTGGCCAGATGAGATCAAACTCTCATTCTTTGCCGATGATATGATATTATATCTGGAAAACCCCAAGGATTCAACCAACAGACTCCTAGAATTGATAAACGAATTCAGTAAAGTCTCAGGATACAAAATAAATACAACAAATCAGAGGCATTCATATACGCCAATAACAGTCAAGCCAAAATTCAAATAAAAAATGCAATACCTTTTACAATAGCCTCAAAGAAAATTAAATATCTAGGAATACATTTAACAAAAGATGTGAGATACACATACAAGGAGAACTATGAAACACTAAGAAAAGAAATTATAGAATACATAAACAGATGGAAAAATCTACCTTGTTCATGGATTGGTAGAATCAATATCATTAAAATGTCCATACTACCCAAAGTGATATACAAAATTAATGCAATCCATATCAAAGTATCATAATCATTCTTTACAGATCTAGAAAAAAATAATTCTATGCTTTGTATGGAACCAGAGAAGACTTCATATAAGTAAGTAAAAAGAACTTCATATAAGTAAGTAAAAAGTAAGTAAAAAGAACAAACTGGGAAGTATCAGTCTACCAGACTTCAAGCTGTACTACAAGGCTATAGTAACTAAAACAGCATGGTACTGGCACAAGAACAGAGACATAGACCTTTGGAACAGGACTGAGAATCCTGAGATTAAACCATCCACATATGGTAATCTAATCTTTGACAAAACAGACAAAAATATACACTGGGGAAAAGTATCTTTTCAATAAATGGTGCTAGAAAAACTGGATAGCTACATGTAGAAGATTGAAACTAGATCCCTACCTCTCACCTCTCACAAAAATCAACTTAAGATGGATAACAGACCTAAACCTAAGGCATGAAACCTTAAGAATTCTAGAAGATGTTGAGAAGACCCTTTCAGACATTGGCCTAGGCAAAGAATTTTTGAAGAAGACCCCCCAAAGCAATCACAGCAGCAACAAAAATAAATAAATAGGATCTGATCAAATTAAAAAGCTTTTGCACAGCCAAGGAAACTATCATTATAGCGAATAGACAACCTAAGGAATGGGAGAAAATATTTGTTGTCTACACATCCGATAAAGGGCTGATAACAAGAATCTATTTAGAACTTAAAAAAATCAGCAAGAAAAAATCAAACAACCCCATCAATAAATGGGCAAAGGAAATAAACAGAAACTTTTCAAAACAAGACAGAATAATGGCCAGCAAACACATAAAAAATGCTCAACATCTCTAATCATTAGAGAAATGCAAACCAAAACCACAGTGAGATATCACTTACCTCCAGTGAGATTGGCTTCTATCAAAAAATCCCAAAACAACAAATGCTGGCAAGGATGTGGAGAGACAGGAACACTCTTACACTGCTGGTGGGATTGCAAATTAGTGCAGCCTCTGTGGAAAAGAATTTGGAGATACCTCAAAGAGCTAAAAATAGAAATACCATTCGATCCAGCAATAGCACTATTAGGCATCTACCCAAAAGAGCAAAAGACATTCTATAATAAAGACATCTGCACCCGAATGTTTATGGCAGCACAATTCACTACTGCAAGGATGTGGTAACAGCCCGAGTGTCTGTCAATTCATGAGTGGATTATTAAAATTTGGTATATGTATACAATGGAATATTACTCAATTATAAGAAACGACAGTGACCTAGCACCTCTTATATTTTCCTGGATAGAGCTTGAGCCCATTATCCGGAGTGAGGTGTCACAAGATCAGAAGAATAGGCTCCACATGTACTCGCCATCAAATTGGCACTGACTGATCAACACTATGGCGCTCACACAGTAGTAATATCCTCCAGGGATTAGGGGGTTGGGGGGTGGTAAACTCACAACTAATAGGCGCAGTGAGCATTGTAGAGGGGAAGTGAAAACCTCTAATCCTGGCTTGGGTGAGGCAAAGACATAAAACGTAACCAAAATATTTGTACCCTCATAATATCCTGAAATATATATATATAAAAAAACCAAAAATAAAACACAAACACATTGTATTCTATACAAAAGAAAAAAAAAACCCAAAACTTTCATGCTTCCAATGACACCAATCAAGAACATGAAAAGATGACCTACAAAATAGGAGAAAAGACTGACAAATCATATATCTAATGAGGGACTTGTATCCATGATACATAAAGAACACTTAAAACTCCACCATAGAATGACAAATAACTTAATTAAAAATGAGGGAAGGGCTTGAATGGACATTTCTCCAAAGAGGAAATACAAATGGCCAACAAACATATGAACATGTGTTCAACATCTTTAGTCATTAGGGAACTGCAAATCAAAATCACACTAACACACACTGCACACTCGCTAGAATGGCTACAATTCAAAAAGTCAGTAACAAGTGTTGGTGAAGATGTGGAGACGCTGAAACTTTCGTACATCGGTGATGGGATTGTAAAATGGCGCAGTCGGTTAGTTTTGCAGTTTCTCAAAAGGTAAACAAGGCTGTCGTGTGACCCAGTAATTCCACTTGTATTAATAGGAACACACAAGGGAAATGATAACACACATCCACACAAATACTTGTACACACATGGTCATAACGGTGTTATTTATAATAGCCCCAAATGGAAACAACCCAAATGTTCACCGGTTGGTGAGGGATAAACAACTGTGGCATGAACATACACGGAACATTGTCAATCACAGAGAGGAAAGAAGTGCTGACACCAGCTGCCCCATGGTTAAACCTTGACAATTTTGTGTGCAGTAAAAGAAAAGGCCAGACACAAAAGGCCACCTATTACATCATTCCGTTCATGTGCAATGTCCAGAAGAGGCAAAAGCACAGAGACAGAGAGTAGATCAGCGGTTGCCAGGGGCTGGGCGTGGGGGCAATAGGAAGTGACCACTAACAAGTACAGGGCTTGTTTTTGGGACAATGAAAATATTCTGGAATTAGATAGTAGTCATGGTTGTACAACTCTGAATATACTAAAAAAACCCACCAAATTACACAATTTAAACAATGATTTTTATGGTACATGAATTATATCTAAAAAACTACAATCACCAAGGTGGCCTTTTCCCTCAACCCTGATTCTAGAGCCAAACTCAGGGTGCTGATCTGAACTCATGGAATAGAGTCCACGAATGCAGTCCCTTTTCCAGGCCCAGCGGCTTTGGGAATCCCCACTCTCAGGCCTGATGCAGAGACAAGACGAGGTCTCTTTCACAGTCGTGGCCACCACTCTGCATCTGCCGCAGGTCACAGAGCAAGAGCAATAGGGCTGCACCAGCCCAGTGGCACCACAACCCCTATGCTATCATCAGGTTTACTTCTGAAGATTAACTTATCCCTGGGGGAAACTGTATACAGTTTAAAATGTTAGGTCTGTCAAGTTTTTCAGGAAATTCAACATACATCCCCTTATGTGCATAGGCAAACATTGTTTAATGCACAGGAAGCATACGTGGGTGGATACAAACTGTAAGTCGGGGTAACTAGAGCAAGCACGGGGGGCTTGGAGTTTTAGGTTGCCCGTGCATTCGAAGCCTGGCCTAATGGCAGGTGCGCCGAAGTCACGCCCCATCACTGAACTCAGAAGTTCCAGCACCACGGAGGGGCCAGCATAACACATCCTCTGCCAGGGTTTCTAGAAGAGTGGTTTAACAATCACAAGGCACATCGCATATTCCCACAAAGACCAGAGGAAAAGAAAGTAACTTGTCAATGTCGTGTGCACCCCTGTACCGATGCTAAGCAAGCAGCCAACAGAGCCACTGATAGGTATTAAAAATAAATATTCCAATCACAGCTCTCCAATAATTAGAATTTCTTTCCACCAAGTCAGATGTGGCTGTCGTTTCCTGTCTCTTACTGCACATCACACATTTCTTGTGCTTATATTTTTAAAGCACTCAAATTGTGGTCACATTCAAGCAAGTTCTAGGCAATCGTAAAAAGTGTGTTTCAGAACTCAAATATTACTCAATGCAGGAGAGGCTATTAGGATTTGAACTTATCGCGCCTGTCAAACAGTTCTTCACTTTCTGTAAATTGCACAAAGGATTCATTCAGCACAGTTTGGAGGCTGAAAGTGAAAGTGACTCAGACTATTTTTGAAAAGGTCAAGAAAGTGCACTTGCCAATTCTCAGATTTCTCTGAAGCCTTTTCCTGTGAACATCCCCACTAAAACTATGCAGTCCCTAAGCTGCAACCTGATGACATGGTGACTTTACCATTTCTCTCTAAAAGTTTGGGTATGGACTCTGTGCAATGGGTTCATGAAACACTGCGTTCAGAGGACGTTTTACATGTCAGTGTTTTTTTTTTAAATGCTTTAGGAGACCGAACCGTTTAAAGGCACCTTGACAGCATGACGTGGGAATGAACTGAAGCCCAGGCAGGAAGCCTGCCCTGTTCCTCGCCCGGCCACAGCTCACACGGGGGCCGGGGTCCTCCATGACCTCCTCTCTGATGGTGGTGACAGCTGGTCAGTCACGTGACATTTAACAGAGTGATGAGAAGTGGTTGCTTTTCTCAGGGCAATCCTTCCACCCTGGACTCCCAAACCGGAAACTGGTACACGAACATGGCATTCAAACATGATAACAATTTTTCTTAAAACAGTAAAGAAACTAAAATTCCTTAAACTGTGAATTATCCCAAGGGCAGAAATAGTTAACTAGACACACCGCAGGCAGATACTTGTTTTCTTTGTCTCTTAAGACCCAGCCCTCCAGTAACCAGTATCTGTAACGAGACCCTACATTTCGCATTTACTAAGTCTGTGCCAGCATTAGAGGGATGCTAACCAGTGACACTTGAGGGACAAGGACCATCCACATTGGAAGAGCTGTCCCCTGGCTCTGCAGCCCTGTCCACAACTGCCCGCTTTCTGCTCCCACACTCCAAGAGGCCGGGTGGCTTGTGGACCTAGTCCTGAGCCCTGTGTCCCTGGACAACTGTGGAGCAACAAGCTGAAGCCGGGAGAGTCCGGCATGGCTTCCTCCCCGCCAGTGGCAGCCTCTGAAAACCCCAGTTTCAAACTGCAATTCCACTGGGGGCAGCTGCCATGTCTCCCCGGCTTCCCCTTTCCAGGGTGAGCACTCCGAGCCCTTGTACATGCCCCTGAAGTGGCCACAGTTGTGAGAACCACCTCCCTGTCCCAACTGGTCTCTCCTGAAACAGACAAAACCCGCCACCACATTTGCATAAGATTTTACAAATTGTAAAGTACTTTGATGTAGAGCGCATCCAATCTGAGCGGGTCCCTGCAGTGCTCACGAACAACTGTGGATTCCTTTACAAACCCAGACTGGTGTTAGAACCAGGCTGGAGGGGACGAGGTGCTTCGCCCACAGTCTCACTGCTGGTGTCAGTGGAGCCCAAACTTGGCCAAAGACTCGTGCGTGCTTTCCAGAAAATGACAGTGATCTATGACCCCCTGGAGTTACAAAGCTGAGAACTGGACACAATACTCCTGGAGACTGACCAGGGCAGAACAAATGACACACCTGTCACCCTCCCCTAAACCACCTGGGATGCTCTTGACCTGGACGGAGCTCACCTCGCCTCCTTCCTGTTAAGTGTCGCTGTCACACCACGAGGCCCCAGACCTGCAGTCTGGGGCGCTGGTTTTAGGTGGAGCCAAGCTGCAGGTCCCGGCACTAATCACGGCAGCCCCTCGACAGACTCCGCACGTGATCCTGTCACCCAGACGGCTCCCTGCACTCGACGGTGCGGTCAGCAAACACCAGGAACACAGCACGCCCGGCACGAGTCCTGCCGCTTCCGTCCTTTAACCTATAAATTGACAAACCCATCTCACAAGGTTTTTGTTGAGTATTAGGTGTGAAAACGTGTGTACGTGCAGAGGAGGTGCCTAGCGGGGCTGAGTGCTGAGCGGCACGCTGCCTGCCTGTGTCACCAGGTTACTGGCCAAGCACACTTTTCACCTCCTTCCAAGTCACAAGAAGGTCGATCAAAACGGCAAAGGGGAAAGCACGCTACTCCTTCCGGGTTGATGAAAACACGCCTGTTAGTCGTCTTTGTTTATGCGCTCTGGTTTTCAAGCTCAACAGCAACAAAAAGGTCAGTGGCTCTAGGTTCAACCCCTGCCTCCACCACGCACCTGCTCCTTCCCTGTGCAGTGGGAGGAGCCTCAGCGCCTGTTCTCTCTCCGTGAGACTGCGAGGCAGCTGGCAGGTATTAAGGGCTTCGTAAGTGTTAGTGATTATTATCATGACAGTACACAGCCCTGAGTCTCTCATCTCACTCACAGGGTGTTTAATGTTCCTTTAAATCAAAACACACCGTAAGATACTGTTTTCTATATGCTGCTTGCGAGGAGCTCACTCTGCTGCCCGCCAGGGAACTGTCAGCGCGCGGAGGGGCCGTGTCCCTCCTGGCAGCCTTTCAGCACACTGGGTGCCCCCAGGGCTGGGCCTGAATCACACGGGGTGCGCTTCTTGGTCTGTCCTTGGCATCCCTTATTTTCCCTGTCGGGCTCCCAGTTCTCTCACGCTGTCCTGAGAATCATTGTGACACACACTGCAAACCAAGTCATTTCTTAGGTGCTCTCCCTCTAAGGGGTAGCTGAATCTTTGAAGGTTCTTGGAGAGAATGACTATGAAAATCCACAGGAAGGCATTTGAAAGTGACTTGTAGGGCCTGAGACACAGACACATTTGGAGCAGAGGGTTTGGTACCCCTCCTTCCCCAAATTAGAGTCTATATCCTGCTTCATCTATGCAGAAAAGTGGCTCTTAGTTTATGTTACCAAAATATTAGCTACTAATAACTTTAAAATGCTATATGTATTATTTCTTTTGTGACAATGTATACCATATATAGATATTCTTTAATATGAGAAAATGTTTATTGGGGTTTTTTTTTTTTTTTTTTTGAGACAGTCTCACTCTGTCACCAGGGATAGAGTGCAGTGACATCATCATAGCTTACCGCAACTCCTGGGCTTGAGCAGTCCTTCTGCCTCAGCCTCCCGAGTAGCTGGGACGGCAGGCATGTGCCACCATGCCCAGCTAGTTTTTTCTATTTTTAGTAGAGATGGGGTCTCTCTCTTGCTCAGACTGGTCTCGAGCTCCTGACCTCAAGCAATCCTCCTGACTTGGCCTCCCAGAGTGCTGGGATTACAGGTGTGAGCCTGTGAGCCACTTCGCCTGGTCCAATTGTTATTTTGATAAAATCCAATAAATAGTGACTTACATATATATTAGTATTTAACTGGGTCAGTAGACAAATAATGGTGTGATTATTTTAAAATGTCTGCCTGCCAGGATCTTTGGACCCCAAACTACGAGCAATATGGGGCATATCACTAAAAGTGGAAGTTAAGGTCACATGAGGAAAAGGTCAGTGGCCAGCCTCGACAAGCCTGATGAAGACAGTCCCACGTTGATGCCCTGCGACCCTGGCCCACACAGAGCACTCTTCTAAGGCTGCCAGAAAGGCGACACCTGTGACAAGCGAGTTCTTTGATAGCTAGACGAGAACAAAACATGACGACTTGATTGATGGGAAAACCAGATCCATTATTACTGAAACCAAACCAAACCAAACTTGAAATGATGCTCTAATCACAGAAAATCTGACTCTTGCCTCAGAACTTCAGTAACTTAGAGACTTCTTTCCCTTTTATAGATATTATAAAGTAATCAGCATTAAATTACTTCAGAGTCAGGAGGCCTCATGCTCTGAGATAAAGCAACCTGTTCTTCCCTCTTTAGTTCACCTTCACCCTGGGAATGACGACCACGCCTGACCAGCGATCCCCACCTCTGAGAACCGGCTGTGAGCTACGCGGGCCGCACGGAAGCACCCACTGCAACCCCAGCTGGATGCACCAACACTGCTGAGAAGCAAGAAGGGAGGTGGCCCTCCCCTAGTGGCATGGCCTCTGTGAGAGCTCCAGCCGGGCCCCCTGACCTGGGGAGTATGGAGACGGCTCCTTAGAAAGACTGCTCTGCTGAACAGAAATCAAGAGAAAGGCAAACATTGATACAGAGAACTGGATACGTTTCTTGTGCTATAATACGTGAAGTCTACAACATTTGAAATCACTGCAGGACTTTGCTTTTGGGCACACTCCAGTGACTTAATCAGAACTTGTAAGGAAATTAAATGGTGCTCATTCAACAGTAGACTGGACTATGAATCCACGTTAAGAGAGAGAAATCATTTAGCACACTCTCAATTTTTTTTTTTTTTTTCCCTGTTAACATAATTATTTTCTTTGAAGTTAAAAAGGAGATAGCATTTGGCATGTCATGGACAGGACAAAATGGCCCTGAATCCTTTCAAGGACTAGGGAAACAAGCACCAGCACTTCACTAGCAAGTTACCACGTGGAATGGACAGCTCAGCCACTGTATCGGTGAGCGCTGTGCAAGCCCGGAGAGCGAGTGTGAATTGCAACGAGCCCCTTCACACCGCGCTCGCCAGCCCACAGAGCCTCCGCACCCAAGGCGAGGACGAAAACCGTGCGCACCCTCGTGGCCGGCGTTAGCGAAGCCGCCACCCACCTTTGTCAGGATAAACACCAACTGACGGCCAGTCCACGCTCGCCTTCTTTTAAGAATTTCATAAGAGAGGTTGAGTTCAAATTCCAAAATTAAAAAAGTTTCAGGATTTTAAAAATTACAAGTCTATTTATTTTCAAACAGCAATGAAGTTACTGTCGTGAGGACATAAATCCATGATAAAATAGGCAGCTCTCCCGAACGCTGAAATTTGCAAGGGGCCCTCGGGGCTGCGTCTGGACTGCACTGCGAGGAAGCGCAGCTGCAGCGTCCAGGGGGCAGTGGGGCACGCTCAGGGCTGCCCTGTCCCCGCACTGCCAGACTTAGACCCGGGCAACCTCAGAAGGCAGTCCAGTTTGATACGACGAATGGAAACTAAAGGTATCTCAAGTTATTTCAGAACACCATTAATGTTCTCCTCACTTTTTCACAGTGAATTCTACGCTTGCCGATTTCCACACCTGTACCTATGCCCGCCCCGCCACGTGCAGACCCTCCCTGGGCAGCCGCTCTGCCCCGCCTGGGTGGGCGTGGCGTGTGTGAGAGGAGAGAGGGCTGTCCTGTCCACCTCCTTCCTTACTCTCAGCCCCCTGAGCCACACGTTTCTCTCCTCCCCTGTGGAAGGGCCTGGCCGGGACGAGGTCTGGGAGGCACGACCGCACCGGGTCCCCCCGCGGGCCTCCCCCGGGCCTCCCGCGCTCTTCCCGGTCTCTGCCTGGGTCAGTTCTTCGCCTTCAGTGCTGTGCTACAGGACCACGGAAAGAGGTCCCCAACAGAAGCAGCAAGAAAAGGTCGCTTCTTCCAAAATCGAACGTGCAATGATTTAGTCCATTCAAAACGGATGGGGTAAGAGAAAAATTTCCAAGTTTTCTTTTCACTAATTTTATTTATATTAGGTAGTTTTCACTCAGAATATCTATCAATTCATTTTTCAGGCTGAGAATTACGTATATGTGTCTGTTCGTATGTATATAATCACTTAGAAACTTTATTTGGTATAACTTCATATTTTTGGTATATAGAAATAATTTTATTTTCTTAATGTAGCACAGTAGACATACAATCAGTATTATTCCTAGAATGTGCAATATATAAATTATTCACATTAAAAAATTAAGAACAAAAAGCCTCCTATGCAGGAAATATTTAAAAATGTATACCTAATTCTGAATCAGTTTTGACAATATACACTGCTAGCTTCACAAATCGGCATGGCTGTGACATGGACACATTTGAAGGAAGTGCATATGGGCCCATTCCAGACACTTAATACACTATATGAATAATTCACTCTTCACTTTGGTCATTGAAACTCCATGTGCTGAGGCATATAGTGGATCTGAAAGAAATTCCCAGAAGCACATTTATTACATCGGCATTTGAAGCAATTCTGTCCCTTCTATTCTCCTTTATAGCGTGGGGGCCTTTTCTCTTTAAAAGCAAGAAGACCTTCAAGTCTGTCTTTCGTTGAAATGGTCTAAGAAAAACAAAATATTACATATATTAAAAAGTAAAAAACAATTGTAAAAGTTTATCAAACATTATCCAAGAAAACTACTTAGAAGCATTCTAAAATTTTGAAATCTACTAATCACTTAAACAATTCTAATTGTATAACGAAATTGACCATTTTACACCAAATTTTTTTTCATTTCAAATATACTTTTAAAAAATTAAGACTATTTTTAAGAGCAATTTAGGTTTATTAAAAAATTGAGCAGAAAATAGAGTTCCCATATACTCCCTCAAACCCTGCTCCAGTTTCCCCTATTATCAACACCTTGCGTCTGTGTGGTACATTCATTACGAGTGACGAACTGACACGTTCTCGTTCACCAAAGCCCACAGTGGCCGTCAGTGCTCGCTCTCCATGGTGGCGTTCCATGGCTTTTGACAAATGCATGATGTCATGCATCTACCATTACAGCACCACACAGAATGGTTCGCTGCCCTAAATGTCCCTCGTGCGCCAGCTTTCATCCCTGCACCTCGCCAAAATCGGTTTTGTGTTTTCCAGAGTGTCAGTGAATTGGAATCATATTGCATGTGGCCCTTTTCAGATTGAATTTGTTCACTAAGCAACAGGCACTAAAGTTCCTTCACATTTTTGTGGCTTGACAGTGCATATCTTTTTATCACTGAATAATATTCCATTGTATAGACGTATCACACTTCATCATGTCACCTACTAAAGGACATCGTGGTTGCTTCCAAGTTTTGGCAATTATGAATAAAGCTTGGTGTGGAGGTTTCTGTGTGGACGTAGGTTTTCAGCTCATTAGGGTAGACACCACATCCACACCGACAAAAGACGAGATAAGCCTAGAGAGACAGCTACAGCACGGATGGCACTGACGTGGTTACTCTAAGAGTTCTCTTGATTAGGTACACAAGGCCATTCGTCTGTGGAACAGAATCAATCGTAAGAGCTGATAACAGTCAAATAGCAGAAACAACTAACGCCACCGCCCCCGGAAGTGTTGCAGTGGCATGAGGGTAAGATTGCCCAGTGACACACAATTCATTTGAATGACACACAAGGTAAGCATCATTGGTGAGGGTGCGTCCTCGCTGAATTTGTGGCTGTATCACATACCTGAGCGTAACAAGCTTCTTCTATGGCTAACCCTGTTACTAAATCGACCTGAGGATAAAAGCATAATGCATTTCAGTAGAAATAACTTTTTAAAATATGGCACATTTAATATAAATTTAAATTGAATAACCCTATCCCAAAAGCACAGATTCCTTTGATGTAAGTAAATCACTAGTATGACCAACACGAGAGACTTAGAACCAGGCTTCCTGGGTTCAAATCCTGGCTCCTCCACTTCAGAGCTACGTAACCTTGGGAAAGTTATTTAACCTCTTTGTGCTTCAGAGAGGGATGTCTGAACAAAGGCCAGTTATAATGCTCACCAAATGAGATACTGTGAATAGCAAATGAGTTAATCCAGGTGAAGCATTTATAAAACACACACACACACACACACACACACACGTAAAAAGCTTGGTACATAGTAACGGCTATATAAGGTGTTTGCTGTTAGGATTGTTGCTGTTAAATAAGTCAATCAAATACTTTTGCAAATTTATAAAACTACATTTATTGCTAATAAATTCCATCTCTTTTTACAGCTATGAAGCACAGGAAGATACAGTAGCTCCTAGGTCTGCAAGAAAGAAGCACTTTTCTTCAAAACACCCATAATTTAACCAAAACGTAATAGCTGTAACTAAAAGCCCGAAGTAAATGGTTGTGTGTGCCCCGCCCTCCTCTGCCCGGGGCCTTCATTCTTTTGGTGCCATCTCCCTGGGTAACCTCGGGACACCCTGCAGCTTCACCCGTCTGTGTCCCCCGCAGAAAGCACACTGAGACATTGAAGGTGGAGAGAGCTAGAGTCAGTTCTGAGCTAGGAGTTCTCCTTGGAATGTTCTGTATAATACGACACTGATGGTAAGAATACACAGAATGAGCCCCCTTTTTTTTGGTTTTCTATGAACTGCTAGCAATAAATGTGTCTGTTAGCAATGGAAAAGACAACAAGTATGTCACAAGCTGCAGGGCGCGGGCAGATGTGGGCAACTACACTAAGAAGGATGAATGACGCAGCCAAAAGGAAGCTCAGCAGCTTTTGGTGGTAACAGCATTCAAACAGCTCTATTTTCGAACATTAAAAAATAACATAGATGTCCAAACATGTTCATTTAAATTAAATCTCCACTATCCATTCCAAAAACAAACTTAAATACTACGGAACTTACCTCCATCCCTTGATTAATTGCTAATTTTGCCACTCTCATTGCAACAGGTCCCTAAAATTCAAAATAAAGAAACACAGACTTTAATTACTATTTATGCAAATTCTCTTGTAAATAGCAGTAAAATTCAGAAATTCCTATTGCTGGATTCATGGCACAGCCAACAACAGTTGTGTGACACTAGATGAAGATTTCTTCTCTGAGCTTTACAAGTTTTTTTTTTTTTTTTTAATTTAAAAATATTATGGGAGTACAAATGTTTTTGGCTACGTGGACTGCTTTTGTTATGCTTGGGTCAGGGTCGTCAGTGTGCCCATCACCCAGATAGTGTTCACTGTACCCGTTAGGTAGGTTTTCACCCACCCCCTCCTTCCCGCTCCCCGCTGCTTGATAGCCACTGAGTTTTACTTCCCTCTGTGCACATGCGTGCTCATTGGCAAGGTTTTAATTAAACAGCAATTATAACAACTGGGTGGCAACAGCAAGTTATTTAGATTCACAGATCCTGTCACACCACAAACTGCCTCCCTGATGGCTGGCGGGCAGCGCACTCCGCTTTCAGGCTCGCTACTTTTCAGCAACCCGCTCTGGCAGTTCAGTAGGGGAAGGAAAAGGAGGTGGGCTTTGGCTCGCATGACATCCATTAGAGGGTAGGACAAAAGCTCAGGCTGTTGCTACAGAGCAAGCTGGGGCTTAGACAGCATCGACTTCAGACGTTGGCGCTTCATCGTTTCTCCATTACCGTCGGCAACTAACTGCAGTGACGGTGGACTAACACGGACTCGCCCTCTAGGCAGTGCTCCCGCGTCACAAATAAATGCAGAGTCTGCATAAGTCTTCCGGGGTGTGTGAGGGTCTGAGGGGGGAATGGGATGTCCTCCGTGAGAAGGAAAACATGGCCTTTGTCTGGTGGAAGCCAAACTCTTACCAAACTACCCTATAGAGAACCACAGTCCCCGAGATGGAATTTACTTATCTGATGTTTTAAATTCCTAATGAATGATGAATGTGAATTCAGTGGCTTATTTTGGATTGAATGGTCTTTTGAATGAAAACACAAGGGAGGCTCTAAATAACAGGCACAACAAAGGACTCTAAAAAGTGAATGGAGAAATGGGTGAATGTACGAAAAATGTCATTTTTTCCTATCTAGGGCTTTCTATTTTCAAAATTTGACCTATCTAAATTCTCTTCCTAAGTCACATGCTTAATCTTTTTCAGATGCCACAATTTTCCCAGGCTACAGTGTTTAGACAAGTGTCTCAGCTATAATTCTTCCAAGCGCGATCTGCGAGTGTGGTCATACTGGTACCGGTGTTTCTCATGAGCATCAGCCCATTTCTAAAAACAGTGTGTTGCTCTCGAGGAGACTCTTTCTGTTTTCACTGCCACGTGGTCGGGACGAGGCACCTGCCCACGGCCCAGGTCACACGGGTGCCCATTCGCACCCTTGCTGCCCCCGGGGTGCGGGTCCCGGTGTCTGGGGCAGGCCTGGGTTCTGCACGTCCAACACGCTCCCAGGAAATGCCCCAACAGCCAATCCACAGACCACAGTTTGCAAAGCAAAGCTTAGAAAACCATGGGGAAAAACCAGGAAAATTTTAAATGCTATTAGAGATAACACTCACTTTAATTAGTTTTTCCTTTAAAACATAAAACCAATGCCCCTTCTTCCTTACAAGCCTCTTTTCTCAGGGAAATAGAGTAACATATAATACAGATATCACCCCAAAATACTAATTTTACAGAAGCTTTCTGATTATTTGAAAGAGTAACCATTCAATAACAAAGTAACAAATGTAAAAACAAAGATTATTCCACTCAAACTTCATTTGATAACTTGTGCATATAGTTTTACAGTCATACATTTTCTGAAGTCATTCAGTATCTCCTTATTTATTTGTTTGACCTGGAGAAAAATTAATTTAACAAAGAATGTTCTCAGAGGATGAAAGGTGAGCAACGCATGCACGGAGACGGAGACGAGGCTGGCTGACCGCGGGAGGCAACGCGGCGCCATGTCACACCCGCGGTGGGGCAGGGCAGGGCAGGGCAGGCGGAGACGGTGGCGCCTGCTGCGGGGAGGGTCGCGGGGCATTGCTGGAGGGAGCGTTTGTGTGGGGGGTGTATGTGTTTGTTTTGGAGATGGATTTTATGACCTCTCCAAAAGGATCCATGGCCCCAAAAGAGATTATGAATCCTGAGTTAAGTGATCCTAAGTTGGAGAAAACATTATTTGGACTCCAGAAATGGTTAAGGGGTTTATAAAACAAACTCCATTAGGGATAAAGAGGTATCACTAACTGCTTGTGTAGCAAAAGCCTCTTCCTCTTAAGTCCTTTAATCTTCAATTTCAAAAGGGATGTATAAAAAGCACAGCTGAGAGAGTGACAGAACCAGAGTCCCTTGCAACAGGCCATGGGTGGACCGTCACCAACAGCACTCATCAGCACGGTCACCCTGGAAGAGACGTGCTATGTGTTCCCACTGTGAGGAAGCACAGAGGGGATAAAACAGCACCTACAGCACCACAACACACACGCACAATACACACACGCGGAATGAGACAAACAACTGCTGCTCCACGAGCGGCCATCTCGAATGAAGTCATCGCAGTGAAAGCCCAACAGCCTGTGGTCTCCTCACTGATGAGAAAAGAGTGCATTTCAAAGTGTTTGACTTGGGGGGTGGCCCAGTGTGACAGCCACCCCTCATTCTTCCTTTCCATGGGTATGGCTTAGGTTAGGACACTCAGTTGGTGAATGAATTAAAACAATTTGTTAGGAAGTTGTGCCACATGTGACAAACGCTGTTCAAGTGACATCTTATCAAAGCGTGGATACCGCATGACCCTCATGGTATCTTCAAATCTCGACCTGAATCTGCAGGGCCTCGCGCTTATCTGGCATTAATATTTCTAGTTTCACAGGCCCCACACGTCCCTTCACTTGAAAGCGAGCCCAGGCCGTGCCGGGGATTCCAGATGACTGCTGTTTTAGTCAACATGTTATAAGCTGTTTAAAATGAGAAAAAGGAACTCCAGTCAGAAATACCTGAGGTAAAAACTCTCTTGCCAGGTCCAGAGCCTTTCTGTAGGCGGCATCCCCCTCCTGGTTCTGCTCCAGGACGTGGCTGATCAGGCCCACTGCTTTGGCTTCTTGGCCATCGAGGACTCGTGCAGAGAAGATGAGCTCCTTGGCCAGGGACATCCCGATGGCACGTGGCAGTCGCTGTGTGCCCCCTGAGGGGTGGAGGAGAAAGAAAAGGCAGGTGATGATTGGAAACCTTTTAGTTTTAACACGTCAGTGTTTAATTTCTTCATGTATAAAGATAAACAAGGGCCAGAAGTTTGTATGTCAAAATAAGTAGCTGAGACAGGAGATCACTTGAGTCCAGGAGTTTGAGGCTGCAGTGAGCTGTGACCAGGCCACTGTACTCTGGCCTGGGCAACAGCGGGAGACTCTGTTTCCAAAAAAAAAGTAGCTGGAAAACTACTTCAGAACAGAATCTCATTTCTTAATTCATTTATGAAATCAATAACACCAAAAAAGCACTTGAGAATCTTCCATCTTAAGTGATTTGACACTGATGATTACCTGCAGCCTAACTGGAGTGTCCCTGAACCCACGGTCGCTACCGCGGCCGGAGCCGGAAGGCGAATGGCGGTGGACGAGCAACGCCGCCTACTCAGTCCACTCACCGGAAATGCTGCCTTCGCCACGCCGGGCATCTTTCTTTCAACTCAGACAAAACTTAACAAATTCTGAGAAATTCAACTCATAACCTTTTAAAGAATCCTTTATGGTGAATGAATTGTAATTTTAATTAAATAAAATTTTTGTTAACATTTATTAATAAATTTTTATTAAACTATTTTAATAAAAATAAAACCAATTAAGCATGAGAATAAGCTCTGTCCTGGTAATGTTTATTTTCTCAGTGCAAGTACTGATCATCTCCATCGGTTTCTGCTCTTTTGAAGATACCATCTCACACACAGACAGGCCCTCCTTCCAGCTGTTGGGGAAAATCCACTCAGTATAGAGCCATGCATTTGGTTTTGACTTTGCCACCTACTACCTGAGGGGCTTTGGGAGTTGATCAGCTCTTCTGTGTCTCCAAGGGGACACGGTGGTATACTAGCATGATTTAGGGTAAACTTAGGTCAGAACAGTTATGTAGCAAAAGATGCCTGTTTTGTTGAAGACTGCCTAAATCACTAGATCCATCTATCTATTCACTACATGTCTTCTAATGTCATTAAATAGAAAGGTAGTAAAAGCCTGGCCTTAATTTCTACCAATATGAATATGAAAACAGCTGCAACATTAGGATTTGTAGAAATCTTACCCTAAAACCAAGGCTGCTGCACTGCCAGAGATTGCTGAGTTTATAAGAGCATATACTTGACACAGCAGAAAATGTATCTGAAAAGAATAAAGCACTGGCAAATTTAAATTTGACTGTAAACAATGATGCTGCTCAGTGTAGTAAAGATAGGTCTGAGAAATTATGGGACAAGCTGCATGGAAAGACGAGTTATTTGTGGTGTTTCCAGCAGCAGCTGATTAGAACACAAATACAAATAAAACCCACTTGTCACCAAGTGTCAGAGGAGAAAAGCAAACTGATGGTGCCCTGTCCACACCAGCCCACAAGGTTTGAACTTCTGCATTAGTCACCAACGTTCAAAACTGGATGTGTGCTTTGATCCAAAAACCAATTTCTAGCTGAAAATCAAGTGCCACTGTGCCTTTTAGACAGACTGCTAGACCCCTCATCTCCACCACTGCTACTGCAATACTATCGATTCACAAGCTCCGTCCTTTAAAAGGAAAGTGACATCATTTTTTGTTCACAGCTCTATGAAAAGTGGGAAAAAAATAAAGATCACAAATTTTAAGAAGGCATATTTCCCTTCAGTAATAAAGTATATTCCTACATATTTAACAAAGTGTGCCTGAGTTGGAAGAACAGAGCTTTAAGATGCTATTATTAAGCAAACTATATTAAGAACCATGAATAGTATTTATTAATAGAAATATGGGTAATATTAATGGAAAAACAAAAAAAATCAGTGAATTGTAAAAGGACTGATATTTTCAATAGAGATTAAATATAATGAGTAATGCTTCTGTAAAATGCAGTTATTATTAAGTATTCAAACTGCTCAAGCAGTTAGAGATTGCTGAGTTTATAAGAGCATATACTTGACACAGCAGAAAATGTGTCTGAAAAGAATAAAGCACTGGCAAATTTAAATTTGACTGTAAACAATGATGCTGCTCAGTGTAGTAAAGATAGGTCTGAGAAATTATGGGACAAGCTGCATGGAAAGACGAGTTATTTGTGGTGTTTCCAGCAGCAGCTGATTAGAACACAAATACAAATATAACCCAGATAACTATATTTACTCACAGAGCTGATGAGAATTTTGGTATCGGAGACTGAAGAGCTTAACGGGTATAGTATTCACGATAAGCACAACATTATGAAATGGCTCTTTTTTGTGTTCTGTGAAAAGTTCAACATAGATTTGTCAAAATTAACAAACGTAATGCACATTGTTAATATCATACTTTTTATTCAACTGAAACATTCTGCAAGTCCATGAAGCCCACATTCATTGGTCGCATCATTCCATTTACAGTATCATTCTTCAGGAATGAGCACTTTGCAAACACTCAGTGAAGTAATGGTCAAGGAGGTGGCTACCAAAATCACAGAACAGATCCACTTTCCTGGAGCCGAATGCCATGTAGCTGGACGCTCCTGCCCATTAACTGCATGTCCAACACAAGACTGCTGGAGGATGGGGTGTGGGATAGAACGGCAGTTCCCAGCCTTTGTGACACCAAGGGCCCAGTTTGGGGAAGACAGTTTTGCCAAGGACAGGGGCACGGGGAGGCGTCGCCGCAGGGGCTCCCCTCGGATCATCAGGCGTTGGCTTCTCACGGGGAGCCGCACCCTGGATCCCTCGCGCGCGGGCAGTCTGCAGCGGGGGTCGCGCTCCTGTGAGGGATTGATGTCGCTATAGACCTGGCAGGGCAGGCACGGGGAGTGACGTGCGTGACGGGGAGCAGCTGTGGGTGCAGGCGGGGCTCCCCGCTCGCCTCCTGCTGTGCGGCCCGGTTCCTGGCGGCTTCTGGCACGCTGAGGACCAGCACCAGTCCTCGGAC
Organism: Eulemur rufifrons; assembly: GCF_041146395.1. Lineage (NCBI taxonomy): Eukaryota > Metazoa > Chordata > Mammalia > Primates > Lemuridae > Eulemur > Eulemur rufifrons. The sequence continues at coordinate 196,230,249 of NC_090989.1, read as the reverse complement.
CGGGGCGGGGACCGCAGGGCTAGAGGCATGCGCTGAAGAGAGCTTTGTGATCCATGAAAGCAACGCACCACAGGACCCAAGGAAAACCCCTCAACTTGGCTCACTGCAGTGACTTGGCATTTTGGGTGACATCACAAGCCATCTACTCAAGTACGTCATATAAATGAAACTGCACAGTATTTATCTTTTTGTGACTAAAACCTCACTTACAGTGTCCTCAAGGCTGAGCCCATTGAGCACGTGTCAGAAATGCAGGCCTGTTTAGGGCTGAATGACATGCCACTGTAGGTGCAGACCACATCTGGCCTACCCAGCACCCGCCCACGGACACTTGGGCTGCTTCCACCCTCTGGCTACTGTGAACGATGCTGCCATGAATATATGGATGTGCAAGTGTCTCTTAAGACCAAGCTTTCAAATTCTGGGGTATATACCCAGAAGTGGACTGCTGCATCATATAGTAATTCTCGTTTTTTAAGACATCACTGTTCTGTTTTCCATAGTGGCTGAACCATTTTACAGTCCCACCAACAGAGAATAAGGGTTCCTATTCCTTCACATCCTTGCCAACACTTGCTATTTGTTTTTTGTTTTTTTTTTTCTTTTTGGATAGTAGCCACCCTAATGGGTGTGAAGTGGTATCTTATAGTGACTAGTGATGCTGAGCCTCTTTTCCCTAATGACTAGTGATAATGAATAGTTGTTCATTGTCTTTATTGGCCATTCATATTATCTTCTTTAGAGAAATGTCTACTTAAAGTCCTTTGTCTATTTTTTTTTGTGTGTTGTTTGAGTTTTGTTTGTTGAGTTGTAGGAGTTCTTAATATATTCTGGATATTAATCCCTTATCAGATATATGATTTGCAAACACTTTCTCCCACTCCATTGGCTGCCTTTTCACTGTATTGATACCGTCTGATGCACGAAAGGTTTTAATTTTGATGAAGTCCAATCTACTTATTTTTTTCTCTGTTGCTTGTGGTTTTGGCGTCATATCCAAGAAATTATTGCCAAATCCAATGTCATGAAGCTTTTTCCATATATTTTCTCCTAAGAGTTTTATAGTTTTGGCCCTTAAGGTCTTTGATCCATTTTGTGTTAATTTTTATATAAAGTACAAACTGTTCTCAATACTATTTGCTGTAAGGGACATTATTAAATATCTAATAGTTACACAACTACATGATTTCATTCACTCATTCCTACTGAAATTTTATCTTTGGAAAACTTGTTTGGTAAGAAATTATCTCAGCTTGCAGAAATCAAAGATCAATGGCCTGAGCTATATTTTTACACTTGTGGAACTGAAGGTGACCACCTCTACCATGTCCAGGCATATAAAACTTGTGATTCCAAATGTTGTAAAAATGATACAATCTGTTCAGTTTGCCTTTTTCAATTAATAATCAAAGCAAGCAAAGAGCTTTACAAATGGAAGTTACAGTAAAAAAATGACATAAAAAAACTAAACTTGATTGATACAAAATCTCAGATTTTTATAAATATGTCAGGAACAGTTACCCTAAATGGCAAAACTTCTTATGCCAACATTCTTCTCCAGTGTGGATGTGTGCATGGTTATGAACAGCTAGTACCTATTACGAAACTAAGTGCAACTCAATACTCCTGCTGGTTAGGAGAGCCAAGGGTCAGTGCAGCACTGCGTCCCAACCCAAAGACAAGATGTGCCACTCCAGCCTGGGTGTGGACAAGAAGGCATCAGACTGCAAGCTCCAGATGCAAAGAGAAGTACTAGAGAAAATTTATTTCAATTCAATTCACTTTTTCTTCATCCTGAATATCAAACTCCAATATTAACTTAGAGTTAGGTAAAATGAAGACAATGTTTCGTATTTCTGTCAGTGGATTTTTTTACACCAGGCTTGCTTCACTACGTCACATAACCTGCTTAGGCATTTGAGTTCAGGATGCCTCACGTGCCATTTCTAGATACAGTCTCCGTGACTGATGACATTAAACATTGGAATTAAAATTAGGATTGTCCTCAACAGAATTAAAATTGTTCCAGTCTGAGAGCAGCCCTAATGCATTCAAGATCACAGAGGTCTGTAAGACTGTGCAAACGCACACCATTGTCCACCCAACAGCTTTCAACACAGAGCCTGACTTCTGTTCAGGCCTGCTCTGAGGCTCCTAGGGCTGTGGCCATACGCTCAGGGATCACAACAGGAGCAAGTGACACACTCCCAGGACACTGCTGCAGGCACTCACGGTACTACAGAACACGAGGAGAAACGTGAACCGGAGCCAAGAACTTCCAGGATAGCTCACAAGGCTTCTGCTAAAGATCAAGGACCTCATGGTGACCATCGTTAGTAATAATGTACTATGTATTTCAAAATTGCTAATAGATTGTTGATGTTTTAACCACATATACACAAAAAAACATTAAGTTGTTAAGGTAATATGTTAATTAGCTTGACCATTTCTACAATGTATGTATATAGAGCAAAATATCACATGGTACCTCCAAAATATATAACTATTATTTGTCAGTTAAAAATAAATTCAGGCCAGATATGGTGGCTCATGCCTATAACCTTGGCACTCTGGAAGGCTGAGGAAGCAGGACCATTTGAGCCCAGGGGTTCAAGGCTGCAGTGAGCTATGATCACACCACTACATTTCAGCCTGGGTGACAGAACAAGACCCTGTCTCTGAAAAAATTAAAAATAAAAAACAAACAAAGCAAAATGACAAGTATGTCAAACCTTGCCAAGAGGGTAGTGAATTTAGAGCAACTATTTCTGAGTCACGTCATCACCTAGCAAAGGCATGCTGTGCTATCACGTGGACCTGCGTGGGGCTCTGTCCAGGTCAGCAAGCAAAGCCGCATTACTGTGCTACGAGGCAGGGAGGGTCCTGGTCACTGCCCTTGTCCTTTCTAAGGTGTGAATGCTTGGAAAACACCAGGTGACTTCTAAGGCTTTTTTGCCTTGGCTCTGTCAACTTGGAGATTCTGATTCGGTGGGTCCAAGTGGAACCTAAAGCTCTGCACTGGGATCTGCAGACCCACTGTTCTAAAACAGGAGATGGGTGAGGACTCTTCTTAAATAAAGCAACAGAATTTACGGTACCAAATGAGTAATTGCATTCAACACCTCAAATGCTGTATACTGAATATTCAGGACCACTTTGGAATTCCTCCTTTGGAACTAACTTCAGAGATGACAACACACTTGCTCATTCATTCAACAAGTATGTACTGAAGCGTCACTATGGAGGGGCCCTGCTCTAGCTATGTGGAGAGAGCTGTGAACAAAACAAAGCCTCTGCCCGTGACGCGCGACACTGTCTCAGGGAAGCCCCACGATACGCACACAAGCACCTGCTGTCAGGCAGTAGAGAGCAGAGAGATTGGTCAAAGGGTGGGCTTAGTTCAGACAGGATGGCCAGGGACAGATTCTGAACAGGTGACACTGGAGCAGAGGCCAGGAGGAAACGAGGAGCCCGTGTGTCTCCAGGAGGAGCGCACAGTGCACAGGTCTGTGGGGACTGAGTCCGACTCACTTGAGGAGCACAAGGAGGCCAGCACGGCTGGAGCGCAGAACAACGCCCCATCCTGCGGGTCCCACAGGGGCTTACTCTGAGGGGGACAGCAAGCCACTGGGCATTCAAGAGCATTTCTGAGAAACACTGCTGCAAGACTGTCATTCTCCAGTGAAAGTCTGGGTTTGTCAACCTAAGGAACAGAGAGCTCTCTAGAAGAAAAAGATATTCATTCAGGAGCAGGGCATTGCAATGGGAACACGCAAGCCATAGTAAATTATGTGCACATTCAGACAGGTAAAGGAAGACAAAGGGTTTTAGAGGAAAAATGAAGAGGATTACATAATTGTTCTGAAATAATTATCCTTGGCTACAAAGATCAATAACAAGGGTGATGCCAGCCTAGAGTTGGACAGAAAGCTGCTGGGCAGATGTCCTTGCAGAGGTACTTCTGTGCAAGGCTGTGGTTTTTGCACAGTCTTTTGTGATAGTTATCAGGCACACAAGCATGAGAACCCTCTCCTCATGGCCTTCCCTGGCTCTGTTTCTTAGGGACTTTTAAAGTTTTGGTTTTTTTTTTTTTTTTTTTTTTTTTTTTAACACTACTGACTCCATTTTGAGTCTGACAACTTTTGCAGACATGAGGAAGAGACGTGGTCACAGGAGCCGTGAGGATACTGGGGCAGGCAGACACGTGTGCTCATTGTGGCAGGGCTCCAACAAGCTGCAGAGAAACTTCAAAACCTAATTCTCAAGATGCTTTGAATGTTTGTCCCATGTTTGGGCTGCTCAATGTCCACTGCCCCCATTAAAATCCTGGTCTTGCTTTTGGAGACCACCCCAGCCCCCTGCCTGTCCTTCCCTCCACTATATATAGCTCGGACAGCAGAGGGTCCCTGCAACTGAAGCCACGGGGCAGACCCTCTCCTCTCTGCCCTGGCACAGTGGGGCGGGCATCTCAATCAGGCCTGGCGTGTTGGGTGCTATTTCCAGGATGGAGAGTCTGAAGGGGCAACCTTGTAGCATGGAGACTTGCTGAGGTCACAGGCAACGTGGGGGCAGCAATGTGCAGACCCCCATGGGGAGACTGTCTAGAGCAAGGGCTTCTGGGCTCCAGTTTGTGCTCTAAGCCTCGTTCTCTATCCACCTATGGACTCCAGGAGCCTTACAGTAAATGTTCTTTTCATTTACAGTATCCAGAGTCAATCTGCTTGCTCTCCAAAAACATGAATGATACAATAACATAACTAGTAGTTTTCTCTGTCTCTCAAAAATAGTCAGATAAAGCTGAGTGGGAGATTATCTGTTTTACTTTCTGCAAATAAAATTCATTTGTTCAATTATTAATTTATTGGTTGAGTGGCCTAATACGTGACAACACTGTCCTAGGTGCTGAACACACAGTGGTGAAGAAGACAGACCATCCCTGGTCCTAGACAACTTACTGTGCCGCAGAGGGAGAGGAAGAAGAAAGGCAGTAAGCACGCACGTGGCCAAGAGAGAAGAGAGACCGTGAGGGGTGTTATGAAGAGGAGCTTCGGCAGGGAAAACGGTTCTGAGGCAGCACACTAGGTCAGTCCCCAACATTTTTGTCACCAGGAACCAGTTTCATGAAAGGTAAACTTCCCCCAGACTGAGGGCGGCGAGCCCACGTGGTGATGTGAGCGATGGGGAGGGGGACGGGGCAGCTGTAAATGCAGGTGAGCTTTGCTGCTCACCAGGTGCCCCCCTCCTGCTTCCCAGGTTTCACGGAAGACAATGCCACAGAGGGTGGGGCATGGGGACGGGAGCTCTATGGCCCCGTCCCTGACAGGCCGAGGAGCAGTACCAGTCCATGATCGGGGGCTGGGGACTGCAGCACTCAATGACTCATTTAGACTGGGTGGTCCTGGAAGGCTGCTGGATAAAGGTGAGGCCAGCGTGTGAATGATGACCAGGCAGCCACGTAGAGACCAGGAAGGACACGGAGTGAGGAGCTCGCCAGTAAGGAGGCCAAAGGGGAGGCTGAGCGTGGCACGTTCCAGAGGCAGGAGGCCACTGTGGCTCACAGGAAAGGACGGGGGTAGGGGGTATGACACAGGCTGGACAGGCAGGGTGAAAGTTACATTTTACTCCACACAAAGCGATGCAACAGACACTGGAGGGTTTCGAGCAATCAGTGACATAATTTGACTTGCGTTTTAAGAAGACTCTTTGTAAACTTGGGAGGAAACAGACTATGGGGCAAGATCAAACAAAGCAGGGTGCACAGTGGGAGGCTCTGGCTGTCCTGCAGGTGCAGTGCGATGGTGGCTCAGACTGAGACAGGCCAGTGTAGAGAGGGAGACGCCCAGGAACCTGGGATAAGTGTCATCTGAAATTGCTAGTAGAACGAGTGTGGAGGGACAGGGAATCACTCTAAGAGCTAGAATTTCTGGCTTGCGTGTGGGAGTGTCCGTAGTGATACTGAGGAGACTGGAAGAGGAGGAGGGCGCTCTGGCCTTGGCAACTGCGAGATGCCTTTCACACACACAGGGGAGCAGTGAGCGAGAGGCGGGACGCAGGGTCTGATGCTCACCAGTGCTCGGCATCACAGACATGACATTCCAAGCCAGGGCCTGAATAAGATCACTTAGGAAGGCTGTTCAGACAGAAGACTCAGCAAGGCCTGGAGAAGTGCTCACTGAGGCAAGAGAAATGTGGAGGACGCTGCTGCTCAGCTGAAGCCGGCCCACGCCGCAGGTTACCCTTCCCAGCACCGCCCGCCCCAGCTCTGCAGAGAAGTCTCGTCTGCAGGGTTCTTCTAGAAGAGTTTCTTCACTGAAACAGACAGCCAGGAATCGGCAGGTCTTCTTGCAGGATGTTGCCACGTCCACACGTGACACTTGGAGATACCGCAGCCACCTTGTAACCAGGATGGAAGCCAGCAAGGGCAAAGTCCCCAAACTCGATATGGCACAGCAGAAAGATGTCGTCATGCTGCTGAATTTGCCAGTCCCAAAGATGCCTTACTCTGTGACTTCTTGGGATATTATAGGATATTTTCTTATTAAGTCAGCTAGAATAGGATTTCCTGTTATTTGTGCCTGAGAACGTTTGGAAGAAGTATAGATGGATTAAGGAAAGAGACCTGAACACACGTTTTGGGAAGTGGAAAAGCAAACATACTAGGGAATTGTGATAGTATTGCTGGGCAAAAGTAATCACACATTTGAGATATGTGGTCAGGAAGGAGATGAGTTAGCATGGTTATCTATTTGTTTCGAGCAATTTCTAGCTATTTGGGGTCAGGCACAGAGTAGGCAGATAAGCTGGAACTTAGCTAGACAAGCACAAGAAGAGAGGAGAGAACTAGTAATAGCAATAGTTGACATTTATTGAGCAGATACTATGTGATAATACTATGTAAATGGTCCTAAGTGCTTTGCATGTATTAACTCATTCAGTCCTTACAATTCCCGCACCCACCGCCCGAGGTTGGTGGGAAGGTAGTTAAGGTCATTTGTAAGGAAGAGATCATCACAAAGGACCATGATATCTAAGCTGGGTGAGGAGGGAAGAAAGGACAGGAGGGAGATGAGTGACAGTGAAGTGTCCCGGACCTGGTGACTCAGTGAGGTCTGTGGAGAGCTGGAAGGTTGGGACACTCCTGAATGAGACGCAGGAAAGGGAGGTCAGGATGGCGTAGCTGTGCCTGTCAAGGCCGCGGGGACCCTGGGCTGACATGGGAAGGAGGAAGGGACTTCCGCAGTGCACTCAGATTGCTGAAATCCAGTTCTGCGGACAGAATGAAAGTGCTTATCCGTTTCTGGAATAAGTTTTCTGTGTTTTAAAAGCCACTGAATAGCAAAATATTTGAATACTGGGAATCTATCATTCTAAATGGGAAAAATAATAAGTTATTCTTAGCCCACCCAAAAGCTCCAACAAATTTCCCCCAAAATCAATAAACTAGCTGGAAAAAATGTTGTTAAACTGCTATGTAACACTCTACCACAATTTCTGCATAAGATTTAACATTTTAAACACCAATTACCTAATTATTGAACATGTAATGAATTCAGTAGGGGATATGTGTGTGTGTGCAGAAAACAAATGCATCAGGTACAAATTATGTTTCCCTCTGTGTGGCATTAAACAAATAATGTAACGAAAATAAACAATAAGCTACGTTAAAGTTAATGATGAAAGTCAATAATGCTTAGCAAAATTACCAGATAATTTTAAAACTGTTTACTTATCAAAGGAAAAGTCTGGAGGTGCTAGCAGGGGAGGGCAGGCCTGGTCGCTGGTGCTCCCTGACCATGGATGAAGCGGCCACGCCCTGGGCAGGAGCGAGCAGAGCTGTAAACATCCAAGCTCTGTCCATGCTCACGCTGAATTCTCTTTTTGGAGAGGGATTCTGGAAGGGGATGGCTTTGAACCATCGTCTGAAGCCACAGATAAAATAAGAGGATGAAACACCCAAAGTGGATGTCTTTATTTCTTTTGCTTGTGATCTATAAATAATATAAAAATGAGTATGTAATTGTGGTTCGTAAGTAGTTCTTTTCTTTTATTTACTAGTTTTCAAAATCACAGCTGGATCCTTAGCATCCTCTAAAGATGAACAGTAAGTTTTTGATCTTGGAAAATTATCAACTTACAGACTTTAGCCTATGTGATACATGACAACCCACTGCAGTTATCATCTTTACTGATGCTCAAACCACCCCATCTTTGGCCAGTGGAAACATGCTTAGATTGGCTCTGAAGTCCTTTTGACACAACAAAAATAATCTTCGATAACTTCCCGTTATCTGGTATCACAAAATGTCCCAAGCTCATCTTGTACATTTCCTCCTCACATCTTGGTTCCTTTTAGTGGAACTACATTTTTAAACACAACACTTCTGCTCACAATCGTGATCAAGTTTCCTTGCAATAACCATGATTTCATATGCATGTTCTGAATTCTTTTAAAAGATTCTGCATTGCATCTCAAGGATTCTCCTTTCCGATGAGTGATGAGCAGGGAGGATGAGCATTATTAACAAGCGAGGAGCATGGGGAGCAAGTCTCCGGCCGTCAGTACTTTACTATGTGACGCTGCCAGACTGTCAGCCTTCTCCCTGTCTACTTTATACTAATTTTACTGCTTTGATTTAACCACTTCCTTGAAACTTTGGAAGTCAACAACAAATCTGGGGGCCAGTTTTCCCAGGGCTGCATGAAGTTCACAAATGGCCACTCTATAAGCCAGAAACAAGGCCCCCTCAATGTTTCTTCTTTGCTATCCTCAGACTACATCTTCTATCCTCCACGTGATCTCATGGTCCAAAAAGGCTGCTGAAACCTTGCAATCATGTCTGCAAACCAAGCAGCGGAAGGAGGAGAAGGGGAATGGCAAGAGGGTGCCCCATTTTCAGAGCCACTGGC